>NW_028318295.1:4317500-4917500 GCF_062004578.1 Staurois parvus
CCAGAAGTCTGTCAAGCAAAATAGGTGAGTTAAAGGCTTTGGTGCATGAAAAGAACTATGATTTATTGGTATTGCAGAATCTTCGCTTCATTCTTCATACGATTGAGCTATTAATATTCCTGGTTATGCTTTCTTTCGGAGAGAGACAGGGTTAAACAGAAAGGGGGTGGTGTCTATCTCTATGGGAGAAGTGATCTGAAAGTTAGTGTAAAAGAGGACCTGGTTGAGTGTGTGATTTGGCTGAAGCATTGTGGGTGGAACTGCATATGGGTGTGTGTACTACAAAGGTAATCATTGAAATTTGTTATAGGCTACCCAGTGGTAATGAGGAGGTGGAGACTTGGCTCCTTGCACAAATAGAATGGCCTGCAAGGGCTGGCATAGTGATGATAATGGTGGATTTTTTTTTTTCAATGATATTACTCAAAAGCAAAAGCGGTAAGCTGATCAAACAAAGATAAAACAATCAAGCACAATGGTCATATGATAAGTTTCAAGGTGAAAAACATAGGGGGTGAGACTAAATGGTTGGATCCACTAAATCACCTCTGCTAATACCAGGAATAAATAGAGGCATTTAGAGTGGTCATGACCACAATAAGGTGCTTGCCGTTCACAGTAGTAGCGATATGTGTCTGGGAATGAGATGGAGACACGTGAAACCTACCCATATCCTTTTACCTGATCTGGAATACGAAATCCAGACCTCTAGTAACCTTTACTGCAATAGAGCAAAGGGCACGACTCACAAGACACTTGAGTGAAGTAGATATACCATATCAAACCATACCACAAGCTAGCATAACCAAAAAGGGAAGGGGGGGGTAAAGGGTCAGACCCAAATCAGAGATTTCTCTTCCACCAGGATACACCCAACCAAGGATGGCTCCCTATGGGAGAGAGAAACCCCCGCGGCACAGCAGAAAAAACACCATGTAGTTACATTTTTGTAGTCCTTTTAGTATTCCAGTGAATGAGAGGTGGTAGTTTGGAGTCCAGTCATCTTGATATAAAGCATATGAAGATGTCCTGACAACAATCCATGCAGTAGAAAGAGAAGTGTGGGAGATGAAAGAGGACACTCATTTGACCTATTGGAGGTACGTGCTCTGCTCCAGAGGGGGAAGAGACCTGGATATGAACAGGCACCATTTTTTGTGGAACCGCATCATCAAAGCTTTTGGTGACATGTCTGAGTCAAGTTTCTCCCTACGAAGAAGGTGTAGTAAATCTTGCTTGAACTCCGAGACTGTGTGTGGAGAATAACCCGGCGCACAACCATAAAGCAGGTGGCTAGCCATGCCTTGTTTCGCTGCATAATTAGTGACTGGGGTCTGGTTTGATCCAGACGGATAAAAGGGAAGTAACCAAAAATGAGCATAAGCAGATATTGTATAGGGTGGTATCCTATGACAGGATAGCGTATGTACTCTCCAGCGCCTCAGGATATGCACAGCCAAAAGGGAAGCCAAGGGTACCAGGACAGCGACAACCAAAGGAAATGTTCCAGGGGTGCAGCCCTCCTCAGACGGGGAAATCAGCCACTGGATAGAGAGAAAACAGGTGGCGCACACACCTAGTGCATTATCCAAGGTTTATTGTAGGAATTAAATCATAAAAACATACTCACAGACGAAGCATGTATCTAAAAAGCATAGAAAAATGACAATGGCCACAACGGCGGGCAAGGTGTTCTCACTGTCAGTGCGGCATCAACAGCGAGGCTCTTACTTCACTTTCCATTCATCATACATCAGCATCAGAGGTTGGTCATCAGCTCTGAGGAAAGGGATTCGTCCCCGAAACGCGTCAGCCATTTGACCGCACTGACAGTGTGTCAGGGCTCCCAGGTATGACCAGAGGTGTGTGACTGATGCAGGGAAACGCAGACTTCAGATATGTGATAAACAATACAATTTATTAACACTAACAATACAAACATAAATGCAGTGCAATACTAAAACATAACACAGTGCAAACAAACCAAACCAACCACCCACAGATAACAGTATATACAAGCAAGCGTCGTCAGGCAGGCCGGGTCAATATCAATGGGCAGGTAGGTACAGGGGGAGCAAGCAGAGAATGGTCGGGGTCACAGGCCAGGTTCAGCAGGTAGCAAGCAGCGTAGTACAGAGGGTCAGACAGAAGGATGGTCAGGGTCACAAGCCAGGATCAGAGCAGGAGAAGTCAGCAAAGGAACAGAAACAGGATGCAGGACAGATACAGGGCCCAGGACAAACACAACACCAAGGCAGAGGCTGCAAGTCTGGCCATCCCTTAAATACCCCAGTATCATCAGTTCCAGGTGTTAGCTGGCTGAAAGGTTGAGTCTTTGATTGCTGGGAGCACCCGCTGGCCAGCCCTGGTACTGCAGATCAAAAGGCAGGTGAGTCCCACCATTGCTGGCCAGTCCATTCCTAACAGTACCCCCCCCTCAAGGAGCGGCCTCAGGACGCTCCAAACAGTCCTAGCTGGGCAAAATGTTCCACCGCCCGGGTCTGGTAACTGGCGGGATATCAAAGACTGGCACACCGGGCAGGACTCCGGGCAGCGGCACACCGGGCTGGACTCCGGGCAGAGGCACACCGGGCTGGACTCCGGGCAGAGGCACACCGGGCTGGACTCCGGGCAGAGGCACACCGGGCTGGACTCCGGGCAGAGGCACACCGGGCTGGACTCCGGGCAGAGGCACACCGGGCTGGACTCCGGGCAGAGGCACACCGGGCTGGACTCCGGGCAGAGGCACATCGAGCAGAGGCACACCGGGCAGAGGCACATCGGGCAGAGGCACATCGGGCAGAGGCACATCGGGCAGAGGCACATCGGGCAGAGGCACATCGGGCAGGACTCCGGGCAGAGGCACATCGGGCAGAGGCACACCGGGCAGAGGCACACCGGGCAGAGGCACACCGGGCAGAGGCACATCGAGCAGAGGCACACCAGGCAGAGGCACATCAGGCAGAGGCACATCGGGCAGGACTCCGGGCAGAGGCACATCGGGCAGCACTCCGGGCAGAGGCACATCGGGCAGGACTCCGGGCAGAGGCACATCGAGCAGAGGCACACCGGGCAGAGGCACACCAGGCAGAGGCACATCAGGCAGAGGCACATCGGGCAGGACTCCGGGCAGAGGCACATCGGGCAGGACTCCGGGCAGAGGCACATCGAGCAGAGGCACACCGGGCAGAGGCACACCAGGCAGAGGCACATCAGGCAGAGGCACATCGGGCAGGACTCCGGGCAGAGGCACATCGGGCAGGACTCCGGGCAGAGGCACATCGGGCAGGACTCCGGGCAGAGGCACATCGGGCAGGACTCCGGGCAGAGGCACATCGGGCAGGACTCCGGGCAGAGGCACATCGGGCAGGACTCCGGGCAGAGGCACATCGGGCAGGACTCCGGGCAGAGGCACATCGGGCAGGACTCCGGGCAGAGGCACATCGGTTTACCAGGCGAAGCAGCAGGCAACGGGCCACCGGGCGGAGCAGCAGGCACCGGGCCCCCGGGCGGGGCGACATGCATCGGGCCCCCGGGCGGAGCAGCAGGCACCGGGCCCCCGGGCGGGGCGACATGCATCGGGCCCCCGGGCGGAGCAGCAGGCACTGGGCCCCCGGGCGGAGCAGCAGGCACCGGGCCCCCGGGCGGAGCAGCAGGCACCGGGCCCCCGGGCGGAGCAGCAGGCACCGGGCCCCCGGGCGGAGCAGCAGGCACCGGGCCCCCAGGCGGAGCAGCAGGCACCGGGCCCCCAGGCGGGGCGACAGGCATCGTGCCCCCAGGCGGGGCGACAGGCATCGTGCCCCCAGGCGGGGCGACAGGCATCGTGCCCCCAGGCGGGGCGACAGGCATCTTGCCCCCAGGCGGGGCGACAGGCATCGGGGCGACAGGCATCGTGCCCCCAGGCGGGGCGACAGGCATCGTGCCCCCAGGCGGGGCGACAGGGATCGTGCCCCCAGGCGGGGCGACAGGGATCGTGCCCCCAGGCGGGGCGACAGGCATCGTGCCCCCAGGCGGGGCGGCGGGCGCCGGACCCCCAGGCGGAGCGACAGGTCTCGGGCCCTCAGGCGGAGCGGCGGGCGCCGGACCCCCAGATGGAGCGACAGGTCTCGGGCCCTCAGGCGGAGCGGCGGGCGCCGGACCCCCAGGTGGAGCGACAGGTCTCGGGCCCTCAGGCGGAGCGGCGGGCGCCGGACCCCCAGGCGGAGCGACAGGTCTCGGGCCCTCAGGCGGAGCGGCGGGCGCCGGACCCCCAGGAGGAGCGACAGGTCTCGGGCCCTCAAGCGGAGCGGCGGGCGCCGGACCCCCAGGCGGAGCGACAGGTCTCGGACCCCCAGATGGAGCGACAGGTCTCGGGCCCTCAGGCGGAGCGGCGGGCGCCGGAGCCCCAGGCGGAGCGACAGGTCTCGGACCCTCAGGCGGAGCGGCGGGCGCCGGACCCCCAGATGGAGCGACAGGTCTTGGGCCCTCAGGCGGAGCGGCGGGCGCCGGACCCCCAGGTGGAGCGACAGGTCTCGGACCCTCAGGCGGAGTGGCGGGTGCCGGACCCCCAGGCGGAACGACAGGTCTCAGGCCCCCAGGCGGGGCGGCGGGCACCGAGTCACCAGGCACAACCGTGGGCTCCGAGTCAACTGGGATGACCGCTGGCACTGGGTCAGACATTGGATCGTCTGGCTGGACAGCGGTCATCGGGTCACCAGGCATCAGGTCATTTGGCTCGACAGCGGGCACCGCGTCATCTGGCAAGGCAGTGGGCTCCGAGTCAACTGGTATGACCGCGGGCACTGGGTCAGACATTGGATCGTCTGGCTGGACAGCGGGCACTGGGTCACCAGGCATCAGGTCATTTGGCTTGACAGCGGGCACCGCGTCATCTGGCAAGGCAGTGGGCTCCGAGTCAACAGGCACGACAGTGAGCACCGGGTCATCAGGTACCGGATTGTCTGGCTCGACAGCGGGCACCGCGTCATCTGGCAAGGCAGTGGGCTCCGAGTCAACTGGTATGACCGCGGGCACTGGGTCAGACATTGGATCGTCTGGCTGGACAGCGGGCACTGGGTCACCAGGCATCAGGTCATTTGGCTTGACAGCGGGCACCGCGTCATCTGGCAAGGCAGTGGGCTCCGAGTCAACAGGCACGACAGTGAGCACCGGGTCATCAGGTACCGGATTGTCTGGCTCGACAGCGGGCATCGGGTCACCAGGTATGACAGCGGGCACTGGGTCACCAGGCATCAGGTCATTTGGCTCGACAGCGGGCACCGGATCAGGTACCGGATCATCTGGATCAACAGCGGGCATCGAGTCAACTGGCCTATTAGGATCGTCAGGCTGGATCAGTTCATCATGCTGGGTAGAGGCATCAGGCCGAGTAGAGGCTTCAGGCCGAGTAGAGGCTTCAGGCCGAGTAGAGGCTTCAGGCCGAGTAGAGGCTTCAGGCCGAGTAGAGGCATCAGGCCGAGTAGAGGCATCAGGCCGAGTAGAGGCTTCAGGCCGAGTAGAGGCATCAGGCTGCGTACCGGCATCAGGCTGAAGAGAGGCTTCAGGCTGAACCACGGAAGGCAGGCTCACCGGTTTGGATACTGGCAGGATGGTATTGGTTGGAAAGAATTTTCGCTTTTTTCTGGTTTTAACTACTGGAGCACTGCAAGTAAACGCAGGTCTGCAAACGAATGGAGCAGCTGGAGACAGAGAAGAACTGGAGGATGGAACAGGAGAGGGAGCGGTTGCTACAGAGGGCTTTTTTACAGGGTTAAAGGCAGGATAGGTGCAGCGAGTGGGAACAGGGTACTGACATGCGGTAGATAGCAGGGCAGGAGGAGCTGTTGGGAATGCAGGAATAGAGTTTTGAGGAAATAGATTAGAAGCAGGACTGGGTCTTTGTAAGCTGACTGAGGCTGGGTGCAACAAATCTGTCCATGTCTGCAGTATGGGTTGAACAAAGCTGAGCTTACACAAAGCCTGTCTGGTCAATGACTGCACTGCGTTTATACAGTCTCTTAGTACCTGTGGGGAACATGTGGAATAACGCTCCAGAAAGTAACCCACATCATCCTCTAATAACCACACCAGGGACTCTACCTGGTCTGCACTAAATGGTGGCAAAAATTCATCCCTGCATTCGGGGGAACCAGATGAAACCAATTCAGCACAAACTTCAATCAAAGGCTGCACCTCAGAGAACTCTATGCCCTGATCTACTAGAACATGAGCGAGCCGTATACATTCTAGCAGTTCATCCCGGGTATACTCCTTCAGAGTCTGATAAGCATACTCCCTGTCATCAAACACTAGCAGATATAAATATTCAACCTCATCCAGATCCATCCTTCCCATCAACAAGCCAAGATGGCTTCCCTGTGCAGCCACTTCTGGTCAGGATTGGCCTTGGTGTAATGTCAGGGCTCCCAGGTATGACCAGAGGTGTGTGACTGATGCAGGGAAACGCAGACTTCAGATATGTGATAAACAATACAATTTATTAACACTAACAATACAAACATAAATGCAGTGCAATACTAAAACATAACACAGTGCAAACAAACCAAACCAACCACCCACAGATAACAGTATATACAAGCAAGCGTCGTCAGGCAGGCCGGGTCAATATCAATGGGCAGGTAGGTACAGGGGGAGCAAGCAGAGAATGGTCGGGGTCACAGGCCAGGTTCAGCAGGTAGCAAGCAGCGTAGTACAGAGGGTCAGACAGAAGGATGGTCAGGGTCACAAGCCAGGATCAGAGCAGGAGAAGTCAGCAAAGGAACAGAAACAGGATGCAGGACAGATACAGGGCCCAGGACAAACACAACACCAAGGCAGAGTCTGCAAGTCTGGCCATCCCTTAAATACCCCAGTATCATCAGTTCCAGGTGTTAGCTGGCTGAAAGGTTGAGTCTTTGATTGCTGGGAGCACCCGCTGGCCAGCCCTGGTACTGCAGATCAAAAGGCAGGTGAGTCCCACCATTGCTGGCCAGTCCATTCCTAACACAGTGAGAACACCTTGCCCGCCGTTGTGGCCATTGTCATTTTTCTATGCTTTTTAGATACATGCTTCGTCTGTGAGTATGTTTTTCTGGTATCCTATGACAGAAGCAGTGAATATCTCCAGCTGTTTCCAAAATGCAGAGATAAATGGGCAGTACCACAGCCTGTGGAGCAGCGTGGGTCTTTGAGTTTTACACAGAGAGCAGCTATTTTGAAGCAGAGGAAGTGCAGACGTCAGATGGGGGACATAGGCAACAAATCACGCCCACGCAGGGGCTATCAATTGCACATAGAGGAACTAGAAATTAGAGAAATCAGTGCTCTAACACCAACAGGGCAAAAGATACGCCCAGGCAGGGGCCATCAATGGCACTCAAATAACAAAACATAAATATAACACTGATAATAACTCAGACTAAAGGCAGCTATCCACTGCCACACCAAAGCAAACAGAGAAAAAAAAGGGGGGAAAGGTAGGAGAAGTACAAAAGAAAAAAGGATAACCAAACCAAGAGCAGGGATCCAAGAACCTTCAGCCCATCTTGAGCCCAAATAGCATAGGCTGCATGAATTTGGGGCAAAGAAAAGAATGGGTTGCCATGAATTGAGAGATAGCGGGAAGTCCAAGGGGACAGGCCCAGATTAACTCTTATTTCTTTCCAGGCCACCAGGGAGTCTCTAAGTAGAGAGTTGTGCTTTTTGGCTGGTAGGAGAGAGTGCAATTTACAATGTAGTATGACAGAAAGCTTGTGGGAACTCACCATTTGAGATTCCAGAAGAAAATTTGAGTATCTGGAGGTCTGGGATAACCAATCCATGCATATCCATGCATACACAGCGCTGAGCATACCCTTTGGCTCTATATAAATACTGTATAATAATAATAATAATATTCTAAGTAAACATGACAGATTATAAGCTCTAATAATAGGTAGGTTGGCCCCCTCTTCACGCCTCGGAAGACATGATTTTTGTAATGAAATACAAGGGCGACGATTGCACCATAGAAATTTAGTTAAAGCTCTATGTAACCGCTGTATTTCAACATCAATAGTGGCATGGTTTGGAAAGGATAAAGAAGTTTAGCAAAGCTCACCATTTTAAACAAGTGGCATCTTCCACGGAGCGAAAGTGGGAGGCCCGTCCATGTCTCCAACTCTCCTATAATTTTTTAAATCACCAGAGGGAAATTTAAGTGGTAAAGGGAGGAGGGTGTTTTCCCAATTTTGATACCCAGGTAAGTGATACGATGTACTGCTACTTGAAATATAGATGACTTGGCCCATAGTGGTGACCTAGCATGAAAAAGAGGGAGCATTTCACTCTTCCCGAAGTTAATCCGAAGACCCGAGCATGTACGAAAGCGTGTGAAAACATATTATATGTGTGACATGTCCCTTCCAAGGTTTGACAAAAAGATCAAAATGTCGTCCGCAAAGAGGGCTAGTCTAAGATCTTGATTACATATTTGGATACCATGAAGCAAAGAACTGTTTAGGAGAAATCTAGATAGGGGTTCCAGTGCCAGATTAAAGAGCAAGGGGGACAAGGGACAGCCCTGTCTCCTACCTTTGTGAAGGCATATGCTATGTGAGCTGGAACCGGCTGCTACTATATTGGCTGTGGGGGGCAGAGTACATGGTAGAGATTAAGTGCGTAAAAGAAATGGTAAATCCAAATCTTTGAAGTAGCAACATAAGCCATTGAAAACTAACGTTATCAAATGCTTTTTCCGCATCTAGAGAAATTATAGCAAAGTCATTGGAACTATGTGACCTAGCATGCTCTAGCACAGCGAGAACCTTACGAATGTTGGAAGTGGCCGATCGACCCTGAGTGAAGCCCAACTGTGCCGGGTGAATCAGGGAGGGCATTACAGACGCTAATCTGCCAGCAATTATTTTGGATAGAATTTTGCAGTCTATGTTCAAAATAGAAATTGGACGGTAAGATCCTGGATCCAAAGGATCCTTATCCTTTTTCGCATTTAATTTAATGTAAGCCTGAAAACCTGAAGGTGAGTAGTGTCCCCCTCCCCTGAAGCCCCTGGTATAGGGTGACCAGAGTGGGAACCACCATCTGGGTAGTCAACTTATAGAATTCAGAGGTATACCCATCCGGGTCCAGGGCCTTACCATTAGACAAGGAGTTAATTGTGCTAGTATTCTCCTGGGGGGTAATATGTGCATTTAGAGCAGATAAAAGAAGAGGGTCTACCCGTGGAAGGGATACCTGATCTAGAAAGGCCTTAGCATTACTGTCATCAATATGATCCAGACCATATAGGTGAGTATAAAAGTTTTCAAGCAATTGGTTCACCTCTGTTGGAGTGGAGACAAGGTGGTCCCGCTGGTCACGTAAGGATGAGATGTGGGTAGGGGTGTACGGACCCTTGCACATGCGGGCAAGCAATTTTCCCGCTTTATTGCCATATTTATGATACTGCAAATCTAAATGCGACTGAAATATGCGTTCCTGGGCTGCCACCCATGAATCGAAATGACCCTTCGCCTCAAGCCCAAGCCGTCCTATTATCCGGAGTATTATGTTGAGTTAGTAGCACCTGAGCCGCCCGCAGACCGTCACTTGCGTCACAATATTTTTCAGATAACTTTTTCTTATACACTATGGAAAATGAGATAATTCTACCTAGAAGAACCACCTTACTGGTTTCCCAGAATAAATTTGGTTGTTTTTTATGGTCAGCGTTTGTTAATTCGAATTCAGACCAGGTATCTTATAGGACCTGTAATAGATCTTGATTTTGAGCTAAATAGGAAGGCAATTGCCATAGCCTAGCTATAGAAACTGGCAACAGATCTATCAGACTCACCGAGATCGGGCCATGATCTGAAATCACTATTTCATGTATCGCAGAATCAGTAGTGTGCTTCAAGAGGCCTTGACTACAAAAGATGTAATCAGTCCTGGAAAGAGTGTGATGGAGAGGTGAATAGGTATATTGCTTACCCGTCGGATGCGAGAGACGCCATACGACCGCCAATTGCAGAGCATCTGCGAACTGGAGGAGTGTATTGGAGGGTATCGAAGCCAAGTCGGTCTGTATAGGTTTGTTCAAGGATCTGTCTTCCAGCATGTACATAACCGAATTGAAATCACCACCCACCAGATGTGGGAGGTGAATGAGCGGGGAAATGTGGGAATCTACGGTTTGAAAGAACTGCTTAGTGGGGGAATTAGGGGCATATATATTGCTAATAGCAACATCTTTTAGGCCTGTGCACAAATGAAGGGTTATTAAGCAGCCCTCCTCCTAAGGATCAACACTCCAGCTTTCATGTGTATGGAAGCGGAGCCGAAGACTTGACCTACCCAAAGTTTTTGCATGCGTTTGAAGTTGCAGTGAGATGTGTTTCCTGTAGCAGAGCACCGTCCTCCTTGAGATGTTTGAGATGGCTTAAAATTGCCATTCGCTTGTTAGGAGATCGAAGGCCTTTTACATTCCATGAGATAACTTTCATCTCAGCAACTCAGTGGGGAAGATTAAAAGCGTAATGGTGTATATACTGTGTATAAAGTGAAAAAAGAGTTTGCGTGGTGTAGGATTGGACCTGGCCAAAAGTCCCTGGACTGACGTTGAGGGCCTGCATATGGGATTTAAAAGGGAAGAGATCATGATTACCCAACTGGGGAACAAACAAAAACAAAACCAGAACAAAACATTTGGAAGCCAGAACTTCACATTTTTCCACATGTATAACTCCAGATCCTGAACAGAGTTACTGGAAACGCAGAAGCTGCAGTCTAGAGACTAGGTTATGTATTGGAAATCAGGAACATATGGTAGCGCACCATAGTGCACCCCCAAAAAGGTGAAAGGAGCGAAGGAGGTATTACTAGCTCCACCAGCTAAGTCTTCTAAAATGCAGCAGGATGTATCAGAAGCCTGAAAACAGTAAGGAATCGCCTCTCTGTAGAACACATAGGAAACCGACTCATTGTAGCATTACTATTTATACTGAGGCTAACCCAATATAAAAGAGCATGTACAGTACAATACAATAGATAAGAACTCCAGAAACATCTAAGGCCCTACTAGGTAGGGATTTTTACATGGTGTGAGCCAGCAGAGTATTGGGGCTGTTTAGGCGGATCTTTTCTCGGGCTACGTTGTTCCCTGAGGCCTTTAGGAGGTGAAGATAAGGCAGGAGTGCACAACTCTTGTGGGATATGTAGATAAGCTTGCAGGTCATCAATCTTATCTAAAATGTATTAAAGGGGCGCATGCGCGGCCGGCTCCAGGGATGGACGCTCAGTGAAGAGAGCCCTGTCCACCCGCCAGCACGATCGCGGCACACTACGAAACTAGGGAGTGATTAACAGCTCATTAGAGCCATTAACCCCTTGCCATCCGTACGGGCTATGACCCGAAAAAGGAAAACACCGGGAAATCCCACTAAAATGACGAGCTTCTATCCCGCACTGACACCCTGCAGCCAAGATGGCGCCGGCCCCCTGCTGACATGCTTGTCTGCCCAGCAACAGCAGCAGGGAGAGGATACAAACCACCAGGCTGCATACCATCCAGACCCCAGGTTAAAGGGACAGCTCTACCCCGGAGACCCCGGTGAGTCCTCTCCTCCCCGTCTCCCACAACTAGCAATCCGGCAAAATCCAGACCCAGGCTGGACACAGGATCACCCCCTGACAGCCTTCTACCTTCTCTCTCAACCACTGCACTATCTGCTTCTGCTCCAACTTTGATTCCTATCCTGCCTCTGATCAACCTATTACGGAAATTTCTATGAAGAACATTCTCCTTTCCCTGCGACAGATGCTACATATTGACCTGACTGCCTCATTATCCCAAATTTCTAATACGGTCCAAATCCAAGAGAAACGTATCCACCATATCGAAAACAAACTGGGAGAAGTATGTACCACCCATAACGATCTTATAGATGCACACACAGATCATACAACAGACATCGAACAAATTAAGCTCAAACTGGCAGACTTAGAAGATCGTTCCCGGTGGAACAACATTAAATTCCGTGGGATCCCAGAAACCGTCGCCACGGAAGCCATTGTACCGTTCATACAACAATATATGAAAAATCTCATTCCTACTCTCACTGACGTGGAATTGGCTATAGACCGAGCACATTGAATTCCCAAACCATCATTTTTACCTGCGACGATTCCCAGAGATATACTAACGCGCATACATTTTTACCACGTAAAGGGAAAAATAATGATTGCAGCCAGACCTCTATTCCTCCAGCCCAAGCAAACATTAAACTATTCGCAGACCTCTCTAAAGCAACACTAACCAATGGCAAGAAGCTCATTAGCATAACCAAAGCACTAAGAAACCACAACATCGCATATCAATGGAGCTTCCCTATGGAATTGAATGTCAAGTACCAAGGCAGATTCTTCACAATTAACTCCCTAGAGGCAGGCATCGAATTACTGAAAAAATGGAGCATTATACCAGCAGATTCCCATCAGTCAACATCCAACCATCCGCAACGAATGGAAACAGGAAGATCATAGTCTTCAATCAAGCATATTACTTCCACCAATACCCTGGACTAAACTCTCTAAAGCACTAGCTGGCAATCGGCCCCCGACCGATCGAACATACTGATCACCCAAGTCTGTTTCAAGCATGAGCTCTCGGAAAACTCATGCTTTCTCATGCTACACTTTACAAAGTAGCAGATACTACTACGCATGTTACTTGCGTTGTTTGCAAAGCTTTTTTACCCCTGTTATTATCCTGGTTCTTACCCCAAACTACCAGTCATCGCTCGCTAACATCACTCTTTTTAATAACCCCCGACACAAAGTTGAAATCTCAAGCAACAAAAGCAACAATCACATGTTTACAAAACCACACACCTGATGTTCCATCGTCTCCATTACTAGGAAGTCCACTCCTCTTTCTGACACCCGAACCACCAAAACTACGATATTCAAACCATCTACAATCAACAAAATGATTACTATTTTTTCGCTAAATGTCCAAGGTCTCAACTCCCCCTTCAAAAGATCCTTGCTCACGAGAGAAATTTGCGCTACCAAACCTGACATCATATTCCTACAAGAGACCCACTTCGCCTCTGCAAAAATTCCTAAATTCAACATCCCTCAGTTCTCTACAGTATATATGGCAACGATCCCCAAAAAGAAAAACGGCGTCATTACAGCCATAAGAGACTCCCTGAAGTTTCAACCCATTGCGGAAATAGCAGATCCACAAGGTCGCTACCACATACTAATCTGCAAAATCAACGACTCTACATATACATTAGTGAATGTCTATGGCCCTAACACCAATCAAATCCACTTCTTCAACAAAGTTAACTCCACCATTAATCGACATAGAAATGGCAGACTACTCATCGGAGGCGATTTTAACATCATCGGTAATCCTCACCTAGATTCCTCATCCACCAAAAGATCTTCAAAACAAACCTTCAACCAATTTCTCCACTCCAACGATCTCTATGACATCTGGAGATACCAACATAGTACAGAAAAAGACTATACCTACTATTCTCCGCCCCACTCAACCTATTCTAGAATCGACTTCTTCATCACCGATAAATGGACGCTGCAACACATCACCTCCTCTGAGATCGGCACTATCCCGTGGTCAGACCATGCTCCGATCACGATCTCTCTTGACAGCAAACAACATTCCTCGATACCCCGTTTATGGAGATTGAACTCGTTCCTGCTGAAAAACCAAGACTACAAGCAACAGATTATAGATGCACACAGAACATTCTTCGAATTTAACGACACCCCCGGTTTATCCATAACCACTCTCTGGTCAACATATAAAGCATATATGAGAGGTATTCTGATACAACTAAACGCCCGCATCAACAAAAAAAAAACCCAACAAATAGATAATCTCCTAACATCAATCAAAAAAAATGAAGAAAAAAACAAAAAATCTCCAGACCCGACAACCTCTGCGTCCTTGACAGCAGATAGAAATAAATTAAGATCCCTCCTACTCCATAAATATGATCTGAATCTCCAAAAAATGAAAGCAAAATTTTACTCACAAAGCCAGCTCGTTGTTAGCCAAATCGATAAAACAAAAGCGGCTGAAATCCAAAATAGCCTCAATCAAACACCCATCTACGAATACCTTGAACACTAACCCCCAAGACATAGCAAATGCCTTTGCAGTATACTACCAAAATCTTTACAACCTCAAAAACGACCTTAACACCACCCAACCAACAAGCACATCCATACAACAATTTCTCCAAACGATCAATCTCCCCCGGTTATCCTTAGACCAACTTGACTCCATCTCTGGTCCAATATCGCCCAAAGAAATAGAAACAATCATTAAAACACTTCCAATTAATAAATCACCAGGGAACAACGGACACACTAATGAATACTATCGATTCATGGCCACAGAATTATCACCATACCTGTCCAAACTCTTTAATTACGCTGCCTCCACAGGCTCATTCCCCAAGGACATGTTACAATCTATTATAACAACCATCCCAAAGCCTGGCAAAGATCCCCAACTAGTCCAAATCTATAGGCCAATTTCGCTACTCAATACCGATATAAAATTATACGCTAAAATCATATCCCAAAGAATGCTCCCCTACCTACCCACCCTAATACACCCAGACCAAGTAGGCTTCATTCCAGGTCGCCAAGCACCAGATGCTACTAGAAGAATCATATCCCTCCTACACAATTTAGAACGAACCAACACCCCCTCCTTGCTCCTATCCTTAGATGCAGAGAAAGCGTTCGACCGGATACACTGGCAATTCTTACACCTCACGCTTCAAAGATTTGGTATCACGGGCTGGCTGCTGAAAGCCATCTTGTCTCTGTACTCTCAACCATCCGCTAGAGTTCTGACAGATGGTACATTATCTGATCCTTTTGACATTTCTAACGGTACAAGACAAGGCTGTCCACTCTCCCTGATAATATTTACACTCCTTATTGAACCCCTAGCTTCCAAACTCAGAGAGGACAAAACATTCACAGGAATTACTCATCTTAACATGGAACACAAAATTAGCTTATTTGCAGATGATATAATATTAATGGTGACTAACCCTAAAAAATCCCTCCATGTGATTCGCTCACATCTACAAACTTACTCAACAGTTTCATATTACAAACTCAACAAAACCAAATCTTCCATACTCAACCTTCGCATCTCAGCCCAACTCCAAACCCAACTAACCAAACAATTCCTATTTTCATGGGAAAAAAATAGCATCCCATACCTGGGAATAAAACTTACACCAACAACGGACCACCTTTACACAGCAAACCACAAAATACTGCTTGAAAAATGACCCCAAGAACTAAGCACTCTACGCACCTCAGAACTATCCAAACTAGGCTGAGTAGCAACACTAAAGATGTATATTTTACCCAAAATCTTATACATATTCCGTACACTCCCCTTACCAATCCCTAATTCATTCTTCTCTAAACTACAATCAATCCTAACAAAGTTCCTATGGAACTCGAAAAAACCAAGATGTACCACCAATCTGTTAATAAGACCTACAACTAAAGGAGGAGCAGGACTCCCGCACCTCAAATCTTACTACATGGCTGCCCTCTTAGACCAACTATATTTTTGGTGGAATCCTTTGAAGGAAAAAATCTGGTCCATAATGGAAACCCTTCTTTTCCAACCTCTAAAACCCCAAAATATACTCTTGTCTCCACCATCCAAAACCATAGAACCCCACCTAAAACATCCCTGCATTATACCATCCATGCAAGCTTGGCAAGACCTTCTATCTGCTAAATTTAAAGATATTAAACATGTACCTACTCCAACCAATATACTACACCTCTACATACCTTCTTTGGACCTATCTCAATGGACAAAACGAGGAATAACTAAATTAGCAGCTCTCCATTTCAACCAATCTTTACTCTCCTTCAAATCTCTCCAAACCAAATATAATATTCCTACTACTGAAAATTTTACACATTTTAGAATCGCTCATTTTTCACATACAAACAAATTATCCCACAACACCATCCTACCAATTACAGCTTACACCTTTTTCACCAGACCCCAATACCCGAGTAAAGGTATTTCCACCTTCTATGCGCACCTCATCAACTCACAGTTCACTATACAAACAACCTCCCTAACCAATTGGGAAAAAATCCTTTCAACCCAAATCACCTTAAAATGTTGGGAAAATACCTTCAACATCACTTATAAAGCTACCCGATGTAGCTCCCACTGGGAGTTATATCTAAAAATACTCCATCAATGGTACCTGACCCCGATTCAACTCTCGATTTTTTTTTATCCGAAACATACTCCTACATGTTGGAGACACTGTGGCGAACTAGGCTCAACAATCCATATTTTATGGTCATGCAAGTCACTTCGATCCTTTTGGAATACTACATTCCAATTAATATCAGAAATAAACAAATCTCCGATAGTCCCGAACCCCTTATTGGCACTACTTCACATTGGAATAGAGAAACTCTCCACCCATTCTCGAACAATTATTACCCACATACTCTTTGCAGCAAAAATTAATATTACTAGATTATGGAATCCGAATAATACCCCCTCAATCAATGCATTAATTATAGACCTTAACACCCAATGTCAAATGGAAAAACTATCCGCAATTAACACTTCCTCCTACCACAAATTCACCACCCAGTGGACCCGCTGGCTAAAACACCCAAAATGTTCTATACAACACTGATGACATTTGAAGAGACAAAAACATATCCCATACCAAGACTGGTATCTCCTCAATCTCCCAGTTAGCTCCTTCCCCATCTTTACTATCCTCCCCTCCAATCCCCCCCCCCCCAATAACGTCCGAAATCTCACCAAAAAAAACTCATTAAATATACGCGAATACCTCTGATGATATTGCTAAAACAGGACCAAAACCCCATCCATCCTAGAACAGAAATACTACAAAAAGATAATTTATACTTTGTCTATTGTAATATTATGTGACTGAACCATTTACCCTTTCCCTGTTTTTCCCTTATTTACCCTTGTTTATCCTTGAAAAATTCAATAAAAATTATTGAAATTAAAATGTATTAAAATGTCTGGGTGGCTTGTAAAGCTGCGGCCTGGGAGCTCTGTAATTCATCCTCTATATCTGAAATTCGCTGTTCTGCCTCCATGATTCGCTTAGCATGGTCACCCAATTCCTTTCTAATTTGCTCAATTCCCACTGACACTGCCCTGTCCACTGCACCAGTAATGGTTGGAGAAAGCGGGGCTGCAACATCCTGTGCTATCCTACTGTACTGTTCTTCTGGCGAGTTTTCCTCGGTAGCGTGTGGCTGTGCGTTCTCTGTGTCCATGCCGTCGGCCATCTTGGCTGCCTCTGACTCTGTAGGGGAGCGGATGGGCGGAGCGGTGACAGGGCCGGTACCGGAGGGAATGATATACGGTTCCATGCGGTTTTGGGAGTGCAGATAGGTGGTGTCTGCCACCCCCCTACACCTATGTGGCTCCCCAGGCTGCTGTGCAGGCTTTGTATGCAGGTATGTTCCGGAGCCACCATCCTCTGCTACCTCTACATGTGGTCCCGGAACCAGGAGTTAATGGGGGATTTTAACTACCCTGAAACTGACTGGAGTGATGGCACTGCTGGAACAGTTAAAAGGCAAAAATGTATAAACCTATTATGAGACAATTCTATGGTACAGTTCATAGAGGCCCCAACTAGTAATGATGCTCTGCTGGACCTGGTAATCTCTAACCATGCAGAGCTTATTACTAATGTTTATATCAAAGAACACCAGGGTAGGAATGACCATAACTTGATTTAATTTATTGTTAGCTGTAAACAACAAGCACATACTGGAAAGATAAAAACACTCAACTTGAAGAGAGTAGATTTTCCAAGACTGAGAGCTGCTCTCCAAGACTTAGACTGGGAGGAAATATTGTCATCGATGAAAACAGAACAGAAATTAGATTTCTTTAAAATGACTGTATGCGACTACACTGCAAAATACTGTATATTCCCATGGGCAATAAGTTTAAAAGTCTAAAAGTAAAATCTATGTGGCTCACGGTCAGAGTTAAAAAGCTGTAAATAATAAGAGCTTTTAAGAAATATAAAAATAAAGGACTGCTATCATCATTTAAACGTTACATAGAATATAACAGATTATGTAACAAGGAAATCAAGGTCACAAAAATTCAAAATGACAGATTGCAAAAAGAGAGTAAAACAAACAAAAAAAAGTAAATTAATAGTAAAATGGTCTGGTCTGAGCATGTAGGCCCTTATTTATTAAATACTTTCTTCAGCTCTGTGTATACAGAGAAGCATGGGGGAGCTAAAGTCCATAATGGAGATGATATTAACACAGCACCAAATGAACCACTATGGCTCAAAATTGATATGATCCAGAAATATTTAGACTGAATAAAGGTGAATAAAGCACATGGAACAGATAGCATACACCCACTTGTTCTAAAAGAATTAAGCTCTGTAATCTCAAAGCCATCATTTCTAATTTTTAGGGACTCTTTCACGACTGGTATAGTACCACTGGATTGGCATAATGTGGTGTCTTTATTTAGAAAGGGGTACAAAGTCTTTACCAAGTAATTTACAGACCAGTCAGTTTAGCTTCTATAGTCGGGAAGATTCTGGATAGTTTAATGAAAGACCACATAGATGAGTTTTTGATATAAAAAAAAAAATATTTTAAGCAACAGACAGCATAGATTCATGAAAGACAGAAGTTGTCAAACAAATCTGATTTATTTTTATGAGGAAGTAAGCATTAACTTAGACAAAGGAGTGGCTGTGGATATAGTATACTTGGATTTTGCAAAAGCGTTTGACAGAGTTCTCCACACACAGCTAATATGTAAGGTAAAGTCTACAGACTTTTAAAAATCAACTTGTAAATGTGTAAACTGGATAAAAGCCTGTATTCAGAGAGTAGTGGTTAATGATTCATACTCTAAATGGTCTAGGGTTGTTAATGGTGTACTCCAAAGTTCAGTGTTGGGACCCTTACTTTGTATTATATTTATAAATGGTATAGGGTCTGGTATTAAAAGTTAATAAATGTAAAGTTATGCACTTGGGAGCTAATAATATGCATGCATCTAACATACTAGGGGGAGTACAACTGGGGGAAGCAATGGTGGAAAAGGATCTGGGTGTTCTGATAGATTATAAGCTTAATATTAGCATGCAGTGCCAAGCTAGTTTCCAAAATGAGCAAATTCTTTTCTTGTATTAAAAAAGGTATGAACTGCAGAGAGAGAAACATCAATTTCCCTCTGTACAAATCATTAGTAAGACCTCATCTGGAATATGCAGTTCAATTTTGACCACCAGTTTACAAAAAAAAGATATTGGGAACTGGGGGAAGTGCAGGGAAGGGTAACCAAACTTTTAAGAGGCATGGAAGGAGCTTAGCTATGAGGTAAGATTATTGTAGATGCCTGCCTTTACAAGCATATGAACTTTAATGGCATCCCAGTCTTAGTCCAAAGGGTTCAATATTGAGTTGGCCCACCCTTTGCAGCTATAACAGCTTCAAATTTTCTGGGCAGGTTTAGGAGTGTGTCTATGGGAACGTGTGACCATTCTTCCAGAAGCGCATTTGTGAGGTCAGGCACTGATGTTGGACAACAAGGCCTGGCTCGCAGTCTCCCCTCTAATTCATCCCAAAGGTGTTCTATCAAATTGAGGTCAGAACTCTGTGGAGGTCAGAACTCTGTGCAGGCCAGTCAAGGTCCTCCACCCCTAACTCGCTAATCCATGTCTTTATGGACCTTGCTTTGTGCACTGGTGCATAGTCATGTTGGGACAGGAAGGGGCCATCCCCAAACTCTTCCCACAAAGTTGGGAGCATGAAATTGTCCAAAATGTCTTGGTATGCTGATGCCTTAGGAGTTCCTTTCACTGGAACTAAGGGACCAAGCCCAACCCCTGAAAAACAATTCCACACCATAATCCCCCCTCCAGCAAACAATACACTTGGCACAGTGCAGTCAGGCAAATACAGTTCTACTGGCAACCACAAAACTCAGACAGAGAAGCATGATTCATCACTCCAGAGAACACACCTCCACTGCTCCAGAATCCAGTGGCAATGTGCTTTACACCACTGAATTCAATGCTTTGCATTGCACTTGGTGATGTAAGGCTTGGATGCAGCTGCTCGGTCATTGAAACCCATTCCATGAAGCTCTCTATGCACTGTTGTTGTGCTAATCTGAAGACTACATGAAGTTTTGAGGTCTTTAGCTATTGACTCTGCAGACAGTTGGCCACTTCTGAGCACTGTGCGCATCAGCATGCACTAACCCCATTCTGTCATTTTACGTGACCTACCACTTCGTGGTTGAATTGCTGTTGTTCCCAGTTGCTTCCACTTTTTTATAATACCGCTAACAGTTGACCATGGAATATTTAGTAGCAAGACAATTTCACGAATGGACTTAATGCACAGGTGGCAACCTATCACGCTACCACGCTTAAATTCACTGAGCTCCTGAGAGCAACCCATTCTTTCACAAATGTTTGTAGAAGCAGTCTGCATGCCTAGGTGCTTGATTTTATACACCTGTGACCATGGAGGTAATTGGAACACCTGAATCCAATGATTTGGAGGGGTGTCCCAATACCTTTGGCAATATAGTGTATTCTCTCTTGAGAAGAGGAGATTAACCAGTTGCCGACCGCAGATAGCCGAATGACGGCTACACTATGGCCGGCCAGTTCTGGGAGGGCGTCATATAACGTCCTCCCAGAACGCGCTCTCCTGCGTGCCCCTGGCAATCTCCATGATCGTTGTGTCCTATGGACACAGCTGATCACGTGATGTGGTAAAAGGCCAATCACAGCGGCCTTTTACCACGTGATCAGCCGTGTCCAATGACACACTGATCACAGGGAAATACAATTGCCGGTTCTCAGCTGCACTTTCGTCTCACTCTCAAAGCATGAGGAAAGTACTGCCGAGAACCGACAGTTGTCAGAGCAGGGATCGGCACCGATCATCAGGGCACTGATGATCAGTGTCCTGATGATTGGTGCCCAGCAGTGCCACCCACCAGCTCCGCCCACCTGTGCCCAGCAGTGCCACCCACCAGCTCCGCCCACCTGTGCCCAGCAGTGCCACTCACCTGTGTCCACCCGTGCTTATCAGTGCCACCTACCTGTGCCCAGCAGTGCCACACACCTGTGCCCACCAGTGCCACCCACCAGTGCCCAGCAGTGCCGCCAGTCAGTGCCCAGCAATTGTGCCAGTCAGTGCCCAATAGTTGCGCCAGTTAATGCCCAGCAGTGCCGCCAGTCAGTGCCCAGCAGTGATGCCAGTCAGTGCTGACTATCAGTGCCGCCTATCAGTGCTGTCTGTCCATGCCACCTCATTAGTGCTGCCTATCAGTGCTGCCTATCAGTGCCCTTCAGTGCTGCCTATCAGTGCCGCCTATCAGTGCCCATCACTGCTGCCTCATCAACGCACATCAGTGAAGGAGAAAAATTACCTGTTTGCAAAATTTTATAATAGAAACAAAGAAACTTTTTTTTTTTCAAGTTTTTTTGCAATTTTTTTGTTTATAGCGCAAAAAGTAAAACACCCTGCGACGATTAAATACCACCACAAGAAAGCTCTATTTATGAGAAAAACATGATAAAAATTTCATATGGGTACAATCTTGCATGACTGCGCAATTGTCATTCAATGTGCGACAGCGCTGAAAGCTGAAAATTGGCCTGATAAGGAAGGGGGTATAAGTGCCCGGTAGGCAAGTGGTTAAAGGGGGGATATGATCAACATGTATAAATACATCAGTGGTCCATATAGTGAACTTGGTGTAGAATTATTCACTTTAAGGTCATCACAGAGGACAATGGGACACTCTACGTCTGAAAGAAAAGAGATTTAATATCCAAATATGGTAAGGCTTCTTCACAATAAGAGCTGTGAAAATGTGGAATAGACTCCCTAAAGAGCTGGTTCGAGCCATCTCAGTAGTTTGTTATAAGAATTCTTTCCTAAATGTACATAATATAACTGGATATTAATATTTATAGGTAAGGTTGATCCAGGGAATATCCGGATGCCTCTTGGGGGATCAGAGAAGGGTGTTTTTTCCCCCACTGGAGCAAATTGGATCATGCTTTATTGGGGTTTTTTTTGGCCTTCCTCTGAATCAACTATGGGTATTGGATAGTGTACACAGAGGTTTTGTGTGTGTGTGTTTCTCTGTTCAATTGGATGACCATTTCAGTAAAAGGTAATAGAATTCTTAGATGTGGAGCTTTTTTAGTCTTTTTCCTTATTTTTACTTAGTGATTCTGCCAGTAAATCTGTTATTTTTTTAATGTCCTTGAACAGATCATGCTGTCCAGACAAAGTAGCAGTTAGAGGATTAAGACAAACCATTTACAGGGATACTTACAATGATCAGCTTTTATTTATTTAAACCTTTATCTCCAAAGGAAAATAAACTGTTGTAACTAATAAAGTGCTAGCCGAAGCTTGGCTTCAATTTGTTAGTCAGGTCCATATAAATCTACTAGTCTAACACTACCCTCTCCCCAGACTGACAATGTTGCTGTCCATAGGTGTCTGCTTTACCACTTTATCCAGAATGTAGACACCTTAAGACACCCTGTGAGTTAATGGCCACATCACCAAGTGAAAGGAAAAAAGCCTGAGAGTTGGTTCATGCCAGATACTTTCCAATGCATATTTAAACCACATCCAGACTACCTTCAGAGTATTTGCTATGTATTTCAATGGTCCCTAGTTCACACAGGTGTGGCCAGTTCAAGTGCTTTCAACAAAAATGCAACCTGCTACATTTTGTTTTTGTCCAGGAATGCATCAAAACACGTGTAAAGACACCAAAAGGTATATATTATTTTAATGAAAATAAAGATTTTTTTTTTTGGTGTCAAAATAAAAAATAAACTAACAATGTAAAAAATGCCCAGGGCTGCATTGCAAGC
This sequence comes from Staurois parvus, assembly GCF_062004578.1. Classification (NCBI taxonomy): domain Eukaryota; kingdom Metazoa; phylum Chordata; class Amphibia; order Anura; family Ranidae; genus Staurois; species Staurois parvus. The sequence continues at coordinate 4,340,465 of NW_028318295.1, forward strand.
TTTTCAAAAACGCATGTAAATGTGTATGCAAAAACGAATTTGGAACACTGAAATTGTGGTGTGAAAATGAATGCAGCCACCACATGTAAGGATTGGTAAGCTGCAATATATTACATTTTTGTTTTTGAGTTTAATACTGCTTTAACTATTGCTTTGTAGTATTTTAGACTATAGAACAAAACCACTGAATACGATTCAATGGCCCCATTTGTCCACAACCCATTCGACACTCATCTGCTATATTAGACCAAATTCATATGTTGGTAATCGGTTGTCTTGCTACCAGTTTATAATACGTGTATTTTTTAGAATTTAAATAAATCTGTGTAAACCCTATTACCTTTGCTTATCAGACAGATGAGTCTGGATTGCTCTTTCCTGAGCATAAATATGAATGCTTGGGGTGTTATTTTTATGAAAGAATGAAAGAAAGCATTTATATCTTTTATAGCAGGGTTTCTCAGCCAGGGTTCCATTGGACCCTAGGGTTCCTCCAGAGGTTTCCAGGGGTTCCTTGAGCAATAAGACATTTCTGCCTCTCAGATAAGTTCCCACAAACACCATTTATCCTTTTAGCAATCTTTAAGGGGGTAATTCATCCCAGTGACAACAAGGAGCATTCTTCAACTGATCATCACACTAATGTGTCATGAGTTGTAGATATAGTCAATTTTAGCAGGGGATACTGGAAAGATATTTCAGTAGTTCCTTCGTGTTAAAAAGGTTGAAAAAGGCTAGGCATTTAAGGAGGGTGGTGTGAAAATGTCTTAATTGCTCATATCACCAGAAGACTAGTGGATGTTTCTGATGTCCTCTGCTGAACTATAGAACACTTTCCCCTCTCCTCATGTCCATAAGAGGGATGTTTTCTGTAATACAGCAGAGAACTCAGTCTAAACGTACCACATTGTATAGGATTCTACAGTGATGCGGCAAAACAGCATTGTCAACTCACTAAAGGATTTCTGGCAGGATCAACAAATATTTTTCTTCGCTTGCAATGTTTTTAAAAAGACAAAAGGGGAATAAGTAAGTTCTGCAGAGATGTACAAGAAATGTTTGTTATTTTGGCTAGACATACGCTTTGAAAAAGCAGCAAAGCTGGAGAGACCCCCCACACACACATACACACTCCACCCTTTTAGTCATAGTGGTCTATTTTAAGAGGGAACAATAGTAAGTTTATTAGACATATTAACCCTTTCACTGCCAAGTCCATATGGCGTACGGATCTACGGCACTGCTTCTAGATGGTCGTACGGACCTGTATTCCTCATGGTCACTTCATGAACAAAAGGACAGCTCTGATTAGCGGCTAAGAAGCCGATGATCAGAGCTATTAACGTAAAATGTGACCACCCCCCTCCGCCTCTTCTCTGCCCTGTGTCTCCTGTCCCTCCACCCGCCAGTGCCAAGAGCTAAAATGCCCCCCACTCTTCCTCTAACTGTCCTTAACACTGCTTTATCCTGCCTGCACTAATTACTCACCCCCCCAGCACCAATCCACCCCTCACAAACCGCAGTCTCTCTGTGGCTGCCCTGCAGCTGTCAGCTTCCCTCCGTTGCCCCTCCCACCGACTTTCAGTGCCCCTCCCCCTTTAGTGCCACTCACCTTTTTGTGTTGGGGCGCACCTCCCTGCAGCTGCTAGCCGGCTCTCCCTCATTTCCTTCCCGCCAGCTGCACACAGATAGCTGTCAGCTTGAAGGGGCCTTTCCTTTCCTGAGAGCGGGTGGGGGGGCATGGGGTCTTTCCTTTCCTTAAAGAATATAGACAGTACAGAACGCTTCTGTATTCATTAATCACTGACAAGATAGTAAATTGTGTTTGCTTTCTGTCAGCTTGTGAATTAAACTTTGTTTCATTGTATGAATGAAAGGAAGGAATCTATACAAACTCCTATCTCATTCATCTTCAGTGCAGCTCAGGCTGCGGAAAAAGGGATTGTCTTCAGTCCTTTTCTATGTCTCAAAAAAGAGACATTAGAGGTCTGTTTAGACCCCTGATGTTTCTCCAAACCCCCCCCCCCCCAAAAAAAATAAAATAAAAAATAAAAATGTACCTCTACAAAAAAAAATTAAAATAAAAAAACATAGCAGGGGTAGATTTAGCATTTTGCAGCCCCCAACCACAAATCGAAACAAGGCAAAAGGCCTCATTCACGCAGGGCATACTACAACGAGGCTATGTTTAGATCCACAGTTGTTCTGTGCATCTCCATGCTGGCAGTCCCATTGATGTCAGACGTTGTACAGAAATGTACAGGTGTTCCATGCATTGCTGTGCAGTCAGTCCCATCCATATCAATTGGAACGCAGTGGCTGCATCAAGACGGCCACTGCTCCCAACTTGACATACATGTGGGCGTATGTCCCTGAACTCACACTGTCTGCATTTGGGTACATTTGATTTTCACCAGTCTGCAAAAAGGCACAATTTAAAATTGACAAATATTTGTTAATTATTAACTCATTACAGGCTAAGGAATTTAGCAGGAATCTTGTAATATTTGCTGTGTTTGGATCTGCTAATAATGATTTTAGCGTATTTTTAAAGAAAATATTGTTTGTGCAAATATTGCAGGGCCTTAGAAATCAGTAGCACCTTCTTTTTATTCTACTGGTCATGTGCTTTCAGAAAATATATGGTTTGGGAGGTCTTTTAAAAATTCTGAAAGGTGTAGGTGAAAAGTGAAAACCTTGAGATTTTTAGAGAGATTTGATTTTTCATATTTGTGTACGTTCAATTTTCACCATTTTGCAAAAAAAGGCGCAATTTAAAATTGACAAATATCTGTTAATGATTAACTTTATACAGGTTAAGATTTTATATTAGGAATTTAGCAGGGATTTTGTAAAATTTTCTTTGTAACTGTAACTTGTATTGTTTTAGAAAATACTGTTTTGATAAACATTTGCGCAGATATCGAGGGCCCTTAAAAAAGAATAGCACTTTTTTTTTTATTCTACTGGTCATGTGCTTTCAGAAAATATATGGCTTGGTGGGTCTTTTCCAAATTCTGAGAGCTGTAAGTGAAACATTTTTAGAGCGATTTGGTTATTTACATTTTTGTGTACGTTCGATTTTCACCTTTTTGCAAAAAAAGGAGCAATTTAAAATTGTCAAATATTTGTTTTTTATTAACTCAATATAGGTTAAACTTTTATATTTAGCAGGAATTTTGTAAAACGTGCTGTGTTTTTATCTAATAGTGATTTTAGTGTATTTTCAGTGAAAATATTGTTTGATAAACATTTGCGCAAATATCCTGACGTCTTAAAAATCAGTAGCACCTTCTTTTTATTCTACTGGTCCTGTGCTTTCAGAAAATATATGGTTTGATGGGTCTTTTACAAATTCTGAGAGCTGTAAGTGAAAAATTAAAACCTTCCAATTTTTAGAGGGATTTGGTTATTTACATTTTTGCATATGTTCGATTTTCACCTTTTTGCAAAAAAAGGTGCAATTTAAAATTGACAAATATTTGTTTTTTATTAATTTAGTACAGGTTAAACTTTTATATTTAGCAGGAATTTTGTAAAATGTGCTGTGTTTTTATCTGCTAATAGTGATTTTAGTGTATTTTCAGCAAAAATATTGTTTGATAAACATTTGCGCAAATATCTTGGCATCTTAAAAATCAGTAGCACCTTATTTTTATTCTACTGGTCATGTGCTTTCACAAAATATATGGTTTGGGGGGTATTTTACAAACTTTTGAAAGCTATAAGGTAAGAATAAAAAAGCAATGGAAAAATTGCAAAAATGGTCTGGCCAGCTGGGTTTAAAAGTGGAGCACAGGGCCTGGCACCAAAAGGGTTAAGGTAACATTGTAAGCCCAATTTTATGTATTGTGTAAAACATGCTATGTCTGAAAGATCTGTCTTGATATGGACAATGCAGTCACTTGTGTCATATAAAAGCAATTATTTTTTATTTTAGTAAAAAAAAAAAGGATGTAGGTTAAAAAAGTAACATCTGCATATGGTATAGGAACCATACTAATATGTTCATCTTAAAGCTCAACTCAAGACAAACCACTAAATACACAGAAGAAATATATATAAGGGAGCTTGGCAATGATTGCCAAAGGATTTGTATTTTGGTCAATTCAGTCCTGAGATTTGCACAGCTATACCACACAACCCTGCTTTGTCCAGTTTTTCACTTCTGCAGTTCAGTAACACTTACAGGTCTCCTTCCAGCCTGTAACTGATTCTGGCATGTAATTATCAAATGAATTCATAAGCATAATAAATGATAGTTCACAATGATATAATAGTCTAATAATATAATATATAAACAAACCAATATGTAATTAGTGGTGTTTCAGTAACACCAGGATAACACTGTCCTGTTTTTACTAAAATACCACTGATTATATATTTCTTTTTTTTGTTTTTTACAATATTATATTATTAGACTATTATGTAATCATGCACTATTATTTATTCTGTTTATTAATTTGGTAATTATATACAAGATATATTTTGGTTGTGTTCTGGTTTTAGGCATACCGGGGCCCCTCAAGATGCTGTCACAGCTCTGACACACATCACTCACCACTTCAGCTTTGCTAAACACCAGCCATCAGCTTGAAACTAACCCAATCAGAAGCGGCATACAGCTGTGCGAGGTTAACCCCTAAATCGCTGTTGGCTTTTTTGATCTAAAAGCCCAATAGCTCTGGTAAGAGCTCTTGCATGTCTGTGTATTTTCAACAGGATTATAGAGGTGTCATCTTCCTCCTTTTGTGATTGACTGAATGTGGTTTTTCCATTTCTGTTGATGGGTGGGTTTCATATATTGAAGCACAGACTTTTTTGTATCTGATGGACTTTAACACTAATTAGCAGGGACTTCTGTATAAATTGATGGTTCTTTACATTATGTAGTGCTGCACTTTTTTTGCTATTTATTATGTTGAGGGATTGTATTCCTGTGTCAGCTGCTTTTTATGTATTATTTAATCTGAGCATAAAGATTTATTTTGAATTTTTTGCTCTGCAGGAGCAAATTGGATCGTGGTTTGTTGGTGGGTTTTTTTTGCCTTCCTCTGGATCAACTGTGGGCATAAAATTATAACTTTTTTTTTTTTATGGTTGAACTAAATGGGTTTTTGTCTTTTTTCAGCTGGACTATGTAACTATGCAAAGCCTTAAGTGTGCCAATGCCAAGCGTGTACCCATGAAATTGCAAAAACCTATGGTACCCAAAATTGTCCATAGACGACACTTTAAAATGTTATAAATTATGAGTTAACTGTGAATTATAGCCTTAAAATATTGTTGTCACTCTGATCTTTGCGGTGATATCTCACATGTGTGGTGGAGTTCTATGTTTACATACACATGCATGCCCTACAAGCTCCTCCTGCTCTCAATGTTGCATCAACTTACCATGGTCCTGGGCTTTCCAAGAGGAAAAGGAAATCCTGTAAACCTTAGAAGGTGGTAGGTGGCAGGGGCAGCACCTTCAAAGCTACTTTGAAGTGCTGCTTGGTCTGCTTTTACCTGAAAGCCTATTGCTGTCTGTAAAAAAAAATCAATAACAAGCTCATGGCTGCAGTAGCAGCTGGTTTTAACCCCATGAATACCAGGGCATTTGTAAACATAGTTTGGTAGACGTGGGGTTAGGAAGCATTAACCTCTTGCCGTCCGCCTGCTGTTTATAAACGGCAGGGCGGTGGCAGTCCAAGGTCGGGTTGCCGTTCCTAAACGGCACCCGCCTTTTCTAGCTGTGCGCGCTCCCTAGGAGCGCGCACCACCGCGATCCGGTGTCCGCTGTGTCCTCCGGACACAGTGAAACACCGATCGTCGGACGGGACCTCTGTACGAGGTCCCGGTCATGTGATCACTGATTGGCGAATCAGTGATCACATGCAAAGTAGTAAGCAAGATGTCACTTGTGACATCATTGCTTACTACGTGTGAAATCTGTGAATGATCACAGAGGTCACATGGTACAAGGCTATTCACAACAGCCTTGTACCATGTGACAAGCTGTGACCAATCACAGCTCACTCAGTATTTCTCAATGACTGCAAGAATGCAGACAGAGAGAAAGAGAAATGATTGCTTTTACATCCTATATGGGTGTAAAAGCAATCGGTGTAAAAAAAAAAAAAAAAATCTTCATCACCCCCCACAAGTAGTACAGTGTCACCATGGTGACACTGTACTGCTAGGGTGACAGTATGTAAAAATAAAAAATAAAAATAAAAAATAATATAAAAAAAAATAAAATAAAAATGTAAAAAAAAATGTTTAAAAATTATAATGTTTGGTTATAAACTAATTTGGATTTTTTTTTTTTACTAAAAAAATAACGGAATAAATTTTGGCCAAGATTTAGGATGAAATATTATTTATTTGCAAAATTTTATTAAAAAAACACTTTTTTTCAAAATTTTTGGACTTTTTCATTTACATAGTAAAAAAAATAAAAATCCCAGCGGTGAATAAATACCACCAAAATAAAGCTTTATCTGTCTCAAAAAAATGGTAAAAAATTCATATGGGTACAGTATTGCATGACCGCGCAATTGTCATTCAAAGTGTGATAGCGCTGAAAGCTGAAAATTGCCCTGGACAGGAAGGGGGTAAAAGTGTCCGGACAGGAAGTGGTTAATGATTACAGAGTTTTGTTAATCTATGCCTTTTATATAATTACATAGTTCGTCTGGCTGAAAAAAACAAACGTTCATCTAGTTCAACTGTAAAAAAAAATAGTTGTACTCCTATACCCACAGTTGATCCAGAGGAAGGGAGAAACCCAGCAAAGCATGATTGCAATTTGCTCCTGCAGGGAAACATTTGAGAAAACAGTTCATACCAATATACAATCAACTTTTTGAATTTTGAATGGGCTACCTTAAAGGAGAAAAAGGGTCAGAGCTCCTCTTGGCCCTATTTCTCCTGTGGGTCACAGGAGTGTACTTAGTTCTGCACTCCTGTGATCCAGATTCAGCTGACAGCTGGCTAAAATCTGCTGTAGGCTGCCATCATTCAGCCGGTCCAGAATCTGGAGTGATCCCAACTTTAATGTTGGGATCCACCCAGATGCCTTACCAGCAAATGGCACAGCATGCTGCTCAGCCTGAGCCAACCACTCTCCCTCCACTCCCCAGCTCCCCAGATAGTGCTGGAGGGGGAGAGCAGAGAGTGGCGACTGACAGTCACCGCTCTGTGCTCAGGGCAGACCCAGGAAGTGAGCGATCAGTGTCAGTCTTTGACTGCTCAGTTTTTGGGCTTAGAGGCGATGGGGGATAGATGCAGTATCAGATTAATGCTGCATCCACCTTGGTGTTTAAGTGTGTTTATTATTTTGAAATCCCGCACTTCTCTTTTCACACAACACACCTTAATGCAGTAAATACTGTATGTTAATGCCCATGTGGTAATACGCCTCAACAGTCTGAATGGGTCCTTACAGTATCTCTGAAACATTGCCTCAAAATAATGGCCCAATGATCTTTCAAGTGAAAATTTTCAGGTAATTAAGTTGTGAGGGAGAGTATAACTATGACATGGTCTGATGAGCTAATTGGGTTGTATTCTGCTTTTAAAACTTGTCCAAAGTAGTGGTGATCTAAGTAAATCAGGTCTACTCTCATGTATGTGGTAGCGCTGTTGGAGATATTGATGTAATCTCTTTATCTATGATTTTTAGCCCTCCAGACGTCTAAAAGTTGTGCTTTATAGAGTAAGCAATTTTGCTTGTCTAATCACTTGAGTCCTGGAGACTTTTTTTTTGTTTACATGTTTTAAAAATCATTTTAGACTTGGAGATTGCTTAAAATTCCCAAACATATATTTTCTGAAAGCAGACTCTTTGAACAAATAAATAGTAGTAGTTCCAATATTTTTTTATGTTACACGGTATTACTGCAACAGTATGAAAATCAAAATTTCAGTAAAAAATGTACTAAAGTAAATTTTAGGGCACATGCAATACATTTCCCCAGATTTTTAGTAAAACATAAAAAAATGAGGTTTTACCAAGTAAATAGAAGCCCAAAAGGTCAAGACGGTGCTCTTGGTATTGATGGCAGAGGGTGTTGGTTGTGCTCCCATCAACAACCTTCCCAGCGACACCTTCCATGAATGTGGGGGGAGGGGGGGTACATTGCAGCAGTCATGGAAGTGATTGGGTAGCTTCACAACCACTTGTATCTCTTCCATATGAAAGCTGACAGTCGCTTTACAAATGTACACACAGTCTCAACTGGTATAGCAGCCAGGAATGTGCTTAAAATGCACATGTTCCAAGCACAATTTTAAAATATCACAGAGACTGACATAATTAAGCTTTGCATAAACTATTCCTAATTTTCTGGAGGAGCATTGTAAGAGAGGGTCTAGGCAGAAATTTAAATTACCTGCCAACATTGTCATCCCTTCTTTATATTTATATTTTTATTGTTACCTTCAAAAATACTGTCTTATGATAACTATTGTCTTGTTATAAAATAAATAAGTATATAGCACTGCACTATAATAACACCATACACCAATCAAAAAATCAAGCAAAATCAAATAAAAATAACCAAAATAATCATACACTTGTGAAACAACAATTGTGCAAGTGAAATAAAATATCAGCTGAAGTTCATTAGTCCATCTTCCTTCCCAAAAGTCCTCCATAGCCACCAAGGTTCAAGAGACCAACATTAAACTTCTTACTCAATGGTACCAATTTCCTAATGCTTGCTGGTGCTGTGGAGCTGATCAAGGCTCCTTTCTCCATATCTTCTGGCAATGCCCAAAGTTTGTCATTGTGGCGTGGGGTTACTGGTATAATCAAACAACATACTGTAGTGGATTTGCATGATGACCCGGAAGCCTGCCTCCTGTTCTGAACGGGGAGACCTATTTAAAAATACAAAAATTAAAAATTACCATTTAAATGCTTATTGCAGCGAAGGCTTGTATTCCACTTCGTTGGAAGGATGTTCATCCTCCCACACTCACTCTGTGGTTCTCCAAGGTGAATGAACTCAGGGACATGGAGAATCTCACAACCACTTTTTATAACAAAGTAGAAATCTGCCAAGAGACCTGGCACCCTTGGCAACATATTGTCTTCACAGATGCCTATCAAAATAAACTTACCACTCCTTAGTGAGGCCTGTTCTCTATAGTCCGTCCTATGCTGCCCGGGAGAGGATACACGACTACTGTGCTTTTGTCCACTCTCTCTTTCTCTCTTTCCTTCCACACACACCCTCCCCCTTTTCTTGCCCATTTTTATTTTTGTCCACCCCTTTTTTTGGGTTCTACTGCGAGCTCCACCCCCAGTCCCCTTCTTTACTACCACTCTGATTGTGTACCTTTTAGGATAACTGCTATATGACTTGAGCATGATGGTTTCTTCTGTTCCGCTGTATCTGACTGTAATTTGTTTTCATCACATAAGATGGCTCCTAATGGTACTGTCCAGTTTATTTTATTTTGCATACGATCTGGCACTTTTCCTGTTATGTTATCCAGTATATTTACTAAGATGGTCTTTGTTTGCCCCTTTTGTGCATGATGTTTTGTACAACTAAAGGAATTACAAATATAAATAAAAACCTAAAAGCTCATGGATAGGAATAAAAATGTTCTCTCCACCATCACCAACTCCCATGGATAAACTGTTGCCTTCTGTGTTGGACCTTAATATTATAAATGGTCAGATGTGCAGGGTTCATTTAAACAGCAAGGATAGGCTGTAATGGAGAATTAAACTGTTTCCGTCTCAGAACAAACAGCATGGAGGAAATCTCAATGAATCAGAAAGAAAAAGAAAAAAAAAAAGCAGAAAACCATAGTGCTCTCTGCATTGTTTAAAAGCAATGTTTATTAAAAACTCATTCACATAAAAGTATAACAAGATCAGCTGATCGTAGATTAATAACTCCAGAGCAGAGAAGTATCCTACCACTCAAGCTGACACCGAGGATCAAATCCACTGGTCTGTACTGCTGCTGAACACAGTCTTTCCTCTCTGCTTGGGACTCTCTCAGCTCTCAGCCTTCTACCCTATGTACATTATGTAATTAATTGACTTCATCACGGGACCCCAAATTATTTTTTCATACTTTTGCAAGATTTTTTTATTTATCAATTATTGTTATCTTAGTAATCAACAAGGTTCTCTTGGTCATCAAATAGCTACCATTTGATCTTTTAGTTCTGATTCCAAAATAAATGCAATAGATTTGTGGAACTTTATAGCTATTCCTGCTTGATCTTGATTTGGAATTGCTAGAAAATAAATAACTGAAAAATCTTGTGATTTGCACCAACTTCAAGAAACAAGTGGTTTTATTGAAGACAAAATATACAAGATATACTTCTGTTCAGACCTGAGAGCTCTCGTAGTATTTTATGTCGAGTTAGTAGAGTACCCAACCCTTTTATGCTAAAAGAAATCACTTGTGTATAAATCATATTGTCAGTTTCTACTTACAAATTAGATTTGTCTTGCGATCACTTCAGTTAATTACTAATGTCAGAATGAGGTATGAAACAATACATAATACACTGTAAAGCTTATAAAATTAAGTGCCAAGAAATTGGTTGAAACAATGATTTTGGGGGCAGTCGGCTCTCTTGTTCAAACTGTTCAGAAATTGTTACTTGCCTAGCTGTCATGCTGATACAACAGGGAGAGGTAGAGCATTTCATCAATAATATACAGTACACCAGACAGCAGCCATTCAATTTTTGTTTAAAATGGCTTTCAAAGCTTAAAATAAGGTGGATGCTGTTGGATTTCTCTTTAGCATTTGGTTGATATATCATCTTGTGGTCTGAATAGTACATTAACCATTTTTCTACAAAGTGTCATTATCAGTGTAATTTAACTTACAAACCTTGAAAGAGTTTTATAATGTTTTTAGTCTGCTAATGTCTTGGCCACCAGCCACACTGGCGTTAGATTTGAGTGAAACTACTGCAATCTAGTTATTCCAAAGATTATTTATTTGTACAAAATGTAACCACAAGACAGTGATAAAACTAAATTCATGGGATTACATTAGGTTAAGAAAGACTGTGTGTGGTGTCCCTGTTTTTAACTCCTGTCATTTTGGGTACATGGTAGAGCTGCAAATGTATTTTCCTGTAACCTGCAAAATGTTTTTCTTTCCACAATACATATACAGACAGCAGCAAGACATATGGTTCCTTATTCTTAAGAGGAAAGACTGGCTGTGTTTTACTGAAATGCGACATGAATAAAAATGTTTTTTAGAATAAGATGTTTGTAGTTTACACAAAAGAGCCAAGATCTACTTTTAATAAATTTTCAATGAGGTTTATTCAGAATGTTAAAGCAGTTATCTTTACAAGCAGATCATAGTTTGATCTTTGGTGCCAAGAAACATCAAAATCCACCATGCCTTACATTCTGCTGCTGAAGCCAGCCCAAAATGGAGTTTGACTGTTACACAAACCACAAATTCAAGGCATCTTATGCATTGCCCTGCAATTAAGCATTTTAAAGGAGGAAAAAAACTTGGCTGCTGAGCCTGGATGTTGAAATACAGCTTAAAGAACACATAGATCTTTCTTACTCTTAAAAGCCCTTCTTAAATTTCATAAGCTACCAAGGGTGTGTGTTTTCCACATTTTACAGAGGAAGCAGCATTTTACTGTGGTTAGTTTTGATCCAAAGTCAGGTCATAGAAGGGTTTGTGGGACACACTCCCTATTAATCAATGTGTCAAAGAAATAAATAAATAACAGATCATACTTTTTTGTATCTTGAGTCAGTAATAACCCTTTCAGCAAGGAAACTGATAACTGCTAGTAGCTAGACTAAATTTTAAGTTAGTAATCTGATTTTTTAAATAAAAGTTTCAGGAAACAAAATTACAGAATTGTTATTGTATTGTGACATAATTAAACCATTAAGCAAAGTGGTAATGGTCTTTTTGGCATATTTGTGACTTCAGAATTGAAGTATTATGTCTTATAACCTGTTACAAATAATGTTTTAAAATCTGAAATTACCTTCTGAAATGTTTTATTCTCTTTTAATGACTAGCTCGCCCTAGGTACTCAATTAATTTTCTTTTATATAATTTTAATATTTTTACATGTATTTTGTTTTATCTGTTATAAAATAAAGTGTTGTAATTTATGTTTATTTTGGGTTAGTATCTTACATTTTCCAACTTTGATTAAAATTATTTAAGCACTTTTTTCATTGTTACTGCTCATTACATTATTTAGACCTTTACTTGATGGTAATTATATGCTGATGAAGTAAGTAATTTAAGGAGTACATATAGATTTCATGTGTTTCATATGTATTTTGCCAAATGCCTTTTTTTATTTACGGAAAATGTTTTTATGGGTTAGGACATTTATATATTTTGCAGTAACCATAAAGTTTTGTACTTTGATAAGCTTTGTGTGAAACTGCAGTTTATATTTTGTTTCCTTTTTTTAATGAATGTGTTTTGGGTTTTTTTTGTCAGTATTAAATTTACAGTGGTTAGTGACCCTCCAGAGGATGAACAAGATCTTGAGTGTGATGATGTTGGATTTAGTAGTATCAGCCTGAAAGAAATCTTACGAACTGGCAAAGATGTCATCCAGCAGAAAATGAAAGGTAGGTTTTATTTGTCATAATTCATCTAAGCTAATTGTAGAATAGTACCTAAAAATAGATTGTTAGTAATCTCAGGAATATAATAAAATAATTAGTGTAAGCATAAGACACCTTAGCATACAAGTTAGCAGTGATTTAATAGCAGGCATGTCTGTTGAAGTGTGGATGTGATTTAGTATACACTTACTACTGAGTTTTAATGTTTCTTTTTTCAAAGTCTCTCTCTAGTAAAGGCTTAGGCTCTGTTCACACTAGTGCGATTTCAAATGCAACTCAATCCGTTCACATCAATGCAAATCGGTATGGCACAATTTTGCAAAAGACTCCTGTGCTACTTTGGTGTCATTCCAGTGCAATTTTGACCCCATAGAATATGTAAACCACATCCAATTTGCACTACAAAATCGCACTTAAAATTAGATCCTTATCAGCTATCTAGCTTTAATTTTATTTATTGATATATAATATTGTTGGACAGCATGTATGTTAATTTCTGCCTATTTATTTTGCTTGTAAACACAATGTATTGCTACACTGCAACAATAATTATGGAGCATTAAAAGTAAAGAAAGAGCAGAAATCCTGGAGGTGGTATGCACCTCACAGGAGTTAAAGTGATTGTAAAGCCTAATTTGTTTTTAGTTAAAATAAAAAAAAGATATACTTACCCACTTTGTGCAATGGTATTGTAGAGATACTTAACCTCCTCTTCTGAAGTTCCCTGCCGGCACTGTCCACTTCTCTTCTCCTTCAAGTACCCCCACAGCAACCTGTCTTTTGAGGGGGCACCCATGAGGGCATGCTCCTAAGCCAGGCTGTGTGCAACCATAGACACACACAGCGCAGCTCGGCCATGCCCCCCGTGCAATCCTCACAGGATTTGACTGACAGCAGCAGGAACCTATGGCACCTGCTGCTATCATAGTCTCCTGTGACAGCAAGACGTAAAGAGAGAAAACAGTTGCAGCTGGGACAGCACTGGATCAGGAAAGCAGACAGATAAGGGGTTTTTTTTTTTGTTTTTTTTTGGGGTGGGCGATGCACCATAAGTGGTGAAACATTTTTATCTTATTTATTCACCATTTGTTTCACATTTAAAAAAAAAAAAAACACTTGCCATAACCCAATTGCTGAACGGTCATTTCTTAAATGTCCAAACTTGCATGCACCCATAGTGCCAACTCAAGGAAACTGTAGTTAATAATAGGGGGAAAAAAATGTAAGCAAAACTTTTTGCTTTCATTACATACCCTGTTTTAGATCCATTGGCATCACCACTGTGTTTATGTGCTTCTCTTTGCAATGCAGGCAGATCATGGCTGGTGGGAAAGGCCAGCAGGGTGCTATACTTGGCTTCCTAAAACCATTGCAACACCCTGACTTAGTACTTCCTTCAGGCTAGGTTCACATCTGTGCAGGTTGTGGTTGATGTATTTTTCCAGCACATTTTGCTGTGTGTTTTGTGTTTTTGCTGTGTTTTGCTTTTTTTTTTCTTTTTGCTAATAGAAAAGTATGACAGTTCTGTTCATGTAGTGTGACTTTGATGCGACTTTACACTCTCTGGCACTCAAGTAGCTTTAAAGTTGCATCAAAGCAGTGCGGGAATCTTTATGTGACCAAAGTTGCATGTTAAGGTTAAAGGCTAGGGTTAGTGGCTAGGGTTAAATGTTAAGGTTAAGGGTTGGAGATAAGAGGTAGTGTTTAAAGCTAGGGTTAAGGGCTAGAGTTTAGAGCTAGGGTTAGGGGTAATCAGAGTAATTAGTGGTAGTTGTCAGGGTTAGCATTTCAACCCTAACAATCACTGCTAACCCTATCTCTAACCGTAACCCTAGCCTTTAACCCTAACATGCAACTTTGGTCACATAAAAGTTTTTGCACTACTTTGATGTGACTTGTATGCTACTTGAGTGCCAGAGAGTGTAAAGTTGCATCAAAGTTGCACTACATGAACAAAACTTTCATACTTTTCTATTAGCAAAAAAAAATGCAAAGCATGTCAAAAAACGCAACACTTGCGTTTCTGGTGCAGATCCATTGAAGTCTATTACACACAAAATGTAATCTGCTGCCGGAAAAAAGTCCCTGACATCTCCAAAAAACGCATCAGCTCAAAACACACAGATGACAACTAGATTTATAAGAAATCATGTTACTGTAGTGCATTTCTGCAAACTGGAAAATGCACTGAAACCAGCATAATCCCCAATTCAAGCTGTGAGCTGACAATTAGGTGTGCTGTAGTGTAAGGATCATGTTGATAGGTGGAGAGTGCAGAGTGTCAGAGAGATAAGCTTATCAGGCTGCTACTTCTCCTGCCACCGTTCAGCCACAAGATGGAAGTGGGGAGGAGATCTGTATGTTAAAGGGATACTGCAGCAAAGAAAGGTCAAGTCCCCTCCCCTTCCAGACAGGAGTGTACTGTGTGGTAAAACTATATAAATCTCCGGACTGGATGGATAAAAATTCCAATCCTTTGGCAGCTAAAACAATTCTCATAAATGTACAATATTTTATCTGTGTATTTAGCTGTTTGCCTGGAGTTCAGCTTTAAATATACAATTTGCTTAATAATTCTCATCATATATTCTGAAGTGCAGCACTATATATTAAACCTTATAACGCTAATATAGTGCAACGTGCTAATAAAAGTGCAATATAAAATGTGTAAACAAACCTTGTTTAAAGTGCTGATAATAAATATAACAATATAGTAAAAAGTAGTGCCCTCTATGATGTTTCAAATTTGTGCTACAAACAAGGAACCTCCTCCTTCTTACATCATTCACTTTTATGAACACAAATAAGTGACAAGTCCAACTTTAAAGTCCAAATCAGTTTTAGTTCCTAACTTAACTAAAAATGAAGACAAGTGGGTGTTGTGCACACTCCAACCAGTTCACCTCCTTCCTCATACCCACTACTTCTCCCCCACTTCCCATTGCACTCACTAACTTTACAGACCCTTATGTATACTGTATATGATATGGTGTATAATATAATTAATAAGTAGGTCTAGGTGTTCTTTCTTTTGCTACATCAGAAGGAGCCACTCTGCTTCCTCCTTTCCACCTCCACACCAGTCAATACAGAAAAAGCTAATATAGTGTAATACTGATTATTTAAAAAAATGTTCTGTTTAAATCATTTTTATTGAAAAGTTTTATCATACGACCAAAAGAAATAATACGGCGTTGTACAGTATATGTACTTCTAGATGGTATCGTAAAAAAATTAAAGGACACTCATTCAAAAATGAAAATATCAGTAAAGAGAATAAATACTAAATAATCTTGGATCTTTTCAAATAATCATCACACATTGTTGTCTATATGCAAAGAAGCAATGCCTGACTTAGTGATGTAGGGTAGAAAGGAGAAACGGGGAAGTAAAGGGTGGGGGGACACCAAAGAGTCAGGAGTTAAGATGATCAGCGAATAAAGTCAGTGTGGTGAAAAAACACCTCCCATTACAGGTAAGTAAAAGAAAAAACTAGGGGGCCTGCCATCACTGGGGAGGCGTGGAAGAGCAAATGCGACTATAAAAGGTAAATATTGTAAACATTTTTAAAACACATGAAAGCATATTGACTCACATTGTCAAGTGTCCTGGATAATAAGAAGTTTATGTAGTGACCGGAACCACCCGTTATCTCACTATAGATGTGGGTGTGCGTTCCCAATAGCTGAAATGCTGTATCGACCACAGCCCCCTGATTTGTGTTCAGCTTATAGGGTATTATACACATGCAGCACAGGAGTATTAAGGTTTGTTTAACAGATCTCATCTGTGACTCTGCGTTAATATTTTGTAGGTAATATTTTGTAGGCTGGAAAACTTTGTAGTACATTATAGTGTTTGGAAATCTAGGTTTGGTATTTGGCTTTGATTTTTTATTTTTCCATGTTTCATATGCTTTGGCTGTTTGGTAACTATCTGGGCACAGTGGTGAGCAGTCATTGCTTTATTAGGTGTCTTGTGCCAAAGGCAAGAAGGCCTTTTTATGCTTTCCCAGTCCACCAGTTTTTACTATAAACTTAAACAATGTTTGTGTCAGGTGATTCATTTTGAAAGTGTTCTGTGATGGAATGCATAGCAGCCAGTAGAGACAAGACACACTTAGATAAGAGGTTCTTTATAAACTATAATATTGATTCTGGTTGATGTTATGTGGTAAATCATAACAAAATGTAGCTGACAGTGTGTGTGTTCTGTGCTAGATTCTTTTCTAACTTTTTTTTTTTCTCCTGATCCAGTTTATGATTCCATGTCTGGAGAAAAAATAATTGGTGAGATGACCGTGACAGTTGAAGCTGCAGAGGCCCTCAGGTCATTGATGCAGAATTAATAAACCAAGCTTATGCATGGAAAAGAAATTTAAAAACTTTGTTGCTTCCTCCTGTTCCAGTTTTGATCTTTGAAACCAACAACCAGCATTTAATATGTTGATAATAAAGCAAGTTTAATAGTGAAATCAGGCCACATGTCACATTCACAATCGTGCCTTTTTTTTTTAATCACTGCATTCTTTTTGTTTTCAATCAGGTGCTAAGACACATAAATATTTAACAGTTCTAAAAGCAGCTTTGTGAGTTTAATTCATGAAATGTTTGACAAGTGTTCAAAATGCAAGAATGTGTGCTTACATGCAAACATTTGGAACAATGCACAAAATGATATAATTGTATTGCAGCATTCCTTTCATCTGCTATTAGTCCCATTAAAAAGTGCATCTGATTTTCATTAATCAATAGGTTTGCAGTATAATTATATTGGACAGGAGTAAACTGCTACCTTTCTATTTGCATCAGTGCGTGATGCTGCTTTGTCTAAATTACCAGATCGTTTTAAATAATTTTTTGCTTTTGCTTTATTTTTTACATTTACAATCTGAAAAATCTGTTTTATAAATGCATATTTTTTATGTTCATTTTATTAAATGTCTATGTTTTTATATGTGTATTGTTTTTCTGTTTTATGTGTGTTATTTTCTTTTTGATTTTGAAATATAATGGACATTAATACAGAACTTCTTTCTATACACTATCATTTCAAGCAGGCTACAGCATTTGTCACCATATTTAGGCATATTGTAACAACTATCCACTCACCAGCTATCAGCAATAACTGCAGTATGTAAATCCTAAAAAATGTTCAAATTGGTAAGCCAGTCATGTCACAATCAGAGAAAGAAACAGGAAATATTATCTTATACTGGTTTATGCATGTAACATTTGCATACATGCGTTTATTAATGGATAGTTGTGGAGGTAGGCATTGGTCAGGGGTCTAAGCAGTGCAAAGTGCTGTCAGAGGCCAGGGTATAGTTGCAAAAATGTGCAACATTAATTTTGATAATAAGGAATGAGTACTATTACACTTTTTGCATTGTATAAACGTTGACACTATATTTAGTATGTAACATATAACACAGTGCATGGCACCAACAATAAACAAAGCATTATTCCACTAAAAACAGAATATACTGCTGTATAAGGCTCCATGTACACGGAACGTTTGGAAAATACTTCTGAACGATGGAAACTGACTTCTGGAAAATGTAGGTTAAAAAATGTCTGTTTAGCCACGTTTGCATACCGTAAACAGTAAAAAATGAACTATTTCAGACATTTTGAGAGAAATAGAGAGAGCAGAAGCAGAGAGAGCAGTATGTGTTGAGATTACCTGTCTTTTCTGGTTGTATTCACTATGGATCCCATCATGAGCATAATGCAGCACGTTCTACCATTTTTCCTTCACGCAAAACCTTGAACTGACTGCACTGGTGTGCTAGGTCTATTTGAATACATGTATTTCTGATGATGAAAAAGGCTCTGGACAGCATCTGTATATGGAACAGTTAAAAAACGCTTTTAAACGTAAACGCTTGTAGACACGGTTAGCCACGTTTACAAGCATTTGACGTTTGAAATGCTGATAAAATCTACTCCTAAATGCAAGTTTGGTGCGTTTAAAAAAAGACTGTAAACTCAACTGCCTGTAAACGACATAGTGTACATGGACACATAGGAAAACATTAGGGAGAGTTCATGGGCTGCTGAAAAAAATGCAGAAAAGCTCCTCAATGTGAGTTTATCAGCTGCATTGTACATGAACTGTAAAGTAGCCAGAGGATGAACAATGTATGACTTAGGATATACTGTTGGTGACCTAATAAGATCATTGTCCCCTTTTAGCTATCTGCACCACTAGTGGCAGATCTACTAACCTAATCTGCAGAGCTCAGTTGCCTCTCTCACAGGTCCTGCTCTGTGTATCAGAAGCAATGGTTACATAGGGAAAGGAACACTGACAACCATTTTTAATAAACAGTACAGATTACATCTGTCAAACTGACAGTTGAATCCCATAGACTACAACAGAACAGAAGCTTTCCCCATACAATTAAAGTGCGATTAAACCCAGATAATGAAAAACTCTCATTACATGCTATATAACAGAGTGTGCATACTCACAGAACCACTAAAGAATTTGTTTTTGTGTAGAGTAAAATATACCTGGTTGATCTAGCCTCCAGCTTCCTTCCCATCTTCTTTGTGTCCCCTTTGCAGGCTGAGATTGTGTAGACCAGCTGGAGTCCTCTACTAAGGATGCCCAGTTCTAAGCTCTTCATTTCCTCCTTTTTCTTATCTGTGCAGCCCATGTGACTATAGAGTCACACATGTGGGTATATACACAGTGGTAAATGACACTCCCCTCCCTCCTCCTCCATGTCCTGCTATTGCTAAATACTATGGGGGCAGGATATAGTATGTTGATTGATTACATTCACTAAGAAATTCACAAAAAGCTTTGATTTGATATAAATCAGTATTAAATATATCAAATGTAATTGCTAATACCTGTGAAGTATAAAAAGAGCCTTGGATGCAAATGCCATATGACCAGAATCAAAACCAGTGTCAATCATCTTTGACTCCTCCTACACCATATTAATGCACAAAAAATACACATGTGATGTTCAATAAAGATGTAAAGGGAGCTGTAAACCAGTTTTTTTTATAGTTATAATTTAATTTGAATTACACTTCTGAAACTTTTCTTTTTTAGTCATGTGACAAAGCACCAATCAGGGTTGTACAGACAGATAGACTCATACTCTAGCAATAGAAGCCCATTTTAAGGATCTTTCCCTGCTGATGTCAAAGAACAGATCAAATTTGACTAACTAAGGTCAAACTGACAAACAAGTCCTGTTCTACCGGTAGCGACTGCCAGCTGTTCCATGGGAATGTTTGCAGGGCTTATTGCATTGTAAAAATTTTTTTGTTTGAAAAAAAAATTGTTGCTCAGCAATCCATATTAACCATAATTAGTTCTTATTTACTCATTCCTTCTTGTAGTTTCATGTTTTGTTCAGTTTTTTACAATTCTTATTGTAACTTTTTTTTATTGCTGTTTATCTTTGTTTAAAAAAAGCATTATACAAAATTAAAAGACCTTTATTTAATTGGTAAATACCTTTACCATGCTTTGTCCTAGAAGTATCATTTAGTGTCATTTTAAAAGTGACAGATTGTAAACCATAATTTGCTTGCTTTAATTAAAATAACAAACGTTATACTCACCTGCTCTGTGCAGTGGTATTGCACAGGGCAGCCCCAATCCTCCTCGGGTCCCTATGCAGCAATCTTGGCTCCTCCTCTTCTTTGTGTGTCCCCATAGCAAGCCGTTTGCTATGGGGAAAACGGTGTCCATTTGCTCCCGAGCTGTGTGTCTATAGAGCCGCTCCCCCCACTTCTTCCACACTGCATTTCATTTGTTCAAGTCACTGTGTGAAGAGGAAGTGAGGGGAGAAGAGATGCAGCCATGCTCAGCGCTGGATCTATTCTCCCCTCTATTCCCCTTGACACAGGGAAGGGGGAGGACAGAGGAAGAGAAAATGTTTTTTTACCCTAAAGAGTAACTCTGCTTTTGTTGAGGAAAAAAAAACCCTCTCCCCTCTGGGTAATCGATGTAGATTAGGAAAGATGAGGGGGGTGTATCAGCACAAACACTGCTGGAAGTCCTAGGTAATCTTGGTATGGGGTAATGGTGGTAGCTATGGCTGTTATGTGAAGAGCATGGGGATATGTGTAGCACTGAGGGCAAAGCTTCCAAATAGGCTGTAGCAGACTCTGTAGGTGAGAGAAGGAGAGAAGCGCCTCTAAGTGCAATATGTCTCTTTATTAAAGTATATATGTGTAGGAACACTCTCATAGATAAGGTAATTGTAAGCATAAAAACCGTGGTTAAACAGTAGGGTGGTATCCAGGGTGAAGAGCCGTCATCTATTGCGGTATGGAGAGGTCAGCTTGCCGCTGGAGCAGCGTGGTAGCTGGAGGGGAACAACGGTGAGGCCGGCGTGCACGTCCTCCCTCAGAGCCAGGTGGAACGCATGCTGGAACGCAGCGGCATGGCCGTGATGACATCAGATACCCAAGGTGCACTGCAACGTGTTTCGGAGCATGCCCTGGCCATGGAAGGCGGAAGTGCGCTCCTTTTTCAATCTATGTACATTGCAAGGATTTTAACAAACTTTGTTGCAGATTCCTACTTTTTGTTTTTCTGAAGAAATAGCTGTTTGTTTCCCTGTGTCCATGTGCTAAGTGAATCTGTATGAGAGTGGTTTTATAATTACCAATCAGCTGCTGCACCTGCAGAGCTCTAATAAGGAAATCGACAGTGTCTGCATCCCTTGAGACATGATTTCCATTTAGAAATATTTCACCAAAAATGACATTTTTGTTGCAGGGAATGCCAAAAATCTGATATGTATCTTAGTGTAGACTTCTGGGAAAATCAGTGAGTCAGTCACTCAAGTAGGAAATTACATTTCCAGGGGTCCCTGATGAAGTCACGTGATGTGTGATACAACACATTGAACAGAAGTGTGGTGACATCATTTTCTGTGTGGCGACACCAGCCGCCATCTTGGTCTACCTATATGCTTGAATAGGGCTATTAGCCCTTATCTCCATGTGAGTGTATATATTTTTTATACCCATTAATAAATGCCTATATCTACTACACTATGATGAGCCTCTGTGTTTCTGTTTGAGCTTTATGCCCAACTATGGTATACCAAAGCAGACCCCTATTTCTGTGATATGCAAGTGAAGGATTTCAATTGAGCACAAGTTGACCTGTTAGGTCAAAGCATGATCCAATTTGCTCCTGCAGGGAAAAAAATTCCTTCCTGATCCCCCAAGAGGTGATTGGATATTCCCTGGATCAACGTTACCTACTGTATAAATGTTAGTAACCAGTTATATTCTGTGTATCTAAGAAATCTTTTTTTTTAAAAAGCCTTTTTAAAGCAATCTACTGAGCTGACCAGAACCAACTCTTGAGGGAGTCTATTCCACATTTTCACAGCTGTGAAGAAACCTTTCCGTGTTTGGAGATTAAATTTCTTTTCCTCCAGACGTAAAGAGTGCCCCTTGTCTTCTGTGATGACCTGAGGGTGAATAACTCTACTCCGAGTTTACTATATGAACCACTGATGTATTTATACATGTTGATCATATCCCCCCTTAATCTCTTTTCAAGAGAGAATACATTCAGTTCCTGTAATCTTTCCTCATAGCTGAGCTCCTCCTTGCCTCTTATCAGTTTGGTTGCCCTTCTCTGTACTTTCTCCAGTTCCCCAATGTTCTTTTTGTGAATTGGTGCCCAAAACTGAACTGCATATTCCAGATGAGGCATTACTAATGGTTTGTACAGGGGTAAAATGATATCTCTCTCTCTGGAGTCTATACCTCTTTTAATACAAGAGAGTATTTTGCTCGCTTTAGAAACTGCAGCTTGGCATTGCATGCCATTATTAAGCTTGTGATCTACCAGAACCCCCAGATCCTTATCCACCACTGACTCCTCCAGTTGTACTCCCCCTAGTATGTATGATGCATGCATATTCTTAGCCCTCAAGTGCATAACCTTACATTTATCAACATTAAACCTCATTTGCCACATAGTTGCCCAATTAAACAGTGCATTGAGGTCAGCTTGTAAATTGAAGACATCCTGTAAGGACGTTATTCCACTGCACAGCTTGGCGTCTTCTGCAAAGACTGAAATGGTATTTTTAATCCCAGACCCTATATCATTTATAAATATATTAATAAGTAAGGATCCCAACACTGAACCCTGGGGTACACCACTGACAACCCTAGACCATTCAGAGTATGAATCATTAACCACTAGTCTTTGAATACTATCTTTTAGCCAGTTTTCTATCCACTTACATACAGATTTTTCCAAGCCCATAGACTTTACCTTTATTATTATTATTATACAGGATTTATATAGCTCCAACAGTTTGCTCAGTGCTACCTTACACACTAGCCGTGTGTGGGGAACTGTGTCAAATGCTTTTGCAAAATCCAAGTATACCATGTCCACTGCCACCCCTCTCTCCAATGTTTTGCTCACCTCATAAAAAGAAATCAGATTTGTTTCACAACTTCTGTCTTTCATGAATCAATGCTGTCTGTTGCTTAAAATATTTTTATCCAGCAAGAACTCATATATGTGGTCTTTTATTAAACTCTCCAGTATCTTCCCAACAATAGAGGTTAAACTAGCAGGTCTATAATTACTTAAAACTATGGTTTCACATGTTTTACTACACATTTTTACTTTCACCTAGAAGGGCAGCCAGGTGTTTATTCTGAGTATTTTTATTTATTAATTCATTGGCTTATATTTTGAGGTTATCAATGTTTTGGTGAATCATTTATCATTGCCCTGGGTTGTATTATGCAGACAATCACATTGGCTGATTTGGAAAGAATTATGGTGGAAAATAAGTATTTGGTCAATATCAAAAGTTCATCTCAATACTTTGTTATATATCCTTTGTTGGCAATGACAGAGGTCAAACATTTCCTGTAAGTCTTCACAAGGCTGGCACACACTGTTGCTGGTATGTTGGCCCATTCCTCCATGTAGATCTCCTCTAGCGCAGTGATGTTTTGGGGCTGTCGCTGGGCAACACGGACTTTCAACTCCCTCCAAAGGTTTTCTATGGGGTTGAGATCTGGAGACTGGCTAGGCCACTCCAGGACCTTGAAATGCTTCTTATGAAGCCACTCTTTCATTGCCTGGGCGGTATGTTTGGGATCATTGTCATGTTGAAAGACCCAGCCACATTTCATCTTCAATGCCCTTGCTGATGGAAGGAGGTTTGCACTCAAAATCTCACGATACATGGCCCCATTCATTCTGTCCTGTACATGGATCGGTCATCCTGGTCCCTTTGCGGAGAAACAGCCCCAAAGCATGATGTTGCCACCCCCATGCTTCACAGTAGGTGTGGTGTTCTTTGGATGCAACTCAGCATTCTCTCTCCTCCAAACACGACGAGTTGTGTTTCTACCAAATAGTTCTATTTTGGTTTCATCTGACCATATGACATTCTCCCAATCCTCTTCTGGATCATCCAAATGCTCTCTAGCAAACTTCAGACGGGCCCGGACATGTACTGGATTAAGCAGGGGGACACGTCTGGCACTGCAGGATCTGAGTCCCTGGCGGCGTAGTGTGTTACTGATGGTAGCCTTTGTTACGTTGGTCCCAGCTCTCTGCAGGTCATTCACTAGGTCCCCCCGTGTGGTCCTGGGATTTTCGCACACCGTTCATGTGAACATTTTGACCCCACGGGGTGAGATCTTGCGTGGAGCCCGAGATCGAGGGAGATTATCAGTGGTCTTGTATGTCTTCCATTTTCTAATTATTGCTCCCACAGTTGATTTGTTCACACCAAGCTGCTTCCCTTTTGCAGATTCAGTCTTCCCAGCCTGGTGCAGGTCTACAATTTTGTTTCTGGTGTCCTTCGACAGCTCTTTGGTTTTCACCATAGTGGAGTTTGGAGTGTGACTGTTTGAGGTTGTGGACAGGTGTCTTTTATACTGATAACAAGTTCAAACAGGTGCCATTGATACAGGTAATGAGTGCAGGACAGAGGAGCCTCTTAAAAGAAGAAGGTACAGGTCTGTGAGAGACAAATCTTGCTTGTTTGTAGGTGGCCAAATACTTATTTTCCACCATAATTTGCAAATAAATTCTTTCCAAATCAGCCAATGTGATTGTCTGGATTTTTTTTCTCATTTTGTCTCTCATAGTTGGTCTACCTGTGATGCCAGTTACAGGCCTCTCTCATCTTTTTAAGTGGGAGAACTTGCACAATTGGTGGCTGGCTAAATATTTTTTTGCCCCACTATATATATATATATGTATATATATATATATATATATTTATTTATTTTATATATATATATATATATATATATCTTTAATTGGGTGTGGGAATACCTGTTGGTGTGTGCAGCTTACACAGTTGAAGTTAAAAGGGATCCATTCATCCTGCCTAGCAGCGCATTTTATTTATTTATTTTTATTTACATTTTCAGGGGATGTTCTGTACATCATCTGTGTACAGAAAGCCTCCAGGTAGCCATATTGCATTGCATTTTACAGAAAATTATACTGCTGCAGATTGAAAAGAAAAGGTAATCTTTAATAACATTAAATTACAATATGACGTGAGACACACATGTGAATGCTATATATTTTTTTACTTGATAATTTGTTTCCCACAAAAGTGGAGTTGCCCTTTAATGCAAGGAATCCATTAAGGTAAAACATGTCTGTAAGAAAACCTGGCGAGGTCCAAGACGGCGGACGCCTGAGAACGGAGCTCTGCCAATCCTCTTACTTATCGGCCTTCCCACTCTGCTCCCGTTACCTCTGTAGCTCTGGGAGAGCCTTCTCCCAGGTGAAGTCACACTCTTGCATCCCCATGGGAAAGATCGGGTGCTGGAAGCCGCACACGCCACCTCCTCCAGACGCCCGACCCTCGGTGCTAGACCTCTTCTTCACTAGGCCGTCATCCCTGGCCTCGAGTAGCAGGGTCAGCCCCCATGAGTGCTCCAGGAAATCCGCTGAGATGGAGGGGACAGACGCAGACCCCCCTTGCAGCTTTACACCTCTTGCCAGCGACCCCTTCTTTGATGGTGGACACCTTGGAAGACAAACTGCAAGTATTTTTATGTAACATTACCACCACCATCTCTGCTGAAGTTGGGAAATTGGCTCAGGAGCTTAGGGGGGAGATTACACAAATAGGAGATTTGAGCAATCTCCACTCCGGGAAAGCCGGAGTGGCTATTTTGATTAAAAAAACTGCTCCCTATGGGTCTCCTCCTTCAGGGTTGACCCACTGGGTCGCTATGTTTTATTGGAATGTATGTACAAGGGTTCCCCACTTGTACTTTTGAACTTGTATGCACCTAACTCAACTGACATTTCTCTCTCAAGCGCTAGATAAATTATATTTACTATCCACCCCACACATGATTGTCGGAGTAAATGTTAATTTGATTATGTCTCCTCCCAAAGATAGGAAGGTTCTCTTTGTATCTACTCACCTTTTTCATGCCTGGTAGGTTACACATCCTCTCCATAGACAGTTCACGTTTTACTGTACTCCGCCTCGTGTATTCTCACGCTTAGCTAATTTTTTTTGTCACTGCTCCCCTGCTCCCCTTTTTGGTCTCCTCCGAGATCAACCCTATAACTTGGTCAGATCATGCTTCACTAATGCTTAATCTCCTTTTCCCTAACTCCCCCCTAAAGTCTGTCACTGACGCCTCATTGAGAGTTTTTTGCATTCAGACCACCTTCAAGAGGAACTCTCTCAGGGGCTGATTGCATATTTTCAATGCAATGTTGGTTCGGTTGCCTCATCTTCAACCCTATGGGAGGCTCACAAGGTTGTCTATAGAGGTCTTTGTATTTCTGTGGGTGCTCGTTTGAAGAAGGCCTTGGTTAGCACCAATCAATTTTTTTTTTTTTTTTTTTAAATAAATGTTTATTAATTTATCAACCAAATACAAATCACAATCACCTTTTTTCAATTAAAAAGACATCCAAACAATATCTTCCTATTAGCATAATTTTTCTAAATCCCACACCCCATCTCTCCCTCTTCCCCCCCTCCTCCCCCCCTCCCAACCCCACCCCACCCCCCACTCTGCGTTTTCCCCCTTCTCCTCTACGCTAAGCATTTCTATTATTTCTAAAATCCATTTCAAGGGGTGTTACATCCTCATATATTTCACTTTTTCTCTATACTCTTCCCATTTTTTCCACTTTATATTATACATCTCCATCCTATCTATATGCATATAATACAATCTTTCCGTCCCACAGATCTGATTCATTCTGCCCATCCAATCCTCCTCTGTTGGCACCTCCTTTTTTTCCAAAACCTAGGTATCAAACTCTTCGCTGCACTCAAAAAGTGCCATATCCCCGAATCCTTATATAATCTCACTGGAAGCTCTGTGATATGGAGAAGACATAGCTCTGGGTCTAATCTAATATTAATTTCTGTAATTTTCCTTACTAAATAAACTATTTTCCGCCAAAACACTTGTATTCTTGAACACTCCCACCATATATGATACAACGTGCCCACCTCTCCACAACCTCTCCAACACAATGGTGAGATCTCCCCATTCAATTTATGCTCTACATTCGGTGTAATGTGCCATTTTACCAAACACTTATAATTTAATTCCACTTCCCGCATACTGATATTTTCGTGAATTAATCTAAACATTTTCCTCTGCTTCTCCTGATCTATTTCCCTTCCCATATCTCTTTCCCATTTCTCTATATATATTATTTTTGTGTCAGTGTCTAACTCAGTAAATATCTTATATATTTTTGCAATTTCGTGTTTCCCACCCCCCCGTGCTTCTAACAATCTTTCCAATGGATTCCGCTCTTTTCTGGTTCTCACAGGTTTTGGGAGACTTCCGAAGAAATGTTTCAATTGATAGTATCGTAATCCATCCATTCTATTGAAAACGTCTCCCTTTTTCTTCTCCAGCTCTCTATATGATCCCAATTCCTCACCGACCATTATGTCTCCCAATTGCGCATCCTGTTTTATAATCCATTTCCCTGTGATATTTTCCTTCCCAGGGGCAAAATATTCTGTGTTCCTTAGTGGCATTAACTGTGAATTAAAAACCCATCCCTTTTGTCTGTGTAACATTTCCCAAACTCTTAAAACGTTAAAAGTGTACAAACTTGTGTTAGCATCTAGTCCCCTGTATTGTGCAGGCACCCATATAATCCTACTTAAATTTGTTCCACTCAGTGTATTTTCTATTTTGACCCAACTTTTCCCTGGATTATGAGTCCAATCAAAGATTCTTGCAATTATCACCGCTTTATAATATCTCTTGAAATCTGGTACACCCAAACCACCTCTTTCCTTGCTTCTAGTCAACATTTCATAACGTATTCTAGGTTTTTTGTTCCTCCATATATATCTCATTATCATTTTTTTAAGTTCTTTAAAATATGCCTCTGGGAGTTTGATTGGAATCATTTGAAATTTATATAAAACTTTGGGCACAATTGCCATTTTTATCAAGTTTATGCGACCTATCCAAGACTGGTTTCCACTCCCCATTCTCTTCAACTCCTCCCTAAGCTCGTTTAGTAGTGATATATAATTAACTTTATACAAATTTGTAATTGAGGCTGACAATTTTATCCCTAGGTATTTTAATTCTTTATCTCTCCAGACAAAGGGGAATTCTTGTATTTTTTCTTTTTCACTATTTTTAAGGTTTATATTTAAGATTTCAGTTTTTGTCGGGTTAATTTTTAAATTTGATAATTCCCCATATTCCTTCAATGTCTTCATTAAGTTTGGAAGTGATATCCTAGGATTTCCAACATAGAACATCAAATCATCCGCATAAGCCGCTACCTTATGTTCTCTATCTCCTATCCATATTCCCTTTATATCTATGTTCTTCCTTATCGTAGACAACAATGGCTCCAATGATAAAACAAACAACTGTGGGGATAGTGGGCATCCCTGTCTTGTACCATTTGACATCCCGAAAAGCTCCGATCTTCCTCCATTAACCATGATAGCGGCTGTAGGCCCTCTGTATAACCTTCCAATCCACTTTCTCATTCTATCCCCCAGCCCTAACACCTCCAAGGTATCCATCATAAATCCACAACTCACTCTATATAATGCTTTCTCGGCGTCAATTGACAACAGTACCACCAGGGTTTTCCCTTTTTTACCTTCCTGTATAAGCAACAATGATCTCAAGCCATTGTCTCTGCCCTCTCTCCCCAGGACAAACCCCACCTGATCCCCATGTATCCACTCCGGCATCAAATCCTTCAGTCTATTTGCCAAAACCTTTGCATACAATTTAGTATCTACATTCAGCAGCGCAATTGGTCTATAGCTTGCACACTGCAAGGGGTCTTTATCGTCCTTATGAATTAAAACTATATTAGCCTGTAAGGATTCTCCCCTTATTTCTATCTCATCTCCCAAAGTGTTCATATATATCTTCAGTTTGGGTATTAACAACTCTTGATATTTTTTATAATATTTTACCGTATACCCATCTGGACCCGGACTTTTCCCCACCGCGGTACTTTTTAATGCTGTTTTTATTTCCTCTAACGTAATTTCTGATTCTAGGTAGTTCAGTTGTATTTCAGTTAATTTTGATAGACCTGCCTCTTTTAAGTATGTTCTTCTTTTTTCTTTATTTACTGTTTCAGCTTTATTTAAAGTATCCTGGGGTATGATATTATATAACTCACTATAATAATCCTTAAATACTCTAGCGATATCTTTAGTTGAGTGCACCAGTTCACCCTTAGGAGTTCCTTTTTTTTCTATATAATTCCTACTTTTCTTTTTCCTTAGAGTTCTCATTAAATACTTTCCCGGCCTATCTCCTCATCTATACCTTTCACTTATTATTTTATTAAAGACTCTTCTTTTTTTCTTCCTCCATTACATTCTCTAGTTCTTCTTTCTTCCTTATTATTTTCTGCATTATCTCCTTAGATATTTTCCTTTTATGAGCCTGTTCAAGATCAAATATTTCACTTAGAAGTCCATTAATCTTTTCCCTCCTTTCTTTTTTCTTTTTTGCCCCTATTGCAATGAATAGTCCTCTAATATAGGCTTTATGGGCCTCCCACACCGTTGCAACCGACACATCCTCTGTATCATTCTCCTCAAAAAATCGTTTAATTTCCATCTCGATCTTCCGATCGATCTCTTCATCCAGAAGAAGTGCCTCATTCATCCGCCAAACAAAACCTCCTCTCTCCTCTCTGCCCCATCTTGACTTCATTGCAACAGGGGCATGATCTGACAAAGAACTTCCTCCAGTTTTTACTTCTACTACGGACTCTATGAATCGATGTTCTACCAATATATAATCCAATCTAGAATAAATCTCATGTGCATGTGAGAAAAAAAGTATAGTCTCTATCTTTCATATGCCTAATTCTCCATATATCCACTAATTGACACTCATGCATCAATTTCTTTAATGATCTCAAGGACCTGCTCTCCTCCCTCCTCACATTGGAAGTAGTATCCATCTGCGGGTCCATACAGACATTAAAGTCTCTGGCCACTATCAAACAACCCCTCTTGAAGTCCATCAATCTCTTCAGTACTCCCCTCAAAAATATCTCCAGTTTCTTATTTGGGCAATATATACTAGCTATTGTACACTCCATTCCCTGCAATTTACCCCTCAGAAACAAAAACCTTCCCTCCAGATCCGTTATTCTCTTCTCCACCTCAAACCTTATATTCTTTGCAAAGTCTATAGCAACCCCTTTTGCTCTTTTGATTGGTGAGTCTGCATAATACCATGTCGGGAAATATCTAGTCTTCAGCCTGACCTTTGACTCCATCTCTAAGTGTGTCTCCTGCAAAAAAAAACACCGAAGATGTTCTGTGTTGCAATTCTTTAAATAACCTAAATCTCTTCCCAGAACAACATAGCCCCTTTACATTATAGGTTATAAACTGGACTTCTTCCATATTACCCTACTCCTCTTACCCTCCCTCTCTCCTCCCTCCCCCCCCCTTCGCCCCCTCCCCACCCCCCCCTCTCCCCTGCCTCTGAATCATTTGTGGAACAAATCCCACTTTTGATCCCAACCTTGGGGTTCAGCTCCGCCCATGTACCGCTCACCTTCCTCCCCTCCTCCCCAGTGTCCCACTATCTATTAACTCTCTATCTTCCCTTCTAACCAGCTGCCATTCATTTTCCCCAAAAGTACATGACTCTCCCTCCTCCACTTCCCATCCCGGTATGTCTAGTCTCTGCAGTCCAAATTTATCGCAGAAGTCTTTCATGTCTTCAGGAAATCTTAGAAATGCCGTGGCTCCATCCCTCCATCCGATTAAACATGCTGCATGACCCCATCTATATTGCACATTATGTTTTTTCAACACCTCTAATAGAGGTTTCAATGATCGCTTTCTTCTCAAAGTCCCTGCTGTTAAATCCACAAAAATTTTAATATTTTTCCCTCCTATGAAATATTTGTTCTTCCTTTAATATTTTTCCATATCTCTTCTTTATCTCCATAATTATGGAATTTCACAATTATGTCTCTTGATTTTTCTAAGCCTTTTTCTTGTTGTACCTTCCCTATCCTATACACTCCATCAAATTTAAATGTTTCCACACCCGATCTATCCATTATGGAGTTCAAAATTTTGCCAGTTGTCTCTTTTAAGTCTTCCCCCTGCAGCAGCTCTGGGACCCCTCTTACTCTAAGGTTATTTCTCCTTTCTCTATTTTCTTGATCCTCCATCATATAAAGCAGTCTTGTTTGTTCTTTCCTGATATCTATTATCCATTTCTCTAATTTTGGGATAATTTGGGCATGATTTTTGACTTTTTTCTCCGTTTCCTCCACCCTGGTCAGCAATTGCCCCATTTCTTTCCGAATTGTCCCCATCTCTTGCTTTATTGATTTTTCCAAGTTTTTAAACATCTCCGCCATTTCCTTTTTATTTGGTATTTGCAGGTCTTTTTCAGTTTCTCTCGACTCTATCCCTTCCATTGATTGTTGGCTATTATAAACCGACCCCAGGGAAAGTCTCGGGCTATTATCCATACTTATTTCCAGTTCACTTTTTTCACTTGCTCCCTGAGTTCTTTCTGGAGTCAAATTCCCCTGCGACGTATACTTCTTAATCGTACCAGTTTGGAAATTCTTAGGCCCACTCCCTTTAATATTTTTGCCTTTCATGTTACTTTTGGGATATTTTTTCCAGAAAAAAAAAAAAAAAACTCTCTTCTTCTTCCACACCTTCAGACCCTGTCTAGGAATCCCCTATTTCCTTATTTCAAATTATGTGTCCAATTCAATGTATTATGGTACAGTCAAAAGGAAATCCAATATACGAGGAATGCATAAGGAGGACCACAGTTTTCACTCACCCTCCCCTCTGGAGCAGCTTCAGCATGTAGTCCTCTATTATCAGTTCTCTGTAGCCATGTCTTCTCTTTGGGGGATTCCTATTAGGTCCCTTTACCTTTGTACTTCTTTTTCCCTGTATCTCATAGGGACAAGTTGGAGATAAGATGTGAAGCCGGCATTCACCCGGCTCTCTAGAACGCCGGCCAGCTTCTCCCTCTCCCAGAGCTCCTCCGCGGCCGCCCACGTGGCTGCGCCGCATCGCCCGTCTCCTGGCAACCCTACGCTTCCTCCTGAGTTACTGCGAGAGGACCCCAGGAGAGAAGGAGCTCCGCTGTCCCACTCCATACTTGTCTCCCCGCCGTCTCCGAGACCCCTCTCCAGCCAGGTGAGTGAGTCTCCAACCGCCCTCCAATGCAGCTTAGGTTGTTGGGGCACCATAGGGAGGATACTCGAGGAAGGTCAACGGAGAGTGCTTACTCCACACTCTCCCGTGCCGCCATGTTCAGGCTCCTCCCCTAAGAAATCAGCTTCTATCCCGCACCAGACAATCTCTTTTAGGCCAACTGTCCTTAGCCGAAAGACGACTACTAGACAAACCATCTATATCTCATCTTCGGAAAGTTTCCCATTTACACGACCAAATCAGAGCCCTTGACCTGCACAAAACTGCCCAGTCTCTTGCTTGGGCTAAGCAGAAATTCTATGAAATCTAACAAACCGCACTGCATGCTTGTAAATAGACTCAAATCTCAGACATCTCCCTCGCTGCCAGGTCATCTACTCCAGTCGGATAGCAAACCCACATACGATCCACACGTAATGGCTACTGTTATTGGGTATATTATGAGAAGCTCTATAATTGCCTAGCCCCTGCTATCCACCTTCCCCTCCAGAAGGTGGCTTTTGACGCTTTCTTCGACCCCTTACGACTTCCAAGTTTGTCAGTTTCCAATGTATTGGCTCTAAATGCGGACATCTCTGAGGAATTACTATATGTTGTCAAACATCTCCCTACACACAAATCCCCGGAACCGGACGGTCTTCCTTACTCATACTACAAGACCTTTATTGGCACCCTGGCCCCCCCATCATCTGTCCTTGTTCCAGGATCTTCTGAAAGGTTTGCCTCTGCATGATGATTTTACACGCGCATACATCTCGGTGATTCCCAAACCAGACAAGAACCACTCCCTCCCGGATAACTATCGCCCTATAGCTTTATTAAACTCTGACTACAAGATATTCACGAAAATAGGGGGACTATCGACTCATGCTCTATTGTTTCAGCTTGGATGCCCAAAAAGCATTTGACCGATTTAGCTGGCCTTATATGTTTCTGGTCCTGGAGAGATTTGGGTTAAGTGGCCCATTATGGCAGCCCTGAAAACTCTATACTCCACCCCTACCTCCCAGGTCAAATTAGCATCATTCCTGTCACCCTCCTTCCGGATGTCAAATGGTACGTGACATGGATGCCCACTTTCCCCTCTGCTGTTCTGTCAGGGCTCCCAGGTGTGACCAGAGGTGTGTGACTGACGCAGGGAAACGCAGACTTCAGATATGTGATAAACAATATAATTTATTAACACTAACCATACAAACATAAACGCAGTGCAATACTAAAACATAATACAGTGCAAACAAACCAAACCAACCACCCACAGATAACAGTACATACAAGCAAGCGTCGTCAGGCAGGCCGGGTCAATATCAATAGGGCAGGTAGGTACAGGGGGAGCAAGCGGAGATGGGTCGGGGTCACAGGCCAGGTTCAGCAGGTAGCTAGCAGCGTAGTACAGAGGGTCAGGCAGAGGGATGGTCAGGGTCACAAGCCAGGGATCAGAACAGGTAGCAAGCAGCGTGGTACAGAGGGTCAGGCAGAGGGATGATCAGGGTCACAAGCCAGGGATCAGAACAGGTAGCAAGCAGCGTGGTACAGAGGGTCAGGCAGAGGGATGGTCAGGAGCGAGCCGGGATCAGAGCAGGAGAAGTCAGCAGCGGTTCAGATCAGGCAGGGTCAGCAAAGGAACAGAAACAGGATGCAGGACAGATACAGGGCCCAGGACAAACACAACACCAAGGCAGAGTCTGCAAGTCTGGCCATCCCTTAAATACACCAGTATCATCAGTTCCAGGTGTTAGCTGGCTGAAAGGTTGAGTCTCTGATTGCTGGGAGCACCCGCTGGCCAGCCCTGGTACTGCAGATCAAAAGGCAGGTGAGTCCCACCATTGCTGGCCAGTCCATTCCTGACAGTACCCCCCCCCCTCAAGGAGCAGCCTCAGGACGCTCCAAACAGTCCTAGCTGGGCAAAATGTTCCACCGCCCGGGTCTGGTAACTGGCGGGATATCAAAGACTGGCACACCGGGCAGGACTCCGGGCAGCGGCACACCGGGCTGGACTCCGGGCAGAGGCACATCGGGCTGGACTCCGGGCAGAGGCACATCGGGCTGGACTCCGGGCAGAGGCACATCGGGCTGGACTCCGGGCAGAGGCACATCGGGCAGAGGCACACCGGGCAGAGGCACACCGGGCAGAGGCACATCGGGCAGGACTCCGGGCAGAGGCACATCAGGCTGGACTCCGGGCAGAGGCACATCGGGCAGGACTACGGGCAGAGGCACATCGGGCAGGACTCCGGGCAGAGGCACATCGGGCAGGACTCCGGGCAGAGGCACATCGGATTACCAGGCGAAGCAGCAGGCAGCGGGCCACCAGGCGGAGCAGCGGGCACCGGGCCCCCGGGCGGAGCAGCAGGCAGCGGGCCCCCGGGCGGGGCGACAGGCACCGGGCCCCCGGGCGGGGCGACAGGCATGGGGTCCCCGGGCGGGGCGACCGGCATCGGGCCCCCAGGCGGGGAGACCGGCATCGGGCCCCCAGGCGGAGCGGCGGGCGCCGGGCCCCCAGGCGGGGCGACGGGCATCGGGCCCCCAGGCGGGGCCACGGGCATCGGGCCCCCAGGCGGAGCGGCGGGCGCCGGGCCCCCAGGCGGAGCGGCGGGCGCCGGGCCCCCAGGCGGGGCGACGGGCATCGGGCCCCCAGGCGGGGCGACGGGCATCGGGCCCCCAGGCGGGGCGGCGGGCGCCGGACCATCAGGCGGGGCGACGGGCATCGGGCCCCCAGGCGGAGCGGCGGGCGCCGGACCCCCAGATGGAGCGACAGGTCTCGGGCCCTCAGGCGGAGCGACAGGTCTCGGGCCCTCAGGCGGGGCGACGGGCATCGGGCCCCCAGGCGGGGCCACGGGCATCGGGCCCCCAGGTGGAGCGGCGGGCGCCGGGCCCCCAGGCGGGGCGACGGGCATCGGGCCCCCAGGCGGGGCGACGGACATCGGGCCCCCAGGCGGAGCGGCGGGCGCCGGACCCCCAGATGGAGCGACAGGTCTCGGGCCCTCAGGCGGAGCGGCGGGCGCCGGACCCCCAGGTGGAGCGACAGGTCTCGGGCCCTCAGGCGGAGTGGCGGGCGCCGGACCCCCAGGTGGAGCGACAGGTCTCGGGCCCTCAGGCGGAGCGGCGGGCGCCGGGCCCTCAGGCGGAGCGGCGGGCGCCGGACCCCCAGGCGGAGCGGCGGGCGCCGGACCCCCAGGCGGAGCGACAGGTCTCGGGCCCTCAGGCGGAGCGGCGGGCGCCGGGCCCTCAGGCGGAGCGGCGGAGCGGCGGGCGCCGGACCCCCAGGCGGAGCGGCGGGCGCCGGACCCCCAGGCGGAGCGACAGGTCTCGGGCCCTCAGGCGGAGCGGCGGGCGCCGGACCCCCAGGCGGAGCGACAGGTCTCGGGCCCTCAGGCGGAGCGGCGGGCGCCGGACCCCCAGGCGGAGCGACAGGTCTCGGGCCCTCAGGCGGAGCGACAGGTCTCGGGCCCCCAGGCGGGGCGACAGGCATCGGGCCCCCAGGCGGGGCAAAAGGCATCGGGCCCCCAGGCGGGGCAAAAGGCATCGGGCCCCCAGGCGGGGCAACAGGCATCGGGCCCCCGGGCGGGGCGATGGGCATCGGCCCCCAGGCAGGGCGGCGGGCGCCGGACCCCCAGGCGGGGCGACAGGCATCGGGCCCCCAGGCGGAGCGGCGGGCGCCGGACCCCCAGATGGAGCAACAGGTCTCGGGCCCTCAGGCGGAGCGGCGGGCGCCGGACCCCCAGGTGGAGCGACAGGTCTCGGGCCCTCAGGCGGAGTGGCGGGCGCCGGACCCCCAGGAGGAGCGACAGGTCTCGGGCCCTCAGGCGGAGCGGCGGGCGCCGGGCCCCCAGGCGGGGCGACGGGCATCGGGCCCCCAGGCGGGGCGACGGACATCGGGCCCCCAGGCGGAGCGGCGGGCGCCGGACCCCCAGATGGAGCGACAGGTCTCGGGCCCTCAGGCGGAGCGGCGGGCGCCGGACCCCCAGGTGGAGCGACAGGTCTCGGGCCCTCAGGCGGAGTGGCGGGCGCTGGACCCCCAGGTGGAGCGACAGGTCTCGGGCCCTCAGGCGGAGCGGCGGGCGCCGGGCCCTCAGGCGGAGCGGCGGGCGCCGGACCCCCAGGCGGAGCGGCGGGCGCCGGACCCCCAGGCGGAGCGACAGGTCTCGGGCCCTCAGGCGGAGCGGCGGGCGCCGGGCCCTCAGGCGGAGCGGCGGAGCGGCGGGCGCCGGACCCCCAGGCGGAGCGGCGGGCGCCGGACCCCCAGGCGGAGCGACAGGTCTCGGGCCCTCAGGCGGAGCGGCGGGCGCCGGACCCCCAGGCGGAGCGACAGGTCTCGGGCCCTCAGGCGGAGCGGCGGGCGCCGGACCCCCAGGCGGAGCGACAGGTCTCGGGCCCTCAGGCGGAGCGACAGGTCTCGGGCCCCCAGGCGGGGCGACAGGCATCGGGCCCCCAGGCGGGGCAAAAGGCATCGGGCCCCCAGGCGGGGCAAAAGGCATCGGGCCCCCAGGCGGGGCAACAGGCATCGGGCCCCCGGGCGGGGCGATGGGCATCGGCCCCCAGGCAGGGCGGCGGGCGCCGGACCCCCAGGCGGGGCGACAGGCATCGGGCCCCCAGGCGGAGCGGCGGGCGCCGGACCCCCAGATGGAGCAACAGGTCTCGGGCCCTCAGGCGGAGCGGCGGGCGCCGGACCCCCAGGTGGAGCGACAGGTCTCGGGCCCTCAGGCGGAGTGGCGGGCGCCGGACCCCCAGGAGGAGCGACAGGTCTCGGGCCCTCAGGCGGAGCGGCGGGCGCCGGACCCCCAGGCGGAGCGACAGGTCTCGGGCCCTCAGGCGGAGCGGCGGGCGCCGGACCCCCAGGCGGAGCGGCGGGCGCCGGACCCCCAGGCGGAGCGACAGGTCTCGGGCCCTCAGGCGGAGCGACAGGTCTCGGGCCCCCAGGCGGGGCGGCGGGTGCCGGACCCCCAGGCGGAGCGGCGGGCGCCGGACCCCCAGGCGGAGCGACAGGTCTCGGGCCCCCAGGCGAAGCGGCGGGCACCGAGTCACCAGGCACGACAGTGGGCTCCAAGTCAACTGGCATGACCGCTGGCACTGGGTCAGACATTGGATCGTCTGGCTGGACAGCGGGCATCGGGTCACCAGGCATCAGGTCATTTGGCTCGACAGCGGGCACCGCGTCATCTGGCAAGGCAGTGGGCTCCGAGTCAACTGGTATGACCGCGGGCACTGGGTCAGACATTGGATCGTCTGACTGGACAGCGGGCATCGGGTCACCAGGCATCAAGTCATTTGGCTCGACAGCGAGCACCGCGTCATCTGGCAAGGCAGTGGGCTCCGAGTCAACAGGCACGACAGTGGGCACCGGGTCATCAGGTACCGGATTGTCTGGCTCGACAGCGGGCATCGGGTCACCAGGTATGACAGCGGGCACTGGGTCACCAGGCATCAGGTCATTTGGCTCGACAGCGGGCACCGCGTCATCTGGCAAGGCAGTGGGCTCCGAGTCAACTGGTATGACCGCGGGCACTGGGTCAGACATTGGATCGTCTGACAGGACAGCGGGCATCGGGTCACCAGGCATCAGGTCATTTGGCTCGACAGCGGGCACCGCGTCATCTGGCAAGGCAGTGGGCTCCGAGTCAACAGGCACGACAGTGGGCACCGGGTCACCAGGCATTGGATCGTCTGGCTCGACAGCGGGCATCGGGTCACCAGGTACGACAGCGGGCTCTGAGTCAATTGGCACGATAGCGGGCACCGGATCAGGTACCGGATCATCTGGATCAACAGCGGGCATCGAGTCAACTGGCCTAATAGGATCGTCAGGCTGGATCAGTTCATCATGCTGGGTAGAGGCATCAGGCTGAATGCCGGCGTCCGGCTGAGTAGAGGCTTCAGGCTGAGTAGAGGCTTCAGGCTGAGTAGAGGCATCAGGCTGAGTAGAGGCTCCAGGACGAGTAGAGGCATCGGGCCGAGTAGAGGCATCGGGCCGAGTAGAGGCTTCAGGCCGAGTAGAGGCTTCAGGCAGAAGAGAGGCATCAGGCTGCGTACAGGCATCAGGCTGCGAACAGGCATCAGGCTGAGTAGAGGCTTCAGGCTGAGTAGAGGATTCAGGCTGAACCACGGAAGGCAGGTTCACCGGTTTGGATACTGGCAGGATGGTATTGGTTGGAAAGAATTTTCGCTTTTTTCTGGTTTTAACTACTGGAGCACTGCAAGTAAACGCAGGTCTGCAAACGAATGGAGCAGCTGGAGACAGAGAAGAACTGGAGGATGGAACAGGAGAGGGAGCAGTTGCTACAGAGGGCTTTTTTACAGGGTTAAAGGCAGGATAGGTGCAGCGAGTGGGAACAGGGTACTGACATGCGGTAGATAGCCAAGTATACTGGGCTGTAACTGGGGGAGTTGTTGGGAATACAGGAGTAGAGCTTTGAGGAAATAGATTAGAAGCAGGACTGGGTCTTTGTAAGCTGACTGAGGCTGGGTGCAACAAGTCTGTCCATGTCTGCAGTATGGGTTGAACAAAGCTGAGCTTACACAAAGCCTGTCTGACCAAAGACTGCACTGCGTTTATACAATCTCTTAGTATCTGTGGTGAACATGTGGAATAACGTTCCAGAAAGTAACCCACATCATCCTCTAATAACCACACCAGGGACTCTACCTGGTCTGCACTAAATGGTGGCAAAAATTCATCCCTGCATTCGGGGAAACCAGATGAAACCAACTCAACACAAACCTTAATCAATGGCTGCACCATAGAGAAATCTGTGCCCTGATCTACTAGAACATGAGCGAGCCGTATACATTCTAGCAGTTCATCCCGGGGATACTCCTTCAGAGTCTGATAAGCATATTTTCTGTCATCAAGCACTAGCAGAGATAAATACTCAACCTCATCCAGATCCATCCTTCCCATCAACAAGCCAAAATGGCTTCCCTGTGCAGCCACTTCTGGTCAGGATTGGCCTTGGTGTAATGTCAGGGCTCCCAGGTGTGACCAGAGGTGTGTGACTGACGCAGGGAAACGCAGACTTCAGATATGTGATAAACAATATAATTTATTAACACTAACCATACAAACATAAACGCAGTGCAATACTAAAACATAATACAGTGCAAACAAACCAAACCAACCACCCACAGATAACAGTACATACAAGCAAGCGTCGTCAGGCAGGTCGGGTCAATATCAATAGGGCAGGTAGGTACAGGGGGGAGCAAGCGGAGATGGGTCGGGGTCACAGGCCAGGTTCAGCAGGTAGCTAGCAGCGTAGTACAGAGGGTCAGGCAGAAGGATGGTCAGGGTCACAAGCCAGGGATCAGAACAGGTAGCAAGCAGCGTGGTACAGAGGGTCAGGCAGAGGGATGGTCAGGGTCACAAGCCAGGGATCAGAACAGGTAGCAAGCAGCGTGGTACAGAGGGTCAGGCAGAGGGATGGTCAGGAGCGAGCCGGGATCAGAGCAGGAGAAGTCAGCAGCGGTTCAGATCAGGCAGGGTCAGCAAAGGAACAGAAACAGGATGCAGGACAGATACAGGGCCCAGGACAAACACAACACCAAGGCAGAGTCTGCAAGTCTGGCCATCCCTTAAATACACCAGTATCATCAGTTCCAGGTGTTAGCTGGCTGAAAGGTTGAGTCTCTGATTGCTGAGAGCACCCGCTGGCCAGCCCTGGTACTGCAGATCAAAAGGCAGGTGAGTCCCACCATTGCTGGCCAGTCCATTCCTGACATGTTCATCCTCTGTTTGGAACCCCTGGCCATAGCCATCAGATCCAAACTGGATATACAGGGGATACGCACCCATAACTGTGCCTTTTAAATTGCCCCTGTTCGCTGATGGTATCTTGCTGATGCTGACGGAGCCTCATACTTCCTTACCTGTTTTGCACCGTACTTTACAGCTCTTTAGTGCCTTGTCGGGATATAAAGATAATGCATCTAAAACTGAAGCACTACCACTCCATATCTCACCTACAGTCCTATCTTCCCTTCAGTTAAATTATCCTTACAGGTGGTGCCCCCATTCCCTGAAATATTTGGGTACCAACCTTAGTTCCTCATACCACTCCATTTGTGTGGCTAATGTCCCTCCTCTGTTTCATGCAATTTCCCAATCCTTAAAATCCTGGGACAACCTTCCCATTCTTTCCTTGGATGGATCAATGTACTAAAAATGACCATATTGCCCAAGTTTTTGTATCTGTTTGAGACACTTCCTGTTCCTACCCCCATGCCCAAATTGCGCTCTCTTCAGAAGTCTTTCCTGCACTTCATCTGGCATAATAAATTGCACCAGATTGCCCGTACTGTCCTCCTCTCTTCTCAAACTAGGGGGGGTCTGGGGGCCCCAGACATTGTGACATACTATTTAGCTACCCATCTCCGGGCTCTTGTCTCATGGTCTTCCCAGCGCCCCCTTAATAAATGGACCGAGATTGAATCGCTACAACTTAATCCGACGCACTCTTGTTCTCTCCTCTGGTCTATGGCCAATGCTGACATCTCCTCTTACAAATGTCTCCTGCTTGGACCCATGCAGTTCACGTTATCTATATGGAGGCGTAGTAGGGTTAGAGTCGCCCTATCTACCATGTGTTCCCCCTTGACCAATGCCATATTCAGTCCATGCCTCCCAGATAGCCTGGCCATGGCTCTTGTACGTCCCTGGACCAAGGCCAACCTATTCCAGCTGTGACACTTGGTCAATCCAGTGACTCGCAAGCTTAAATCCTTTCCTGACACTTAAAAAACCACCCGTTCGCCACCCCACCAATATTTTGTTTATCTACAGACACGTCATTTTCTTTCCTCCAAAGCCTCTTCTCTGATTCTTGAAAAGCCTACCCCCTTTGAGCGTATCTGCATTCAAGGCCCATACCAACGGGACATAATTTCCTCCACGTATAAGTTGCTTTTAGATGCCTGTCCCCTTACTATTGATACCCAACTTTATATGCGTAAATGGCCCTGATTACTCCAAAGCGATATTGCCTTAGATCAATGGAGCAGGATTTGGGAGGCCACCTCCAGATCTTCTATATGTGTAGTATGTAAAGAAAATACTTATAAAATCCTGATGTTTTGGTATAGGACTTCTGAGGTTATCCATAGTCGTAATCTGAATGTTTCTTCTGTCTACTGGCGTTGTGGCAAGGAAACTGGCATTCTTTTCCACATTTTCTGGGCTTGCCAGTATATTGCACCCTTTTGGAGAGAGGTCCTTGCCCTACTACGGTTACTTTTGCAGGCTCCTATCTCATTTGAGCCCATTTACTTTTTGTTGGGCCTTTTTCAGGCCTCTCCAAATTTGCACGGAAACTGTCGTCTCACGTTTTAACGGCAGTCAGGAGAACCATTCCTATGCATTGGCTTTCTTCTACACCCCTCCACATTACTGGAATTGATGAAGGTTATAGCAGAGACTAGAAAAATGGAGTACCTAACTGCTTTACACACTAATTCTGTTCCTGCATTTGAGGCAGTTTGGGACTCATGGGATACTTATACCTCTGACTTGTCTGTTCAAATTGTTTGAAATTGATTGCCATTTCACTGTATTAACATTGTATGTACCTATGAACCTCTCATCGATGAGCCTGTTTTTCAGTTTTCTCTTCCACTGCTTTATGTTTGCCTATGCAACTTGTTTGTTATAAATGTTTGAAAATGTATAAACAGTTAATTACAAAAAAAAAAGAAAACCGGTTTCTGTTTTGGTTTTACTGTACAATGATTTAATCACATTAATTTAACAGCCTTGCAACAACCCCATCTTTTTTGGTTTTCCATATACCAAAGGTAGCAACTGTAGAGCCGGAAAAAAGC
Organism: Staurois parvus; assembly: GCF_062004578.1. NCBI lineage: Eukaryota > Metazoa > Chordata > Amphibia > Anura > Ranidae > Staurois > Staurois parvus. Next base: position 4,382,578 of record NW_028318295.1, read on the forward strand.
CACTGAGATTTTGTGTTCAGGCCTGAGCAATGTACTGTATGTGAAAACATACAAAAGCACATTACACCTTACCTCAGGTGTGGGTGGTCTGCTTGAACATCATTGACATGGATCCCTACCTCACTGGACACCTCACAAGATGGTGAGAGAAAAAGACAGGTCTCTTTACCTGCATATCTGTCCTCGAGGCATTATTATATCACTGAGCAGCAAGGAATTAGGGGACATTATTCTTCCATTGATCCCTAATGAAATATAGGGCTTTATTCTCTCACGGACTATGTAAGAGTGCATTCTTTCTGCTCTTGTCTCATCTGTACATATTGTTGGACACCAATGTAAATATACATGAAGTTATTATTGGGGGAGGGGGGTTAAAATAGAAGGGATTCATATGACACCAGTAAGTAGGGGATTAAATATGAATGTGCACTATAGACTACTGGCCACCAGTAATAATGGATCTTGTTGCTGAAACATGCCATAAGCCGAGCAGTGAGGGAACCCAAGCAATGTTTTACTATAGAGTTCTCTGATTTATATTTATTCCCCAGTATACCACATGCCTTTTGTGCAATGTCTATAGTAGCTGTCAGTCAGTGAAGTTCACTGAAAAACAATCCAAAAATTTGTCAAAGTGGAGCTCCACCCAAAAGGGGAAGTTCTGCTTTAAGTATAAGTCCCCCACTCCCCTTGAGGAATGATTTTGACAGGTACCCGCTCCCACTTGCACTGTGATCTCCTAGGCGATTGGAAGCAGAAGTTGTACCCCTCTCTCCCTCCCTGTAGTCTTCTGGGACATATGACAAGTCCCAGAAGACTACAGGACCTTTCACAAGGTGCAGCGCTGCTCGCACATTTGGGCACCCGGCTGTGAAGCCGCAAGTTGTCACAGCCAGGTGCCCACACTTAAGATGCCGGCGCTGGGGAGTGAGGACTGCCAGTGGAAGGGACTTTGGTGAGTACACCACTGGATCATGGGATGGGTGAGTGGCTGTTTTTTAAAGTGGCAGTTTTTGTAGCTCCTAATGGTTATTTTTTTTAGGTTTGACTGGAGCTCTGCTTTAATAAGCATGCTTTAAAGTACGATGAATTGTGTAGAGAGACCTGTTGTTGCTAGATGACATTATACCCCATTCCATACAGACGTATGCATGCAGGTGGACATTTATGGGGAAAAGTAATGCACAGGCTAGTAGAGGTAATAGAAAATAGTCATATGATGCACTTATATAACAATTGGGGAACAATAACTTATTTATATCTCTAAATAGGCAGTTATGGTGGATTTTGCTCTCCATGAGCTAAATGTAGAGGGCAAGGGTTATTCTGGCTTTTAAATTTTTGAAAATGAACTATTACTTATGATTAAACCTAATAAAATGTCACTCTGTTAGCACATCATTATTGGCAAACTGTATATCATTTTGTAACACTGAATTGATCAAATAATATAGCTATCTGGTAACATAGCATAGTTGCCAATTGTAATGTTTTTTTCCTAAGAGCTGTAACTCACAAAAAGTGCCCTGGCCACAGCATCTGGTAGGAAGGTTTTACCAAACCGTATACATACTGTACCTACATACATACAGTATATTATTTAGGATAGTGTACCCACTATAGTAGTTTATATTGATATAAAAAACAAATAGTTTTATAATGAGGCCTCTGGCACTGCAGGGAACACTAATAGGCTTACAGTCTCAGCACACCCTGCTCCCACAATAAAGTTATCCACACTGGCAGAAGTATATACATATTTCTCACAGCTGCTAACATATATCTTTCCATCTACATATAAAAGTGTATATAGACCGAGCTGCTAAAAAATGTGAATCAAAATTACTAAACAATTTGCCACATGTGAAAATGCAAAGAATAAATGAACATCGCCAGAAAATACAAATCATGTCCAATGTATCAGTAAGTCCCATTCAAATGATAATTGCTTGAAAACCAAAATACAGGTGAACAGGTGCTGGTGCCATTAGTAACAGTAAAAAAAAAGGTGACCACTTCCAGGTGCTTCAGGTGACCCCAAATAGACTTACACTCACCATAATGGATGGACCTTCTAGTACTAGATACGTAGGTATTACTGTGCTTTTTTTGGTTGGACCCACTGTGTGTCTTGTCACCAACTTGACCATTCATATGTACCAGGAATGTGATTCCTTCCCATGCAATACACCACCACACTTACACTTTACACAAAAATTTAACAAAGATGGAACTGCAACCATCTCACAAAGACATCCAGGCCATCCACAGAGGTTAATACCTCGACAGGAATGTCTTCTGATGAGAATGGTTGAAGAAAATAACCATGCAAGTTCACTGCAGTTAGCAAAAGAAGTAGAAAGCGAAACTGGGGTGATTTTTTTCCCGTGACACAATACGGCGTTCACTGCAGAGGAATGGTGTGCATGGGTGTCATCCACAAAGGAAGCCTCTCCTAAAACCCATGCACACAAAAGCCCACCTAGAATGTGCCAGGGCCTATGCTGTACTCTGAAGTGATGAGACCAAGATAAATGTTTTTGGAACTGATGGGTTCAAAACTATATGGCATCGCAAAGGTGAGTACAAAGAAAAATGCATGATGCCTACAGTGAAACATGGTGGTGACAATGTCCTTTTGTAGGGTTGCATGAGTGCTGATGGTGTCGGGGAGCTTCATTTCATTAATGGTATCATAAATTCACAGATGTACTGTTTTATATTGAAAGAGAAAATGCTACCCTCACTCCATGCCCTTGATCGTCGTGCACTTTTCCAAAATGACAATGATCCAAAACACACATCTAAGGTCACTGTTGCATTTCTGAAGACAAACAGGATGAAAGTGATTCAGTGGCCAAGTATATCTCCTGAGCTAAACATAATCAAACACATGGGGAATTCTGAAGAGACAAGTGTTGCATCACTCTCCATCCAGCATCCAGGCTCTAAAAGAGGTCGTTCTTGAAAAATGTAAAAATGTTGATGTTGTATTATGTCACCAACTTGTTCATTCCATACCTAGAAGACTTGGTGCTGTCCTTACAAATTATGCAGGTCATACAAAATACTAGATGTACTTTTTGTTGTGGGGTGCATTCATTTTTGCATCAACTAATTTTGAGTAAAACCGAAGATTTTGTAATCTAAGTTATACAGTATTATTAACCTTACTTTCATGTAATGAGCAAAACAAATGTTCTTTAAAACATAAAATATTTTGTCAGAATTTTGGAAATTGTTCTTGTGTTCATTGAAATATTGATTAAAATCTTACTTTTCACAAGGGGTGTACTCATTTATGCTGAGAACTGTATATAAAAATGTTTTATCAAGAAAAAAAAGTTGGCTTGGTGTTACTGTCTTTTTTTTTTGGTGGTGGGGGGAGGCGCTCGAGAAATCTCTGCCTATAGGCTCCAGAGATCCGGCCCTGATTGCACCTCTGATCCACTGATTATGGTGGTGGTTTTGTGAACATGCGAGAAATTCTATGGAATCTTGAAGGATATTTGATGCCAAACCTCATTCATGTTCACTGCTATAACTCAGATTGCATAGACCTATTTGTATGTACATTGGGGTTCATTTTAGAATATATATACTACGTTGTGTGCACTGTATTATGCACACTTGATTATTTGATCCATTTCGTATTTATTGCTTTCAATTTTTGATTACTTGTTATTTATGTTTCACATTAGCAGCTCAGTATTACGTTTATTGGATTTATTCACGATTATGTTGTGTGAACACAATTTTTGATGCTAGCAGCAGCTCATAATACATCATTTAGCACAGGGCTTAACATTTTGAGTATAGACCTACTAGCCAGGCACAAACCTTACTCTCCACCAGTTGCCCCACCCAACCTTGCCCAGGTCTGCCTCCAACCCCACCCCAGACCGCCCCCAGCCCTGACCCAACCACGCCCCCTTGAAACTTATGAAATTACATTTTTCTTTAGAATAAAGAGTCCAAAATATAAAACTGTACACAGTAATGTATATCCCAGCTCCCCTGTACTCCATTATAGTGATATGACATGTATACAGTAATCATTACTGTATACATGTCATATCACTATAATGGAGTACAGGGGAGCTGGGATATACATTACTGTATACATATCATATCACTATAATGGAGTACAGGGAAGGTGGGATATACATTACTGTATACATGTCATATCACTATAATGGAGTACAGGGGAGCTGGGATATACATTACTGAGTAATGTACTGTATATCCCAGCTCCCCTGTACTCCATTAGAGTGATATGACATGTATACAGTAATCATTACTGTATACATGTCATCACTATAATGGAGTACAGGGGAGCTGTACTCCATTGGGTGGCACTCCATTATAGTGATATGACATGTATACAGTAATCATTACTGTATACATGTCATATCACTATAATGGAGTACAGGGGAGCTGGGATATACATTACTGAGTAATGTATATCCCAGCTCCCCTGTACTCCATTATAGTGATATGACATGTATACTGTACTTACTCCTAGTCCCTCCGAGTCCCCCGCAGCGGTGGAGAGGGTGTCTCCTCTCAGCGGAGGAGAGCGGACCTCTCCTGCACCTGTCCCCTCAGCAGCGGTGCTGCAGAAGCCAGAAACCGGAAGTTGTAAACCAGAATTAGGCTTCACAATGAGGCTTGGAGCACAGGTGCAGTCGCTCCATGCTTCATTTGTGCTCACTGCTCGCCACAGAGGAATTTCTCCTCGCATTTGGCGCGCGGCTTTTTCAAGCCGTGATTTAGCACACAAACTATATTGTGACGCTGAAGGTAGCTCAGGAGTATTCCTTACTTTTTTTTTAAATATGTAGTACCTCAGCACAAAGTTCCGCATTTGATAAAAAAATTACCTAATTACCTAAAAAAAAATTTGGTAATTGTGAGTTATGTAGCTTCTGAAATCCCCTAATACTATTCTGGATCCCTGTACAGTGATAAAGTGTTTGTTTTTAAAACTATCTACTCATGCTAAGTTGCATCAGTAAGTGTTTTACTCTAAAAAGTGAGACTGTATTTTTTAAGACTGCAGTTATCTATGGTTTCTGAATTAGCTCCTAAAAGATGGTTGACCACTGTATGGTGGCTTAACACCTCCAATCCCCAAAGGTACACTTTACTTAATTGGGTTTGCATTTACATTGCATTCTTTATTAACTGGAACTGTTTATTTTACTGTGGTTGATTATAGTTACCCAGTCGCATACCTAATTAAAATGTTATTTAGTTGTGGGTGGCAGGCACTTTGAGATTAGAAAAAAATTGTCATAGAACATTTGTTATTACACAAATGCATTTCTCACTTTTAAATTGTGTACTTTTCTAAATCATTTATTGTAATGTGTCTAGCATGCTCAGTTACACTGCAGGCAAAAATGTGTTATAAGCCATACTTTGTTTAAAATGCTTAAAATCTGATGTGAACAAACATCCTTTTAGAGTCCTATGTGAAACATTTTGTTATTTTGAAGCATTGTTATATGTAAATTAATTTGCACCAAACAACATTTTTCAGTTTAGCATTTTTTCTGTTGTAATCTACTCTGAAAATGAGCCAGCTTTTCTGCTGCTTGCAATCCATTTGTATTCACTCATAAGCATATGTAAAGTATTCAGGGAAGATAAGTCATTTATTAAAATCAACCTAATTTGCTATGATATATTAAATCTCTGCTTGAGTGGCCACAAACCATTTCATTTAGAGAATTAGTAGCTTGCCTCATTGTACAATTTAAGCAGTGGAAAATGAGTTCTTCACTCATGTTTGTGAACATCCAAAGCCGACTAATGGCATAAAGATGGAATTCATTACAGTTCAGTAGTGACAGCAAGTTGCTTTAAGGATGAATAGCACATATGAAATTCAGACATTTGTACTGTAGAAAAAAGGGCATGCTGCCATCAGCCTAAATGCTCTTATAGTCCTCTTATCACAAATTAAGTCAATCCCTGGGAAATGAATAAGCCATTTGATTAACAGTTTTGATATGCTAATAAGTGGCTCGAATATTTGTGAGAAGAAAGCGGGTATGCTACAAATGAAACCAAAAACTGTGGAGCATGGACATGTTTTAATTATGACACATATTTACCATTATGATATTGAATAACCCAAGAATTAATTGATTTTATAGAGAAAAGAAAAAGAAACTTTTTTTTTTTTTTGGGGGGGAAGAGGGGTTGGGAGAGGGTAGTATAATATGTGAGTATTCAGCTGTAATATGTGTTATGCCATCTTGGAAAGTAAATTGTTCTTTAAAAACAAGTGTACTATATGGAAGGTAGTGGGAATCAGAAGTCTTCACTACTGGTATCTCATGTACTTTAAAGTAACAGTCCATCAGGTCAAAATTATTTTTCTGCACTTCCTATTGATTCAAAGAAGGAACGAAGTTTAATCTAATCATTGCCACATCATCCTGATTTACTGCAGCATGACAAATATCCAATACTGTGTGTATTGTGGAACAACTGACAATTGCCCGGCCACTCCACAATTCAGTGCTTAGTTTCAGAGTAGCCAGTCGTCAGACCCAAACTCTGTCATTTGGGAGAAGGGGGAGTCTGCAAAAATACTAAACAGTTTTTTTTATCCCTCTTACAGGAAATTGGAGCGTGGGGAGGTAAGTAAATGCTGGAGAAACAATATAGCCTAATCAAGATAAGGTACAAGTACAAGTTTTCTTTAATAGTATGTGTTATTGATAAGGATGTAATCCAACATGGAGAGTTTACCATTCTCTGTAATAGTCACTAATGCCTGGTACACACAATGAGAACATCGTACAAAAATAACCGCTTTCAGAGAGATCATTCACTAATCTGATCATTAGTACATGGCTGTGCAATCAACTCACCAGTTCCAAAGACATAAAAGCAGCTTGTTGTTGATTTAATCATTCCATTGCCAAAATAAAAGTTCTGGTTGGACTGACCCTTATAGAAAGGAAACAAAAAATCAAATGAGCAGTGATTTAAGTTGTACCTGTGCCTAGGCAATGAGCAGCCAACCAATTAGATTTACATAGCAAGCATTACAATACCTGTAATGTAAAATGTTAGTCAGAACAGTTTGGATTCATGCTCTTCTTTTAGTCTGCCCTGCTAACCTGTCAATAGGCATGTTTGTAGAATACCAAGAGAAGCTGACTTCTTCCCCACTCATGACACCCACCATGCACTGTAGCTGCACTACATTATTTCTGCTCAGCTTCAGCATGTTAGTCACAGATAAACCTCCTTTATTTTGAGCAAGGGGACATAGAGTTAGGTGGGGTTATATATTTTCAGAAAAATATTCTCTTTAATTGTCTTCATAGACATCACTGGGAATTTATACCAATATTTGAGAAGTAAATTACACTTGGGTCTCTATTTAAACCAGACGTGGTTTATTCCTTTTGCACACTATACTGGAATCGACCATGTTATTAAAAGGGTGTTGCAATGACTCCTGTTTGGTCATGAAGTACAACTTAAATTAGATATTCCTGTATGATCATATAGAAACACGTTTCAGGACTATGCAGGACCTCTTCCTCATGAAGGAAGGGTTCCTGCGTGGTCCTGAAACACTTCTTTTCATTATAATCACACAAAAATAAAGAGCGCTGCACTTTGAAACAAGCTTGGTGGTGTGCTGGCAACATATTTCATCTCTATTTAATATACAGAGCAGATACCACCATCAAAAACCCTTTCAAAGTAATTTACAGATTTCATCCGACACATGCCCTCATTCATTAGCACAAATGGGGCTTTGTTTACTTCAGTGCAAACTGTGCAAGATGGTGGTGCCCAGTAGGGGGATAACTTTAAGGTGTTAGACTCCAATAGTTTTGAGACGTCTTGGAGGACAGGAATGTGGCAAAGTTTTCATTCACTTTTTTAAAGTGAACCTTTTCTGAAAAAAACATGGTAGTTGTCGTTGCAGAATTAGGATATTGGAAATGCTAGTTGCCTGGCTCTTGTGCTAGTCCACTAGCTTTTATACTATCCAAGTCACTGGTATTGAACTACTCAGATTAGAAAGATCATTGTAAACTCTGAACTCATGCATCTGGGTTAGTATCTGTCAGCATGACAGCCAGCACCAAGCATTTGTAGAACAAGAAGTTAGAAATGGCAGGGCAGTCTACCTGTTTCCCAGGACAGTTTAAGGAAGACTTGTTTTGATGGGATAATGATCTATTGAACTGAAATGCTTACTTTGATAGTAATCCTTGTGAGATTATGAGAAAGAGTATTCATTTGGAACTGAAGACCAACTCCTATTTTTTTCAGGACTGGTTAATTGTGTTGTTAGGCTACTTCCTGCTGCCATACTCAGCTGAAGTGCAAACTTCTGGAATTATTCTGATGTTTCAGAAGTATAAAACCAGATTACTTTGCTCCTATCTACATTGAATTGCTTTTTATAGAGATGTATTTGCTATTCTTTTTTTTTTGTGAAGTACTTGAAAAATACTTAAAATTAACTGTTTTGTAAAGAAAGCATAAAACCATAGGTTTCCTTTTTGTCTTCTTCCTTTCGATTCTGCCAAATCTTAGTACTTGCAAATCTTTGATGTCTGTACCTCCAAGTAAAATCTCTTATGAAAATGTCTGTTTCTCTTGATAAAACCTAGTACAGAAGCCATTGCCCAAGTGTCTGTATATTATTAACCTCTGCTCTGAATATTTACTGACCTGCTTTTTGACTGCTAATGTACTGGTGAACCTAAGTGTTGCCAGTGGCAGCTGCCTGTATACCTACAAAGCAAGACCCTTAGGGGTTGATTTACTAAAGTGGGAGTGTGAAAAATGTGGTGTGGCTGTGCATGGTAGCCAATCAGATTCTAACCTCAGCTTGTTCAGTTAAGCTTTGACAAAAAACCTGGACGTTGATTGATTTCTTTGCAGAGCTGCATCAGATTTTGCACTCTCCAGTTTTAGTTAATCAGACCCTTAATGTTTTGTTGCTTGATTCTCTATGTCTATGCTGTGCTAAACCCTGTATTTCTGTCTGTATCCTTTTGATACTCCGGTCATCAGGTCCCTTAGCCCCATATGTTCCAAAAACACCAGATGTGGCTAACAGTTCCCTGAGCAGAAAAGTTTGCATTAATTTATTCACAGATAATAAGGAAAGTCATTATTTATAGATTAACCTGAATTTCAAACTAATTTGTTGGTCACTACTAATGTATTTCTTTTTCAAAAGCTTTGAAAACACCCCAACAATAATACAGATGACAAATCACTGCTAAGCATTCAGTATTATAGCACATAGAATAATAGATTATGTAGGTCCAGGACACACTGAATTTACTAAGAGCCTTGATGGGATTTATATCCCTGAGGGGGCATGGTTGGTGGCTGTAGATGTGGATGCCCACTCCAACTCAATCCTCCATGCGTTTTGGGTTCAGGTTGTGGAGGGCATCATTTCAGGGAGGGGTATGTTGGCTGGAAAGTACAATCAATTCATCTTAAATCTGTTTCAGTTTATTCTGATGAATGATATCTTTATGTTTGAGCACTCCCACTACCTCCAGGTTTGCCCATGTCATATGCAAACCTGCACCTGAGGGCATGGGAGCGTGAACTGTTTTATAGAGAGAATCTTCAGGAATGCCTGAGTAAGGTGTTGATTTTGTGCAGATTTATTGATGATGTTTTCATGATTTGGACAGGCTCGTTGACTGAACTGCAGGTGTTCATGACAACTTTTAACACAATGAATACAATCTTAAGTTTACAATGAACTGCCACCAACAGTCGATTATTATTATACAGTATTTATATAGCGCCAACAGTTTGCTCAGCGCTGTAAATTACAGTGGGAGACAGTACACGAGACTGTACAGTAACAATACAGTGCAATACACGAGGGCCTGAGGACCCTGCTCCTTGGAGCTTACAATCTAGGAGGGAGGGGATAGTGGTACAGGAGGAAATAGCTGTGGGGGATAGAGTGGTAGGAAGAGTGGAGGAGATCGGCAATTAGGTGAGGGAGGGGTAGGCTTCCCTGAAGAGATGGGTTTTTGAGGGTGCTCCTAAAGGTGAGGAGGGTAGGTGACAAGCTGATGGATTGGGGTAATGAGTTCCAGAGGATGGGGGAAGCCCTGGAGAAGTCCTGGAGACGGTCATGGGAGGAGGAGACCAGGGAACTAGAGAGTAGGAGGTCTTGTGAGGAGCGGACAGTACGTTTTGGGTGGTATATGGATATCAAGTCAGAGATGTAGTGTTATGATTAGCTTTCTGGACATCAAATCTTTGTCAATGTACATGGTAGTCTAGGCTCGACTCTCTTGAGGAAACCTTCCTCTGGCAATATGATACTACATGCCACCAGCTCCCACCCAGCACCTCTGGTATCAAGTATACCATATAGCCAATATCTTTGTCTAAAGAGAAATTGTACTAGACAGACAGATTTTGAGACTGAGGCAAAGGCCCTGCAAAGGTGCCTGATGGAACGAGACTACAGTAAATCTTGCCTCAAAAAAGCATATCATCAGGCTAATAGTTAAGACAGATAAGTTCTGATTCATAACAAAAAATCCAAATCCAACATACAAAGTGTCAGGCTAATAACACTTTATTCAGGTCAACAGAAGCAGATTCGTCAAATAATAGATAAATACTGGCATTTGCTTGTGGCAGATGACATAGTTTCTAAATATGTGAAAAGTTACCCAGAAATTACTTACAGAAGATCCTGATCTCTTAACCTTTACCCGCCCGGCCTATGGCCAGATGGTGGCCGGCAAAATTCCTCAGCATTTCGAGTGGATGCCATATGGTGTCCTCCCGGACATGCGCAGGTTGCGCACCCGCAGAGCCGCGCAGCGGCGTGATCTGTCACCGGCCATGTACCTCGGACACGGCCGATGAAAGATCTCAGTACCGTCCCCGTTGCCGGTACCATGTGACCTGCTGTGACCAATCACAGCAGGTCACATGACAGTTGTATACAATGGATGGCTTCATTCATGCCATCCATTGTATACTAGTGTGCCTAGCTGTGAATGGTCACAGAAATCACATGCACAGCTGGGCCAATCACAGACCAGCTGTGTCATGTGATTAGCCGTGGCCAAATCACAGCTAAGCACAAAAAAAAAAAAAAAAAAAAAGCCCTGAATGAACTGATGTCATTCAGGTAAATGCTTGCTTATAGCAAAGTAATTCTTTGCTATAAGCAAATTGTGTAAAAAAAAAAAAAAAACTGATCACTTTCCCAAAGTAGTACAATGTTACTATGGTAACATTGTACTACTTTGGTCATAGTGAAATATGAAAAAATAATCTTAAAAAAAAAGAAAAAAAATGTAATAAAAAATTAAAAACAATAAAACAATTAAAATTTTTTTAAAATTATTATGTTTTTATTTTCGTACTGTCACCAGTCAGTGTCCCTGATCACCGCCATGCCAGTTATATGATGACACTGTACTGCACTGGTTACAGTATGTAAAAAAAATAGTGAAAATTATTTTTTAAATTTTTTTCATTTTCCAAAAAATTCTTACAAAAAAAATACAACTTCAAAAAACTTGCCATGCCTCTTATGAAGTACGTTGGACTGCCTACTTTGCAAAAAGGGGTAATTTGGGGGATATCTGTACTGTTCTGACATTCTTGGACCTCAAGAAATTAGATTGGCAGTCAGTACTTCAGGATTGATCAATTTTCAGATCTATACCATAGTTTGTGAACTCTATAACTTTCCTACAAACAAAAAAATACATCCTAATTTGGGTTATTTTCACCAAAGACATGTAGCAGAATATATCTCGGCCTAAATTTATGAAGAACAATTATTTATTTGCAAACTTTTATAACAGAAACAAAGAAAAACGTGTTTTTTTTTCAAAATGTTCTCTTTTTTTGTTAATTTAGCAAAAAATAAAAACCCCAGTGGTGATTAAATACCACCAAAAGAAAGCTCTAGTTGTGTGAAGAAAAGGATAAAATTTTAGTTTGGGTACAATGTTGTATGACCGTGAAATTGTCATTCAAAGTGTGAGAGTGCTGAGACCTGAAAAATTGCCTGAGCAGGAAGGGGGTAAAAGTGCCCGGTATGGAAATGGCAAAGTGTCAGGCTAATAACACTTTATTCAGGTCAACAGAAGCAGATTCGTCAAATAATGGATAAATACTGGCATTTGCTTGTGGCAGATGACATAGTTTCTAAATATGTGAAAAGTTACCCAGAAATTACTTATAGAAGATCCTGATCTCTTAAGGACCAACTGGTCCAGAGTCATTATTCAATGAAACCCACGACTAAGGCAAAAACCATGTGAACAAGCCCTTGTGGGAGGTGCAGTTTGTAGATTTGTCACAAGAGCACAACCGATAATCCTACTAAACGGTCTCACTCATAGTCCAAAAGTTTTTGCTAATTGCCAGACAACTGGGATAGTTTACTTTGTGGGTGGTGATTGCGGGCCTTTTACATTGGAAAAGCCAAGAGAGCATTTTACAGAGGGTCCTTGACCATGTCTCGGTTATCTACAGTAAAAAAAAAAAAAACTGGAAACGCAGATTAGTTGTCATGTGGGGCTGTACCATGGATTTGATTTATCCAAGTTCCACGTTTTTGTCATAGAGCATATACCCCCACATGAGTGCAGAGGGGACATTGACAAGTTGCTATTGCAATGTAGAAATAAGTGAATTTATAGTTTGGCAGCAACTAAATTTAGGGCGTTTTGAGGCGATTCTAAAGGTTCATTTTTATTTTTATTTTTTTTTTTGGGGGGGGATAACAAACATGCTATACTTACTGTGTGCAGTGGTTTTGCACAAAGCAGACCAAATCCTCCTCTTCTCTGGTCCCCTGCAGGCTCTCCTGGCCCCTCTCTCCTGTTGAGTTCCCCAACAGCAAGCAGCTTCCTATGGGGGCACCCGCAGCACCGTGTGTCCATTCACACGGAGCCGTGGTTTTGCCCCACCCCCTCTCTCTCATTAGCTGAATCGCTGTGATTAATAGCAGTGGGAGCCAATGGCTCCTGTTTGCTGTCTCAGCCAATGAGGAGGCAAAGACAAAGGGCAGCCAAGGTTGTCATGCACATCACAATGAGGCCCAGGTAAGTATTGAGGGGGCTTGGAGCACTGCTGCACACAGATGTTTTTTTACCTTTATGCATAGAATGCACAAAGGTAAAAATCCTTGAGCCTTTACAACCACTTTAATGATTCTCTAAGTTTCAAGGCTTTTCTGTAGTCAGTATGGCCCTTTAATGCTGTACCTTAAAAAATATGCATTAAAAAATATGCATTTTAGTACTGGTTGGTTTTTATACTGTTTATTTCTCTTATGCAACCACTTTTTTACATTTGTGAGGTTTTCCTGAGCAGGCAGTTACTCTAAGAGAGCTAGACAGGGCCAAAGAAGGTCCTTAACCCATTAGCAGGACCGGTATCTGCTCCTTTGTGCAAGGAGGAACAGGATGAGCACTGCCAGCACCCTACAAAATTACCTCCAGCAGGCCACTGGTGTGAATGTCTCTGACCAATCAGAAACAGACTTCATGAGGGTGGTCTGAGGGCCCGACGTCCTCTAGTGGGCCCTGTGCTCACTGCTCGGTACCATAGAGCTAGATTGGCATTTGCTATTGAACACCAGAATTGGCAGGTCCACCACTGATGCCCTGTGCTTTTCACAGATGAGAGCAGGTTCACCCTGAGCAAATATGACAGATGTGAAAAGCTGTGGAGAATGTTATGCTGCCTGTAACATCATTCAGCACGACAGTTTTGGTGGTGGGTCAGTGGTCTGGGGAGGCATATTCATTGAGGGATGCACAGACCTCGATAGGCTAGACCAGGGGTCCTCAAACTACGGCCCGCGGGCCACATGCGGCCCGCCGAGGCCATTTATACGTCCCGCCGGCAGGGGCGGGACAGGAAGGGACACTAAGTGCAGGGACGGGCAGGGGGCTGCTGTACCTTACCTGGCTCCAGACCCAATCCCACGACGATCCAGTCCAGGAAGCGCTGCTCCTTCATTCACTCCGGCCACTCCCTCACTCCTGCTGCTCGGCTCCGCCTCCTCAACGGTGATTGGGCGCCAGAACTGTAGCTCATGAAAGGCACACAGGCAGCCAATCACCTGTGAGGAGGCGGAGCCGAGCGGCTCCACGAAGATCGAGTGAGAGGCCGGAGTGAAGAAGGACAGCTGACAGGTAAGTGTGCCGTGCTGATGGTGCTGCTGCAACCAGGTATGCTGGCTGCAGTAGCACCTAGGCTGGAGCAGGGGTCAGCAAGTTACGTGTCATTGGTGTCAGTGGGAGGAATAGTGACCCATCATTGGTGTCACTGATACTAATGATGGGGCATTATTCCTCCACTGACACCAATGATGGGACACTATTCCTCCCCCCCCTGACACCAACGATGGGGCACTATTCCACCCTCCACTGACACCAATGATGGGGCACTATTCCACCCTCCACTGACACCAACGATGGGGCACTATTCCACCCCCCACTGACACCAACGATGGGGCACTATTCCCCCCCCCCCACTGACTCCAATGATGGGGCACTATTCCTCCCCCCCCCCACTGACACCAACGATGGAACGCTATTCCTTCCCCCACTGACACCAATGATGGGATACTTTCCCCCCCACTGACACCAACGATGGAACACTATTCCTCCCACTGACACCAATGTTGGGACACTATCCCCCCCACTGAGACTAATGATGGGGCACTATTCCTCCCACTGACACCAAAGATGGGGCACTATTCTTCCCACTGACACCAATGATGGGACACTATTCCTCCCACTGACACCAATGATGGGGCACTATTCCCCCCACTGACACCAATGACGTACTATTCCTCCCACTGACACCAGTGACGGAGCACTATTCCCCCCCACTGACACCAATGACGTACTATTCCTCCCACTGACACCAAAGATGGGGCACTATTCTTCCCACTGACACCAATGATGGGGCACTATTCTTCCCACTGACACCAATGATGGGACACTATTCCTCCCACTGACACCAATGTTGGGACACTATCCCCTTCCCCCACTGACACCAATGACGGGGCACTATTCCCCCCCCACACTGACACCAATGATGGGGCACTATTCCTCCCCCCACTGACACCAATAATGGGGCACTATTCCTCCCCCCACTGACACTAATGATGGGGCACTATTCCTCGAACTGACACCAATGATGGGATACTATTCATCCCAGTGACACCAATGATGGGGCACTATTTCTCCCACTGACACCAATGATGGGGCACTATTCCTCCCACTGGCACCAATGATGGGACACGTTTCTTCCCACTGACACCAATGATGGGGCACGTTTCTTCCCTCTGACACCAATGATGGGGCACTATTCCTCACACTGACACTAATGATGGGGCACGATTCTTCCCACTGAAACCAATGATGAGGCACTATTCCTCCCAATGACACCAATGATGGGGCACTATTCCTCCCACTGACACTAATGATGAGGCACGATTCTTCCCACTGACACCAATGATGGGGCACTATTCTTCCCACTGACACCAATGATGGGGCACTATTTCGCTCCAAAAGACACACTTGGAGGGAAATGTCTGTGTGTCTTATTGAGTGGCCAGCCCAGTATTCCCGCCGCTGTTGTATGTCCACAGTCTCTGGTCATCCCCTGTACTGTGTCCGCAGTCTCTGGTCATCCCCTGTACTGTGTCCGCAGTCTCTGGTCATCTCCTGTACTGTGTCCGCAGTCTCTGATCATCTCCTGTACTGTGTCCGCAGTCTCTGGTCATCCCGTGTACTGTGTCCGCAGTCTCTGGTCATCCCCTGTACTGTGTCTGCATCTCTGGTCATCTCCTGTACTGTGTCCACAGTCTCTGGTCATCTCCTGTACTGTGTCCGCATTTGTTCATAGTTAGTCCGGCCCTCCAACGGTCTGAGGGACAGTGAACTGGCTCCCTGTTTAAAAAGTTTGAGGAGCCCTGGGCTAGACAATGGCACCCTGACTGTCATTAGGTATCGGGATGAAATACTTGGACCCATTGTCAGACCCTACGTTTGTGCAGTGGGTCCTGGGTTCTTCCTGGTGCATGACAATGCCCAGCCTCATGTGGTGAGAGTATGCAGGCAGTTTCTGGAGGATGAAGGAATTGATACTATCGAATTACCCCCATGCTCGCCTGACCTAAATCCAATAGAACATCTCTGGAATATCATGTTTTGGACCATCTGTCGTCTCAGGAGCATGCCCTGACATTGTCAGGCATGCATACAAACGTGGGGGCCATACAAACTACTGGGTACCATTTTTAGTTGCTGCAATGAAATTTCAGCAAAATGGACTAGCCTGCTGCATATTTTTTTCTCTTTGATTTTTAGGGTATCTTTGAATTCAGTCCTCTGTAGGTTGATCATTTTAATTTCCATCAAATGATGGGGCATCGTTAATTTCCTAACACATTACCCAGTCCATATCAGTACAGATATCCAGCATGATATTTTTCCCCATTGAAATCTGATGTGTTTTCAAAGTGTCCCTTTAATATTTTTTTTACATTGTACTTAATTGCACTCTCAATTGGGTGGATGGGCAGTTATCAGGTGCTCTGGGCGCTGCCTGGGTTGGAGTTGGTTGCAGTGGTATTCAGCCCCGATGGTGGTGGTCCCCCCCCTTCCCAGAGAGGCATTCCTAAGAGATCCCTGTTGTGGTGACCCTTCTGAGTTTCATCCAAGTTCCACCTCAATGTTTTCCAATTCATTTGTGGCCAGTTAGGTCCTGCTGCTTGTGATGGTTGTTGTGGCTTGTGAAGGACTGAACAGTGTTTGGGTAAAAGACATCACTATCACATCACTATCAGAGAGTGGTCATGCGCATTTGCATGGGTCCAAGTTGGGTGTCCACACCCCATCAGTGACATCGGATGCCGGCGAAGTGGGAGGGATATTTAAGTAGGCCACAAGGTGGCTGATATGCTGTGGGACCGACCCACAGAGATTGCCTGAGGCATATCTGGCACCCAGCTTGCATGTAGGATAAGAGACAGATTTGAATTTGGTTAAGGCTGGAGCCCTATACTTGGACAATGCTTTTTACAGTGACATTGGATTTTTTCCCCCCCTTGTGTATATTCTCATTTTTTATCTATTTTTTGTGGCTATATGGGATGTGTTTGGACATCGGGGTTTAAACTACTGCCCTGCTTTCACTTTGGGCTCATTCAGAATTTACCAGGGGATACCTTCATTTGCCAACTGTGGAAAAAAATTTTGTGCTTAATGACTTCATCTTTATAAAATTGGTAGGTTTATAATAGTTGGATTTGTCTTATAAGCTGTGCGAAAAAGAAGAGAATCTTTGCGCTTAGCCCAGTATAATATATAATGAAAAAAGTGAACTGTTGCTACTACCTTCCTGAATACCAGAATAAATAATTACAACACATTAAAAAAGTGTACTGTTCACTTTAAATGTGATAAATAAATGAAGAATATGTGCAAACTAAAAATTTGTACGACCGCAAATGATGAATAATCCGTATAAAATACATATAAAATGCAAAATTGTGCAACCTAAAAAACATATGACACCAAATAATATTCCATATACTGTGCAATGCAGTGCAAATTGAACACATATAAATAAGTCCCCAATCCAATGTGAGGAAAAAGTTCTGCATGCCAAATAATCTTCCAATAAGGTTCTGCTGTGCTAAAAAGATACTCCTCAAAAGACAGACAAGCCTCTTACCGAACCAAACTGATCTCAAGCTATAGAGATCAAATGAGCGGATAGTGTCCAAATTCCACACTGACACTCTCACTGAAAGATCCAGGGAGGATGGACAGACCACTGAGTGTTCACACCAGTAACTGGCTTAACCACTTCATACTTCGCAGTAATATATGGAAGGCTTTAAACAAGAAAATACTTCATAGTGCAACCCCGTTAAAAGCGAATATTTATTAATAACTTAAGTATTGCACTTACATTCGGATGAGTAAAAGAGAGAAATGGAAAGACATATGACTAGTCGGCTGCGGTGTCAGTCCATCGGCTCATGTGTGGTGATGTCACAGAAAGACTCCGTCTGACGCGTTTCCCCAAAAATGGTGTCTCCTGGGATTGGAGATCATGATGAAGTATTTTCTTGTTTAAACCCTTCCACACATTACTCCAACATGCTCATACTAATATCCTTCTTTGCAATAACACCCTCTCTTCTCAAACTTTTATTTCTTTACCCCCCCCACCCCACAACCTGTATACTGTATATCTCCCTCACTTTTGCCCTCTTAATATTACTGCACGTATCACCTCCTGCTTTTTCTGAGCCCACTCAATGTCACCACTTCCAATTCACTACAGCATCTGCCCTCATATAAATCATGCTCACACCTTACAGTCCTCACCTTCCTACTATTCCTATAACTTCTGGGGATATCGCACCAAATCCTGGCCCTCCACCGGCTAACTCTCACTTCATGAATTGGCAGTCTACCTTCTCTGGCTGCAGCCATACCCCTTACTCTCTTATCTCAATCCCCCTGCTTCCATGAGTCAGTCCCCCTATTATGTGTGCCCTCTGGAATGCTCGCTCAATCTCTAACAAACTTGCCTCTGTCAATGACCTTTTCCTTTCCAACTCCCTCAATCTACTTGCTATTACCGAAACCTGACTCCAGGAATTCGACACTGACTCTCCAGCTGCTTTCTTCCATGGTGGCTTGCTCTGGACTCACCTAGACCCAGTGGACAATAAAAGAGACTGTTGAGAGGATTTCTCCTTTCCCCACAAAGCACCTTCCAGGTTCTTCCTCTTTTCCTCTGTTCTTTTGAAATCCACTGCATTCATCTTTTTTTCTCCAGTTTGTCTGAGGATTGCAGTAATTTACCGGCCTCCCGGCCCTGTGTCATGCTTTCTTGATAATTTCTCCGCATGGCTACCGTACATTCTCTGCTCTGAAGTACCCACCATCATCCTTAGTGACTTTAACATTCCAGTCAATGTTAACACCGCAGCCACTTCTCAACTAGTTAACTCCTCTTTCAACCTAATACAAAGGACACAAACCACCACTCACTCCAATGGCAACACCCTCAACCTTGTATTCTTTCACCTCTGCACTCCCTGTAACCTCTCCAACATCTCTTTTCTACAATCCCAACCTTATCAGTTTCACATTCTCCCTGTCTCCTACCTCCCATGCCTCCAACCTTCAAACAGTTACCTGCAGGATCACTATACAAAAATTGCAGCACTTATATACATTATAGTGACAATAAAAAATCCAAAATTGTAAAATGAAATCAGAAGAAGGTGATCCACAAAGGCCGTGATGAGACAGAATAATTTCCAATGATAGCTGATGTGTCACCAACCACTCGCATGCAAGGTTTACAAGAACAAATTGACCCCCTGTAAAGAATGGTGAATTACGCATCTGTTTTAAAACAACCAAAGGGCTGGCAGATGCAATCTTCCTCTGAATCTCACAAGGGAGACAAGTGAAGGGTTCTATAGCAAACCTCCGTTTGGAGTTTTTAGCTGCTCCAAATAGGACATGCAAAGGAAATAAATGCTCCTCATAGTGTGAATCCTTAATAAAACCTTTATTCTCAGATACAAAAGTGCACTCACATGGTAGTAGATAAGATCACGTGTGTACAAACAAGAAGATCACCAGCCAGTTTCACAAATGGCTGCCGGCTGTTCACGCATGCGTGGTAGCGTGTGTACGTGGCTACGCCCTTCGCTTTTCATCATATGTGATTTAATCAGGGACAGGTACACACGCCCCACCACGCACCTTATATAGGACACAAAGCCCCAGAGGATTGCTCTCATTGGCTACAAGTCGCCAATACACCTGCTGACTGATCCAGTAATTCATTAACTCAATAATAAGGACACAATCCATCACCATCTGGTGTTGAAAATATAGGTGGCAAGTGATCAACTAATGCACAAAAATTGTCCCTTGGGCACTGCTGACAGCCACAAAGGATGATGACATGAGTCAAGAGGAATGTATGCATTCCTATCTGTTTTCTTAAAGAAGGTGGAAGTAGTAAGCATCCTATCGACTATAGATAACTTTAAATCAAGGAAATGTACTGAACTAGAACTAGCTTCATAGCTTTGTAGAATGGGACATTAATTGTTTTATCAATAATAGCTGAATTCATTGTTTCAATATTTTTAATTTTATAACTGTTGTTTCTCATATGGCTCCTACATGTGCGGGATTCTTAGTCACAGGGGATTGCTATTATCAATATTCTAGTACCTTGAATGTTTAATATGGGATAAGTGACATATCCATAAATATATGTTTTAATTTTAATTCATTTTTAATTTAATTTATAATTTATGTAGATTCCCCCTTTTTCCTTTCTTATCACCATTATTTGGTGATATTTAAATTTATTTTAGTGGTTATTATCATTAGTTGATCACTTGCCACCTATATTTTCAGCACTAGCTGGTGATGGATCGTGTCCTTATTATTGAGTTAATTGCTGGATCAGTCAGCAGATGTATTGGCATCTCCTCCTGCGACTTGTCAATAAGAGCAATCCTCTGGGGCTTTGTATCCTATATAAGGTGTGTGGCGGGGCATGTGTGCGTGCCCCTAATGATGTCATATATGATGAAACGTGTAGGGCGG
Organism: Staurois parvus; assembly: GCF_062004578.1. NCBI lineage: Eukaryota > Metazoa > Chordata > Amphibia > Anura > Ranidae > Staurois > Staurois parvus. The sequence goes on from NW_028318295.1 coordinate 4,403,265, forward strand.
AGCCACGTACACATGCTACCGTGCATGTGCAAGCGGCTGGCAGCCATCTGAGTGATCTTGTTTGTACACGCTTATCTACTACCAAGTGAGTGCACTTTTGTATCTGAGAATAAAGGTTTTAATAAGGATTCATATTATGAGGAGCATTTATTTCCTTTGCATATCCTATAACACGAGTCCTATTTGGAGCTGCTAAAGGTACTAAAAACAGAGGTTTGTGTCTGCCAGCCCTTTGGTTGTTTTACAACAGATGCGTAATTCACTGCACTTTACAGGGAGTGAATTTGTTCTGGTAATCCTTGCGTGCGAGTGGTTGGTGACACTTCAGCTATCATTGGAAATTCTTCTGTCTCATCACTCCCTTTGGGAATCACCTTCTTCTGATTTCATTTTACAATTTTGGATTTTTTATTGTCACTATAATGTATATAAGTGCTGCACTTTTTGTATAGTGATTGTGTATTGCCTAGTATCAGGGTAACAGTGTTCAGGTGCTACATTTTCTGTACACATTGTATTCTTTAGTGTGGATTTTTTTTTTGTTTTTCTAGTTACCTGAAGGAACCTGTAAGGGACCGCCCGGCGGTACTACTAGCACTCCACTGAATAGGCGTCCCCAGCGCACGGAGTCTAAGTCCCAGGGTGCTTGTTCACCAGGGCCCCTGATGGTGGGGATGGACTTGGAGCTCCCTGAGACCAGGTCGTGACTACCGGGTGCGTCCGTCAGTGGTAGTAGTATGCGCAAGGGGCTCCCACGGGGAAGAGTCTGATGTGAGGAGGTCAGAAGACCCCACTGCACGGGATGGATGGATGGATGAGCAGGGTCAGACGGGCCGGGTCGGTAACAGAGAGGGCGGCAAGGTACAAGGCAGCGGGCATAGAATGGTTGGGTCACACGCCAGGTCAGCAACAGCAGGTCAAATCCAATAGGGGGCATTCAGGAGAGAGGTCAGGCAAAGCAAGGGTCAGAACAGGCGAAAACAGCAAGGTCAGGTTCAATCCGGGTCAATAACTTACAGGGTACAGGTTCACAGGATTCAGAATGCAGGAAAGACCAGAAGGCACTGAATGACAGCTCAGGGTCGTTTAAATATCCCGCCCTGCGCTGCCATTGGTGCCCAGCGGGCGGCCGCGGCTTCTACTGCGCATGCGCGAACTCGAACGCCGCGGCCGGCCCGGAACCAGTGCTCGAGTCCCTGCGCCGGGCGGCATACTGCGCCTGCGCCGGGACCAACGCGGCGGGGATCGAGGGGATCCCTGACATTGCCCCCCCCCTACGGGCAACCTCCGGATGCCCATCCGATCTCTCCACCACGGGTGATCGCGAAAGAACCTCCGGACAAGTCTGGGTGCATGGACATTATGGGCTGGTTCCCAAGAATTGTCCTCAGGACCATAGCCCTTCCATTTGATAAGGAATTGGGTCTGGCCTCCCCTCCTTCGACACTTCAGGATTGTTTCAACCTCAAATTCCTCTTCTCCTTCGACCGTTACCGCTTCCGGGGGTCTAGATTCCCGGTCAGGGAAGGCATCTGGGACCACAGGCTTCAGAAGGGACACATGAAAGACCGGGTGGATCTTGAGCGTGTCAGGGAGGGCGAGTTCATAGGCTACTTCGTTAACCATCCGTTTAATGCAGAAGGGGCCTATAAATTTGGGTCCCAATTTCTTCGATGGGCAAAGCATCTTTAGATTGGACGTCGCCAGCCAAACCTTCTCCCCAGGCCGCAATACCAGATCTCCTCTCCGTTTCCTGTTGAATGCTTTCCTGTAGTCTTCCTGGGCCCGACTGATGGCCACTTGAAGCTTCTCATTGTTCGCAGCGAAGAACGTTACCACATCTTGTGTTGCTGGTACTGGGCATTCCGACACCAAATCCGGGAGGAAGACTGGGTGAAAGCCATAGTTGGCGAAGAACGGGGACTGCCCTGTTGCTGAGTGGCGGGCGTTGTTATACGCAAATTCCGCTAAAGGAAGAAGTGGCAGCCAGTCATCTTGAGTAAATGAGGTATAGCATCTCAAATATTGCTCTAAGGTCTGATTGGTCCTTTCGGTTTGACCGTTAGTTTGAGGGTGGAACGCAGAAGAGAGAGATAATTTGATGTCCAGGGCTTTGCACAGTGCTCTCCAGAATCTGGACGTGAACTGGACCCCTCGGTCCGAGACAATGTCTTCGGGGACCCCATGCAACCTGACTACCTCACGAATGAAGACTCGCGCGGTCTCGGCTGCCGAGGGGGTCTTCTTCAACGGGATGAAGTGGGCCATCTTGGACAAGCGGTCCACGACTACCAGGATTGCCGTGTGGTCTCGGGATGGCGGAAGCTCGACTATAAAGTCTAGTGAGATCTTTTGCCAAGGCCGTTCAGGAATAGGTAAGGGTCGCAGCAGACCCCAAACCTTGTTTCTTGAGGGCTTGTTCTTCTGGCAGGTGACACAGGACCTGACATAGCCCTTACAATCTTTAGCCATGTCTGGCCACCAGAATGAGCGTCGGAGAAGTTCCAGGGTCTTTTCTGGGCCAAAGTGCCCCGCCATTGGGTGGTCGTGGCAATGCCCCAAGACCAGGGTTCGAGCTTCTTCCGGCACCACAATTCGATCTTCCCTCCATAGGAGTCCCCCCTTGTTCTGGAGTGGCCCTCCGCCTGGGGTAGAGAAGTTTGTGGATGCCTCCATTAGCCTGGAACGAAGGTCCGACTGAAGGACCAAGAAGTTACCCGAGGATAGGATGGTGTCAGGTACTGGGGTCTCCTTGGCGTCTTCGTACATCCGTGATAACGCATCCGGCTTAGTGTTCTTTGATCCCGGCCGGTACGTAATATGGAAGTTGAATCTTGAAAAGAATAGTGCCCATCTCGCCTGTCGCGGGCGTAGACGCTTGGCAGTTCTCAGATACTCTAAGTTCTTATGGTCAGTAAATATTAAGATGGGGTGCACCGCACCTTCCAGCAGGTACCTCCATTCCTCTAACGCCGTTTTGATCGCTAGTAGCTCACGGTCACCGATATCATAGTTCCTCTCCGCTGGGGTCAGTTTCCGTGAGAAGAACGCTACCGGGTGGAGCAGTTCCTTGGTGCCTTTTCGTTGGGAGAGGATGGAGCCTACCGCATTCTCCGATGCATCTACCTCCAAGATGTAGGGCAGAGCGGCGTCTGGGTGACCCAAAATGGGTGCCGAAGTGAACAGCTTCTTTAAGGCATCGAAAGCTTCCTGCGCTTCTGGTGTCCATCTGAATCGGGTCCCCAGCTTGGTTAGCTGAGTAATGGGGGAGACCAGACCCGAGAAGTTCTTGATGAACTTCCGGTAAAAATTTGCAAAGCCGATGAATCGCTGGACGCCTTTTCTGTCTGTAGGTTCAGGCCAATCCAGTATTGCAGCGACCTTCTGGGGATCCATCGCGACCCCCGCGGTGGAGATAATCAGGCCCAAGAAGGCAATGCTGGATTGTTCAAAACAACATTTTTCTGCCTTGGCGTACAACCCATGCTGCCGCAGCCGCCCCAATACTTTTGCTACATGTATTCTGTGTTCCCCCAGAGACGGGGAAAAAATCAGAATGTCGTCTAAATAAACGATCACAAAGACATCCAGAAAATCTCTAAAAATATCATTTACAAAATGTTGAAACGTGGCCGGAGCATTACACAACCCGAACGGCATGACCAGATATTCAAAATGCCCGAAGCGGGTGCGGAAGGCCGTCTTCCACTCGTCCCCCTCCCTTATGCGAATCAAGTTGTACGCCCCCCTCAGATCCAGCTTGGTAAAAACTACTGCTGACTTTAAACTTTGGAACAGTTCAGGTACTAACGGTAGTGGGTAACGGTTTTTTATCGTGACCCTGTTCAATTCCCTGTAATCGATACATGGCCTTAAGGTTTTGTCCTTCTTTTCAACAAAGAAGATTCCCGCCCCCGCCGGTGAAGTGGAGTGGCGGATGAACCCCTTCTGGAGGCTGTCCTCGATATATTCCTTTAGGGCCCCCAATTCGGGCTCTGAAAGGGGGAAGATTCGCCCAAAAGGAATTTCTGAGCCGGGTAACAGGTCAATGGGGCAGTCATAAGGGCGGTGGGGGGGTAGAGTATCAGCTCCCCGTTTGCTGAACACATCTAGAAACCCATGGTAGGCCGCAGGGATTACTTGTTTTAATTCAGCTTCCACCTCAGAGCACAGGAGGATTTGGGGGGTCCCCGGGCCCGAAGTGCGGCAGTATATCCGACAGTATGGGGAAGGGAACGTGATTACTCCGGTTTCCCAGTCAATCTGGGGGTTATGGGCCCGTAACCATGGGAGCCCCAGAATGACTGGGAAGAGGGGTGAAGCTATAGCATCCAGGCGGAGGAGTTCCTGGTGCTGGCCGGCAATGACAGTGGTGATGGAGGGGGTTTCCTGGTTCACTACCCCCGATTTTATTCGGGAACCGTCGGCCAAATAAATATTGAACCCCTTTTGTTTCAATTGAAGGGGAATACCCTGCTGGTGAGCAAAATTAATATCCACGAAGCAGCTGCATGCCCCAGAGTCAATTATGGCCGATACTTCCACGGTCCTTTCTGGAAGCTGAAAGGAAAGGGGCACCACTAAGTATTGGGATGGACCAACATTGCCAAGGGATAAGGAAGAAGAGGTGCACTTACTCAGTTTCTGCGGGCAGGAACGCGCCATATGACCAGCTTCTCCACAATAGAGGCACAGGTTCTGGGACCGTCTGCGCAGATGTTCCTCTGGGGATAGTTTAGGCCGTGCCAGGCCGAGCTGCATGGGTTCGGGGTTGTCTCCAGGTGGCCGGTTTTGGATGACTGGCCTAGGTGTTTGACTGGGGCCCTGAAATGATCCCCAGGGATTTCCATGACCCTGGCCGGACCTCTCAAACCTGCGTTCCCGCAGTCTACGGTCAATTTTAATGGTCAGTGCTATTAGGTCCTCTAAAGTCTCAGGTACCTCCACCCGGGCGAGCTCGTCTTTCAGGCCGTCTGATAGGCCAACACGGAACTGATGCAGGAGTGCGAACTCGTTCCAGCGAGTATCCCCCATCCACCGCCTAAATTCAGATGCGTACTCCTCCGCCGCTCGGCGGCCTTGCCGGAGTGTGTACAGAGTAGCTTCAGCAGAAGCTGCCCGCTGCGGGTCATCATAAAGGATGGCCATAGCATCAAAAAAACTGTCAACCGAACCAAGGTGAGGGTCATTTTTTCCCCGTAATCGATGGGCCCAGTCTTGGGGTTCACCCTGCAGGAGGGATATGACGAACCCCACCTTCACGGATTCAGTCACGAAGGTTCGGGGTTGTAGCTCAAAATAGAGGAGGCAGGACTCGCGGAATGCTCTGAACCGTGTGCGGTCCCCGTGGAAACGTTCTGGTAAGGGTACTCGGGGGTCGGCCGCCGGGAGTGGTGCGAGTGCCCCAGACACCAGCACAGGGGCTGCTGGAGGTGTGGGGACCGCGGCCTGTGGGGCAGGAACGGATATAGTGCAGGCCTGGAATTGAGTTTCAATCTGCTGACATCTATCCTGCAGGGCCGATACGGCCTGTGTCAAATTGGATAGGTGCCTGCAGATCTCCTCCAGCGGCGAGGGACCTCCTCTAGACTCAGTCATGGCCTTCTGGTACTGTAAGGGACCGCCCGGCGGTACTACTAGCACTCCACTGAATAGGCGTCCCCAGCGCACGGAGTCTAAGTCCCAGGGTGCTTGTTCACCAGGGCCCCTGATGGTGGGGATGGACTTGGAGCTCCCTGAGACCAGGTCGTGACTACCGGGTGCGTCCGTCAGTGGTAGTAGTATGCGCAAGGGGCTCCCACGGGGAAGAGTCTGATGTGAGGAGGTCAGAAGACCCCACTGCACGGGATGGATGGATGGATGAGCAGGGTCAGACGGGCCGGGTCGGTAACAGAGAGGGCGGCAAGGTACAAGGCAGCGGGCATAGAATGGTCGGGTCACACGCCAGGTCAGCAACAGCAGGTCAAATCCAATAGGGGGCATTCAGGAGAGAGGTCAGGCAAAGCAAGGGTCAGAACAGGCGAAAACAGCAAGGTCAGGTTCAATCCGGGTCAATAACTTACAGGGTACAGGTTCACAGGATTCAGAATGCAGGAAAGACCAGAAGGCACTGAATGACAGCTCAGGGTCGTTTAAATATCCCGCCCTGCGCTGCCATTGGTGCCCAGCGGGCGGCCGCGGCTTCTACTGCGCATGCGCGAACTCGAACGCCGCGGCCGGCCCGGAACCAGTGCTCGAGTCCCTGCGCCGGGCGGCATACTGCGCCTGCGCCGGGACCAACGCGGCGGGGATCGAGGGGATCCCTGACAGAACCTTCACCACCTCAACCCTCTTCTTCATCCTGCTACTGACTGCCTTTATGATAAAATCTCATCCCTGTCCTGCACAAACCTGGCCACTTCTGCCTATAAAATACTGTCATCCTCCCTAGACACACTCGCTTCTTTCTCTACATGCAGAACCAGGCCTCGCCTGCTACAACCCTGACAAACAGACAACACTAGAAGTCTCAAGAGTCGCAGCCATGCTCTTGAGCAAGCGCGGTGTAAAACTAATCCCTGCAAGACTTCACCCTCTAGAAATCTGCTCTTCTCAAATACAACTCCTACCTCCACACTGTTAAACAAACCTACTACACCACTCTCATCAAAACCCTCTCATCCAAACCTTGTCAACTCTTTTCTACCCTTAATTCCTCATTTCACCACCCACTGCCTCCAGCCACCAACTTGCTTACTGCCCAGATGATTGCCAATAATTTCAAAAACAAAATTGACATAATTCGTGATGAGATATCCAGCTTTCTCCCCCAATCAACACACCAAGTCCAACACCACATTCAACACTTTTCTCCTTCAGCCCTGTTACCACTGAGGAAGTTGCCAAAATCCTTTCTGCTGCCCATCCCACCACCTGTCCCCTCCCGCAAGTCTTGGCCAAATGCAAAAGATGCAGCTTTCTATGGATGCTGTCACCTGCCTGACATTTAGGAATGAAACTCACCTGGTCTCTTAATTATTTGGCCTAGAAAGGTATTGATCTCTGCTGCAAGAATTTAGGAGAGTAAATAAATATCTATATTATTAAGTGATATAGTCTGGTAATTTAGAGTGCTTAGGGGCTATTACCACATTGGCAACAAGCATAAGGGGAGGGGAAGCTGTATCCTTGTTCTACTTTGTCTTCAATAGCTTGCCAGTCCTCCATTTCAGTTATTTTCCATTCCAAATGTTCTCGGCCCACTTGGGTGAGTGAGGAAAGAGAAATGCCTTGTAAAAATTGTCAGAACTGATCAGGAGGTAAAGGAGGGGCTGCATAAAGTTTATAAAGATGATTTTGAAATTCTGTGAAAGCATGACTGGTTTACTGGTAAGAGAATTAAATCTTTTTTTAAGGGTGTTTGAATCGGTTTAATAAATCAGCCTTTGAGCTAATATAGTATCTGCCTTATTATGATCTGCATAATATTTCTGTCTAGTCCAACTCATAGATCACTCAGCTTGATCTGTGAAGCAACTGTTCATAGCTGTTCTAACCTCATCTAAGGTTTTAAGATTTAAAGGTGGTTAAAGCCTTGTCCAGTGCTTATTTAAACATAAGTTTATTGATCTATACGGATTTAAATATACACACATATACCATCTTTAACTAGTCATTATCCACATCTGGGCATGTTTGTATAACAACATTGTATAACAACATCATTAAGAATTTTTTAATTTCTCTTTTTATGTATTGTTCATGCATTTTTCATGTATTTGTAATTATAATTTTTATCTAATTTTTTATCAAGTTTGTAAATGTATGATACTATCACTATTGAAATTGTATCACCAGTATATACTGTTGAGATATTTTGATGACACCTTGGCCCCTCCTCCCAGCCTGCGACAGCCCAACCTAGAAGGGAGGGTCCAGCTTCAGTTCTACGGTATATATGTGAGAGATTACTCATTGTTCAGTTAGCTCTGATGAAGAAGGGACGCCCTTCGAAACGCGTCAGCTGTACTCTGAGTGTCTACCCCTATGATGGGACTCGCGCAGGCCTCACAATTGTAAAGTTCCTTTGAGGACTTACATGCTTGATTTACTTCGCTGTTTGTGAGTATCATTCTGTATTTAACTAAATTTTGATTTACTGAGACCTTCCTCTGTCCCTTAGGCTCAACTCTCAGTGAAAGTCATCACACAGGAGGCATGGTCTACTTCTTTGTTTGTATGGTATGTAACAAGCATATGACACGTTATAACAAGCAGTGCAACTATTGTAGTACAGGGCTGCTTAGGGGTAGTTCCCACAAAGACTGCAAAGTGGCAGCACAATGCAGAATAAAGGCATTTAAGAGAATAAAGTATAAGAAAACATCATTAGTAATGAAACACACAGTACAATTCAGTTTAGTGCACACAGTTACTTAAGGTTCACTGGGAATAACACCTCTCTCACAAATAGGCTGGCTGTAGCTGGTAGTGCAGATGACCAACCAGAGGGATCTCTGGACAGGGGGAAGGCCGAAGGAGTCTCTGGTATGGATGTCCAGGTAGCAGCAAAAGTCCCAGGAAGGTGGGTAAAGATGCAAGGCGACCCCAATGGAAGAGCAGTATTCTGGGGCTAGCTGGCACAGTGTCTACCTCAGTGGCAGAAGCTTAAGATGAAGCTGCATGCTCTAGCACTCTCATCCAATGGCCTGCACACCTGGAACAATGGAAGATCTACCTGGTGACAGCTAACATTCCCAGTCACTGCTGTCCCATCAAGCGTGGTCTCTCCAAGCACCTGAAGGCAGAAATCAATGGAATTTATGTACTCTAGGCATGTCTAGGAGCCCTGGGGATTATAGGAAAAGAAATTAAAGCAGCCTGTACCAACTTCTGAACAAGGTAGGACAAGATGAATTCTACTATAAATGCAACATATATATGTATGCAACCTTTAGCTTGAGCAGTTGAGCTCTGTAAACAAAAGGCATATTTCATCAATGCAGGTAAGACTACTCTGGCAATTGTTACAAAGAGCCAAGAGTTCACCCTACTGAGTCATATACAATGTATATATGTGTATATCTCCCCCACAGTTATTACCTTTTGTATCACTTGACCTTGCCTTTTAGATTGTAAGCTAACAAGCAGGGCCCCTCTTTATTGAATTGTATTGTAACTGTACTGTCTGCCCTCATGTTGTAAAGTGCTGCACAAACTGTTGGCGCTATATAAATCTTGTATAATTGTAATAATAATAAAGTGAGGTTTACAGTCATGTGAAAAAGCTAATTCATCTCAAGGAAACTGTTGGCTGTTTCAATATATTTGGACAAGCAAACATTAGATCTTCATTCAAACATTGCCTGCACATAATTTACTTAAAATAACAGATAAAAGTGATGTAGCGTATGCATTCCCATAGTGTAAATTAACCACTTCCACGCCACCCTGTAGCAGAAATACTGCTACAGGGCGGCACGGGTGCACAAAATCACATATATATGTGATTTTGCAGTTATGGGTAGGGGGTGTGCACACGTCCTACCCGTTGCGCTATTCTCTGCCTCAGCTGTCAATCACCAGGTTCCGGCCGGTGATTCCCCTCTGGAACCCAGCGATCTCCGAGAATTACCGAAGGGGGAGAGACCTGTGTTTAAACAATACAGATCTCTTCCCTATTAGTTCCTGCACACTGCTTCCAGTGAAACACAGCACACTTAGTAAAACACACAGAGCACACAGTTAACCCTTTGATCGCCTCACATGTTAACCTCTTCCTGCCTAGTGCCGTTAGTACAGTGTCAGTGCTTTTTATGAGCACTGATCACTGTATTGGTGTCACTGGGGATGTCAGTGACACCAAGTCAGTCCCCCCAGTGTCAGAATGCCCGCCGCAGTCCCGCTATAAGTCGCCGATTGCTTACCATTATCAGTAATAAACAAAAGTAAATTTCTTGTATATTCTGCCATTTGTAAATGTAATAACTTTCATGTAAACCAATTAATTTACACATATTGAGTTTTTTTTAGCAAAGACATGTAGCAGAATTTTGGCCTAAATTTATGTTGAAATTTGATTTTTACATTTTTTTTTTACTGGACATGTTTAACCATTAGCCGCCCGGCCAAAGGCCGTTTGGCGGCTTCAATTGTGTCCCTGCATTCCGAGTGCACGCCATTTGGCGTGCTCCCGCACATGCGCCGTTTGCGCTAATGCAGAGCGGCGCAGAAGTGCGATCTGTCAGCGGCCGTGCACCTCGGACACGGCCGATGACAGATCTGAGTACCGGCTCCCGTTGCTGGTACCATGTGACCTGCTGTGACTAATCACAGCAGGTCACATGACAGTTGTATACAATGGATGGCTTCATTCATGATGCCATCCATTGTATACTAGTGCCTAGCTGTGAATGGTCACAGCTAATCACATGCACATGTCATGTGATTAGCTGTGACCAAATCACAGCTAAGCACAAAAAAAAAAAAAAAAAAAGCTGAATGAATCGATTTCATTCAGGTAAATGCTTGCTCATAGCAAAGTAATTCTTTGCTATAAGCAAATTGTGTAAAAAAAAAATAAAATACTGATCACTTCCCCAAAGTAGTACAATGTTACTATGGTAACATTGCACTACTTTGGTCAAAGTAAAATATGAAAAAAAAATCTTAAAAAAATAAAAAAAAATGTAATAAAAAATTAAATATAATAAAAAAAAAAAAATATATATATATATATATTTTTTTTTCATACTGTCACCAGTCAGTGTCCCTGTTCACCGCCATGCCAGTTATATGATGACGCTGTACTGCACTGGTGACAGTATGTAAGAAAAAAATTGTGAAAATAATTTTTTAAATTTTTTCATTTTCCGAAAAATTATGACAAAAAAATACAACTTCAAAAAACTCGCCATACCTCTTATGAAGTACGTCGGACTGTCTACTCTACAAAAAGGGGTCATTTGGGGGATATCTGTACTATTCTGACATTCTTGGACCTCAAGAAATTAGATTGGCCGTCAGTACTTCAGGATTGATCAATATTCAGATCTATACCATAGTTTGTGAACTCTATAACTTTCCTACAAACTAAATAATACATCCTAATTTGGGTTATTTTCACCAAAGACATGTAGCAGAATACATCTCGGCCTAAATTTATGAAGAACAATTATTTATTTGTAAACTTTTATAACAGAAACAAAGAAAAATGTGTTTTTTTTCAAAATTTTTGGTCTTTTTTTGTTAATTTAGCAAAAAATAAAAACCCCAGCGGTGATTAAATACCACCAAAAGAAAGCTCTAGTTGTGTGAAGAAAATGATAAAATTTTAGTTTGGGTACAATGTTGTATGACTGCGCAATTGTCATTCAAAGTGTGAGAGCGCTGAAACCTGAAAACTGGCCTGGGCAGGAAGGTGTAAAATTGCACGGTATTGAAACGGTTAATAGCAAAAAGTAAAAAATATTTTTTCTCAAAATTGTCGGTCTTTTCTTGTTTAGAGCGCAAAAAATAAAAACCACATAGGTGGTCAAATACCACCGAAAGAAAGCACTATTTGTGGGAAAAAAAGGACCTAAATTTTATTTGGGTGCAGCTTTAGATGACCGCGCAATTGTCAGTTAAATTAACGCAGCACTGGCCTGGCCAGGAAGGGGGGTAAATCCTCAGGAGGGCAGTGGTTAAGAAAAGTGCAGATTTTGCTGTCTGGAAAACGTAAATACAATTCAACATTTACCACTATTTCAAATTCATGAATTTGGAATAGAGTTTTAGATTAGATAATTAGAACCTTCTTAGGGAGAATGTAGGTGGAACCATCCTAATTTAAACATCAGATATCTAGGGTCTGGTCTTCTCTTTGAAATTGATGTGTGTGGTATCATCATGCCAAGATCAAAAGAGCTCAGAAAGCAGGTTTTGGATGCCTATGAGTCCACAGGACTTAAAAAGATGTCCTCCCTATACGAAATAAATCATTACACTTTAAGGAAAATAATTTACAAATTGTGTAGATTTGAAATGCCTGCTAATTTGTCCAGGACTGGCCTGCTAAACATATTCAGCCCAGAAGCTAGTCAGTTAATGCCAAACCAAGTCTTCAGCAAACCCAAAATTTCAATGCAGGTAACTAGGTAGAAAGGTAGAAAGTGCAAAAAGAATTTTAGGCCGTACTCACACTTTGCAATTTTGCAGCTGTTCTGCCCGCAATTCCAAATCGCACTGCGTTCATGACAAAAAGCACAACATGTGTTTGGGTGCCATTCATTCTTAATGGCACCTCAAACACGGTGCGATCTTGACGCAATTGTTGTGCGACAGAATCATGCTACAAGCAGGGGAGTATTTATCACAAGGCAAACAAGGCATTTGCCTAGGGCGGTATTTCTCAGGGGGGCAGCAGCATTTTTCAGGGGGGCAGCGCCACCCCCTTAAAAAAGGGATGGAAAGAGGGACACAAGCAGCATGGGGACCAGGTGGGATCTGATAGAGGCTGCGGGTTGCATGATGGTGTATGCAGAGCCTGACTCTTGTTCCCAGGGATGTCCGGAGCTGTGAAAGTGAGTGTCTTCTCTCTCACCAGGGTGGGGGGGGGGTTGCCAGTGTATGGGGGGAGGTGGTAGTGGAAGGATCTCTCTGGTGGGGGGGCTGGGGTGTTGTTGGTCAATGACAGCCACTCTTCGTGGGGGAGGGGGGTGTTGGTCGGTGTCAGGGTCTGAGAGATTGGAGATCCCCCGTGTGGGGGAGATTTTTGTGTTGCCTAGGGCAGCACAAAACCTAAATACACCACTGGCTACAAGCACGGCAAAACGCATCATGTGAAGCTTGTCGCACAAAAAAGGAGCAGAAGCTTCTTTTGGGTGACAGCTTTGCATGATGCATTTTGCTGTGATTGCAGTGTGATTCTGTTGTGCAACAATCACAGCAAAATCACATTGCGTTTGAGGTACCATTAAGGTTGAATGGTACCCAAACACATCTTGTGCATTTTGCCAGGATCGTGGTGTGATTTGAAATTGCGAGCAGAATTGCTGCAATTCTTTCCGTAATTCAGAATCTCAAAGTGTAAATACAACATAAACGTTGTTAAGATATAACTCACACATGACTGTATACCAGCATACATTTACATAAAAAAATATAGGGTACCTTGTTTCATTTGAAATAACTTTAATGGGAACTCTATATTTGAAATCAACATGAATTGATTAATTGATCAAGTATGGTGTAATATAGGCTTTGGCAATATCAAGTGTTTTCTTATTTTTGCCAGGAGCCTTTTCAGTTGGTTAACTCTCAATAAACTGTATAAAGTGAGCGCTAAGAGAAAAAAAAACTGGGAGCAGCTAGCACAAATGGTGAACCCACATCATATCACAATAAACATAACACAAGTGCTGCGCTATATGTAATACTAATAAGTGTATATACCTGAAAATCAAAAACAATCAACCAATAAAGATGAAATGTGATTCAGTAGCCCATGAATGTTGCTACATATCCAGATGATAAGTATACAAAAAATATTATAATATGGTACGTGCAATCATAGATAATAGTGACTCAACAAACAGTCCAAATGAATAGAAAGAAGTCCTTGATCCAATGATATTCAGTGCACAAACCAAGGTGTTCAGTAGAATAAATGGCTGCACCCACAATTAACATGAGCCGCAGTCCTGAATAGAGTGAAGTGACATTCCAATGTGGAAAAGACACATCCGTGAAATCCTTCACCACTATGCACTCATTGGAACTAAAGTAAAACAGGCTTGTAATAAAGATCCTCCAAGGTATGTGTATCTCCTCCTCTCAGGGCTGACACATGGCCTTCAGTAGTGTGTCCTAAAAAAGGAGAGCTCACCATGCAGAGCCCAAGATGGAGGTATATAGTGTAGTATTTATTAAAATTTGTTACAAACAAATACACTCCACATGGAATAAAGAAACTGCAGTCGCACTTACAAAGATGGATTCAGATTTTCGTATCATCAAATATGTAGCTACTTTAGCAAGTATGAGATGGAGGAAGACCTTTCTTCCCACACCCTGTGCTTTAATGAATGAATTATTAGCCTTGGGATCAATTTATAAATCACTGAGAGATGCAAATCGACAAGATGTTAGGCAACTCTGTCAAAGAAAATGGATTAGTGAGGGTATATGTTTGGAATGACTAGAGGAGGTAATTGTGGAACAGTCTCTATGGTAACTATTAGCTCAAAGCCTAGAGAACTTTATGTTTATTGACAAAGCATATAGTTTCAGTGATCAAAGGTGTTCTCACCATTGTGAATGATTGTTGCAAATGTAAATCCCTGACCCTAAGTTTTTAATAATTGCTTTTCTTGTTTTTAAGGGTAAACACTTTTGGAATAAACTGGGAATGTGGACTGGAACCTGGAATCATTTCTAAAGCCAAAAGCAAAAAATATAATGTATTGCAGTGCTACAAGTTAGCCTGCAGTTTCTTGCCTGTGTATTCTTACCTCATTGTTGCAGTGCTTTTACCCTGATTCCTTTCACATGTGTGGTTTGGCTGTGCTCTCCTATGGGAGTCACCTGCTATTCTTTGGGTTTTATTTCCTTCCCTTCCATTACTTCCTGGCCCACCTCCTAGTTTTCTTGCTTATGTAAGACATGCGTAGTCTAGTTCACATTGCCTGAGCAACTTCACAGTTCTCTGAGCTCCTGGTTGTTTGCTACTTGTGTATCCTGTGCTTGACTACCCATGTACCGATCCCGGTTTCATCCACTGTCTGTGCTTGTTTTCCACCCATCCTGACCTTGGCTTGTCTACTGGATTTCTTGTTGTCTCCTGCTGTTGTACTCTGCTCAAGCGAGTGGTCTCTGTATCCTCAGCTGGGTGCACCTAAGGGCCGCAACCTGGTTCCAGCTTGCTGCAAATCTGTTGCCGCCATCAGGGGCCCTGGTGAATAAGCAGACTGGGGCTTAGACTCCGCGCTTTGGGGAATCCCAAGTTGGCAGTCTACAAGGGCTCACTACCACAGAAGCTTGATGGTTTGCTCAGGCCATGAGCTAATCAGAGAGACCTTAGCCTCTTCTGGAACAACTTCAGTGTTTGGCACAGAGAGTTGATGTGCAACAGGCCTATTAAGAATGGTTTATACAGTGTCTGCAGGAACTTTTCTCCTGTTTGGATCAGCTGCAGGTTGTGTCCACTTCCTCGCCCTCTGTTCTGGCTCCTGTTTCAGTTCCTGCTGCTCTGGCTCACGATGTTCCTTCAGTGGAGCACAGTCTTTCGAAACTCCAGCTGCCTCTGCTTTTCTGGTGATCCTAAAGCTTGTTGGGGTTTCATCAAGCAGTGCTCAATTCACTTTGAGCTAGCAGCCTACCATTTCCCTACTGAACGTTTGAAGATGGCGTACATGATATCACTCCTTTCTGGTGAAGTTTTGGCTTCGGCCTCGCCTCTGTGGAATCATCAAGACATTACTATTTGCAGTCTCTCTGCCTTACAACAATCTTTATGTAAATCCTCTGATGTCTGGCAAGGCTTCATCCGCTGTGGGAGCTCTTCCTAGGTTCATCAAGGAAGCATGACTGTTGGTCAATATGCAGTTCAGTTTCACACCTTAGCTTCGGAACTGGCATGGAATAATGAGGCCCTTATTGCAGCCATTTGACAGGGTCTAGCAGATCGTATTAACGAGGACCTAGTTGACAAAACCATACCCACAACCCTGGGTGACTTGATTGCCCTTAGCATCCAAATCAATGTCTGCTTCCAGGAGCGAGATCTGGAAAGGGCTGGTCCACATCGCACCCCAGTGGGTCGTTTAGCTACTGTTTTCTAGAAATCTTCTGAAAAATCCACCTCTGCAACCATGTCGGCATTTGAAGAGCCTATGCGGTTAGGCCAGACATGCCTCATGTCAGGAGCAATTGCGTCACCTGAGACTTGGCCTATGCTTATACTGCAGGGCTGACGGTCATATAATAATGTCCTATTCTGTCCATCCAGGAAACTCTCTGGTCTAGGTCACTCAGAGGAATGTGATCTAGACCAGAACCTGAATTCTGCCACCTTCCTTTGATTTATCATACCTGTCTCCATTCAATGGGCCCTGTACTCGTAAGAAGTTTCTGCATATGTGGACTCTGGGGCAGCCAGGAACTTTATCGAGAAGTCCTTGTCTGCTAAATTGGGAAAGTACAAATTCACAGTTCTCTGAGCTCTTGGTCATTTGCTACTTTTGTATCCTGTGCCTGACTACCCATGTACTGATCCAGACTTCATCCACCATCTGTGCTTGTTTGCCGTCTGTCCTGACCTGTCTACTGGATTTCTTGTTGTCTCCTGCTGTTGTATTCAGCTGGGTATATCAGGGGGCTGCTGCCTGGTTCCAGCTTGCTGCTAATCCATCTTCTCCATCAGGGGCCATGATGAAGAAGCAGGCTGGGGCATAGGCTCCACTCTGGGGAACCTCGAGTTTGCGATCTTCAAGACGCTTGACATGCAGCATACTAGTTCTTAAATGTTATGGCTGAATTGGTTTCCTTTTGCAGCCTTTTTTCCTTTACTTCCACCTGATAATTCTATAAATAACACACTTCCTGTCCCTGGATTGTTACGTTAATTTCTCCACTGTATCTACGCTCATTTCTCCACTGTATCTGTAAATGGAGCCATTGTTTCCACATGGGCTGGACTTAAAAAAATGTCTGCCTCTGTTCATCTTTATTTCACAGGGTTAAAAAATAATCATTTTACTTTCAGTTTAGCTCACAGGAAGAGACAGGGGAACTGCTCTTCCAGCAAGATCAACAGGTTTTTTCTATACTTGCCAAAAATGTGATGAAAACTATTGTAGCTACCACTTCTATGGATTGGTAAACTGCAGCATATTATATTTTTGTTCTTGGGTTTAGTTATCTTTTAATATGCCTACAAGTCAATTGCATCCCAGAAGTAATATCTATGATCTTACCCCCATCATTTAAGAATTATACCATCCTGTTGGTTATGATTATGGTTATAATTATCTCAATAGTGTTTAAATATATTATTTATAAAAATATAAATACATGAAAAAAGATACTTTGGTCTTCACATGGCTATTGGCTACTGTTCAGCCAGAGGTTTTCAGATATATACGGTAATCCATGTATGAGCAGGATGATAGTAGAGAAATCAGTCTACTGATCGACTTCGGTACAACCACCCTGTCAGGTTTTTCCTTATCAATCAGTGCCACTGGCTATGGCCAGCAGCACTGATCAGTGCATACTGATGGTAGGGAAATCTCCCCACTGTTTGAATTCCAAAACTCTGCGGGAAGGATTCCCCTATCCACATCAAATGTGTAGATTGGGGAATTGCATCACCTTTTTTCATTCAACCTGCTGGTTGAACAAAGAAAGATTAATAATGTACTGGATGCCTTAGGCTGCCTATAGATGGATCCGCCTGCGGGCTGTTTGAAAAAAAAAAGGATTCCTTCTACGTACCCTTACCGCAAAACGTCCTTTGAACACGTTTGTCAGCACTCCCCAGGGTCCCCTGGTCTCATTTCTGTAATTTATGCCTCCCTTAACAGTAGGTCCTCCTCACCACCCCTGTCTTATGTCTCTCGGTGAGAGCAAGATCTGGGTGGCTCGATTGCAGCGGAGGATTGGCATAGGGCCTGGGGGACGGTGGCGAAATGTTCATTCAATACAGTCACTCTTGATGCAGCCTACAAAGCTCTCCTGCGGCGGTACTGGGTCCCGGCTCGGACTGCACACTTTAATCCAACTGGCGGAAATAGATGTTTCCGGAATTGTGATCTACGCGTGGACGTCTTACACATTTGGTGGTCGTGCCCGCGATTGATAGGCTTCTGGTCTAGGATTTTTGGTTTGCTACAAACGCTATTTCACATTACGGTCCGTATGGATGCAAGGGTAGCCCTTCTACATTGTCCAATTCTGGGTCTGTCTAAATCTCAGCAAAAACTGGCATCCTACCTATTTATTTCGGTCAAACACGCCATAGCTCAAGCTTGGAGAACCCCTTCGGTTGTTTTCCAAGGGGTGAAGACCCGCATGAATGATATGTTGATCAATGAACAGATGTCCAGCATTCTTCATGATTCTCATCCGAGATTTCTTAAGGTTTGGGAACCTTGGATACTATACTCCTTGCCATCCCTGCCCCTTACTAGTTATGACCCCTTATAATGGCTACCTGTGCTAGCCCTGGATCCGTGATTCTTCTAGTCTCCCTTTCCTCTGTTTTCTTTCTGACTCTTCTTTTTTTTCTATCCTCTTTTCTTTACCGTATTCTGTTGGACTACTGCTGATAACATTTGGTTCGGCTTTTTTCCATCTTTCCTTGTTGTATTGGACATTTTATTATTTGGTTAATACAAGTCAGCAGGATGTACCTGTTCCTGAGTTACTGTTACACTCGGCCCCTGCATGGGCGTATATTGAGCTTGTTGTGTTCATAAACAAAACTTTCTTAATAAAAATATTGAAACAGAAAAAAACGGATTCCTCCATCAACACAAGTGAGCAATCCTCCCCACTGTGTCATTGTATTATTAGAGTGGGGACTCCTCCACTGTCAGAATACACTGATCAGCACTGCAGCACTGATCAAACAAAAACTTTCCAACAAGGCCATCTGTGAGAAGTCCCTCATTAGGCTGACTTCTCCCAAATGGAAACTGCCATACATGAAATTAAATTTGTCTGGTCCCTACTGAACTAATGAAAATTGAATCCTAAACTGTTGAATCCTGTCCTGGGTCATTCTTTGAAAATTTGGGACTCATGTAAGTATTCGGCAGGCCTTCTCTCCCCGCATTTACCTCATCTACAGTTATTCAACTGTCCGCTTTTTCCCATGGGGGATTCTGATAAGATGGCCTTTTGTTGGTGGATAACCCATGGTTTTACGACTGTTCATTCGTTAATCGCGGGTCAGGGACTGCGTACGTTTGCGCAGCTTCGAGAGAGTCATGCTATTCCTCCCTCAGAGATATTTCGTTATTTGCAAATACATAATTTTGTAGCACCCTTGATTCATAGACAGGATTCCCCCTGCACCTTATCTGGTTTTGAATCTCTTTGTAAGATGCTGGCTTCCACCAAAGGACCCCTCTCTCATGTTTATTTATCAATCCGGAATCATATAGCTGAACCTTTACCTACCTATTGTGTTCAATAGAGTGTGGAGCTTCAGACGGAAATTTCTGCTGAGGATTGGGGGCCTATGTGGCAAGCGGTTTCTCCATGCTCTCACAATATACTGGCATTAGAGAATTCCTATAAGGTGATCTCGAAATGGTATTTTACCACATCTTGATTAGCTAAATTTATACTGGATCACGACTCTCTGTGTTTTCGTGGCTGTTCTCTAGAGGGTATGATGCTCCATATTAGCAGACTGGAACAGACAGGTACTGGTTTTCAGTAGGCCTGGTGGCAGATCTGTGCTTAGAGCAGATTGCTAAGCAGTGGGTAGAAGAACAGTGGAATCAGACATGCCAGCGCAGAGACTACTAATTGAATCAGGTACTAGTACAAAGACAAGAGCATGGTCAGGCTGGAGTCGGTATTGGATCAGCAGTACAGTGGCAACAGGAGCAAGCAGAGGTCAGGAATCAAACCAAAGTCAGTGCAGGCGGAGTTCAAGGGATGGTCAGGGGGCGAGCCAGGTCGGTATTTTGTATCAGATACAGGTAACAGGTCACAGATCACACAGGAATGTATATGAGACAGCACCGATTCTGAGCACTGGCTCAATTTAAATAGACCACCTGGTGCCAACATTAGTTACAGATGCTCATGTATGAGCATGAGATTGCTCACACAGATGCTTGTGTGCATGAGCATTTGCACCTTTTCTAAGTAGTGTAAGACTGAATGCTGCTCTGTGACTATGCACAGAAATCTGCCTAGTGAAGCCATCTTGCCTGCTGGCATGCTCTTCCTGACCAGCACATTTATGAAAACAGTCTCCAATAGTATGCCAAGGCAAATAAAAAACAACACATATTTAGCATGTCTTTGGAATACATGCATATTTCCCCATGTTTTATCCCTTTAAATATGCTATGAGTACAGAAAAATATTGTTGATGTGCCAGAAATATAATATGCCCCTACCTTCATTTATGACATGGCAACAGAGCTCTGAATTGTTTCCAAGCATGTGTTATCAACTCTGCTCATTTCATTTCTGATGGATTACAAGAACACATGAAACCAAGTGGCAGGCCACAATCCTGCTTCTTCCCAAAGGCTTAAGTCCCCATGTACATGGGACACTTCTGAATGATGGAAACTGCTGGAAAATGTAGGTTAAAAAAAGTCTGTTTAGCCACGTTCGCGTTTAGAAGCGTTTTTTAAAGATAAGCACAGGAGAACCTCCCAAATGCCCAGAATGCACTGAAAAGTGGTACATTATTAACTATGTCAGACTGTTTCAGAGAAATACAGAGAGTAAAAGCAGAGACAGCAGTATGTGTTGAAATTAGCTTAGGAGTGAGTTGCTCATTAACATTTCTTTTGTTTCCAAGGGTGGGAAAGGTGTCTAGTGGAATGAGTCATTAAGGCCACCTGGCAGGGGGTCTTCATAAGGAATTTTACAGTTGCAAGAAAAAGTATGTGAACCCCTTGGGATTACGTGGAGTTTTGCATGAATTGGGCATAAAATGTGCTCTGAACGTCATCTAAGTCACAACAATAGAAGAACACAGTCTGCTGAACATAATACTACACAAACATTAGATGTTGCCATGGTTTAATTGCACATAACATGTAAACATTCACAGTGCAGGGAGGAAAAAGTATGTGAGGCCTTAGCCTAATGACTTCTCCCAGAGCTAATTGGAGCCAGGAGTGAGCCAACCTTGACTCTAATCGGTGTGATGATATTGGATGTGTTGCTGACAGCTGTCCTGCCCTTAAAAAACACACACCTGTTTTGGGTTTACTGGTTTCAAGAAGCACTGTCTGATGTGAACCATGCCTCGCAGAAAAGAGCTCTCAGAAGACCTACAATTAAGAATTGTTGACTTGCATGAAGCTGGAAAGGGTTACAAAAGTATCTCCAAAAGCCTTGATGTTCATGTGTCCACGGTAAGACAGACTGTCTACAAATGGAGAAAGTTTAGCACTGTTGCTACTCTCCCTAGGCGTGGTCGTCCTGTAAAAATGACTGCAAGAGCACAGCGCAGAATGCTGCATGAGGTAAAGAAGAATCCCAGAGTGTCAGCTAAAGACCTACAGAAATCTCTGGCACATGCTAACATTTTTGTTGACACATCTACAATAAGGAAAACATTAAACAAGAATGGAGTACATGGGAGGACACCACGGAGGAAGCCATTGCTGTCCAAAAAGAATATTGCAGCACGTTTGAAGTTTGCAAAAGAGCACCTGGATGTTCCACAGCACTACTGGCAAAATATACTGTGGACAGATGAAACCAAGATTGAGTTGTTTAGGAAGAACACACAACACTATGTGTGGAGAAAAAAAGACACAGCACACCAACATCAAAACCTCATTCCCACTGTGAAACATGGCGGAGGGAGCATCATGGTTTGGGGCTGCTTTGCTGCCTCAGGGCCTGGACGGATTTATGTCATTGATGGGAAAATGAATTCCAGAGTTTATCAAGACATTTTGCAGGAAAACGTACGCCCATCTGTCCGCCAACTGAAGCTCCGCAGAGGATGGGTGATACAACAGGACAATGACCCAAAGCATACAAGTAATTCAACAAAACAATGGCTGCAACAGCACAGAATACGCCTTCTGGAGTGGCCCAGTCAGAGTCCTGACCTCAACCCGATTGAAATGCTGGGGCATGACCTTAAGAGAGCGATTCACACCAGACATCCCACGAATATTGCTACACTGAAACAGTTTTGTGAAGAGGAGTGGTCCAAAATTACTCCAGATCGTTGTGCAGGTCTGATCTGCAACTACAGGAAATGTTTGGTTGAGGTTATTGCTGCCAAAGGAGGGTCAACCAGTTATTAAGTCCAAAGGTTCACATACTTTTTCCTCCCTGCACTGTGAATGTTTACATGTTATGTGCAATTAAACCATGGCAAAATCTAATGTTTGTGTAGTATTATGTTCAGCAGACTGTGTTCTTCTATTGTTGTGACTTAGATGACGTTCAGAGCACATTTTATGCCCAATTCATGCAAAACTCCACGTAATCCCAAGGGGTTCACATACTTTTTCTTGCAACTGTAGGTGTGAATGGTCATTAACATATCTTTTGTTTCCAAGGGTGGGAGAGGTTTGAGGTGTGAATTGATTATTACAATGGTAGGAACATCCTGTTTTCAGTGTTTTGTCCATCTGAGTACCTTGATGAAAAAAGGCTCTGGACTGGAAGAGTTAAAAAAAATGTTCAGATGCAAACGCTTTTAAACGCGATGTGTCATGTTTACAAGCATTTTGCGTTTGAAACGCTGCTAAAATCGACTGCTGAACGCAAGTTTTCTGCATTAAAAAAAATTACTGTAAACTCAAATGCCTGTAAACGAAGATGTGTACATGGACACATAGGAAAACATTAGGGTGAGTTCAGGGGCTGCTAAAAAAAACGCTGAACAGCTCCTAAACGTGAGTTTATCAGCTGCAGTGTACATGAGCCCTAAGGCTGGCAGTCACAAACCCAGTGACTTCAAGGCTCTCTTGAGTTACAAGTGGTCAGAGACCATAACTTGTGACACCGAAATTTACTACGAGCACAATGAATATCAAAAATCGGTAAACCCAAAAAATTTCTTAACAAAGTGAAATAAATAAAATAAATACAATAAAATAAAATAAATCCCCTAGATGCACAAAAAGTCACACTTTCTCCCCAGAAAGTCCAAAGTCAAAAACTCCCTTAACGTCTGTGAATCTTCAAAATATCATACATAAACTTGATCCATCTCCAAAGACCAATTCTTATGTGTCCAGGTGTACCTCAAAAAAAACAAATAGCTACATATAGTGCATTATCCTCAAAAATATATATAGTAAAATCAATTAGTAATGTGCACTTATAATCAAAAATAAGAAATCACCCAGTGTCCACTGAATATGGCTGAATTAAATACTCTTACCATAAAAAATACTTCATATAGCTTTACATCTCATTCCCCATAAGGGTCCACTCACAGCTGATCCTACGGACGCATAATCATCCTTATAAGGGGTACCTCTGAAAAAAAATGCATCATAGTGTATCATCCTTTAAACATGTGGTAAGTGCTCCCCTCTTCAACACCACTTAGTGAAATGAAAAAAAAATCAGTCTCCACCACCTTCCAAACTATGCACCTTACCGGACTATAAATGTCCAATAGCATTTTTTGAGATACGTGTTCTGCTTCGCATTATTGAACTGTTGTATAACACTAGTCAGACAGTCTAACAATAATTCAGAAGTCAAGAAACGTGAGACATCAGATCTGTATGTATTCTTTGTTCTGAATAACTTTGTAAAACTACAACATAAGCACAAACAAAACATATGTGTCAGTACATTAAACATTATACAACAGCTTCATCCCATCAGTGAGTGTACTCATGGACAATTTCACCATAAGTCCAGGAATAGCTTGGAGCTCCACGCCGTGGTCTCGTGGTCCATCACTGGTGAGAGGAGTTCTCTCTGTCCTATACTACCATATCGGAGCTGACGAGCCATCCATCCTGGCCCAGGCCTTCCATTTTGATCCACATTGACTCTTTTTGCAATAAAGGTGCACCTCCTAGTGAGGTTTAAACTACAGTCACTTTCACGGCGCTGTTTTTTTTGATGCTCTTAGATTTACTACATAGGTGTTTAACGCAGCAGCAGTGGAGTGCTCATGTTTCATACATTTCATGCATTATATTTCCATATATGGATGGCTCTTTACCGCGCTTGGATTCATTGACAGTTTACAATCTCTGGACGGGAGCTCCATCCTCCAAGATAAGCCATGCAGTGCAAAGGCTGTTTTCATCTAATTACCCCTACATACTCAGAGTGCCGCACACACAGCCAGCAATAGAAGGACACACAGAGGAAAAGCTGTAACCCTTCTCCTCCTCTGTGAGGATGTAGCCTAGACAAGGCAGGAGGCCAGGTGGAGTGCACCTATCTAGGGTGGAGCCGCTTGTAGATGTTCTGTCCCTTATAGAGGTGGGGACTAGGGGAGATTTCAGGCTTGAGATTACAGGCTTGAGATCCCTGTATAAGGCTGCTTCCCTGGAGGGTTCCCAGGAGAGGTATACCCAGCTAGGAGGTGAATACAAAGACCCTCCCTGAAGGGTTCGGGTAGAAGTGTACCCAGCTGGGAGGTGTCTATAGAGAACACAGCCCTGTGAGTACTTATGACCCTGGGCTGAGGAGAGACTATAGGGAGATGGCTGTGAGGTGATGCATGTGCTTTCACCTGATTGTGCTTGTTATGTGATTGACTGTGTATACCAAGTGGCTCTGGATTGTATGTCCATGTGATGTGACTGTCTTGCCATTCCCTGAACAACACTAGTAAAGTGCAGCAAAGCTTTTTATTGCATGGACATTCCTTTCTTCGGATATAAAGGTCCATGGTCGGGATGTTGTGAGGAGGCCTATGGCATGGAGCAGGGCACAAGATGGTGGAGGGGTCGGCTTCAACAGGCAAGATTGTGTTCTAGCAGGGATGGCGCGGGGCTAGGGTCTTCTGCTTGTGCGCCAAAACCAACCAACCACAAAGCCCACTTACAGACTGACAGTAGCTCCTGCTGTAGAGGAGTTAGAGAGTTGTGGCTTTTCTTTTGTGCGTCCCTGGCTATGTGTGCAGTGCTTTGAGCGGTTGAGTGGCTACACGTCGGCTCGAAGTATAAACCGTATTTGTGTTTTTTTACTTTGATCCCTCATTTTTAGTGAAGATCCATTTGTTTCAGATATTTTTTACAGCTAAAATAAAGGTTGATGTTATAATTTTCTAGATCAGACAGTTGCTAACTTTCTTTGTTCTAAATACCCATTATCAACTATATCAACTATCTCATTATCAACTATTTGAGAAATTGAGACTGGTGTTCTAAAAAATAATAGCTTTGAGTCATTAACCAGTTAGTTAGATCCCTGTATATTTTATCCCTATTTTACATCAAATTCCTTTTAGGGGATATAGGGCGGGCCCTTGTATCTCTGCTCTGTCTCATACAGGTAGGTATCTTGTTTCACACTTAGCAAAGGTGGCAACCTTAATGAATTCTCATTGTTATTAATGAAAGGTCTGGCAGTCTCTTGCCAGCCCTTATGAGTCCAACCTATCACAGAAAGGTTATGCGTGTTTAAAAGTTACTTTGACCTGTCTTCAGGTTGGATTGTAGCATTTGTACAGTACAACCCAGACCCCAGACATTCTTGCATGTAGACACGCTACATCCTGTTGCTTAGTGCTCTTGCCAGCAGGGTTGGCTTGTCTCTGTCCAACATTTTTCTCACATTTTTATTTTTGTTACAGTATGCTAACAGAATGTAAGTTCACATGTGGATCTCATTGATTTTGCCCTGCTCTGTAATGTGATCAAATGCATACTGGTATAACTATTATATTTTATATGCAGCATTCAGAATGTATTGTCACTCCCTATGGTGTGCATTAAAGGGACAATACAATGAGAAAAGTGAAATCTCCTACTGAAACAATGTTGCAATATTGACAATTACTAAATCATTTTAAAATGACCTCTGTAACATTGCTTTATCTTAGATATTAATTTTAATAGTGTTCATACAAGAATAATATGGGAGAAAAAGACTGCTGCCACTTTTCTAATCCTTTTCTGACCAGAGGTCATTGATGCCTGAATGCCCAGGTCAAATTTAGCAACAACAGCATGTATCAGTTAAGTTGGCAATAACTCTATGGCTAATTTGCATTCCTGGAATATTTTTATATTTTTTAAAAACATAAATTTTATTTTTTTCTACTTTGTATTTTTTGCATTTATTGTTTTTAATAGTGCAATTGGTTTGGACAGTTGTACTACTAATAAATGGCACATTGATGAACACTGCAGCCTGAAGGTGGCAGTGTTTATCTGCAGGCTGATTTTTTTTTTGTCAATGAAGTCTTCAGACTGCATGTGATTACTGCATGTGTCAGGGCTGATCACATGATCAGGAACTGCTCTGATTGGTTCCTGACATCAGTTGGGACCTCATTGAAGAGTGAGCACCAACACGGAGCATCAGGTGCTTATTTTTAAAGGGGATGATGTTTATTAACATCATTGGCATTGTGCTAGGGAACATTAATAAACAGATTGTGGATGAGAAGGTATTAACCATGTGTATACTTAATTTGGAGAAAATCCTGAGATTGCAGTTTACAGAATCATGATAATTATTTTGGATTGTACAGGTTGTGGCCTGGCTAAGCCCATAAATACAACAGTGCTTTGTTCCAAGCACTAAAGTACAAAAGCTTCAATCATTTTTATTATTGATTACTATATACAAATTAAAATTCACCTGTCTAGAATGGAGATTGCATACTTTGAAAGAAAAGGTCATTCAAACATTTTCAGGCCTGTAATAGTGATTGAAACATTCCTAAAATTGTGTTTTCTTCTGTGTTTTGAGAACAACAAACTAACCAATACACAAAATGCAATTCGGTCAAGCAGTACACGTTGTTCTATCTGCCATTAAAAAAAATACACCTTTGTAAATACAAATGTAGCACTACCCCTGTTGGGGTCGCTGGAAGATGACGGTCCCCAAAGGTTGCCTTGACCTTGCAAGCCCTCCAACACCTCTGACTCCCTGGATTCAGACATGGTACACACAGGATCACACTTGCAATGACAGCAGTTGGATTTACTATAAGCTTTCAAGTCAACAGGCAAAGGCAAAGATTATTAGGGTATGAGCTGTTTAGTCCCTGGAGACTCAAATCACAGATATACAGTAGGGATGAATCAAACAGCAACTACAATTAGGCCTTTTAAAGAAGTTTTGACCCCTGGCATGTAAGGAGAAAGGAAGACTTTTCTGTGTCAATCCTTCCCCTTAACCCTAATGCAACAGACCCAAGAAATATCAACACGAGTTATAATGACTTGTAGTGAACTATTGCTGAGTGTCCATTCCGCCTAACATATGCAAGAATGAGGCACAGAGTTCTTTAAGTGAAGGCAAATGGAAAGAAGAAAAGGGAAGAGGTGTCTTGGCAACTGAGCATGCCCCAGAATCTTCTACTAGCTTGATTAGGGCCCAAGGGGATTGCTGTGCAATGGTGACCAGCAATGATGGAAAACAAAAGCTAGTGTTTCCTGTCAGAGACCTTGTGATCGTAGAAGATTAAATAAAGATGTCTGTATGCAGAGTCTTTGAAAGAGTGTAAGCAGTTTAGGCCAATGATTGCTCACCAATCCTGAAGATACCAAGGCTCAAGGGATGAAGACATCCTGGAATAGGCTCATGAAGGATTCGGGCTCAGAGGGAAAGGCCAGTCACAGTGATGAAGCGAGTGATCCCAGATAGTCACTCGATCAGCAAAGAGCTGGAACAGAAAATCTGATCTAACTGCAGGTATGTAGTTCTCCTGCTGGTGGTTCTTTGTGCTGTAGCAACTGCGAGGCCTGCTCTAACTCTCCAGGGTGGCCGAGCCTCCTGCTTTCAGCCTCCTGCAGCATGAGCTTCTCCCAGGTCTGACCATAAATATCCTCTCCCAGAATTCTCTGCTTCTTTCCAGTTGGCTGGGCCGTGTAGTTTTGCAGCATTGGCTCCATGCAGAGACCCAACTCCTTGGACTACATGTCCCACAATTCCCTGCTTTCTGGGCACACAATTATGGCTAATATGTTGGACACTAGAGAGAAACAAGCCTAATGCTGTCTTTGTTAAAATTTCTCTTGGTCGTGCAAGTGAACTAGCCAGCACTTGGCTACACAAATATAGGTCTTAAACCTTACTTTCAGTCTTGCACAGTTGTACAGGCTCCTCTTCTGTACTAAAATTGCTTATTCTGATTTTACTGCACACTGTGAGCTTCCCCCAGTATGCATTATAACCTGCAGCAAGTCAGACAGGGTCTCTCTCATTTCTTGGCTGGAAGAGATCCAGCATCATCTAGTCCATTCCTCTTCAGCCCTACTGACCCTGGCACACCCCTTTCATTCATTGGATTTCAGTTCTTTCCAATCATGAATGCTTTAAGTTCTCCTGTGCTTAAAGGTACTGTTATGTTACATGATTCTATGTGCATTTAGACTCATTCAGAGAAGGTAATCCGCCATTGGAAGCACAGAATTCTATTCTTTTAAATTGAAGCAGTATTAAAAACAAAACCAAAAATGACCAGTAACACACCTCCTGTATTACAGTGCCTCCACTCTGCATAAATGAGCACAGGAGGCACAGCAGACAGCAGCATTGCCACTCTGGGGGGAGGGTAATGTTAAATGTATTAGCAGATTTAAATACCCTAAACAAACTGATGCTAAACTCTAGCTCACACCATATAATCAGTTACAGCAAACTGTTTTTTTTTCCTTTTGAAATAAAGGTTTTGCAAGGATAAATAAAAGATGATCATTTTTTATCATCCCTGTCAGTTGTAAGCAGTTTGTCTCATCCATGTAAACTGATACATTCTTCTGGAGAGCTTGTGCTTTTGAAAAACAACAAACTTTCTGGCTTATTCATCAGATGAAAATAAAAGAAAGCAAGCCTAAAAAAGAAACTAATACAACCATCACGTCTAAGAATTGATAAGCTGCAATATAATAAATGTTTGTGTTTGGGTTTAATACTGCCTTACATACAAAGTGTTAATGATACCATTAATTATTACATTTTTATGTGTTAAGAAATGTCCTATAAATACATGTAAATGCATGTATGCTAATGTGAATTAGGTATTCCTGTTTTCAAGAAATCCAAGGTACTGCAGTTGTCTGATCTTGTATGCATTTGGTGAGTGGAAATAACATGGGGGCAAATGTGTCCACTATAGTCATTTAGCTCTCCTCCCCCAGTCTCACCCTGACACCCCCGCCTCCCTGGCCTAGCTCCTGAGTATGGTGATTGCCCCCAGGTGTTCCTGGCTCCTCTAACCTGGTTTCACCATCTCCCCGTCCTCCTCTCCAGGGAAGGATTTTGAGGATGTGAGGACCAGGATTGTCCTCCCCCAGGGTGCAGCACTGTGGATGGGGAAGGACCAGGAGCTGTACCAAGCTGCCAAGGCTGAGGATCTGGGCATGGTGCAGAAACTGATGCAGAGACTTAAGATGGGCAAAGCCAGTAAGTGCACCCACCAATCTACCCACTGTGTCTTGGGAGGTGTGAAAGGGGTAGAGGACATGGCTGTGGGAGGTGAAAAGGGAGGCAGAGGACATAGCTGTGAGTAGTGGGGGTGTGTAAAGGGAGATAGATAACATGGCTGTGGGGGGGGGGGGGGGGTAAAGGGGAGTAAAAGACATGGCTGTGGGGGGGGGGGTTAGTGTGTGAACTTAATAAAGCACTTATTTTCCTTTTATGTTTACATTGCTTAATATTGTTAATATTGTTAAAGTTGTTAATATTTATTTTTGTAACTTTATTCTGCATAAAACATTTAACAGTGTAATTTCATGAGAGAATTTACGAGGGTGTCCATAGGGTGGAATTAGGGTTGGGGCAGGGTAGGGATCGGGTGGGACAATTGGTGGCGAGTAACTCTTAAGGCCTGGCTAGTAGCTCGGGACTTGGTATCTTGAGCCATATATATATATATATATATATATATATACTGTATATATATATGGAGTTCTACCTTGCTACCTAACTGTACCATAACAATAATGTTTTTAGCCCTTGCTTCTCTACAGTATAATCACGTTGCACAGTTTCCATGCTGTTAAACTTGAAAAAAGTCAAAATAGGATTTTTTTCTCTTACATATGATTATTCATCCAGGATAAAAGAAACATGAACCTTCTTATAGCCAGCTCTAATTTGTCCCAGCTTGGGAAACTAAATTCAGTATTATTCTTTAAATAACTGGGCTCTCTTTCTGGTTAACATTATCCTATATATAGTTAGAGTGGTCAGAGTTTTGGATACCTTCCTGTTCTAAAAAAAATAAAATAAATAAAAATACCAAGACATTTCTTAAAAATATCTTATGTGTCCACCCACCCCACATCCTTTGGCGGCACATTCCACTTGTTTACTGTCTCAGTGTGAAAATATTCTGTTTGTGTTGTGCAAGTCAGACTAGCGTCACACAGTGTTATAGAACTTTGTGTTTATCCATCCAAAAATATGTTGCATTCCAAAGTGGGTTTAATGACATGTGGAAATTAATGTGTGATACTGATTCCTTGTGGCTTATGCAAGAACCAGCAGATTTGTCCTAAACCTATGAGCCAGCTCCAAACCTAAAAGCTAAACAAAATATCATGTGGCACATGTAGCATGCCATGCTGAAAATGCACATTGGACGTGGCCTGGATATATGGGTGTGGTATAGTAAATGGGTATGAGTAATGGTAATGCTGTGACCATTGCCACTGTTTAGGCTCCAAGGATTTCAATGTCGTGTTCTTTACCCAGGGTAGTGGTTTAAAATGACATACATACTAATTCAAATTAAAAATAAAATGTTTGCCACCAGGATATCCAGCCAAAAACTAGGCATAATGGGTACCTCTCTCCTTATGAACAGGTAGATTCTACTGTCTAGCTTTCCTGGAGCTTTACCGTCTGCAGAGTTACAATCCTAGGCATGTGGGAAGCTGGAAATGTGGTCTGGTCAAAGACAATAACAACCACTTTGTCTAGTCCCTTTCTTTGGCTTTGTTCACTGGACAGACTGCCATTACTTCCTAAGCCAGATCCAGGCTCCAATTAATAAATTATGTGCCAGCAATGGGCAGGCCAGGCAGTGGAAACTGCCATCCCATGAGCAAAGGATAACTATATATATATTTAATGGCTTCAGATGCCTAAGAAGGGATAGTGTGGGTATGTTCATGGGCTATTTATGCGTCTTACAAAAGAACAGTTAACTTTTAACTCCATCTACAAGATGAACACTATTTTTTACCATAGCTAAAAATGTATCTCCAGCTGAAACTTTTCTTTTAACTTTTGAATAGAGAGTTAAAGAATTAGTTGCTTATCCAAGAATAGGTGGGTTTATATCAATAATGAGATACATAATTTCCATTGGTCATCGCTAGATTCAATTAAAAAAATATTTTAATTCCAAAAAGGGGAGGGGCCCAAAATGGGACATTAAATGTGCCACATAGAACCAAGTCAACATACAGGTTAAAACCTATATTTATTACAGATTTTGAATCCAACTTTTAGTTAAAAACCATAAGCAATACACTTCCAGATTGGTATAAATATTGTTTTGTGCCTAGGATTGACACATTTCATGATGTATTTGCTTTCTCTGGATCCTTGCTTAAATAATGGAAATGTGTTGATTGAATGTGGTAGGCACTCTAGGCACACTGTTATTACACCTACTTTGTATACCATTAAAGATTAACCTTATATTCCCAATATTTAAACCTTCTAGGTTATATACAACCTATAAAAATATATAATTGATGCAGCGCTTAATGTAAACAACAACAGTAGTAAGTGACATAAGGTGTAAACAAACATACATAAACGGTCCTATAAGCGGACCAGTAATGGTGATAAATCAACAATGGTGACCCCAATCCACATGGGTATATATAAAATAGTGACCCCTGGTACTCGGATTGGGACACAGTCCAACAACAGGTGAATCCTGCAGAGAGATCAAAGACATATACACCGTGCAAATAATAAACACATTAAAATTTATATGATAACGGTGTCATAAGTCCATTATTCAGTGCTGCAATCTTCCTGATCATGCAAGATGTGGGTAACAGCACACATCAATGTGATCCCAAAATGGCTGCAATGGCCTCTCACGTCCACTTCACGACCCTGCAGGGTCACAAAGCTTAAATGGATCCCCTCTGGATCCCTCAGAATAACCGCTCCTTGTACCAGGTGGTGCTTTATTGGCATCTAAAGATAAGCCAAAATGCAAACTCAGATTACAGTAGCTTGTATCAAGGTAGTTCCAATGTGCTGGGTGTAGAGCATAAAAATAAGGTGTTCCAAGATGGCGTCACGCTGGAAGTACGTTATGTTTGGAGTAGGAGGAATGCTGCCTATGACCCCAAGAACACCATCCCAACTGTCAAATATGGTGGTGGAAACATTCTACTCTGGGGGTGTTTTTCTGCTTAGGGGACAGAACAACTGCACTGCATCAAAGGGACGATGGACGAAGGAATGCACTGTCAAATCTTGAGTGAGAACCTTCTTCCCTTAGCTAGGGCATTGAAAATGGGTTGTGGGTGGATGTTCCAACATGACAATGACCCAAAACACACGGCCAAGGCAACAAAGGAGTGGCTCAAGAAGAAGCACATTAAGGTCCTGGAGTGGCCTAGCCAGTCTCCAGACCTTAATCCGAATGAAAATCTGTGGAGGGAGCTGAAAGTTTGAGTTGCCAAACGTCAGCCACCAAACTTTAATGACTTGGAGAGGATCTGCCAAGAGGAGTGGGCCAAAATCCCTCCCGAGATGTGTGCAAACCTGGTGGCCAACTACAGGAAACGTCTGACCTCTGTGATTGTCAACATGGGCTTTGCCACCAAGTACTAAGTCATGTTTTGTTAAGGGGATCAAATACTTATTTCCCTCATGAACATGAAAATCAGCGCATAATTTGTTAGACATGCATTTCTTTTGAATTTTGTGTTGCAGTCTCTCAGTGTTACAATACACCTACCATTCAATTTTTAGACTGATCATTTCTTTGAGAGTGGGAAAACATTCAAAATCAGCAGGGGATCAAATACTTATTTCCTTCACTGTATATCAACACACTCTTTCTGACAGAATGACCTAAGTATTTGCACTTGCATCCCCAGTATTAATAGCATGTATGCCTGTAGAAGCAGGACTGTAGCGTAAAACATTCATATAAATTTATTATTGTGTTTCTTTAACTCTAGACAAATTTCTGCAATCTCACCCTACGTAGGAAAACTGATGTACCTTCCTACATTGCTTGCATAGATGACAAGCCCATTTCACTTTAAAAAAAAAAGCAAACCATTTAAAAAAAAATTAAAATTTGCTTATGTATTTCTTGTCCCATTGTGCTTTTTATAACTTTGGAGCAATGGCAGTAAAGTCACAAGCCAAAAGGTCATAATACTTTTCATTCTAGCAAACAATGAATTTACTAACTTCCCTAGTAAGTTATATAAATCACACAGATTGTGGCACAATTAATTTCAAATTCTTTCTGCTCTACAGAAACAGAGACATCCCATTCTAATAACTTCCTTACACTCAGAGATATGGGAGTCAATTAAAAATCCATTCCTATATTGTGATAAAATAAAAACTACTTGGAAAAGCAGTGAAAAAATCACATTAGAAAGAAATTATAATTTGGGATGTTCTGTTCAGAAACTACATACAGAACATTCTCAGTGTTTAAAAAAAGTGACATTTGAATATGTTGGCAGTTTAGCAAGTCATAGCTGTCTAGATATTGATATAAAAACATAATGTTTAATAACATTAAAGAGGACCTGAACGGTGTAAATTGTGCCAAAAATGCAAAGACCAGTATTACTTGCGGTCTCCCTGCATCTGATTATTTGTTGCTTAACTAGTGACATACCATGCCTTGTTCTGAGGGTGCATGGATTCCAGAACATACTCAATGAGGCACTGGAAACTTTTAGACATGGATGTGTGGTCAGATTAAGGAAAACTTTAAACAAGCTCAAAAGCTTTGGTGAGAGAGCTCCTATGTATAAAGCTACATCCGATAGGCACCCAACAGTAGCTCAACCATAGAAATACAGAAAGGAGTGCCAGACCAAAACCGGATGAAAGAACGAGATGAGAGTTCAGGATAATTTTAATTCTTGGTAAAAAAAGTCATATAAAAACACATTTTGCAGGCAACACTACTACCCTTTCATCAGGGTCCAACACAGGATAAAACTTGGATGGACTGCTGGACTGCTAGATGTGGAGAGTTTAGTACTGGTCCTGATATAGATCTGCAGAGTCAGAGTCCATCCAAGTTTTATCTCCTTTTAAGTCCAGATGAAGGGGAAGTTGTGTTGCCCCCAAATTGTGTCTTCTATTTTTATGTGAGTTTTTTTACCCTATTTCTTGGACTCTTTCACCTGGTTTTGGTCTGGCACTCCTTTCTATATTTCTATGGCTTGAGCTACTGTTTTTCTTCACTGTGTATCTTTGTGAAGGCAGCCATCTTGGCAGAAGAGCAGGGCTTTGTTTTCTTATGTTGGATGCGTGCCCCTATGACTGATCAAGAAACAGCAAGAGAGGTGCTGAAAGCAGAGATCCTCCAATTGAATGTAGAGGTAGGGAGATCCTTGCACTGCAGGTACAGTTTCCTAAAATATTACTCCAGATCTTGTGAGACTAGCAGTAAAAGGCACAGTGCCTTAATGATCTTACCCACTTGCTTGTGATGACTTTGATGAATAGATCTCAGATGGCTGAACTATGATTATGGAATCATTCTATTTTCTTCCCTTGGACTCCATTTGTGGCATCTCCCAATCCACTTTCTCCCTATGCACCAATTGAGCCTTTCTTCTCATTATTCTCAGCATTTATACCACTCTCTGAGCCATTCTAACAGAGATCCAGGATTAATCCCAGCAATTCTAATGATGTGCAGTATACTTACCTCACCAGCAATTACAATCAACTTCAAAGCAATGACTTTGCTGTAAACATTTTCTTTTAGCATCAGCAGTGATGGATTACCAAGTTGCCTAGCAACCAAAACTGTGCCAAATGCCACAGTACAATTAAATATGATATGGTCAAGGCAGGTTTCACAGGAAGCTATTCTTTAAAATGAGCAGTGCCAATTCTACAAATGGACTTTGAAACAGTAACTGGAGTTTGAAGTGCAGACTCAAACCATTTCTGCTTACTTACTGGCACATAGGCTGAGCCTAAACAGCAGTTGCATCAACCCAGGTGATGAGACATGGTAGTCAAGGGGAGTCAGATGTTCTAGTAAGGCTGACAGTGTTAAAGTTAGTCAGAAAATAAGGTCCTGTAGATCACTTCAGGCTGGCCCCTTTTACAGATATAGCTATGTCAAACATTAAAAATAAGTGCCTACACACTGTCTCACCCTGCTCTGCATATACCGTATTTTTCATTCCATAAGACACACCTGACCATAAGACGCACCTAGGTTTTAGAGGAGAAAAACAAGAAAGAAAATATTCTGAACCAATGGACTGCAGACATAGTACAGGAGATGACCAGAGACTGCAGACATAGTACAGGAGATGACTAGAGACTGCGGACACAGTACAAGGGATGACCAGAGACTGCGGACACAGTGCAGGGGATGACCAGAGACTGCGGACACAGTGCAGGGGATGACCAGAGACTGCGGACACAGTACAGGAGATGACCAGAGACTGCGGACACAATACAGGAGATGACCAGAGACTGCGGACACAGTACAGGAGATGACCAGAGACTGCGAACACAGTACAGGAGATGACAAGAGACTGCAGGCACAGTACAGGAGATGACCAGAGACTGCGGACATAGTACAGGAGATGACCAGAGACTGCGGACATAGTATAGGGGATGACCAGAGCCTGCGTACACAGTACAAGGGATGACCAGAGACTGCAGACACAGTACAAGGGATGACCAGAGACTGCGGACACAGTACAGGAGATGACCAGAGACTGCGGACACAGTACAGGGAATGACCAGAGACTGCAGACATAGTTCAGGGAATGACCAGAGACTGCAGACAGTATAGGGGATGACCAGAGACTGCAGACAGTACAGGAGATGACCAGAGACTGCTGACAGTACAGGAGATGACCAGAGACTGCAGACAGTACAGGAGATGACCAGAGACTGCGGACAGTACAGGAGATGACCAGAGACTGCGGACAGTACAGGAGATGACCAGAGACTGCGGACAGTACAGGAGATGACAAGAGACTGTGGACAGTACAGGGGATGACCAGAGACTGCAGACAGTACAGGGGATGACCAGAGACTGCAGACAGTACAGGAGATGACCAGAGACTGCGGACAGTACAGGAGATGACCAGAGACTGCGGACAGTACAGGAGATGTCCAGAGACTGCGGACAGTACAGGAGATGACCAGAGACTGCGGACAGTACATGAGATGACAAGAGACTGCGGACAGTACAGGAGATGACCAGAGACTGCAGACAGTACAGGGGATGACCAGAGACTGCAGACAGCACAGGGGAGGACCAGAGACTGCAGACAGTATAGAGGATGACCAGAGACTGCAGACAGTACAGGGGATGACCAAGAGACTGCAGACAATACAGGGGATGACCAGAGACTACAGACCTTTAGGGAGGGAGGGGGAGCGGGTACCTGAATTTGACAGGTACCCGCTCCCACTTCTGCGGAGTTGTCCCCCCCTTACTGCGGGTGCCCACTGCGCATGCGCGAGAAGCGCTGCACTTTGTGAATGGCCCAGCGTCTTCAGGGACCTGTCATGTGTCCGAGAAGACGCCGGACCATTCACAAAGCACAGCGCTTCTCGCGCATGCGCAGTGGGCACCTGGCTGTCACAGATGCTGGCGCGGGAAGAAGCCGGCGATGGAAGACTGTACAGCGCTGGACCGAGGAACTGGTAAGGTCTTGCATCAGAGAACAGCTGAGCAGCTGGCCCGGTATTCTGACATGGTGGCGGCGGAAAAACCGGACCGGCCGCTTTATATTCGCTCCATAAGACGCACCGACATTTTACCCCCTTTTTTGGGGGGAAAAAGTGCGTCTTATGGAGCGAGAAATACGGTACCTACTTGCTCTCTATTTTTGGCATTGTGCTGAAAATCAGAACCACTAGAGCAGGGGTATTTAATTCAAATTCACAGAGGTCCAGTCCCTTTTCTCCCAGCCAAGGTCCGAATTTCATGTTTGATTCTTAATGGCACCTCAGAGCATTGTCAAACGCCACACATTTTTGTGAGCGCCAAACCGGTGTGGTGTGGGGCAATTTAAAAAATGTATCAAGGACTTTTTCTGTGTTTCTGCATTTAAAGACAGCCCATTGAAATGAATGGGCTGCCTACACACAAAACACAGGTAGCAATGATGTAAACAGAGCCTCAGATCCTTCACATCACAATCCCGTTATTACAACAGTGTTCTCACCCTCCCCCCCTGCACATCTCAACCCCCCTTTTACATCACAGTTCTGTTAACTTGAAAAGGTAAATGGTCAGCTCCCGCCCTCTCTCATGAGCTGTCCTGTCTCTCATTTCAGCTGTAGACTGATGTGCCTCCCGCCGTCCATCTGGAGCTGTCCTGTTTCCAATGTAATTTGGAGTGGTGGGACAGCGATCAGTCCGCATGAGACAGTGACTTGGTCCAGATCCAGACCATGGTCTGCCATTTAGTAATGTCTGCACTTGAGGCTGATCTGCTGACAGCCTAAAGATTTACTGCTGCTCAGGAGTTCTGGGCTTCAGCAAAATGGCAGCCTCCAGCCAGAAGAAACAGGAACAATGCTAGAGGCAATTTACAGCACACACTAATTTTGGTAGCACAATTATTAAAGTGGAATGTATGTTCCTTGCTGAAGAACATTATTTTTTATCAAGCTGTTATGGCTAAAGTTCTGCTTTAAGTGCAGAGGGAAGGTCTTGGGAACAGAATTCTAGAAACAGTGTTCTGTAGAAGTGATCATGTCTTCTTTATCAGTTGTATCCTAGATGTTGTATCAGCTGGTGCAATACCTGTACAATGTTAAACAGTACACATTCATAGTACACTGCCCACTGGTCTATTTTTTACTGTGCACTTCAGCATGTTTCATACCTCTCAATTTTCTTTTGGAAAACTCAATCAGCTGAGCACAACTCTTCTCTTGTAGTTTACTCTCACTGTATTGGAAGCCTCTCTTCCTTTTTTTAAACTTAACTTCTGTAGCCTTTCAGACTTTCTTATCTTTCCTTGAAAATGATACCCAGAATCCCAGATCACTTTCTTTTTGTTCTTGCAGCTTTTTGTGTGTTTTTAAGAAGTAATTGTGTTGTTATGCCATGATGGTCTTGTATGTAATTGTTCAGCGTTATTCAAGTGAAAAGTGAATAAAAAGCCGGCCTTTTTATTTTATGTTATACAAATCTCATATAATAATTGTATCTCAGGAACTGAACACTGACAGTTTTTTGGATTTTGATACTTGAGTTGTGCATGGATTCCAAGTGCCCTCTGCTGTCTATGTGTAGGAATAGCACATCATGTATTTTTTTTTACAAAGATTGGACATATTTAAACCACAGCAACCAATTGCACTGATAATGCATAATAAATGTTTTTGTACCCTAGTTTTATAAGTAAGCTATATAAAATGTGCTTCCGAGGTTATGACATTGTTATTCCTTTTAGTACTGAAAAAGTTCTGAATGAGTTATTTTTCCATATGAACTGACATACAAACTTGTTGCATTGAGGATTGTTTTATTGTATAAGGAATTTGTGTGTTTCCCTGTATTTCAATGGATTTACTCCCATAAAATATGCACTATATTGCCAAAAGTATTTGGACAGCCCTCCAAATCATTGGATTCAGGTCCTCCAATCACCCCTATGGCCACATATGTATAAAATCAAGCTCCTAGGCATGCAGACTGCTTCTACAAACAATTGTGAAACAGTGGATCGCTCTCAGGAGCTCAGTGAATTCAAGCGTGGTACCATGATAGGTTGCCACCTGTGCAATAAGTCCATCTGTGAAATTTCCCTGCTACTAAATATTCCACAGTCAGCTATTAGTGGTATTATAACAAAGTGAAAGCAACTGGGAACAGCAGCAACTCAGCCACAAAGTAGTAGGCCATGTAAAATGACAGAACGGGGGTCAGCGCATGCTGAAGCGCACAGTGCACAGAAGTCACCAACTATCTGCAGAGTCAATAGCTAAGGACCTCCGCACTTTGTGTGGCCTTCAGATTAGCACAACAACAGTGCATAGAGAGCTTCATGGAATGGGTTTCCATGGCCGAGCAGCTGTATCCAAGCCTTACATCACAAAGTGCAATGCAAAGCATTGGATACAGTGGTGTAAAGCACTCCGCCACTGGACTCCTGAGCAGTGACGACGTGTTCTCTAGAGTGATGAATCACACTTCTCTGTCTGACTGCATTGTGCCAATTGTAAAGTTTGGTGGGGGGGTTTATGGTGCTGGGTTGTTTTTCAGGGGTTGGGCTTGGCCCCTTAGTTCCAGTGAAGGGAACTCTTAAGACATCAGCATACCAAGACATTTTGGACAATTTCATGCTCCCACCTTTATGGGAACAGTTTGAGAATGGCCCCTTCCTGTTCCAACATGATAGCTCACCAGTGCACAAAGCAAGGTCCATAAAGACATGGATGAGCAAGTTTGGGGTGGAGGAACTTGACTGGCCTGCACAGAGTCCTTACCTCAACCCAATAGATCACCTTTGGGATGAATTAGATCAGAAACTGCTAGCCAGGCCTTCTCATCCGACATCAGTGCCTGACTTCACAAATGCGCTTCTGGAAGAATGGTCAAACATTCCCATAGACACACTCCTAAACCTTGTGGACAGCCTTCCCAGAAGAGTTGAAGCTGTTATAGCTGCAAATGGTTGGCTAACTCAATATTGAACCCTATGGACTAAGACTGGGATGCCATTTAAGTTCATGTGTGTGTAAAGGCAGGCGTCCCAATACTTTTGGCAATATAGTGTATTAGTAGGCTAGCAATTTGCATTCTGCACATGCTGGACCTAAAATGTATGTAAAACTGACCAAACAAATTAGACTT
Source organism: Staurois parvus (assembly GCF_062004578.1). Classification (NCBI taxonomy): domain Eukaryota; kingdom Metazoa; phylum Chordata; class Amphibia; order Anura; family Ranidae; genus Staurois; species Staurois parvus. Next base: position 4,443,133 of record NW_028318295.1, read on the forward strand.
TCAGACCTTAAAATGATCTGATGGCTAAAATATACTTTCTCCTTAACAAATATTGTCTGAGCATATATACTTGTGCCTATTATAAACACCTTTAGTGCTGCTTTAATATTTACAGGGGCAATTGATAGTCAAAGGACTGAAGTTGCTGGTTCTTTAAATACAGGGTATTCTATCTATCTATCTATCTATCTATCTATCTATCTATCTATCTATCTATCTATCTATCTATCTGTCTGTCTGTCTATCTGTCTGTCTGTCTGTCTGTCTGTCTGTCTGTCTGTCTGTCTGTCTGTCTGTCTGTCTGTCTGTCTGTCTGTCTGCCTGTCTGTCTGTCTGTCTGTCTGTCTGTCTGTCTATCTACATATCTATGACAACTAATGAAAAAAAATGTTCAATTAAAGATCAAATGCTAAAATATCTGACTTTTGGACCATGAGCTACATTGTGAGAACAGAGTGCAACCCATACAAATATTTTAGAAATGTTCATTTAAGGCAGTTTGAAAATGCAGTCTGCATATAAATATTTGTGTATTATTTCTTTTCCAGCTTGGGATATTGAAAATATCACCATATGAATTATAATATATAAATCTTGAAGTGTTAAAAGCATCAGAAGTGGATATATTCAATGACAACAAAACAAGTGATTTTGGTATACACACAGAACAATAGATGGGCCTTTCAAAGCAGGAGCAATGGTTATGTCATTATCATAACAGAATTACAGCTTCAGACCATAATTAATAACACTAAACACATTTTAGATAGAAAGTCTTTTTTTTTGGATAGCACCCTCGCTAGACAATAACCTGAGATTTCGGCTCACTCAGTCACTTGACAATAATAACAGAGGCGAGTTAACGCAATTGCTCCAGGCTCTAAAGCTGCATTTTGCTTCCACATATAGGATGACGGATCTGAGTTATTTAGAAATCAACTTAGTTATGACAGATTATCAGCATTATTGCCGCCTTTAATATTTGTGACAGTAGCAAGGAGATGTATCACAGGGTGGCAGTTATTGGTCCCAGGCATCAGTTAAAGGGGCATGTTATTTGATTTGAATAACAGCTCCAAGCGGCATTTTAGGACTGGAAGTATATTAGCTAGGAACAGCCTCATTTAATAACACAGAAACCAATAAAAGAAAAGAATTCTGCCTGTTTTCAAATTGAATTTATGAATATTGTGTGGCTAGATTAATGACCGGAAGGGGGGTTGACCGCTTATCCATGTCTTGTTTTATTCCCATGCAAAGCAAAGGCGCTGAAGTAGGCAGATGTATAAAATGAATCTTTTCACATTCTAATGTGGTTTTCTATTTTAGATAGTTAAATGGGTTTAATTAAGAGATTGTATATCAAGTGTGAATAGTTTAATTCTCCTTTGCTTTGTAGTTTTGTTAGTTATTTAATATACTCATATTTCACATAAGGATCACCGCAGCAGTGCGTGCCAGAGTTGTTACTTGTACATCCCTATCACAGTAGTGAGTTCACATTTAAAAGCTGTAATAACACATGGTAAATTGTATATTTTAATGCATGCTACTGCAATGGAAATTAATACACTGGTCTATGTTTGTTGTGGTGCGGTGCCATTCATTTGGCACATCATCACACACAACTCAAAATATCACAATGCCTATGCATCTTAAGAATTGCAGTGCATGACCCCCGAAGATGTCTGTTGGCTTGAAACATGTCAGGCGAGATGGATTGTAGATGCTAAACACTGCTTTAGTTTTTTGCTTTCTTTTTTAATGTAAATTTCATTCATATGCTATTGGTGCAGTTTTTAAAAGGTTTAATACTTATTAGCAAAGAAATATTCATTTGTTGTGTTGTTTCCAGACAGTTTTGTTATAATAAAATTGGTTTGAAGATTTACTAAGGTCAGTTGTGTGTATAGAATAAGCTCTGTCCGAGTGGTATTTTTACTACTTAGCCTTTTTTTTTCTTTTGAGGCTCTGGATACTGGATTGTATTGGAGTGCATGGATTTAGTCTATTTAGGGGTAAACACACAGCTAGAGTGAAGTTCATTCTCTGCTGCTATACTCTTATCCGTAATGTGTACAGTGTATAACTTGAGGTTCATCCAGGAGAATAAAAAGGCTCACTTACATAGTTTAGTGCAGGGCGAGTGGGTTGTGATTCATACTTACCCGCAGTAGATGACAGTGGCAGTTCTGTACAGGATTTATGAACTAGGCCTGACCTGTGTAATACTGTGGAGTCTAAGCTTTTGGTGAATGTTCATTATATTACTTCCACAGCATCTGGATGTCCTTAGGTGAAGGCATGTTGCATGATAGCAGATAAGAGTTGTAACACACTAACTTTATGTTTAAAAAGAAAGACGATTGTGACATTATACACTTTTGGTCTATAAGTGCTACATTTTTATGATTACTTTACAACGCATGTATGTGAATGCTCTATGAATTTTAGTGCACTGCGTTGAAAAAATTGCAGCTGTGCAATAAACTTCTTTGCCTTAACACAACACACATAAACACACCGAGCTAATATAAAACCAGCTTAAAGTGGATGTAAGGGCTCAAGGTTTTTTACCCTCATGCAAGGTAAAAAAACCTTCTGCATGCAGCAGCCCCCTCAGCCCCCCATAATACTTAGCCCCATCACGATCCAGTGATGTGCACGAGTGCCTCAGCTCTCCGGGGACTCTCCCTCTTCACTGCTGTAAATCACAGTCAGTGAGCCAATGAGGAGAAAGAGGGGCAGGGCCGAGCTAAGGCTCTGTGTGTGAATGGACAGGCAGAGCAGTGGCTCAGGAGTGAGCGTGCTTGGGTGCTCTGGGGGCACTCAGCAGGAGGGATGAGCTAGGAGCATCAATGGGGGACCAGAGAAGAGGATGATCAGAGCTGCTCTGTGAAAAACCACTGCACAAAGCAAGTAACTATAATAATAGTTATATGAAAAAAAAATTGCCTTTATTATCACTTTAACCTGTTCCCGTCCTCCCATAGTCTATAGATGGCAAACAGGAAGCTTTGCCAATGGTGTACGATAACGTACTCTATGTCAGCCTGCATCAACAGCTCCTGCATGGCTTACAGAGCGCGCACCCAGGAGTCTGACAATCGGCATATCGCCCGGACACAGCGGATCACATTACCACTGTGTCAAAGCGATCACATGGTGTTTTACCATGTGATTGCTGTATTCAATCACAGCAATCACATAGTAAACTCTACAAAGTGAAAGTAAAGATTGCTTCTCTCTGCTCTCAGTGCGTAAGCCTGTGGGTGTACAGAAGTCTTTCAGGCTGCTTGTACACTCACAGACTGCAGTGCCAGCCTGCCACAGTATCCCTTATCACTGCCCCATTGTAGCGAGAATAAACACTGCAGCCAGCCCGTCATCTGTCCCAGTGTGCACAAAAAACCACTATACACCATACCAGCGTCTGGATCACCACCATACCAGCGGCCTGATCACCACCATACCTCATACCAGTGTCCTGATCACTGCCATATATCATACCAGTGTCTGGCATTTTAGGGTCTCAACTGATCAATTTTCAAATATCTATCCCTTAGTTTGTAGACTCTATAGCTTTCACACTAAGCTTTCAAACTAAATAATATACACATTTTTGGGTCATTTCTACCCCAAAAATATTGCAGAATACATTTTGGCCTAAATTTAGGAAGAACTTTTTTTTTCAGGCGTGGAGTGCCTGATCCTAGATAATCAACCCAAAACCTGTCATGAAATTGCTTGAGAAACACATTTTTCTGTGGGAACGGTGAACACAATGATGACGAAGTGAAAATACAGAGATGAAGGATGACCAGAGAGGAGATGGAGTTTTTGGTTTCACAGCTATCCTCACCTCCAGAGAGGGAGCCTCCATTAGACCCAGAGGACTGCACCCACCCATCCTGATAACAACCAGCTTACACCTTAGGATCCATCTACCCACAGAGGAGAAGCACCAGATCCCTGCCATCACCCCATGATGACCATTTGATGACATCAGGATAAATTTATAAAGCGCATTTATTTGCGCTTTCTGGTGTGTGCGCATTGCTTATACACCTATATTCACCCTCTCCAGGAAGACACAGGAATAATGAGCACCTTGGTCACGAGATGAACTTATTTATGATTTATTATGATCAGTGATACTTGATCTTATTTTATCATTATACGTTACTTTTATATATTTATAACTTTCTTAGCGCCGCACATCACTTTTATATCATTAATTTCAGGGTTATTTTGGTTACCTTGTGCTTGGCTGCTTTCATTTTTAAAGTGATTTGTGCGCTCACATTTACCTATTTCACACATTGTTTCAAACTAAATAGTATACACTGTTTTGGGTAATTTTTACCCCAAAAATGTTGCAGAATACATTTTGTCCTAAATTTAGGAAGAACATTTTTTTTCTGGCTTGGAGTGCCTGATCCTAGATAATCAACCCAAAACCTGTCATGAAATTGCTCGAGAGACACATTTTTCTGTGGGAACGGTGAACACAATGATGACGAAGTGAAGCAGGCTGTCCTAGGATGGTTCAGGCATACTAACAAATCTTTCTAAGCTTTCCAGGAATTAGTTAAATACTGGGATAAGTGTATAAATGTAGCAGGGGACTATGTTGAAAATAAATGCAGTTTCCACACCTTGAAATGTGTTCTTTTATTACATAAACCCAAAAGTCCTGGTTTAACTTGAACACCCATCATATTTAGTTTTAAAAGTGGAACGAGTTATCAGTAGGCTCAGTGAGATATCTTGTTTAGGTGCCATAGATAAATTATTCCTCTCACCCTTTTTCTAGGAATTTTGTAAAATTATTTTGTAATTCACTGTTTCATATAGTCAGTCATTAGTACAGTTGCTCCTAAGTCTTTGAAATGTGTTATTTTATTATATAAACTCAAACAAAAGTCCTGGTTTTACTTGAACGCCAAGAGGGTAGCACAGGTAATACATATAAAATGTTCAAAAGACAAGTATATAGAGTAAAGAGGCAATTGTAATAATAACTGCCTTAAAGTAATTTTAAAGGTTCATGTTTTTTTTTCTTTTTTAAATAATAAACATGACATACTTACCTGCTCAGTGCAGTGGTTTCACACAGGGCAGCCCTGATCTTCTTTTTCTTTGAGTCCCCTGCCGGCAGTCCTGGCACCTCCCCCTTGACCAGTGCCCCCAATAGCAAGCTGCTTGCTATGGGGGCAGTGGTGCATGCTCACTCTTGAGTCCTATTCTATGCATCCATAGGACACAAAGAGCCTCGGCTTGGCTCCGCTCTCTCCTCATTGGCTCACTGGTTGTGATTGACAGCAGTGGGAGCTAATGGCTCCCGTTGCAGTGTCTCATCCAATGAGGCAAGAGAGACCTGGAACAGAATGCATGATGGTAAAAAATCTTCAGCCGTCACAATCCTTTTAAAGGGAGCATTTTAAATTGCATTACTGGCATTTTAATAGTTGCTCATAGCTAAAACACACTTATTCTTTGAAAACTCGAAATAAATGACATTTAATTTGCTAAAGCACCGTGTATCATAAACAATTTCTTTTTTTTTATAAAAACTGTACTATTTTCACCTTTTTTCATCCCATGTTGTATTGCAGTGCTGCAGATTTCCTGCAGGCTCCTTTGCAGTCACTTTCCCTGTGTATCAGTGTAGGCATTTGTCTGCTAGAACCTGCTTAATGCTGTATTTATTTTACAGTTTTGCTGTAGTGCACTGATTTTGCCAGTAGGTTGTACTCACAGTGGCTTCCTATAATGTTTCCTCTGCTAGACTCTGTTGAGGGATCCAGAGTGTTGTGCCAGGGATACCTTATGGTGATCTTTGGCGTTTGTTGGTTAGCCAACCAATGATGAACTTGTTGGTGAATTGGGCAGGACAATCCTTAAAGAAGGGGCAGCTGCCCTGGGCCCTGTCATTGTTGTGAGACCCAAAGCAGCTGTCCCTTGAGTCTGCACTGCCCAGGAAAGTCTCTAGTAGGGCCGGTGCCTGGATGGGTGGGGGTAAAATCCAACACTGACTGCTTCAACAAAGAGCGCATGTGGTGTGGGAGCATGTTCTGCCTCAATGTTGTCGGGCTGCCAAGGTGGAGGACAACCCAACTCCTCTGCTCTGCCTGTTACTCTATATCCCTGCTCCGGACCCAGCTTCATCCATCCTTTCTGGTTTGGTGCAGTTCCTACCATGTCCTGTGGGTGGAGAAGGTGGTAGCACTGCTGAAGAACAGAGCTCCGACTGAGAGCTTTTTCAGCCATGTGGAGGAGGGTCTGGAGAGCTCTGTGGTATGGGGGGGGGGGGGGGGGAGGGGGAGCAGCAGCAAGGTAAAAACTGTGGCAATTTTTTTATTTTACTGACAGTACTTTTTCTCCCCTTCCCCAGCCCTGCAGAACATCTCCCATGTGATGCTCTGCAGAGCAGGGAGAGGGGAGACAGGTGTGATGTTCTGCAGAGAGCTCAGGGACAGGTGTGATGCTCTGCAGTGCAGGAGAGGGGAGACAGGTGTGATGTTCTACAGGGTAGGGAGAGGGGATACAGGTGTGATGTTCTGCAGAGAGAGTGAAGACAGGTGTGATGTTCTGCAGGGCTGAAGACAGGTGTGATGGTTTGCAGAGAGAGGGGAGACATGTGTGATGGTCTGCAGGGAGAGGGGAGACAGGTGTGGTGTTCTAGGGCAAGGAAAAGAAAGACAGGTGTGATGTTTTGCAAGACTGGAGACAGATGTGATGTTCTGCAGAGAGCTCAGGGACAGGTGTGATGCTCTGCAGTGCAGGAGAGGGGAGACAGGTGTGATGTTCTGCAGGGTAGGGAGAGGGGATACAGGTGTGATGTTCTGCAGAGAGAGTGAGGACAGGTGTGATGTTCTGCAGGGCTGAAGACAGGTGTGATGGTTTGCAGAGAGAGGGGAGACATGTGTGATGATCTGCAGGGAGAGGGGAGACAGGTGTGGTGTTCTAGGGCAAGGAAAAGAAAGACAGGTGTGATGTTTTGCAAGACTGGAGACAGATGTGATGTTCTGCAGAGAGCTCAGGGACAGGTGTGATGCTCTGCAGTGCAGGAGAGGGGAGACAGGTGTGATGTTCTGCAGGGTAGGGAGAGGGGATACAGGTGTGATGTTCTGCAGAGAGAGTGAGGACAGGTGTGATGTTCTGCAGGGCTGAAGACAGGTGTGATGGTTTGCAGAGAGAGGGGAGACATGTGTGATGATCTGCAGGGAGAGGGGAGACAGGTGTGGTGTTCTAGGGCAAGGAAAAGAAAGACAGGTGTGATGTTTTGCAAGACTGGAGACAGATGTGATGTTCTGCAGAGAGCTCAGGGACAGGTGTGATGCTCTGCAGTGCAGGAGAGGGGAGACAGGTGTGATGTTCTGCAGGGTAGGGAGAGGGGATACAGGTGTGATGTTCTGCAGAGAGAGTGAGGACAGGTGTGATGTTCTGCAGGGCTGAAGACAGGTGTGATGGTTTGCAGAGAGAGGGGAGACATGTGTGATGATCTGCAGGGAGAGGGGAGACAGGTGTGGTGTTCTAGGGCAAGGAAAAGAAAGACAGGTGTGATGTTTTGCAAGACTGGAGACAGATGTGATGTTCTGCAGGGCTAGAGGAAGCTATGATGTTCTGAAGGAATGGGAGAGGGGAGACAGGTGTAATGTTCTGCAAGACTGGAGACAGATGTGATGTTCTGCAGGGCTAGAGACAGCTATGATGTTCTGCATGAATGGAAGAGGGGAAACAGGTGTGATGTTCTGCAGGACTGAAAACAGGTGTGGTGCTCTGCAGGTCTGGGAGAGGGGAAACAGATCACAATGCCTCCCTCCTATCACCCATAAAGGATACGTTCACCTTTGATAACATGTTATCAATGTACTGGTCCCCACACCTCCCCCAATCCCCCACAGCTAGTGTGGGATCTTCTCCCCCGCTTGCTGCCATAATCTAAAGAAAACACAGCTGTTTAGGACTCCGCCTACCCGGCTGTGTCATTCATTCACAGTGTTCTGTGAATGAATGGACTACAACTACCAACAGCCTTAGCGGCTGTCAGCTTGTAGTTCTCAGTGAACTAGCACAGTGTAGTTGAGAGCTGTGGTAGTTCACTGATTCCTCCTGTCAGTGTAAAACAACCTGTATGACCATATATGTGCCTGTATGACGTACAATTAGAGATGAGCGAATCGAAGTAGGCGAAGTGGAATTCATTTAGAATATTAGGAAAATTTCGATTCGCGTCGAATCCGAAAATAAGCAGACTTCGGATGCGCGAATCAAAATTTTTCCTAAAATGGCGGCGACATGTGCGGCGACGGAGCGGGGATGTCTGGGAAGGCGCGCAGACAAGGCGCGCTGACCCATAATGCATTCATTCATGACATGTGATCGCATTAGCCAATCAGCAGCCAGCCAGCCAGCACAGTGTAATGGTCGAGCTATAAATGGCGGCCATTTTAGAATTCTCCATTTGCCTCCAGTCATTCAACAGAGGCAGACCTGGCTGTATGCAGGGAGAGAGTTAGGGACAGAGAAACGTTACTTAGGGACACAGAAACGTTAGTTAGGGCCACAGAATCGTTACTTAGGGCCATAGAAACGTTACATAGGGCCACAGAAACGTTACATAGGGCCACAGAATCGTTAGTTAGGGCCACAGAAACGTTACTTAGGGACACAGAAATGTTACTCAGGGACAGACAGAATTGTTACTGAGGGATACAGAATTGTTACTGAGGGCCACAGAATCGTTACTTAGGGCCACAGAAACATTACTTAGGGCCACAGAATTGTTACTTAGGGACAGACACAGAATTGTTACTGAGGGACACAGATTTGTTACTGAGGGCCACAGAATCGTTACTTAGGGCCACAGAATTGTTACTTAGGGACAGACACAGAATTGTTAGTGAGGGACACAGATTTGTTACTGAGGGCCACAGAATCGTTACTTAGGGCCACAGAAACGTTACTTAGGGCCACAGAATTGTTACATAGGGACAGACACAGAATTGTTACTGAGGGACACAGATTTGTTACTGAGGGCCACAGAATCGTTACTTAGGGCCACAGAATTGTTACTTAGGGACAGACACAGAATTGTTAGTGAGAGACACAGATTTGTTACTGAGGGCCACAGAATCGTTACTTAGGGCCACAGAAACGTTACTTAGGGCCACAGAATTGTTACTTAGGGACAGACACAGAATTGTTATTGAGGGACACAGAATTGTTACTAAGGGCCACAGAAACGTTACTTAGGGCCACAGAATCGTTACTTAGGGCCACAGAAACGTTACTTAGGGCCACAGAAACGTTACTTAGGGACACAGAATTGTTACTCAGGGACAGACAGAATTGTTACTGAGGGATACAGAATTGTTACTGAGGGCCACAGAATCGTTACTTAGGGCCACAGAAACGTTACTTAGGGCCACAGAATTGTTACTTAGGGACAGACACACAATTGTTACTGAGGGACACAGATTTGTTACTGAGGGCCACAGAATCGTTACTTAGGGCCACAGAAACGTTACTTAGGGCCACAGAATTGTTACTTAGGGACAGACACAGAATTCTTATTGAGGGACACAGAATTGTTACTGAGGGCCACAGAACCGTTACTTAGGGCCACAGAAACGTTACTTAGGGCCACAGAATTGTTACTTAGGGCCACAGAAACGTTACTTAGGGCCACAGAAACGTTACTTAGGGCCACAGAATTGTTACTTAGGGACAGACACAGAATTGTTACTGAGGGACACAGATTTGTTACTGAGGGCCACAGAAACGTTACTTAGGGCCACAGAATCGTTACTTAGGGCCACAGAAACGTTACTTAGGGCCACAGAATTGTTACTCAGGGACAGACACAGAATTGTTACTGAGGGATACAGAATTGTTACTGAGGGACACAACCGTTACTTAGGGCCACAGAAACTTTACTTAGGGCCACAGAATTGTTACTTAGGGACACAGAATTGTTACTCAGGGACAGACACAGAATTGTTACTGAGGGATACAGAATTGTTACTGAGGGCCACAGAATTGTTACTTAGGACCACAGAAACGTTACTTAGGGCCACAGAATTGTTACTTAGGGACAGACACAGAATTGTTACTGAGGGACACAGAATTGTTACTGAGGGCCACAGAACCGTTACTTAGGGCCACAGAAACGTTACTTAGGGACACAGAATTGTTACTCAGGGACAGACACAGAATTGTTACTGAGGGACACAGAATTGTTACTGAGGGCCACAGAACTGTTACTGAGGGCCACAGAACTGTTACTTAGGGCCACAGAAACGTTACTTAGGGCCACAGAATCGTTACTTAGGGCCACAGAATCGTTACTTAGGGCCACAGAAACGTTACTTAGGGACACAGAAATGTTACTTAGGGACACAGAATTGTTACTCAGGGACAGACACAGAATTGTTACTGAGGGACACAGATTTGTTACTGAGGGCCACAGAACCGTTACTTAGGGCCACAGAAACGTTACTTAGGGACACAGAATTGTTACTCAGGGACAGACACAGAATTGTTACTGAGGGACACAGAATTGTTACTGAGGGACACAGAATTGTTACTGAGGGACACAGAATTGTTACTCAGGGACACAGAATTGTTACTCAGGGACACAGAATTGTTACTGAGGGACACAGAATTGTTACTCAGGGACACAGAATTGTTACTCAGGGACAGACACAGAATTGTTACTCAGGGACAGACACAGAATTGTTACTGAGGGACACAGAATTGTTTCTGAGGGACACAGATTTGTTACTGAGGGACACAGAACCGTTACTTAGGGCCACAGAAACGTTACTTAGGGACACAGAATTGTTACTCAGGGACAGACACAGAATTGTTACTCAGGGACACAGAATTGTTACTCAGGGACACAGAATTGTTACTCAGGGACACAGAATTGTTACTCAGGGACAGACACAGAATTGTTACTGAGCGACACAGAATTGTTACTGAGGGCCACAGAACTGTTACTTAGGGCCACAGAAACGTTACTCAGGGACACAGAATTGTTACTCAGGGACAGACACAGAATTGTTACTCAGGGACACAGAATCGTTTAATTAAAGAGTATGTCAGACAACATGCAGAGGAGTGGCAGAGGAGGCAATGTTTTAGGAGCGAGCAGACGTGGCAGCAGAGGAAGGGGTCGAGGCAGCACTATTCGCAGCCAGAGGCCAGCTCTCCCGGTGTCATCCAGCGGTCGTGTCTCCACCGACAACCCTGCCGTCATCGATTGGTTGGCTCGGTCGTCTTCCTCTTCCCAGGTCACCTCTGACACCTACAGCCAACGGTCGGTGGGTACGGCAGACACAACCGTTAGTTGGCATAGCCCGGGACCAAGCCCACTGAAATCACGTGTCCTCTACCTGCCCCTGTCCTTTGGTGTTCCCTCACCAAGCGAAGTATTGCATGCTGTGGGCTCAGCCCCACTGTACAGTGAGGAAGAGCAAACAGAGGGCGGTCAGGAACGGGGGGAGACATCCGCCTCTTCAGCAGCCAGGCGAAGAAGTAGTGGCGAGGAGAGTGGCTCGGTAGCCGGTCTAGAGACAGGTCTGTCTCCTGACCCACACGCAGCCGAGGGGGCTAGTAGTGAGGCGGAGACCCTAATTGATGATGATGAGGCTGATCGCACTTGGCAGCCTCGTCATCATCAGGCTATTGCTTCCGCATCATCAGGAGAAGAGGGTGGCAGCTTGGCAGCGAGCAAAACAGTCGGTGGGTTGCCCAGGAGGCAGCAGGGTCGCAGCACTGTCAGTGGAGGCAAACGGCCACGGAGTACAGCACCAGCTCCACTGCAGCCTACCACCACGGCCAGTAGTGGTGCCGGTGTGCACGGAAGAAGCAGCAGTCAGCCAGTGAGGAGTATCGGGGGCAAAGTTTCCTACTCGGCGGTGTGGCAATTTTTTGTCAAGCCGCCCGAGGAAGTAAACGTAGCCGTATGTCGACTATGTGGCCAGAAAGTCAAGCGTGGCCAGGGGGCCCATGTTGGGACTACAGCGTTGCGGCAGCATATGCAGCGTCACCATTCGGTGGCCTGGGAAAACCGTGATAAAGATACGGCGGTTCTGCCCGCCCCAGCCCCCGCTCCATCACCCGCTCCGTTACTTGCTCCGTCACCCGACGTCAATCGCCCTCTATCAGCCAGTCAAGGCTCCAACACCTCTGCTGAGGGGAGTTGTCGCTCGTTGCCATCTTCCGCTCGTTCAGATGCTCCTTCTCCTGCTACTCCTCTTCACGGATTCCGTCAGCAGTCTTTCTTGGAATCCGTTTCCAAGAGACAACAGTTTGCGAGCACGCACCCGACGGTGCAAAAGCTGAACGTCCTCCTGTCCAAGTTGCTGGTGCTGCAGTCCCTCCCTTTCCAAGTGGTGGACTCAGCACCTTTCCGAGAAATGATGGCTTGTGCCGCGCCGCGGTGGAGAGTGCCAAGCCGTCATTTCTTCGCCAAAAAGGCAGTGCCAGCCCTGCATTCACATGTAGAAGAGATGGTGGGCCAGTCTTTGAGCATGTCGGTCTCTGCCAAAGTGCACGGCAGCGCCGACGTGTGGAGCTGTAACTACGGTCAGGGACAGTACATGTCATTTACGGCCCACTGGGTGAACGTGGTGCCGTCACAGCCGCACCAGCAACTTGGACAGGTCACGCCGCTTTTGCCTCCACGTTTGCACGTCCTTGGTCCACAAAAGATGTCCGCCTCTACCACCTCTTCTTCCTTCGTGTCCTCAGCCGCCACCCCCGTGCCAAGTCCCATTACCCGACCGGCATATCACATGTGCAGGGCGCAACGGTGTCACGCTGTGCTGCACCTGGTATGCCTTGGCGAACGTAGTCACACAGGGGAGGAACTTCTCAGTGTAATGAACAGAGAAATCGACAGATGGCTGTCTCCGCGCAAACTGAAAATCGGAACCATGTTGACCGACAACGGAAAGAACATGGTGTCTGCTCTGCGTCAAGGAAGGTTGTGCCATGCGCCATGCATGGCTCACGTGTTCAATCTGGTTGTCAAGCGGTTCCTAAAATCCACCATCCCACTGCAAGACATCCTTAAAATGTCACGTAAACTTTGCATGCATTTCAGCCATTCCTACACCGCAAAGCACACCCTCCTTGAGCTGCAGCGGCAGAACGGAATTCCACAGCATCGCCTGATCTGCGACGTTGCAACAAGGTGGAATTCAACCCTACACATGTTAGACCGCCTTTACGAACAGCGAAAGGCCATCACCGATTTCCTGATGTTACAAGCGGATAAAAGTACTCCCCTGTGTAACTTCGATGTCAGCCATTGGCAGCTCATGCGTGACACCTGTCGCTTGCTCAGGCCCTTTGAGGAGGCCACGCTATTCGTGAGTCGGCAGGACTATGGGATGAACGACGTCATTCCTCTGTTGCACGTCCTGGAACAAATGCTGTTAACAATGGCTGGTCAGGGTGTGGTAGACGTGGCGCACAGATCTCAACGCCACATGACCCCTGTGGGGGCAGGACAGGAAGAAGAGGAGGAGGTAGAGGAGGACATTTGTGCTCAGGAATTATTGAGTGAAATGGGTGGTTTTTCCACTCAGCGGACAGGAGTGGAGGAGCAGGAGCATCTGGTAGAGGAGGAAGAGGATACAGAGGACCCAGACGCACCGTGGCAGTATGCTGTGGAGATGGAGGCAGGGAGTCCCTCGCATTCCTTGGCACAAATGGCCCATAGCATGCTCGGTTGCTTGCGTAGCGACAGCCGAATAATAACCATCAGACAGAGGGATGACTTTTGGCTGTCCACCTTGTTGGACCCTCGCTACCGTTCAAAAATGGTGGCCTTTTTCACACCTGCTGAGAAGGAGGCCAAAATAACGTACTATAAAAACCACCTATGTAGTCAATTGGTCTCTGCCTTTGTGCGCCAACGTCCATCCTCAGACACTGTGGGCCCTGTGCGCTCGCGTTCCGCTGCCATGGCAGCAGGGGAGGGGTGGGGTGGTAGGAGCAGTGGTAGCTCCACCAGCAGCAGCTGCCTCAGTCTGCAGTCGATGATGAGTAGCTTTCTTCACCAGCGCAGTGAAGAAACTACTAACCAGCCGCAGCAGCAGCAGCATCAGGTGGACCTGGAGCAGGACCTCAAACAACAGGCTTGGGCCTACTTGGACAGCACCCTGCCAACCGAGGTAGACAATCCCCTTGACTACTGGGCAACGAAACTTGACCTTTGGCCCAAACTAGCTGAATTTGCCCTTGAAAGGCTGTCATGCCCAGCCAGTAGCGTGGCATCGGAGCGCGTGTTTAGTGCGGCAGGAGGTATTGTAACTCCGCGGAGGACACGACTGTCCACCCAAAGTGTGGAGAGACTCACGTTTGTGAAAATGAATCAGGCGTGGATTAGTCTGGATTTCAAACCACCAGTTCCTGACACAACTGACTAAATCCGCGATGAATCATGCCCCTGCCATGTGCCACTTTCAGGTCTCCTCACACTGCTGGTGTGTTGAATTTTTTGACATAGGGTGCTGGCAGATTACGGGCCTCCCATAGCTGCTGCCAGGCCCCTAATCTGCCATGGGCCCCTGTACCGCCTCCTCATGCTGCTGCCAGGTCCACAGTGTCTCATGCCATGTGCCACTTTCAGGTCTCCTCACACTGCTGGTGTGTTGAATTTTTTGACATAGGGTGCTGGCAGATTACGGGCCTCCCATAGCTGCTGCCAGGCCCCTAATCTGCCATGGGCCCCTGTACCGCCTCCTCATGCTGCTGCCAGGTCCACAGTGTCTCATGCCATGTGCCACTTTCAGGTCTCCTCACACTGCTGGTGTGTTGAATTTTTTGACATAGGGTGCTGGCAGATTACGGGCCTCCCATAGCTGCTGCCAGGCCCCTAATCTGCCATGGGCCCCTATACCACCTCCTCATGCTGCTGCCAGGTCCAGAGTCTCTCATGGGTCCCTGTATGGCCTCCCATTGCTGCTGTCTCCATCGCCACACTCTGCCATGTGCCACTTTCAGGTCTCCTCACACACTGCTGGTGTGTTGAATTTTTTGACATAGGGTGCTGGCAGATTATGGGCCTCCCATAGCTGCTGCCAGGCCCCTAATCTGCCATGGGCCCCTATACCGCCTCCTCATGCTGCTGCCAGGTCCAGAGTCTCTCATGGGTCCCTGTACGGCCTCCCATTGCTGCTGTCTCCATCGCCACACTCTGCCATGTGCCACTTTCAGGTCTCCTCACACTGCTGGTGTGTTCCATTTTTTGTCATAGGGTGCTGGCAGATTACGGGCCTCCTATAGCTGCTGCCAGGCCCCTAATCTGCCATGGGCCCCTATACCGCCTCCTCATGCTGCTGCCAGGTCCAGAGTCTCTCATGGGTCCCTGTACGGCCTCCCATTGCTGCTGTCTCCATCGCCACACTCTGCCATGTGCCACTTCCAGGTCTCCTCACACACTGCTGGTGTGTTCAATTTTTTGACATAGGGTGCTGGCAGATTACGGGCCTCCCATAGCTGCTGCCAGGCCCCTAATCTGCCATGGGCCCCTGTACCGCCTCCTCATGCTGCTGCCAGGTCCACAGTGTCTCATGCCATGTGCCACTTTCAGGTCTCCTCACACTGCTGGTGTGTTGAATTTTTTGACATAGGGTGCTGGCAGATTACGGGCCTCCCATAGCTGCTGCCAGGCCCCTAATCTGCCATGGGCCCCTGTACCGCCTCCTCATGCTGCTGCCAGGTCCACAGTGTCTCATGCCATGTGCCACTTTCAGGTCTCCTCACACTGCTGGTGTGTTGAATTTTTTGACATAGGGTGCTGGCAGATTACGGGCCTCCCATAGCTGCTGCCAGGCCCCTAATCTGCCATGGGCCCCTATACCGCCTCCTCATGCTGCTGCCAGGTCCAGAGTCTCTCATGGGTCCCTGTACGGCCTCCCATTGCTGCTGTCTCCATCGCCACACTCTGCCATGTGCCACTTTCAGGTCTCCTCACACACTGCTGGTGTGTTGAATTTTTTGACATAGGGTGCTGGCAGATTACGGGCCTCCCATAGCTGCTGCCAGGCCCCTAATCTGCCATGGGCCCCTATACCGCCTCCTCATGCTGCTGCCAGGTCCAGAGTCTCTCATGGGTCCCTGTACGGCCTCCCATTGCTGCTGTCTCCATCGCCACACTCTGCCATGTGCCACTTTCAGGTCTCCTCACACTGCTGGTGTGTTCCATTTTTTATCATAGGGTGCTGGCAGATTACGGGCCTCCTATAGCTGCTGCCAGGCCCCTAATCTGCCATGGGCCCCTATACCGCCTCCTCATGCTGCTGCCAGGTCCAGAGTCTCTCATGGGTCCCTGTACGGCCTCCCATTGCTGCTGTCTCCATCGCCACACTCTGCCATGTGCCACTTTCAGGTCTCCTCACACACTGCTGGTGTGTTGAATTTTTTGATATAGGGTGCTGGCAGATTACGGGCCTCCCATAGCTGCTGCCAGGCCCCTAATCTGCCATGGACCCCTGTACCGCCTCCTCATGCTGCTGCCAGGTCCACAGTGTCTCATGCCATGTGCCACTTTCAGGTCTCCTCACACTGCTGGTGTGTTCAATTTTTTGACATAGGGTGCTGGCAGATTACGGGCCTCCCATAGCTGCTGCCAGGCCCCTAAACTGCCATGGGCCCCTATACCGCCTCCTCATGCTGCTGCCAAGTCCAGAGTCTGTCATGGGTCCCTGTACGGCCTCCCATTGCTGCTGTCTCCATCGCCACACTCTGCCATGTGCCACTTTCAGGTCTCCTCACACTGCTGGTGTGTTCCATTTTTTGTCATAGGGTGCTGGCAGATTACGGGCCTCCTATAGCTGCTGCCAGGCCCCTAATCTGCCATGGGCCCCTATACCGCCTCCTCATGCTGCTGTCAGGTCCACAGTGTCTCATGCCATGTGCCACTTTCAGGTCTTCTCACACTGCTGGTGTGTTGAATTTTTTGACATAGGGTGCTGGCAGATTACGGGCCTCCTATAGCTGCTGCCAGGCCCCTAATCTGCCATGGGCCCCTATACCGCCTCCTCATGCTGCTGTCAGGTCCACAGTGTCTCATGCCATGTGCCACTTTCAGGTCTCCTCACACTGCTGGTGTGTTCAATTTTTTGACATAGGGTGCTGGCAGATTACGGGCCTCCCATAGCTGCTGCCAGGCCCCTAATCTGCCATGGGCCCCTGTACCGCCTCCTCATGCTGCTGCCAGGTCCACAGTGTCTCATGCCATGTGCCACTTTCAGGTCTCCTCACACTGCTGGTGTGTTGAATTTTTTGACATAGGGTGCTGGCAGATTACGGGCCTCCTATAGCTGCTGCCAGGCCCCTAATGTGCCATGGGCCCCTATACCGCCTCCTCATGCTGCTGCCAAGTCCAGAGTCTGTCATGGGTCCCTGTACGGCCTCCCATTGCTGCTGTCTCCATCGCCACACTCTGCCATGTGCCACTTTCAGGTCTCCTCACACTGCTGGTGTGTTCCATTTTTTGTCATAGGGTGCTGGCAGATTACGGGCCTCCTATAGCTGCTGCCAGGCCCCTAATCTGCCATGGGCCCCTATACCGCCTCCTCATGCTGCTGCCAGGTCCACAGTGTCTCATGCCATGTGCCACTTTCAGGTCTCCTCACACTGCTGGTGTGTTGAATTTTTTGACATAGGGTGCTGGCAGATTACGGGCCTCCCATAGCTGCTGCCAGGCCCCTAATCTGCCATGGGCCCCTATACCGCCTCCTCATGCTGCTGCCAGGTCCAGAGTCTCTCATGGGTCCCTGTACGGCCTCCCATTGCTGCTGTCTCCATCGCCACACTCTGCCATGTGCCACTTTCAGGTCTCCTCACACTGCTGGTGTGTTCCATTTTTTGTCATAGGGTGCTGGCAGATTACGGGCCTCCTATAGCTGCTGCCAGGCCCCTAATCTGCCATGGGCCCCTATACCGCCTCCTCATGCTGCTGCCAGGTCCAGAGTCTCTCATGGGTCCCTGTACGGCCTCCCATTGCTGCTTTCTCCATCGCCACACTCTGCCATGTGCCACTTTCAGGTCTCCTCACACACTGCTGGTGTGTTGAATTTTTTGATATAGGGTGCTGGCAGATTACGGGCCTCCCATAGCTGCTGCCAGGCCCCTAATCTGCCATGGGCCCCTGTACCGCCTCCTCATGCTGCTGCCAGGTCCACAGTGTCTCATACCATGTGCCACTTTCAGGTCTCCTCACACTGCTGGTGTGTTGAATTTTTTGACATAGGGTGCTGGCAGATTACGGGCCTCCCATAGCTGCTGCCAGGCCCCTAAACTGCCATGGGCCCCTATACCGCCTCCTCATGCTGCTGCCAAGTCCAGAGTCTGTCATGGGTCCCTGTACGGCCTCCCATTGCTGCTGTCTCCATCGCCACACTCTGCCATGTGCCACTTTCAGGTCTCCTCACACTGCTGGTGTGTTCCATTTTTTGTCATAGGGTGCTGGCAGATTACGGGCCTCCTATAGCTGCTGCCAGGCCCCTAATGTGCCATGGGCCCCTATACCGCCTCCTCATTCTGCTGTCAGGTCCACAGTGTCTCATGCCATGTGCCACTTTCAGGTCTCCTCACACTGCTGGTGTGTTGAATTTTTTGACATAGGGTGCTGGCAGATTACGGGCCTCCTATAGCTGCTGCCAGGCCCCTAATCTGCCATGGGCCCCTATACCGCCTCCTCATGCTGCTGCCAGGTCCAGAGTCTCTCATGGGTCCCTGTACGGCCTCCCATTGCTGCTGTCTCCATCGCCACACTCTGCCATGTGCCACTTTCAGGTCTCCTCACACACTACTGGTGTGTTGAATTTTTTGACATAGGGTGCTGGCAGATTACGGGCCTCCCATAGCTGCTGCCAGGCCCCTAATCTGCCATGGGCCCCTATACCGCCTCCTCATGCTGCTGCCAGGTCCAGAGTCTCTCATGGGTCCCTGTACGGCGTCCCATTGCTGCTGTCTCCATCGCCACACTCTGCCATGTGCCACTTTCAGGTCTCCTCACACTGCTGGTGTTTTCCATTTTTTGTCATAGGGTGCTGGCAGATTACGGGCCTCCTATAGCTGCTGCCAGGCCCCTAATCTGCCATGGGCCCCTATACCGCCTCCTCATGCTGCTGCCAGGTCCAGAGTCTCTCATGGGTCCCTGTACGGCCTCCCATTGCTGCTGTCTCCATCGCCACACTCTGCCATGTGCCACTTTCAGGTCTCCTCACACACTGCTGGTGTGTTGAATTTTTTGACATAGGGTGCTGGCAGATTACGGGCCTCCCATAGCTGCTGCCAGGCCCCTAATCTGCCATGGGCCCCTGTACCGCCTCCTCATGCTGCTGCCAGGTCCACAGTGTCTCATGCCATGTGCCACTTTCAGGTCTCCTCACACTGCTGGTGTGTTCAATTTTTTGACATAGGGTGCTGGCAGATTACGGGCCTCCCATAGCTGCTGCCAGGCCCCTAATCTGCATGGGCCCCTATACCGCCTCCTCATGCTGCTGCCAGGTCCAGAGTCTCTCATGGGTCCCTGTACGACCTCCCATTGCTGCTGTCTCCATCGCCACACTCTGCCATGTGCCACTTTCAGGTCTCCTCACACTGCTGGTGTGTTCCATTTTTTGTCATAGGGTGCTGGCAGATTACGGGCCTCCTATAGCTGCTTCCAGGCCCCTAATCTGCCATGGGCCCCTATACCGCCTCCTCATGCTGCTGCCAGGTCCAGAGTCTCTCATGGGTCCCTGTACGGCCTCCCATTGCTGCTGTCTCCATCGCCACACTCTGCCATGTGCCACTTTCAGGTCTCCTCACACACTGCTGGTGTGTTGAATTTTTTGACATAGGGTGCTGGCAGATTACGGGCCTCCCATAGCTGCTGCCAGGCCCTTAATCTGCCATGGGCCCCTGTACCGCCTCCTCATGCTGCTGCCAGGTCCACAGTGTCTCATGCCATGTGCCACTTTCAGGTCTCCTCACGCTGCTGGTGTGTTCAATTTTTTGGCATATTGTGCTGGCAGATTACGGGCCTCCCATAGCTGCTGCCAGGCCCCTAATCTGCCATGGGCCCCTATACCGCCTCCTCATGCTGCTGCCAAGTCCAGAGTCTGTCATGGGTCCCTGTACGGCCTCCCATTGCTGCTGTCTCCATCGCCACACTCTGCCATGTGCCACTTTCAGGTCTCCTCACACTGCTGGTGTGTTCCATTTTTTGTCATAGGGTGCTGGCAGATTACGGGCCTCCTATAGCTGCTGCCAGGCCACTAATCTGCCATGGGCCCCTGTACTGCCTCCTCATGCTGCTGCCAGGTCCACAGTGTCTCATGCCATGTGCCACTTTCAGGTCTCCTCACACTGCTGGTGTGTTGAATTTTTTGACATAGGGTGCTGGCAGATTACGGGCCTCCCATAGCTGCTGCCAGGCCCCTAATCTGCCATGGGCCCCTATACCGCCTCCTCATGCTGCTGCCAGGTCCAGAGTCTCTCATGGGTCCCTGTACGGCCTCCCATTGCTGCTGTCTCCATCGCCACACTCTGCCATGTGCCACTTTCAGGTCTCCTCACACTGCTGGTGTGTTCCATTTTTTGTCATAGGGTGCTGGCAGATTACGGGCGTCCTATAGCTGCTGCCAGGCCCCTAATCTGCCATGGGCCCCTATACCGCCTCCTCATGCTGCTGCCAGGTCCAGAGTCTCTCATGGGTCCCTGTACGGCCTCCCATTGCTGCTGTCCCTATCGCCACACTCTGCCATGTGCCACTTTCAGGTCTCCTCACACACTGCTGGTGTTTTGAATTTTTTGACATAGGGTGCCTGCAGATTACGGGCCTCCCATAGCTGCTGCCAGGCCCCTAATCTGCCATGGGCCCCTGTACCGCCTCCTCATGCTGCTGCCAGGTCCACAGTGTCTCATGCCATGTGCCACTTTCAGGTCTCCTCACACTGCTGGTGTGTTCAATTTTTTGACATAGGGTGCTGGCAGATTACGGGCCTCCCATAGCTGCTGCCAGGCCCCTAATCTGCCATGGTCCCCTATACCGCCTCCTCATGCTGCTGCCAAGTCCAGAGTCTGTCATGGGTCCCTGTACGGCCTCCCATTGCTGCTGTCTCCATCGCCACACTCTGCCATGTGCCACTTTCAGGTCTCCTCACACTGCTGGTGTGTTCCATTTTTTGTCATAGGGTGCTGGCAGATTACGGGCCTCCTATAGCTGCTGCCAGGCCCCTAATCTGCCATGGGCCCCTGTACCGCCTCCTCATGCTGCTGCCAGGTCCACAGTGTCTCATGCCATGTGCCACTTTCAGGTCTCCTCACACTGCTGGTGTGTTGAATTTTTTGACATAGGGTGCTGGCAGATTACGGGCCTCCCATAGCTGCTGCCAGGCCCCTAATCTGCCATGGTCCCCTATACCGCCTCCTCATGCTGCTGCCAAGTCCAGAGTCTGTCATGGGTCCCTGTACGGCCTCCCATTGCTGCTGTCTCCATCGCCACACTCTGCCATGTGCCACTTTCAGGTCTCCTCACACTGCTGGTGTGTTCCATTTTTTGTCATAGGGTGCTGGCAGATTACGGGCCTCCTATAGCTGCTGCCAGGCCCCTAATCTGCCATGGGCCCCTGTACCGCCTCCTCATGCTGCTGCCAGGTCCACAGTGTCTCATGCCATGTGCCACTTTCAGGTCTCCTCACACTGCTGGTGTTTTGAATTTTTTGACATAGGGTGCTGGCAGATTACGGGCCCCCTATAGCTGCTGCCAGGCCCCTAATCTGCCATGGTCCCCTATACCGCCTCCTCATGCTGCTGCCAGGTCCAGAGTCTCTCATGGGTCCCTGTACGGCCTCCCATTGCTGCTGTCTCCATCGCCACACTCTGCCATGTGCCACTTTCAGGTCTCCTCACACTGCTGGTGTGTTCCATTTTTTTGTCATAGGGTGCTGGCAGATTACGGGCCTCCTATAGCTGCTGCCAGGCCCCTAATCTGCCATGGGCCCCTATACCGCCTCCTCATGCTGCTGTCAGGTCCACAGTGTCTCATGCCATGTGCCACTTTCAGGTCTCCTCACACTGCTGGTGTGTTGAATTTTTTGACATAGGGTGCTGGCAGATTACGGGCTTCCTATAGCTGCTGCCAGGCCCCTAATCTGCCATGGGCCCCTATACCGCCTCCTCATGCTGCTGTCAGGTCCACAGTGTCTCATGCCATGTGCCACTTTCAGGTCTCCTCACACTGCTGGTGTGTTCAATTTTTTGACATAGGGTGCTGGCAGATTACGGGCCTCCCATAGCTGCTGCCAGGCCCCTAATCTGCCATGGGCCCCTCTACCGCCTCCTCATGCTGCTGCCAGGTCCACAGTGTCTCATGCCATGTGCCACTTTCAGGTCTCCTCACACTGCTGGTGTGTTGAATTTTTTGACATAGGGTGCTGGCAGATTACGGGCCTCCTATAGCTGCTGCCAGGCCCCTAATGTGCCATGGGCCCCTATACCGCCTCCTCATGCTGCTGCCAAGTCCAGAGTCTGTCATGGGTCCCTGTACGGCCTCCCATTGCTGCTGTCTCCATCGCCACACTCTGCCATGTGCCACTTTCAGGTCTCCTCACACTGCTGGTGTGTTCCATTTTTTGTCATAGGGTGCTGGCAGATTACGGGCCTCCTATAGCTGCTGCCAGGCCCCTAATCTGCCATGGGCCCCTATACCGCCTCCTCATGCTGCTGCCAGGTCCAGAGTCTCTCATGGGTCCCTGTACGGCCTCCCATTGCTGCTTTCTCCATCGCCACACTCTGCCATGTGCCACTTTCAGGTCTCCTCACACACTGCTGGTGTGTTGAATTTTTTGATATAGGGTGCTGGCAGATTACGGGCCTCCCATAGCTGCTGCCAGGCCCCTAATCTGCCATGGGCCCCTGTACCGCCTCCTCATGCTGCTGCCAGGTCCACAGTGTCTCATACCATGTGCCACTTTCAGGTCTCCTCACACTGCTGGTGTGTTGAATTTTTTGACATAGGGTGCTGGCAGATTACGGGCCTCCCATAGCTGCTGCCAGGCCCCTAAACTGCCATGGGCCCCTATACCGCCTCCTCATGCTGCTGCCAAGTCCAGAGTCTGTCATGGGTCCCTGTACGGCCTCCCATTGCTGCTGTCTCCATCGCCACACTCTGCCATGTGCCACTTTCAGGTCTCCTCACACTGCTGGTGTGTTCCATTTTTTGTCATAGGGTGCTGGCAGATTACGGGCCTCCTATAGCTGCTGCCAGGCCCCTAATCTGCCTGGGGCCCCTATACCACCTCCTCATTCTGCTGTCAGGTCCACAGTGTCTCATGCCATGTGCCACTTTCAGGTCTCCTCACACTGCTGGTGTGTTGAATTTTTTGACATAGGGTGCTGGCAGATTACGGGCCTCCTATAGCTGCTGCCAGGCCCCTAATCTGCCATGGGCCCCTATACCGCCTCCTCATGCTGCTGCCAGGTCCAGAGTCTCTCATGGGTCCCTGTACGGCCTCCCATTGCTGCTGTCTCCATCGCCACACTCTGCCATGTGCCACTTTCAGGTCTCCTCACACACTACTGGTGTGTTGAATTTTTTGACATAGGGTGCTGGCAGATTACGGGCCTCCCATAGCTGCTGCCAGGCCCCTAATCTGCCATGGGCCCCTATACCGCCTCCTCATGCTGCTGCCAGGTCCAGAGTCTCTCATGGGTCCCTGTACGGCGTCCCATTGCTGCTGTCTCCATCGCCACACTCTGCCATGTGCCACTTTCAGGTCTCCTCACACTGCTGGTGTTTTCCATTTTTTGTCATAGGGTGCTGGCAGATTACGGGCCTCCTATAGCTGCTGCCAGGCCCCTAATCTGCCATGGGCCCCTATACCGCCTCCTCATGCTGCTGCCAGGTCCAGAGTCTCTCATGGGTCCCTGTACGGCCTCCCATTGCTGCTGTCTCCATCGCCACACTCTGCCATGTGCCACTTTCAGGTCTCCTCACACACTGCTGGTGTGTTGAATTTTTTGACATAGGGTGCTGGCAGATTACGGGCCTCCCATAGCTGCTGCCAGGCCCCTAATGTGCCATGGGCCCCTGTACCGCCTCCTCATGCTGCTGCCAGGTCCACAGTGTCTCATGCCATGTGCCACTTTCAGGTCTCCTCACACTGCTGGTGTGTTCAATTTTTTGACATAGGGTGCTGGCAGATTACGGGCCTCCCATAGCTGCTGCCAGGCCCCTAATCTGCATGGGCCCCTATACCGCCTCCTCATGCTGCTGCCAGGTCCAGAGTCTCTCATGGGTCCCTGTACGACCTCCCATTGCTGCTGTCTCCATCGCCACACTCTGCCATGTGCCACTTTCAGGTCTCCTCACACTGCTGGTGTGTTCCATTTTTTGTCATAGGGTGCTGGCAGATTACGGGCCTCCTATAGCTGCTGCCAGGCCCCTAATCTGCCATGGGCCCCTATACCGCCTCCTCATGCTGCTGCCAGGTCCAGAGTCTCTCATGGGTCCCTGTACGGCCTCCCATTGCTGCTGTCTCCATCGCCACACTCTGCCATGTGCCACTTTCAGGTCTCCTCACACACTGCTGGTGTGTTGAATTTTTTGACATAGGGTGCTGGCAGATTACGGGCCTCCCATAGCTGCTGCCAGGCCCTTAATCTGCCATGGGACCCTGTACCGCCTCCTCATGCTGCTGCCAGGTCCACAGTGTCTCATGCCATGTGCCACTTTCAGGTCTCCTCACACTGCTGGTGTGTTCAATTTTTTGACATAGGGTGCTGGCAGATTACGGGCCTCCCATAGCTGCTGCCAGGCCCCTAATCTGCCATGGGCCCCTATACCGCCTCCTCATGCTGCTGCCAAGTCCAGAGTCTGTCATGGGTCCCTGTACGGCCTCCCATTGCTGCTGTCTCCATCGCCACACTCTGCCATGTGCCACTTTCAGGTCTCCTAACACTGCTGGTGTGTTCCATTTTTTGTCATAGGGTGCTGGCAGATTACGGGCCTCCTATAGCTGCTGCCAGGCCACTAATCTGCCATGGGCCCCTGTACTGCCTCCTCATGCTGCTGCCAGGTCCACAGTGTCTCATGCCATGTGCCACTTTCAGGTCTCCTCACACTGCTGGTGTGTTGAATTTTTTGACATAGGGTGCTGGCAGATTACGGGCCTCCCATAGCTGCTGCCAGGCCCCTAATCTGCCATGGGCCCCTATACCGCCTCCTCATGCTGCTGCCAGGTCCAGAGTCTCTCATGGGTCCCTGTACGGCCTCCCATTGCTGCTGTCTCCATCGCCACACTCTGCCATGTGCCACTTTCAGGTCTCCTCACACTGCTGGTGTGTTCCATTTTTTGTCATAGGGTGCTGGCAGATTATGGGCATCCTATAGCTGCTGCCAGGCCCCTAATCTGCCATGGGCCCCTATACCGCCTCCTCATGCTGCTGCCAGGTCCAGAGTCTCTCATGGGTCCCTGTACGGCCTCCCATTGCTGCTGTCCCTATCGCCACACTCTGCCATGTGCCACTTTCAGGTCTCCTCACACACTGCTGGTGTGTTGAATTTTTTGACATAGGGTGCCTGCAGATTTCGGGCCTACCATAGCTGCTGCCAGGCCCCTAATCTGCCATGGGCCCCTGTACCGCCTCCTCATGCTGCTGCCAGGTCCACAGTGTCTCATGCCATGTGCCACTTTCAGGTCTCCTCACACTGCTGGTGTGTTCAATTTTTTGACCTAGGGTGCTGGCAGATTACGGGCCTCCCATAGCTGCTGCCAGGCCCCTAATCTGCCATGGTCCCCTATACCGCCTCCTCATGCTGCTGCCAAGTCCAGAGTCTGTCATGGGTCCCTGTACGGCCTCCCATTGCTGCTGTCTCCATCGCCACACTCTGCCATGTGCCACTTTCAGGTCTCCTCACACTGCTGGTGTGTTCCATTTTTTGTCATAGGGTGCTGGCAGATTACGGGCCTCCTATAGCTGCTGCCAGGCCCCTAATCTGCCATGGGCCCCTGTACCGCCTCCTCATGCTGCTGCCAGGTCCACAGTGTCTCATGCCATGTGCCACTTTCAGGTCTCCTCACACTGCTGGTGTTTTGAATTTTTTGACATAGGGTGCTGGCAGATTACGGGCCCCCTATAGCTGCTGCCAGGCCCCTAATCTGCCATGGTCCCCTATACCGCCTCCTCATGCTGCTGCCAGGTCCAGAGTCTCTCATGGGTCCCTGTACGGCCTCCCATTGCTGCTGTCTCCATCGCCACACTCTGCCATGTGCCACTTTCAGGTCTCCTCACACTGCTGGTGTGTTCCATTTTTTTGTCATAGGGTGCTGGCAGATTACGGGCCTCCTATAGCTGCTGCCAGGCCCCTAATCTGCCATGGGCCCCTATACCGCCTCCTCATGCTGCTGTCAGGTCCACAGTGTCTCATGCCATGTGCCACTTTCAGGTCTCCTCACACTGCTGGTGTGTTGAATTTTTTGACATAGGGTGCTGGCAGATTACGGGCCTCCTATAGCTGCTGCCAGGCCCCTAATCTGCCATGGGCCCCTATACCGCCTCCTCATGCTGCTGTCAGGTCCACAGTGTCTCATGCCATGTGCCACTTTCAGGTCTCCTCACACTGCTGGTGTGTTCAATTTTTTGACATAGGGTGCTGGCAGATTACGGGCCTCCCATAGCTGCTGCCAGGCCCCTAATCTGCCATGGGCCCCTGTACCGCCTCCTCATGCTGCTGCCAGGTCCACAGTGTCTCATGCCATGTGCCACTTTCAGGTCTCCTCACACTGCTGGTGTGTTGAATTTTTTGACATAGGGTGCTGGCAGATTACGGGCCTCCTATAGCTGCTGCCAGGCCCCTAATGTGCCATGGGCCCCTATACCGCCTCCTCATGCTGCTGCCAAGTCCAGAGTCTGTCATGGGTCCCTGTACGGCCTCCCATTGCTGCTGTCTCCATCGCCACACTCTGCCATGTGCCACTTTCAGGTCTCCTCACACTGCTGGTGTGTTCCATTTTTTGTCATAGGGTGCTGGCAGATTACGGCCTCCTATAGCTGCTGCCAGGCCCCTAATCTGCCATGGGCCCCTATACCGCCTCCTCATGCTGCTGCCAGGTCCAGAGTCTCTCATGGGTCCCTGTACGGCCTCCCATTGCTGCTTTCTCCATCGCCACACTCTGCCATGTGCCACTTTCAGGTCTCCTCACACACTGCTGGTGTGTTGAATTTTTTGATATAGGGTGCTGGCAGATTACGGGCCTCCCATAGCTGCTGCCAGGCCCCTAATCTGCCATGGGCCCCTGTACCGCCTCCTCATGCTGCTGCCAGGTCCACAGTGTCTCATACCATGTGCCACTTTCAGGTCTCCTCACACTGCTGGTGTGTTGAATTTTTTGACATAGGGTGCTGGCAGATTACGGGCCTCCCATAGCTGCTGCCAGGCCCCTAAACTGCCATGGGCCCCTATACCGCCTCCTCATGCTGCTGCCAAGTCCAGAGTCTGTCATGGGTCCCTGTACGGCCTCCCATTGCTGCTGTCTCCATCGCCACACTCTGCCATGTGCCACTTTCAGGTCTCCTCACACTGCTGGTGTGTTCCATTTTTTGTCATAGGGTGCTGGCAGATTACGGGCCTCCTATAGCTGCTGCCAGGCCCCTAATCTGCCATGGGCCCCTATACCGCCTCCTCATTCTGCTGTCAGGTCCACAGTGTCTCATGTCATGTGCCACTTTCAGGTCTCCTCACACTGCTGGTGTGTTGAATTTTTTGACATAGGGTGCTGGCAGATTACGGGCCTCCTATAGCTGCTGCCAGGCCCCTAATCTGCCATGGGCCCCTATACCGCCTCCTCATGCTGCTGCCAGGTCCAGAGTCTCTCATGGGTCCCTGTACGGCCTCCCATTGCTGCTGTCTCCATCGCCACACTCTGCCATGTGCCACTTTCAGGTCTCCTCACACACTACTGGTGTGTTGAATTTTTTGACATAGGGTGCTGGCAGATTACGGGCCTCCCATAGCTGCTGCCAGGCCCCTAATCTGCCATGGGCCCCTATACCGCCTCCTCATGCTGCTGCCAGGTCCAGAGTCTCTCATGGGTCCCTGTACGGCGTCCCATTGCTGCTGTCTCCATCGCCACACTCTGCCATGTGCCACTTTCAGGTCTCCTCACACTGCTGGTGTTTTCCATTTTTTGTCATAGGGTGCTGGCAGATTACGGGCCTCCTATAGCTGCTGCCAGGCCCCTAATCTGCCATGGGCCCCTATACCGCCTCCTCATGCTGCTGCCAGGTCCAGAGTCTCTCATGGGTCCCTGTACGGCCTCCCATTGCTGCTGTCTCCATCGCCACACTCTGCCATGTGCCACTTTCAGGTCTCCTCACACACTGCTGGTGTGTTGAATTTTTTGACATAGGGTGCTGGCAGATTACGGGCCTCCCATAGCTGCTGCCAGGCCCCTAATCTGCCATGGGCCCCTGTACCGCCTCCTCATGCTGCTGCCAGGTCCACAGTGTCTCATGCCATGTGCCACTTTCAGGTCTCCTCACACTGCTGGTGTGTTCAATTTTTTGACATAGGGTGCTGGCAGATTACGGGCCTCCCATAGCTGCTGCCAGGCCCCTAATCTGCATGGGCCCCTATACCGCCTCCTCATGCTGCTGCCAGGTCCAGAGTCTCTCATGGGTCCCTGTACGACCTCCCATTGCTGCTGTCTCCATCGCCACACTCTGCCATGTGCCACTTTCAGGTCTCCTCACACTGCTGGTGTGTTCCATTTTTTGTCATAGGGTGCTGGCAGATTACGGGCCTCCTATAGCTGCTGCCAGGCCCCTAATCTGCCATGGGCCCCTATACCGCCTCCTCATGCTGCTGCCAGGTCCAGAGTCTCTCATGGGTCCCTGTACGGCCTCCCATTGCTGCTGTCTCCATCGCCACACTCTGCCATGTGCCACTTTCAGGTCTCCTCACACACTGCTGGTGTGTTGAATTTTTTGACATAGGGTGCTGGCAGATTACGGGCCTCCCATAGCTGCTGCCAGGCCCTTAATCTGTCATGGGACCCTGTACCGCCTCCTCATGCTGCTGCCAGGTCCACAGTGTCTCATGCCATGTGCCACTTTCAGGTCTCCTCACACTGCTGGTGTGTTCAATTTTTTGACATAGGGTGCTGGCAGATTACGGGCCTCCCATAGCTGCTGCCAGGCCCCTAATCTGCCATGGGCCCCTATACCGCCTCCTCATGCTGCTGCCAAGTCCAGAGTCTGTCATGGGTCCCTGTACGGCCTCCCATTGCTGCTGTCTCCATCGCCACACTCTGCCATGTGCCACTTTCAGGTCTCCTCACACTGCTGGTGTGTTCCATTTTTTGTCATAGGGTGCTGGCAGATTACGGGCCTCCTATAGCTGCTGCCAGGCCACTAATCTGCCATGGGCCCCTGTACTGCCTCCTCATGCTGCTGCCAGGTCCACAGTGTCTCATGCCATGTGCCACTTTCAGGTCTCCTCACACTGCTGGTGTGTTGAATTTTTTGACATAGGGTGCTGGCAGATTACGGGCCTCCCATAGCTGCTGCCAGGCCCCTAATCTGCCATGGTCCCCTATACCGCCTCCTCATGCTGCTGCCAGGTCCAGAGTCTCTCATGGGTCCCTGTACGGCCTCCCATTGCTGCTGTCTCCATCGCCACACTCTGCCATGTGCCACTTTCAGGTCTCCTCACACTGCTGGTGTGTTCCATTTTTTGTCATAGGGTGCTGGCAGATTACGGGCATCCTATAGCTGCTGCCAGGCCCCTAATCTGCCATGGGCCCCTATACCGCCTCCTCATGCTGCTGCCAGGTCCAGAGTCTCTCATGGGTCCCTGTACGGCCTCCCATTGCTGCTGTCCCTATCGCCACACTCTGCCATGTGCCACTTTCAGGTCTCCTCACACACTGCTGGTGTGTTGAATTTTTTGACATAGGGTGCCTGCAGATTACGGGCCTCCCATAGCTGCTGCCAGGCCCCTAATCTGCCATGGGCCCCTGTACCGCCTCCTCATGCTGCTGCCAGGTCCACAGTGTCTCATGCCATGTGCCACTTTCAGGTCT
Organism: Staurois parvus; assembly: GCF_062004578.1. NCBI lineage: Eukaryota > Metazoa > Chordata > Amphibia > Anura > Ranidae > Staurois > Staurois parvus. The sequence goes on from NW_028318295.1 coordinate 4,473,237, forward strand.
CCTCACACTGCTGGTGTGTTCAATTTTTTGACATAGGGTGCTGGCAGATTACGGGCCTCCCATAGCTGCTGCCAGGCCCCTAATCTGCCATGGTCCCCTATACCGCCTCCTCATGCTGCTGCCAAGTCCAGAGTCTGTCATGGGTCCCTGTACGGCCTCCCATTGCTGCTGTCTCCATCGCCACACTCTGCCATGTGCCACTTTCAGGTCTCCTCACACTGCTGGTGTGTTCCATTTTTTGTCATAGGGTGCTGGCAGATTACGGGCCTACTATAGCTGCTGCCAGGCCCCTAATCTGCCATGGGCCCCTGTACCGCCTCCTCATGCTGCTGCCAGGTCCACAGTGTCTCATGCCATGTGCCACTTTCAGGTCTAATCACACTGCTGGTGTTTTGAATTTTTTGACATAGGGTGCTGGCAGATTACGGGCCCCCTATAGCTGCTGCCAGGCCCCTAATCTGCCATGGTCCCCTATACCGCCTCCTCATGCTGCTGCCAGGTCCAGAGTCTCTCATGGGTCCCTGTACGGCCTCCCATTGCTGCTGTCTCCATCGCCACACTCTGCCATGTGCCACTTTCAGGTCTCCTCACACACTGCTGGTGTGTTGAATTTTTTGACATAGGGTGCTGGCAGATTACGGGCCTCCCATAGCTGCTGCCAGGCCCCTAATCTGCCATGGGCCCCTATACCGCCTCCTCATGCTGCTGCCAGGTCCAGAGTCTCTCATGGGTCCCTGTACGGCCTCCCATTGCTGCTGTCTCCATCGCCACATTCTGCCATGTGCCACTTTCAGGTCTCCTCACACTGCTGGTGTGTTCCATTTTTTGTCATAGGGTGCTGGCAGATTACGGGCCTCCTATAGCTGCTGCCAGGCCCCTAATCTGCCATGGGCCCCTATACCGCCTCCTCATGCTGCTGCCAGGTCCAGAGTCTCTCATGGGTCCCTGTACGGCCTCCCATTGCTGCTGTCTCCATCGCCACACTCTGCCATGTGCCACTTTCAGGTCTCCTCACACTGCTGGTGTGTTCCATTTTTTGTCATAGGGTGCTGGCAGATTACGGGCCTCCTATAGCTGCTGCCAGGCCCCTAATCTGCCATGGGCCCCTATACCGCCTCCTCATGCTGCTGCCAGGTCCAGAGTCTCTCATGGGTCCCTGTACGGCCTCCCATTGCTGCTGTCTCCATCGCCACACTCTGCCATGTGCCACTTTCAGTTCTCCTCACACACTGCTGGTGTGTTGAATTTTTTGACATAGGGTGCTGGCAGATTACGGGCCTCCCATAGCTGCTGCCAGGCCCCTAATCTGCCATGGGCCCCTGTACCGCCTCCTCATGCTGCTGCCAGGTCCACAGTGTCTCATGCCATGTGCCACTTTCAGGTCTCCTCACACTGCTGGTGTGTTCAATTTTTTGACATAGGGTGCTGGCAGATTACGGGCCTCCCATAGCTGCTGCCAGGCCCCTAATCTGCCATGGGCCCCTATACCGCCTCCTCATGCTGCTGCCAAGTCCAGAGTCTGTCATGGGTCCCTGTACGGCCTCCCATTGCTGCTGTCTCCATCGCCACACTCTGCCATGTGCCACTTTCAGGTCTCCTCACACTGCTGGTGTGTTCCATTTTTTGTCATAGGGTGCTGGCAGATTACGGGCCTCCTATAGCTGCTTCCAGGCCCCTAATCTGCCATGGGCCCCTGTACCGCCTCCTCATGCTGCTGCCAGGTCCACAGTGTCTCATGCCATGTGCCACTTTCAGGTCTCCTCACACTGCTGGTGTGTTGAATTTTTTGACATAGGGTGCTGGCAGATTACGGGCCTCCTATAGCTGCTGCCAGGCCCCTAATCTGCCATGGGCCCCTATACTGCCTCCTCATGCTGCTGCCAGGTCCAGAGTCTCTCATGGGTCCCTGTACGGCCTCCCATTGCTGCTGTCTCCATCGCCACACTCTGCCACGTGCCACTTTCAGGTCTCCTCACACACTGCTGGTGTGTTGAATTTTTTGACATAGGGTGCTGGCAGATTACGGGCCTCCCATAGCTGCTGCCAGGCCCCTAATCTGCTATGGGCCCCTATACCGCCTCCTCATGCTGCTGCCAGGTCCAGAGTCTCTCATGGGTCCCTGTACGGCCTCCCATTGCTGCTGTCTCCATCGCCACACTCTGCCATGTGCCACTTTCAGGTCTCCTCACACACTGTTGGTGTGTTCAATTTTTTGACATAGGGTGCTGGCAGATTACGGGCCTCCCATTGCTGCTGCCAGGCCCGTAATCTGCCATGGGCCCCTGTACCGACTCCTCATGCTGTGACGTTGCAACAAGGTGGAATTCAACCCTTCATATGTTAGACCGCCTTTACGAACAGCGAAAGGCCATCACAGATTTCCTGATGTTAAAAGCGGATAAAGGTACTCCCTGTGTAACTTAGATGTCAGCCATTGGCAGCTCATGCGTGACACCTGCGCTTGCTCAGGCCCTTTGATGAGGCCACGCTATTCGTGAGTCGGCAGGACTATGGGATGAACGACGTCATTCCTCTGTTGCACGTCCTGGAACAAATGCTGTTAACAATGGCTGGTCAGGGTGCGGTAGACGTGGCGCACAGATCTCAACGCCACATGACCCCTGTGGGGGCAGGACAGGAAGAAGAGGAGGAGGTAGAGGAGGACATTGGTGCTCAGGAATTATTGAGTGAAATGGGTGGTTTTTCCACTCAGCGGACAGGAGTGGAGGAGCAGGAGCATCTGGTAGAGGAGGAGGAAGAGGAGACAGAGGACCCAGACGCACCGTGGCAGTATGCTGTGGAGATGGAGGCAGGGAGTCCCTCGCATTCCTTGGCACAAATGGCCCATAGCATGCTCACTTGCTTGCGTACCGACAGCCGAATAATAACCATCAGACATAGGGATGACTTTTGGCTGTCCACCTTGTTGGACCCTCGCTACCGTTCAAAAATGGTGGCCTTTTTCACACCTGCTGAGAGGGAGGCCAAAATAACGTACTATAAAAACCACCTATGTAGTCAGCTGGTCTCTGCCTGTCTGCGCCAACGTCCATCCTCAGACACTGTGGGCCCTGTGCGCTCGCGTTCCGCTGCCATGGCAGCAGGGGAGGGGTGGGGTGGTAGGAGCAGTGGCAGCTCCACCAGCAGCAGCTGCCTCAGTCTGCAGTCGATGATGAGTAGCTTTCTTCACCAGCGCAGTGAGGAATCTACTAACCAGCCGCAGCAGCAGCAGCATCAGGTGAACCTGGAGCAGGACCTCAAACAACAGGCTTAGGCCTACTTGGACAGCACCCTGCCAACCGAGGTAGACAATCCCCTTGACTACTGGGCAACGAAACTTGACCTTTGGCCCCAACTAGCTGAATTTGCCCTTGAAAGGCTGTCATGCCCGGCCAGTAGCGTGGCATCGGAGCGCGTGTTTAGTGCGGCAGGAGGTATTGCAACTCCGCGGAGGACACGACTGTCCACCCAAAGTGTGGAGAGACTCACGTTTGTGAAAATGAATCTGGCGTTGATTAGTCTGGATTTCAAACCACCAGTTCCTGACACAACTGACTAAATCCGCCATGAATCATGCCCCAAACATGTGCCACTTTCAGGTCTCCTCACACTGCTGGTGTGTTCCATTTTTTGTCATAGGGTGCTGGCAGATTACGGGCCTCCCATAGCTGCTGCCAGGCCCCTAATCTGCCATGGGCCCCTATACTGCCTCCTCATGCTGCTGCCAAGTCCAGAGTCTCTCATGGGTCCCTGTACGGCCTCCCATTGCTGCTGTCTCCATCGCCACACTCTGCCATGTGCCACTTTCAGGTCTCCTCACACTGCTGGTGTGTTGAATTTTTTGATATAGGGTGCTGGCAGATTACGGGCCTCCCATAGCTGCTGCCAGGCCCCTAATCTGCCATGGGCCCCTATACCGCCTCCTCATGCTGCTGCCAGGTCCAGAGTCTCTCATGGGTCCCTGTACGGCCTCCCATTGCTGCTGTCTCCATCGCCACACTCTGCCATGTGCCACTTTCAGGTCTCCTCACACTGCTGGTGTGTTCCATTTTTTGTCATAGGGTGCTGGCAGATTACGGGCCTCCTATAGCTGCTGCCAGGCCCCTAATCTGCCATGGGCCCCTATACCGCCTCCTCATGCTGCTGCCAAGTCCAGAGTCTGTCATGGGTCCCTGTACGGCCTCCCATTGCTGCTGCCAGGTCCAGAGTGTGTCATGGGTCCCTGTACGGCCTCCCATTGCTGCTGTCTCCATCGCCACACTCTGCCACGTGCCACTTTCAGGTCTCCTCACACTGCTGGTGGTTTCCATTTTTGTCATAGGGTGCTGTATGGCCTCCCATTGCTGCTGCCTCCACCGCCACACTGTGGCTCCACACTCTGGTTTTGGCCCCGTGACTGCCCAAATGATTGAAGTGTGCGGTGATTCTAAGATCGACGGCACTCATCTGCATGTCATACTGACTGACAGTATTATTTCTCTTCCCCAGCAGACTCCAAGGTACAGTGTTCTGCACTAATATAAAGGCTCTCTGAAGCCTAGAAACACCCTTTTATAAGTTAAATTCGCAGCGAATATATTCGACTCGAATCAAAATTTTTCCACGAATTCGCCGAATCAGTCGAATCGAATTTTTGAATACTTCGCTCATCTCTACGTGCAATGTATGGACAGACCGCTTACACCGGCAGTCTGCAGGAGACCTGTATGGCATCAGCAGTCTGATCGCTGGTGCAATGCTTTTGCGGCTCCCAAAACAAAAATTAGTAAATGGACACTTTTTTACCTGCAAAAAATGTGCATGTATTATTTTTGTTAAAAATGTGAATGTATCCTTTAACCACCCCAATGTTAACAGGGGGGCAATGTGCACCAGTGGGAGGTAGTGAGCAGTGTGTTCAGGGGACTAGGGTGGGAAGATTTGTGCAGAGGAGAGCAGTGTGGACAGGGGACAATGTGTGCAGAGGAAAACGGGGCAGTGTGCAGGGGGTGAGCAGTGTGTGGGGGAAAGGGGGACTCTGTGTAGAGTTGGTGAATTTAATTTGGGGTAAATCTCAGGTTTCGTCATTGTTTCTAATCAGAATCTACTTGTATTAAGCCACACCCAATATTCATTTGAATCCAACCATGCCTGGAAGGACAATACAGGTGGGGGGGGGCAGCAAAATGCACATTTGCCTGTGTAGACAAAAATCCTTTCTCTAGCAACCAATCAGTGAACATTACTGATCTGCTGTAACTTCTACCAACCAATCATCGAGTGATAATGATGGGCTGTAAGCTCTAGTAACCAATCAGTGAGCAGTAAGGATATGCAGTAACCTCTAGCAACCAATCAGTGTGTATGTTGACCAGTTCTTTATGTTATGTTAAATTATGCAATTTTTTTAGATATGTCTATGTGTGTTTGTTTGTTTGTTTGTTTTTAGGGATGTTGGGGTGGAAAGTGAAATTGCATGGGGGGGGGCAAGAAATATTTTGCCCAGGGTCCAGTCAACATTAAAGACAGCCCTGGGATTGGGCCTACACTCAACAAAACTCATGGGCTCCCAACCTGTAGATGCTCAGCCTTCAGCTACGTGCATGTATTCAAGCATTGTGCTGATGGTATTCCTGTCTACATGCATGTACGTAGCATTGTGCTACTAGCATTCCTGTCTACATGCATGTACTCTAGCATTGTGCTGATGGTATCCCTGTCTACATGCATGCACTCTAATAAGAGCTGCACAGCATTTCTCAGAGCGAGTTTCCTGATAGGAACATGAGTGTATATAATATGTGTTGAAAAAGTCACTTTTAGTTCACATTGGAAGCTTGCATGAAAGTGTAAGCAATAGACAGAGGGGCAGGGAGTCTTTTGCCACCTTGAGCAATACAAATAATGTACTGTATGTTAGGCCTTTGGCTTTGAGTGGTGTTTGAGTGGAGGTTCTCTCCTCTTGAAACCCCAGTTACAGTGGAACCTGCAATCAAATATACAGTCAGGTCCATAAATATTGGGACATTGACACAATTCTAACATTTTTGGCTCTATACACCACCACAATGGATTTGAAATGAAACAAACAAGATGTGCTTTAACTGCAGACTGCCAGCTTTAATTTGAGGGTATTTACATCCAAATCAGGTGAAAGGTGTAGGAATTACAACAGTTTGCATATGTGCCTCCCACTTGTTAAGGGACCAAAAGTAATGGGACAGAATAATAATCATAAATCAAACTTTCACTTTTTAATACTTGGTTGCAAATCCTTTGCAATCAATTACAGCCTGAAGTCTGGAACGCATAGACATCACCAGACGCTGGGTTTCATCCCTGGTGATGCTCTGCCAGGCCTCTACTGCAACTGTCTTCAGTTCCTGCTTGTTCTTGAGGCATTTTCCCTTCAGTTTTGTCTTCAGCAAGTGAAATGAATGCTCAATCGGATTCAGGTCAGGTGATTGACTTGGCCATTGCATAACATTCCACTTCTTTCCATTAAAAAACTCTTTGGTTGCTTTTGCAGTATGCTTTGGGTCATTGTCCATCTGCACTGTGAAGCGGCGTCCAATGAGTTGTGGAGCAGATAATATTGCCCGAAACACTTCAGAATTCATCCTGCTGCTTTTGTCAGCAGTCACATCATCAATAAATACAAGAGAACCAGTTCCATTGGCAGCCATACATGCCCACACCATGACACTACCACCACCGTGCTTCACTGATGAGGTGGTATGCTTAGGATCATGAGCAGTTCCTTTCCTTCTCCATACTCTTCTCTTCCCATCACTCTGGTACAAGTTGATCTTGGTCTCATCTGTCCATAGGATGTTGTTCCAGAACTGTGAAGGCTTTTTTAGATTCGTTTGACAAACTCTAATCTGGCCTTCCTGTTTTTGAGGCTCACCAATGGTTTACATCTTGTGGTGAACCCTCTGTATTCACTCTGGTGAAGTCTTCTCTTGATTATTGACTTTGACACATACACCTACCTCCTGGAGAGTGTTCTTGATCTGGCCAACTGTTGTGAAGGGTGTTTTCTTCACCAGGGAAAGAATTCTTCGCTCATCCACCACAGTTGTTTTCCGTGGTCTTCCGGGTCTTTTGGTGCTGCTGAGCTCACCCGTGCGATCCTTCTTTTTAAGAATGTTACAAACAGTTGTTTTGGCCACGCCTAATGTTTTTGCTATCTCTCTGATGGGTTTGTTTTGTTTTTTCAGCCTAATGATGGCTTGCTTCACTGATAGTGACAGCTCTCTGGATCTCATCTTGCGAGTTGACAGCAACAGATTCCAAATGCAAATAGCACACTTGAAATGAACTCTGGACCTTTTATCTGCTCATTGTAATTGTGATAATGAGGGAATAACACACACCTGGCCATGGAACAGCTGAGAAGCCAATTGTCCCATTACTTTTGGTCCCTTAACAAGTGGGAGGCACATATGCAAACTGTTGTAATTCCTACACCGTTCACCTGATTTAGATGTAAATACCCTCAAATTAAAGCTGACGGTCTGCAGTTAAAGCACATCTTGTTTGTTTCATTTTAAATCCATTGTGGTGGTGTATAGAGCCAAAAATGTTAGAATTGTGTCGATGTCCCAATATTTATGGACCTAACTGTAGAGGCTGAATAGGTATGAGCAAATGTGCCTGGGTTTAATTTGCAAGTAGAATATCAATGCTCTTCCAAAGGTCCCCACCTGTTTTCCAACAGACGATCTTAGCAGACACATGCTTCTCGATGTTCTGTTAGATCACTAGCTTATTCCAGTTTGAGTTGTGGTAGATACAGGCTAGTATATGAGTAAATGAACAATCAAAGTTGTCTGGACAGTAATATCACATTTTATGGGGGATAGTGGGCTCGTTCATCCTGCATTCCTCAAGCAAATAAGGTAAAACCATACATGTCCTTATATGGCTCTTTGACCAAATCTTAGAGGAGGCTTTCCTGAGCCACAGGTATGGAAAATGAGGTATCTTCATCAGGCCTTGCTAGTTCATTTCTTTAAAAAAAAACAGTCAGGCAAACCCACATACTTATATGCAGGATGCTGGGAGGTGTAGTCCAAAGCAACAGCAAAATAAAGGAACAACTGGGTTTCTGAACTACAGATCCCTATATGCTTTGAGGCACAGGAGGAGTCGAGGGGGACTTAAGTAGAATCACCTGGGAAAAGCCGCTCTCTTGGAGCTGCAAGAGTTTTGGCAGACTTATCCATGGGACCTTGTCTCCACAGAGGCTGAGTCATTTGGGTTTAGACCTTTTCAGCAGCGGGAGCTCGAGACTTGACTGCAATGTATTGTCTTCTCTCATTGCTACAGGGAGACCCAAGTGTACCCAGGCTCATTGCTACAGACCACTGGATCTGAGGGAGTCCCTTCCACCTTGAGAGCAGACTGCTAAGCCCAGGAGTTGGTGAGAGGTCTGCAAGTTCATGTTTCTTTCCATTGTTACATACAGAGTCACTGAGAGCAGGACACTTAGACATCATAACCCTCCTACAACTAATTTAACCCAGCACTCCTGTTATCAGTACCACACCATATTCCTCCAAAGAGTCAGAGCCACAGGAATATTGAACTGCATCCATAGCTGACTGCAGCCAGTAAAAACTATAATGAAACTAGCAGGTACTTGATGCTTATTCACTGCCTGCGGGTTCTCAAAGGGGACTTTCACCAAGTGCACCAACGTTCTTAAAGGGCCCCAATGGTAGCCATCCGAGGAACCATATTAGAGGCTAACTAAAGAAAAGGGCTTCCAACTATTCTGTTTTTAGACTACTCTGACCCTTGAGTAGTGTGAAGAATTATAAAAAGGATGAAAGTGTCAAAAGTGTCATAAAAAACTGAACGTATACTGTATGTGAATATATATACAGTTGCAAGAAAAAGTATGTGAACCCCTTGGGATTACATGGAATTTTGCATGAATTGGGCATAAAATGTGCTCTGAACGTCATCTAAGTCACAACAATAGAAGAACACAGTCTGCTGAACATAATACTACACAAACATTAGATGTTGCCATGGTTTAATTGCACATAACATGTAAACATTCACAGTGCAGGGAGGAAAAAGTATGTGAGGCCCTAGGTTAATGACTTCTCCCAGAGCTAATTGGAGCCAGGAGTGAGCCAACCTTGACTCCAATCAGTGTGATGATATTGGATGTGTTGCTGACAGCTGTCCTGCCCTTAAAAAACACACACCTGTTTTGGGTTTACTGGTTTCAAGAAGCACTGTCTGATGTGAACCATGCCTCGCAGAAAAGAGCTCTCAGAAGACCTACGATCAAGAATTGTTGACTTGCATGAAGCTGGAAAGGGTTACAAAAGTATCTCCAAAAGCCTTGATGTTCATGTGTCCATGGTAAGACAGACTGTCTACAAATGGAGAAAGTTTAGCACTGTTGCTACTTTCCCTAGGCCTGGTCGTCCTGTAAAAATGACTGCAAGAGCACAGCGCAGAATGCTGCATGAGGTAAAGAAGAATCTCAGAGTGTCAGCTAAAGACCTACAGAAATCTCTGGCACATGCTAACATTTTTGTTGACACATCTACAATAAGGAAAACATTAAACAAGAATGGAGTACATGGGAGGACACCACGGAGGAAGCCATTGCTGTCCAAAAAGAATATTGCAGCACGTTTGAAGTTTGCAAAAGAGCACCTGGATGTTCCACAGCACTACTGGCAAAATATACTGTGGACAGATGAAACCAAGATTGAGTTGTTTGGGAAGAACACACAACACTATGTGTGGAGAAAAAAAGGCACAGCACACCAACATCAAAACCTCATCCCCACTGTAAAACATGGCGGAGGGAGCATCATGGTTTGGGGCTGCTTTGCTGCCTCAGGGCCTGGACGGATTGTTGTCATTGATGGGAAAATGAATTCCAGAGTTTATCAAGACATTTTGCAGGAAAACGTATGACCATCTGTCCGCCAACTGAAGCTCCGCAGAGGATGGGTGATGCAACAGGACAATGACCCAAAGCATACAAGTAATTCAACAAAACAATGGCTGCAACAGCACAGAATACGCCTTCTGGAGTGGCCCAGTCAGAGTCCTGACCTCAACCCGATTGAAATGCTGTGGCATGACCTTAAGAGAGTGATTCACACCAGACATCCCAAGAATATTGCTACACTGAAACAGTTTTGTGAAGAGGAGTGGTCCAAAATTACTCCAGATCGTTGTGCAGGTCTGATCTGCAACTACAGGAAATGTTTGGTTGAGGTTATTGCTGCCAAAGGAGGGTCAACCAGTTATTAAGTCCAAAGGTTCACATACTTTTTCCTCCCTGCACTGTGAATGTTTACATGTTATGTGCAATTAAACCATGGCAACATCTAATGTTTGTGTAGTATTATGTTCAGCAGACTGTGTTCTTCTATTGTTGTGACTTAGATGACGTTCAGAGCACATTTTATGCCCAATTCATGCAAAACTCCACGTAATCCCAAGGGGTTCACATACTTTTTCTTGCAACTGTATATATATATATATATATATATATATATATATCAATATCTCAATGAACACAAGAACAATTTCCAAAATTTGGACAAAACTGAGTTTTATAGAACATTTGTTTAGCTCATTACATGAAAGTAAGGTTAATAATATAACTCAGATTACAAAATCTTCAGTTTTACTCAAATTAGCTGATGCAAAAATGAATACACTCCACAACAAAAACTACTACATCTAGTATTTTGTATGACCTCCATGATTTGTAAGGACAGCGCCAAGTCTTCTAGGTATGGAATGAACATGTTGTCAACATATTGCAAGATTTATCTTTTTCCAGCGTTCAAGAACGACCTCTTTTAGAGCCTGGATGCTGGATGGAGAGTGATGCTCAACTTGTCTCTTCAGAACTCCCAATAAGTGTTCATCTGGATTCAGATCAAGAACATATTTAGCCACTGAGACACTTTCACCCTGTTCTTCTTCAGAAATGCAACAATGGCCTTAGATGTGTGGTTTGGATCATTGTCATGTTGAAAAAGTGCACAACGGCCAAGGGCACAAAGCGATGGTACCATCTTCTCTTTCAATATAGAGCAGTATATCTGTGAATTCATGATACCATCAATAAAATGCAGCTCCCCAACACCAGCAGTACTCATGTAGCCCCACAGAAGGACACAGCCACCACCATTATTCACTGTAGGCACCATGCATTTTTCTATGTACTCCTCACCTTTGCGACACCATATAGTTTTGAAGCCATCAATTCCAAAAACATTTATCTTGGTCTCATCACTCCAGAGTACAGAGTCCCAGTAGTCTTCTTCTTTTTCAGCATGAGTCCTGGCAAATTCTAGGTAGGCTTTTTTGTGCACAGGCTATAGGAGAGGCTTCCTTCATGGACGACACCCATGTATGCCATTCCTCTGCAGTGTAAGCAGTATTGTGTCACGGGAAACAATCACCCCAGTTTGGCTTTCTACTTCTTTAGCTAACTGCAGTGAACTTCCATGGCAATTTTCTACAACCCTTCTCAGAAGACGCTCCTGTCGAGGTGTTAACTTTCATGGACAACCTGGACGTCTCTGTGAGAAGGTGTAAGGGACCCCCCCGGCGGTACCACTAGCACTCCACTGATCGGATGTTCCCAGCGCACGGAGTCTAAGCCCCAGAGTACTTGTTCACCAGGGCCCCTAATGGTGGGGATGGACTTGGAGTACCCCAGGACCAGGTCGTGACTACTGAGGACACCCGTCAGTGGTAGGGGTATTCGCCAGGGGCTCCCACGGGAGAGAGCCAGGTATGAGGAGGTCTGGAGACCCCGTTGAGAGGGACGGATGGATGGATGGATGGCTGAGCAGGTGCAGGGTCATACAAGCCGGGTCGGTAACTATGGGGACGGTGCGGTACAGAGCAGCGGGCAAAGAATGGTCGGGTCACACGCCAGGTCAGCAACAGCAGGTCAGATCCAATAGGGGGCATTCAGGAGAGAGGTCAGGCAAGCAAGGGTCAAGAACAGGAGAAAACAGCAAGGTCAGGGCACAATCCGGGTCAGCAACTTACTACAACAGGTTCACAGGTTCACAGGATACAAGGAGACCAAAAGGCACTGAATGACAGCTCAGGGCCGTTTAAATATCCCGCCCTGCGCTGTCATTGGTGCCAGGCGCGCGCCTGTGGTCACTACTGCGCATGCGCGAACCTGATTGCCGCGGTCGGCCAAGTCCCGGCGCTCGCGTACAGGGAGGTGTACTGCGCCTGCGCCGAGCCCAGCGGCGCGGCGATCTCCGACAGATGGTTGCAGTTCCATCCCTGTAAAATTTTTGTATCACTTTTGCTACAATATTCTGACTGATAAGTACAGCTTTGTTGATCTTCTTGTAGCCTTCACCTTTCTTGTGTAAAGAAATGATTTTCTTTCTCAGGCCTCTTCCATGTGGTGCCATTTCTGACAGCATGAAATGGGAAGGGGTTTTCTTTGTTAAGTAACACCCTTTTATAATCAGCTTTCTGCTGGACACCTGTTTAATGAATAATTAGACTCACCTGTAATTGAATTCTTGTTAATTAGGATTTGTTGTCTAAAATTTAGCTTTGCTCCTAAGACTTTCATTGGAGTGTATTCATTTTTGCAACATGGTCTTGAATGAATTTTGTTAGGAAAAATACATTTTTTGTGTGTGCAAATTAACAAATCTTGTTTGCAATCAAGGGTCCGCATTTGTGGAAGTATTTTGTAGTATAGCATCCCATAGAATATCTTGATTCTGAAAGGAAAATAAAGGTTTTCTGACAACTCTGTTGGGGTGTGCTCATTTATGTTGAGCACCGTATATGTATATACAGTGTGTATATATGTATATATATTACATTTATATGATAAATATAAATTACTCAATGATTAATCAATGTACATAAGCAGGCATAACATTAAATAGAAAATGAATTGTAAAATACATAATAAAAATAAAGGTAATGCTAAATTATTGTAAAAGGCTTAATTGAAGTAACATATGTATTTTAAAATTAAACACTTCAATTGTGTACAGTATAAAAAACAATAACTTATAAATGATAAATAAAGGGTATGCAAAAAATAATCTCTGCTAAATTCATAATAATAGTTATTAGTATATCACATATTCATAAATAATGCAAAAACTCCAATATAATGTAAAGTATACTTAGTATAATAAATTGATAATATAACCGGCAGAACCTGATAAACTGGATGCAGATATAAGCAGCGGACACTTCAAAATTATATGCAAGTAAATAACAGCAAAAGACATTGTCAAAAAATGTCTTAGAAAATAAAATATACACTCCGTATCTTCAATTCTGGCTGTAAGGAAGGGAAATACGGGGAAATAAGCCGCAAGATAAAGGAATCTGGAAGGAAAAAAGGTACATATCATGAGAATGGATAATCTCCTTAATGGCAAGGGTCAGAGTTGTATAGAGACAGTGCCAGAAAGAAAGAAAAAGTATATCAGCACAAAACAAAAAACAAATGTTGTTGGGGCATAGGCAAAGCGTGGTTTTAGAAAGAAACTGCAACAAATTGTTTACCTATAATACACAGCAAAGTAATGTAACTGAATATAAACTGCCTTTATTTTTGAAAGAAGAGTGATGGAGGCAGAAGGTGGCTGAGAACGTACAGTAGATGGTGGCTTACAGTTGTTGCAATGATATAGCTCATTGGTCAGATAGCACCTGCTCTTTAAGAAAAATACGATTTTTATACTTACTGTACAATTGGGGGACACAGGAATTTAGTAATTCTTATACATTTGGGTTTTACTGCCACCTCCAGGTGGATAGGACACTGAGAAATACCATTTAAGTGGTTGTAAACCCTCACATATACCTAGTGAAATGATGGACATCAGGTGATGCACAGGGATAAAACAAATCCTCCTACATAAGTTGTACTTATTTATCTGAAGTATCTTCTTTACATTCGTTCAAAGTCCAGAATTTAGAGAGCTTGTTTGAGCCTTTAGAAAACAGGGGACCGAGAGCTGAAATTATATAATGCAGAGCTCAGTGAAGAGAGCTCTGAGAGCTGATTGGAGGGAATGGACACAACCCCTTCACACAGCACACAGGCCCAGAGCTGAGACTGTCAATCACAGGCTGTATGCTGGAGGTTCCCCCCCCCCGTTATCTTTTTGCTTTTGGTGTCAGGAAAACATATCAGAATTGATTCATGCAGATAGCAGAGGAATGAAGCAACAGACAGCTAGGGCTGTATTTATCTGTGATAGATAGCATTTCCAAGGGTAGGGTGCTACCAGATTATGAATCATAGATCCCAGGATGAAGGGAGCATAAACAAACCTAAGAAAATATCCAGTAGGGTCCAGTGATAGAAGAAATAGATGCTAAAGAAGGTGCCCAATTCAAAGGTCTAGAGTTAAATCTACAATGGGATGCCTGACATCCAAATTGCAAGGAGGTAAACGCCCAAGCGACCTAACAAGATGAATTAACATATAAATAACAAATTATAATGTAGCACTACTCACATAATAAACAAGTGCATATAAATATATGTACCAGGTGTATCAATTAGTAAAAAATGCCAAATCAACTATTGACCAAGTGATTTCATGAAAAAATCCAAACAATTATATGTGAACACAAAATGTGATGGTGATAATTGAAAACAATTGATGCTGATCAAATACAATCTTCAAAAATAATTATAATGACCTAAATCATATGGAAAACATATATATCTCTCTTTATACAAATCAATTCAGTGTAAATAATATATAAAATCACGTGTGCATATAGTGAACATACTATAGTGAAACTACAATACAAAAACAACAAAATCCAATATATGCCGATGGTAACACTTAGATGACACACACTCATGCTGATATTTGTGTGCAAGTGGATATGACAATCCGACCACCGTCTGGATAAGCCTCTCACCTTATAGCTTCGACCCTTGCGGGTCAAAGCGCTTTACTCGATCCTTCTCACGGATCCACCAAGCCTGCTATCCCTCCAAATGGTCGCTCCTTGTCGCACCAAAATCCCTCAAGGGGTCAGCACTCCACTAATGGCTCCTCTCCAGGTAAGATTAAGTGTATTTGGGATTTGGGTGCGACAAGGAGCGACCATTTGGAGGGATAGCAGGCTTGGAGGATCCGTGAGAAGGATCCAGTAAAGCGCTTTGACCCACAAGAGTCGAAGCTATAAGGTGAGAGGCTTATCCAGACGGTGGTCGGATTGTCATATCCACTTGCACACAAATATCAGCACGAGTGTGTGTCATCTAAGTGTTACTTTTGGCATATATTGGATTTTGTTGTTTTTGTATTGTGTTTTTACTATAGTATGTTCACTATATGTACGCGTGATTTTATATATTATTTACACTGAATTGATTTGTATAAAGAGAGATATATATGTTTTCCATATGATTTAGGTCATTATAATTATTTTTGAAGATTTTATTTGATCAGCATCAATTGTTTTCAATTATCACCATCACATTTTGTGTTCACATATAATTGTTTGGATTTTTGCATGAAATCACTTGGTCAATAGTTGATTTGGCATTTTTCACTAATTGATACACTTAGTACATATATTTATATGCACTTGTTTATTATGTGAGTAGCGCTACATTATAATTTGTTATTTATATGTCTATGGTAATCATTGGTATATGATTTATGATGTAGTATCAAATGAAGATTGGGGTTCTACAGCCCTATTCCAAGATGAGTGTTGGAACAGGTACACAATCTGAGCATCAAAGACATCAGGAATAACACTGTCAGGGACAGAACCAAAGAGACACCTACCCTAAAAGTGCAAGTAAATCAGAGGTTCCTTAAACATATCCTCAGGGTAACAGGCACAAAGCCAAAGTGCCCTTTGCATGTGAACAGACATTAGGCCAATGTGAGATGCACGTTTGGTTGCTTTCCAAAGACCATCAAGGCTGAACAATGGTGCAGGTGTGGTTCTCTTCTGGAGATAATAAGAAATCACCCCTAGCAACAATAGGGGAGTATGGGTTGTGGTCACTTGTTACAGTGGGACTGTCCTCTGTGTGTCTTTTAACCTCCCTAGTGGTCTGATTATGTCAGTATTTCTGTGCTCAAAGCGGTACATTATTTTCAATGGAAATATGTTTTTTTTTATTGTAGTCCTGTAATTCTTAGGAATAACTCACTGAAATCTGTCCGAACAAGAGTCTAGTAAACATCCCGGGTATGATAAAATTTGAAACACGAAATCATAAATTATAATATAATAAATAATCAGAAAAAAATAATACAATAATAATAAATGTAATTCAATAATATAATCAAACCAAAAACACTGAAATTTTAAATAGAGTGCCAAGTTCGCACATCAAACAAATTGTTTTCAGTGTCTGATGACGAATTTCCCCACGAATCATTATCACTCAATTCTGCAAGTGGTTCTCATTTACTATCACTGTTCTCTAGCTGGTCTAAAACCACTTTTTATTATTATTATTATTATTATTATACAGTATTTATATGGCGCCAAAGGGTTTGCTCAGCGCTGTACAATAGCAAGGGAGACAGAACATGAGACAAGACAGTAACAATACAATACACGAGGGGTTCGAGGGCCCTGCTCTTCGAGCTTACAATCTAGGAGGGAGGGGAAAATGGTACAGGAGGAAATGGCTGTAGGGGATGGAGTGGTGGGAGGAGTGGAGGAGGTCAGTTGTTAGGTGAGGGTTGGGTAGGCTTCCCTGAAGAAGTGGGTGTTCAGGGTGCACCTGAAGGTGAGGAGGGTAGGTGACAGTCTGATGGATTGGGGTAGGGAGTTCCAGAGGATGGGGGAAGTCCTGGAGAAGTCCTGCAATCGGGCATGGGAGGAGGAGACCAGGGAGCTAGAGAGGAGGAGGTCCTGTGAGGAGCGGAGGGCACGTGTAGGGTGATATTTGGGTATCAGGTTGGTTAGGTAGTTTGGGGCGGCGTTGTGAATGGCTTTGTAGGTCAGAGTTAGCAGTTTGAATTTGATGCGCTGGGCAATCGGGAGCCAGTGAAGGGATTGGCAGATGGGGGTGGCGGATGTGGAGTGGTTGGTGAGGTGGATGAGTCTCGCCACTGAGTTCAGGATCGACTGGAGTGGGGATAGTATTTGTTTGGGTAGGCCAGTGAGAAGGGAGTTGCAGTAGTCCAGGCGTGAGATGATGAGGGAGTGTACGAGTTGTTTAGTAGTGTCTGGGGTGAGGAATGTACGTATCTTGGAGATGTTGCGGAGGTGGACCCTGCATGACCTTGACAGTAATTGGACATGAGGTTGGAAGGAAAGGTTTGAGTCCAGGGTGACACCCAGGACTTTGGCATGTGGGGTGGGAGTGATGGTGGCGTTGTTAGTAGTGATAGAGAGGATGGGGGGGGGGCGCGGGATGGGGGGAAGACCAGGAGCTCGGTTTTGGACAGGTTTAATTTGAGGAAATGGAGTGACATCCAGTCTGATATGTCGTTCAGGAGGTGGGCGATGCATAGAGGTGGTAATTGAAGTCGTGGGAGTGTATTATTTTGCCAAGGCAGGAGGTGTAGATGGAGAAGAGGAGGGGTCCGAGGACAGAGCCTTGGGGGACTTCGACAGAGATTGGGAGAGAGGGGGAGGTGGCAGTGGAGAGGAGGTAGGAGGAGAACCAGGAGAGAGCAGCGTCCCTGATGCCAAGGGAGTGCAGTTTAGTAAAGAGGAGAAGGTAGTCGACTGTGTCGAAGGCTGCAGAGAGGTCAAGGAGCAGGAGGACAGAGTAATGGCCATTAGCTTTGGCGGTTAGCAGGTCGTTGGTGATTTTAAGTAGGGCTTTTGACCTAAAGGGACGCTTTTTGGATGCCATGGATGTTTCTCAGTTTCCAGGCAGAAAGAACGGTAAAAATGCGGGCAGGGCACAGGACAAAGCACTAGGGACAAAATGTATGTGAAATGGTTTGATACAGTAATGTAATACTATCAGATTTTAGTGTATTGAGTGAATGTCAAATTTTTACATTTTTGAAATTCCCGCCGGTTCCATCCCCCGTATGTCCTGACGCTCGCAGGGAAAAGAACCCGGAAGACAGTTGCTGGCATGAGCCAGAGGACATGGCCGGGGACACTGCAGGGGGCACATTGCGGGAGCGCAGGACAAGGTAAGTGCTGGAGGGATCCCAGAGCAACGCTGCAGTGTAATCCCTAGTGTAGCTTGTGGTTACTGCTTCTGGTACTGAAAGTTAACCCCGAGCTACACTCAGGAATACCGCCAGGGGGGTTAAAAGGCCTGCTGTACTAGATAGTGGAAAGCAATTAGTCCCCAAGTGAGGCAAGGCCTCTGTCATGTACCTGAGAAGAGACTGAAATTATGAGATCGGCTTCTCTTGTATCTCAAGCCCAGGTCCCACTGAGAGTGGAACAGAGGGTGCCAAGGGACAGGAGGAAGTGGGAGATGTGGTCCCAAGAAACCTGGTGAACCATCAGGTCTAGAACAGTTGCTGTGTTCAGCAGGCCAGCTGAGGTGAAAGGGGCACTCCACTTGTGCTGCATGCCCAGGACATGTGGCTTGTCAGAGCTTTCAGCAGCCTGGCTGCTGAAACATTCAATGAGGTGCAGAGCCGCAACAGCAGACAGCTAGACAGGTACTCAAACAGGTTGAGAAGCCAAGTTTGGAGACAGAAGCGAGGTCACAGGATTAGCCAGGATCATCAACAGTTGGGCAGCGAGATACCAAATCATTAGTAGAGCCAAAGTCAGGAACAAGCCAGATCAGCAACAAGGGAACACACACTGGAAGAACACAGGACACAGGGAACAGCTGAAGACCAGTCAGCACTGACAGTGAGCAAGAGCATCTCTTATATAGCCTGTCTGGCGTGCGCTTATGCATATCTATATGCCAGTCGCCGTACTGGAATTTCCTTACAACCCCTCACTGAAATTCCCCAACAGCCTCGCATAGATGACTATAAAAGTAATAGAGTTTACAAATGGCAAGAAAATTTGAGTATTGAAGAAGTTGATTCTCGACAATCTACACCAGAAAAAGTCACAGTCAATACAAATTCGGTTAAGACAAAAACTCCCAATGCTCCCCAAGAAAAACGAAAGATAAAATTTCATGAAGATGATATGAATACCCTCAAATTGAATAATCCCACTCATAGACCTTATTATGAAGGAAAAGGAAGGGTATATAGAGGGACCTTCAATTATAGGAGAGCGGGGAGAGCTAGAGGTAATTGGTTTCAGAGAGGAGGTTTTCGGGTAATTTTTCCAATAGAGGGGGTTTTCAGGACCCGAGCAGAGGATGGGACCCAGAAATGAGATATTACAATCCCAATTACAGGGGATGGAATCAAAGAGGTACATATGGTATGAAAACCAATGGAGGAGGTATAGAGGAAAAAGAGGAGGTAAACGAAAACGAAAAGAAAAGGAAAAGAGATCTATAGGCACTGGAATTTTTAATTTAAGTGATGTTTGTCTTACTGAAAAAGAGCTAAAAGTTTTAGATTTAGGGCTAAAATATATACCCAGAAAAAATGTAAATAAATTCGATGTTTTTATCGATCTGCAAAGTTTGTTAGAAAGTTGAACATAAAAACGAAAAAGAAAGAGGGGATTAGTAAAGTACCTGCAAAGGTCTACATGCATAGTAATCTGAAGAATTCTTCTACGTTTAATCCCAAAAATACAGGGAATGAATATTTAGATGTTTTTAAAAAAATGGTTGAGACTGAAATTAAAGATATGAATCTTAAAAAGAGATATTATACTTCAAAAGAACTCAGACAGGGTATTAAAGATTTAGAAAAAAGAAAAGAGATTGTTATTAGAGGGGCTGATAAGGGTGGTAGCATTGTTATCTTAAATAAAAAAGATTATGAATTTGAGATGGATAGATTGCTTAAAGTTGAAGATACATATAAAATTCTTGCATCAAACCCTACTAAAAGATTGAAGGGTAAATTAAAACTGCTGATTAATAAAGGTAAAGACTTAGGAGTCTTGAACGAGAAAGAGGTGAGATATTTATGTATTAATAATCCAAGAATTCCTACTATATACTACCTATCCAAATTACATAAAAATAAAAAAACACCCCCTGGTAGACCCATTGTGAGTGGGATTAATTCTATTTTCTCTCGAGTCGGAGAATACATAGATTCATTTTTACAACCGATAGTGAAGAACAATCGTTCCTTTTTAAGGGATAGTGGAGAACTTATTGGTGTTTTGGCGAGTTTAGAGAATATTGAAGGTTGCTACTTGGTCACTATTGATGTTGAGTCCTTATATACCAGCATTAAACAAGATGATGGTCTGAAAGCAGTTAAATGGGCATTGAAACATAAATCACATATTAAAAGAACTCAAAGAGCATTTATTTGTGAATTACTAGAATTTGTGATGTCGAATAACTTCTTCTGGTATAATAATACTTTTTTTCAGCAATGTAGGGGCGTTGCTATGGGTGCTAAGTATGCTCCCAGTGTAGCTAATATCGTTATGGATAAATGGGAAGAAGAATGTATATTTGAAAAATGGCCACAGGTGGCGCTGTATAGGCGCTACATAGACAATATTATAGTAATTTGGAGGGGTTCTGAAATAGATCTTGAAGGATTTTCAAACTATATTAATGAAAACCGTTATGGGTTGAAGTTTACTGTTACTAAAGATTTTGAAAAGGGTAATTTTTTGGATTTGATCTTATATAAATATGATGGACAGATTTATACTAAAACTTTTTTTAAAGATATTGATAAAAACAGCTATATCCCGGTTTCAAGTGGACATCATCCTAAATGGCTATATAATACCCCAAGAAGTCAGTTTACAAGAATTAAAAGGAATTCCAGTTTAAGGAAAGATTTTGTTGATCAAACTGATGTATTGATCGATAGGTTTATTGAGAAAGGATATAAAAAACCTTTTTTGTCAACAGAAAGGGAAATGATTGATAAAAAGGATAGAAGTACTTTTCTGTCTAATAGAAAGATAAAGAATAACAACTTTGATATGGCTTTTATTATCAACTTTAATAATCAGTATAAAGAGATTGAGGGTATTTTCAAGAAATATTGGCCGATTTTGTTAAAAGATGAGGTATTGAAAAAGATCATTCCAAAAAAACCTACATTTATTTATAAGAAAAATCGATCTATAAGGACGAAATTAGTGCATAATGTTCTAGATCCACCAAAAGAGGTGGATTTTTTTCCCGATTTTGAAGGTATTTGTTCATTGTAACAGGTGTAAAGCATGTAGAACGATAAATAGATTGAATAAAATAAAGAGGAAGAAATTTATTTCAAATATAACTAAGAGAGAATATAAGATCGAACAACTTATTTTGTGTAATTCTTCATGTGATTTATGTTTTGGAATGCCCGTGTCAATTTCAGTACGTGGGAAGAACAGGGAGACAGTTGAAGACTAGGATAAATGAACATTTGAACAATATAAAGAGAGGGTTTGACAAACATAGTGTTTCAAGACATTTTAAATTAGGACACAATAGTGATCCGAGTTTAGAGACATTTTATGGAATTGAGAGAGTAAAAAGTCATTGCAGTTGTTCAGATCTGATTAAAGAAATATCAAAAAAGGAGACTTTTTGGATATATGAATTGGAGTCTTTAGTACCAAGAGGTTTAAACATAGATATTGATTTAAATAGTTTTTTGACTAATTTTTAAGATAAATATTTTAAAATATTGATTACATGTAGTAATCGTTATATATAGTTTATTTTAATTTGGTTTATATTTTTATAAATGTTTGTAATTTGATTCGATTTTTTGTGTATGAGAAGAGTTGTGCTTTAAGTTCTGTGCATGGCCCTTTAAGGGTTTTTCTGTGGTTTGAAGAGCCATGCACAGGATGGTATATATTGCTTTTCTGCATATATTTATGTTTTTATAATTTTATATATTTTTTTTGTGGGTATTTTTGAAGGAGAGTGGTATTGCGCTGATTCAAACCTGCAGGGTATATATATTTAGCTTTTTTGTTTATGTAGTAGAGTGTATATGTATAATTAAATTGGGAAACACCTGTTCTAGCCGGCGTGATTAAGGAGACTAGGAACGCAGTGATTGGCTGGGTGTTAAAACTATGTAGATGAAGGGTGGTATTTATAAGAGCTGTCTGAAGTTCCCATCTGTACCGCCCCTTGATGACTTCGGTGTGACGAAACCGGTTGGGCGTAGCCTACTCGATGTGGACGTTAGAGAGCCTTGCTGTTCTGTGCTGTATGGGAGAGATCCGCGGTGAGCGTTAACTGTATCTCAACCCTTTTTTGCGATTGAAGCTGTTTGTGAGTTTCCTTATACCTTTTTTATTAAAGAGATAAATGAAAAAAACATATTGCACCATTGTGTTCTCTTTTTTGTCCCTGAGTGTACTGCATGCTCTCATGGAGGTATGAGAAAGAGTGGAGAAGTTCATCATAAGAGCTTGGGCTGCAAAGTTGTTTGTCTGTGATTATTATTATCTGGAAGTATCTGAAACATCACCATATCTATTTGGACATCGGGTTCATTGCTCCCAGAGCACAAGCGCTGTTGCTGGTTTATAATCTGACCAGCCATTAGCTCTGGTGAGTTCATTTAATCTCCTTTGGTGGTGGATTTTTCACAATTGGTTCAAGTCACTGAAGATATATATAAATTTTTTGGACACTAATTTATGTTTGGACACTATAATTATTTATTTAAAACACTAATGTTTTTTGGATGATGATATACACCTTTGTATAAGTTTGTTATTAGCGCATACCTTTTAATTAGGAATATTGTTGCCAAAATTTATTTTGGGTGGGATATGCTGCTGACATTTTGGTGTTTTTTGTAAGTGGCGCTTTTTTCTTTTTTAATTTGAAATTCCCCAACAGCCTCGCAAACGTACAAATCTGAGCAGCTAATGCTGATGAGGGTCATAGGCAACCAGAAGTTACCAAATCTTTGTAGGAGGGAAATCAAACTGGAACAGAGAGCAGTTGATCCATGCAGCACTGAAGAAGCAGGAAGTTGCTTCTTCTAGCAATTCACATGCTACACTACACCTACTGGATGACTTAAGTGCTCAGTTCCTTCACCTGAAGGCTCTATGCACATGGGCAATTTGACCCATCAGTGAAGGGAAAGCCAAGTGCAGCTGTCAGGGTAAGTAAGCTTCATGTCGGTGCACACCTATACGCCAACGCTTGTGCGCCCGCTGGCATGCACAGGTGGGCTATTTAAACCCCTGCTGCACTTAAACTTGTGCCTTCTGGTCTACTACATTCTGTGCTTCTTGCTTGTATCCTGATTCCTGTTACCTACCTGATTTGACCTGACCATGATAAAACTCAACCTGCACCGACCTGGCTCATCCCTTGACTATCCGCTTTACTGCTTCTCTGTACCTGATCTGCCCAATTGATCCTGACCTGACTTGTTTGACGCTGCTACCTTTCCTTCCTGTGACTATCTCTGGCTTCCAGCTGCCACGGTTGTCCAAACCTCCAATGTACCTTCCTGCTGCTGTACCTACTCACCTGCATCCGCAACTGAACTGCATCCTGGTCTTCTGGGTCATCATCAGCCAGCCGCCAGGCACTCGTGCCCCTCATGGCTCGGTGCCTTCTGTTTACCATATCAGGGGTCCCGAGCGGGAGTGGTAAGAGAATGCCCTCTTCCCATGTCAGGCTCCCCAACCAGGTACGTGACAGCAGCATTCAGTCCTGATGTCAGCAGCCTGCTAAAATCTATGACCACTTGAAATAAGGGGACGGCTGGATGCTGCACTGCAGTGGTACTGGCGTTTAGGGCTGTATGCGTTAGGGACATATATGCTAAACACAGAATAGCTAGTGTGGGGCATCCATCCTGAAATGCATGTGGTTCAAAATGGGAGTACCACTAGGTGCTGTACCCAGCCACTGCATATTTCAGCCTGCGTATGTAGCTCTAGATCTTGATAATACTTATCCCCAGTGGTTGCCCTGACCTTGCAAGCCTCCTGACACCTCTGACACTCTTGGTTCAGAAGTTTCAACAGTATATGATAATAATGTAAGGAACACAATTCTTCAGTAACACCTCTATATTAGCCTTGTTCAAAAAGTCTTGTTCAAAACAATAATGGGTTTAGGATATACAACCCCAGTTAACACATAAAAATAGAAGACTGGTAAAATGGGAATAATCAATTAGCAACATTTAAGAAATTATGAGTGCTAAGCTTCAAATATTAAACTGCAAAATCAGCAGTACGAATAAGGGAAGAAAAGGCTTGCTGAGTCGTTGGCTTCCTCTATGTCACCCGCTCCGCAATTGTGGATGCAGAGAATTATGTAAATGTATACTCTGACATAAATAGATATACAGTAAGTATCCTAATTTGAATAATAATGGCCTTATTAGAGAAGAGGTCCTTTTAACTAGAGATTCCAACTTGAGTCCTGTGATGTTTGTTTTATGGTGGTGTCTGTTGTCTTCCACTAGCAATGTAGGGCCCATAAACAGTAGTGAATACTGGTAATTCAATGAAGTTAAACAGGCTGTGGTACTGCTCAAAACAAAGATCTCCTGATACTGAGGTGTAAAGATGTCTGCATGCAGTGTCTCTAGAATGATGACAGAAAGAGGTTGGGCATCCATCCACTCACAAATCCCATGGATCACACAGCCTCCTAGGAACAAGAGTTCTTACACAGGCTCTTGGCTGTTTGCAGGGATGTGCAGAGTTGCCGCCTAACAGCCTGTCAGTGGAACGTGCAGAGATATCTGTGGACCAGATACTGACAGTCCCAGTGCAGAGAAGACTGATGCGATCCTGGTGTGGCAATCAGCATCACTGCTACACTGAACTGTTGTGCAGAGTATTACAGGAGGAAGTAGGCAAGCAATCTGTCTCTGGAGGAGAACGCAGGCCCACTGTGCTCATATCTGGATCCCACGCCAAGAGAGTGAGCCAGTTCATTGCTCTAGAATATATCTGCTTTCCCAGCAACCTTCTCATTCCCCAGCTCTCTTGTAGTTGTAGTTGAATCATCACTCAGAAATACATAATGCATTGGCTATAAAACTACAGGTTCACTCTGCTAACAAGAAGTCACATAGCAGTCCCAGTACTGGGCATTAGGGGGAAAAGGATTATCCATAGTCTAATCTGTAAATGCCCCTTAAAGATACCAGCTCTCTGGTAGTTGTAGTTCAGTCAGCACTCAGAAATACAGTATGTATTGGCTATAAGACAACAGGTCCCAAGATCCTCTGCTGTCAGAAGAATTGGATCCACTCTGCTAACAGGAAGTGATGTAGCAGTCCCAGTACTGGGCACTAGGGGGAATAGGATTAATCATAGTCTCATCTGTAAATGTCCTTTAAAGGTAAAATGATATAGCTGACACCCAGCTGCATCCTCCCCCTAACTGAAATCGTTGGTCTCCAAAGAGTTAGTGGAGCCCACTGTAATATAAATTACTTAATACACAAGGATACATTTGAGCGTTAACTGTAAACAAGAAATCAACCATAAATCATATTCCCCAGTAATTTTCAAACATCAGTGTTCTTCTGTAGCTATGTGCACAACTCATCAGTTAGAATGAGATTACTTTGTTGACAGTCCAGTGAGGTGGCAGTGGCCCACCCAGTAATGTCAGAGCACAAGTCAAAGTCACCTTCTACTCAATGAATGGTAGTAGAATCTTGCATTTTACTTGAAAGCTGAATAGTGGGTATAAGATTATCAGAGTTTTCTTCCAGTGTATTCTATGTCAGTCTCTTGGGTGGGTTAATGTTCTGCCTTAGGGACGTGAGCTCATGAGTTGAATCAGAGGCACTTGTGTTTACCAGATGAGGGAGATCAGCACCAAGTAGGCCAACTCCAAAGTTTCAGACTTCTGGACTCCTTCACAGATGCCTTGACAGGACTCATTATCCCGTGTCTTTAGCCCATAACCAGGACCAGCAGCAACTGAATGGGGTTCAAACCCAAAATCATCATCAGCTTTGAGCCTTGTCATCGGGCCTTCATCACTAGGTCAACCTGAATTTTTACACCCTTCCAATGGTTGGGCTAGCTGTTTCGACTTTAACTTTGGTAGTGTCCACAGGTGTGGGGGAGATTGCCACTCCTTGCTCTGAGGTTTCATCTCCTGTTCCCTCAACTGAGGGAAATGTATCATTATTCTCCTGAAGGTGTGGCCGAAACCAGTCAGGCACCATCTCTTCTTCATCACTTTCATCCTCTTCCTCTGAATGTTGGTTTGATCTAGGTTTAAAGTTGCGTGGTTCGATTGGTTTTGAGTCAGTTGGCTATTTGAATGGCATCTGAAATGGGTAGCAAGTGATCTTGGTGTCACATTATCAGTGAGCCCAATTTCTCTTCAGGGTGGATCTGATAAACTGGCAGCCCAGGAAGTTGCTTGCAAATGATATATAGTTGGGATTGCCAGTGATCAGCTAGCTTATGTTTCCTGGGTACTCCCAAGTTTCTCAACAGCACACAATTCCCCAGCTGAAGGTCTTGTACTTTCGCCTTGAGGTCAAAGGTACTTTTATTTTTTTGCTCTTGTGTGGTTACAGTCTCGATCGCCTTTTCATGGGCTTGCTTCAGATTTTTCTGTAGTTGGTTAACATCCCCCTTTGTCCTGACAAAGCAGCACAGGAGATGACCAGATCTGTGTAGCTACACAAGGAAAACTGGGACTAAAGACCATATAAATATATCTTCAAAGTGAGATTAATTTACAGTGAAAATGATAACCACACTCCAGCACATAGCAAACATAAATGACCCACAATCAAAAATGCCTAAATTACAGAAAACTAACAAACTACCTGCAGTATATACAAAATATATACAAGACATGGGTAACAGAGAAATTCCAGGGATGCAAGGACAGGGGAAATTTGGACTGGGTACAAGAACAAGGGGAGTAGAAATAAAGCAGCAGGGTACAGGATGCAAGGCTAGCTCAGGAGCAGGATAAACAGGCATAAGGATCTGGCAGCAAGGAAAGCAATCAAAACACTGACGCAAGGAGCAATAACAGAGGTGGAACTTAAGTACCCTTTCACAAGGTGTGACCAGGTGGAGTTGATTGCTGGAACCTGCTGGATGCTGGGAAACATCTGTTGGTAGACACTGAAACTACAGCTTTCTGCCCAGAGATCCACAGTGCCACCCACAGGTGAACCAAGTCGTGACACCCTTGTATGAAGTCAAGTATGTGTGATCCACGGAGGTTCTGAAAGCTAGGTCATCTGGCAGTCGAGCTTCTCCCCCAAACCCAAATCTATAGGGGGAATACCCCATGGCATCATTAGTTGTGCTGTTGTAGGTATGAACTACAGCTGCAATATGATTTCCCCATTGTTGTTTCTTCTCTGAGGGCAAAGTTTCTAGCATATTCAACAGAGTGCCATTGAAATGTTCATGTTGAGGATGTCCCTGTGGATGATATGGGGAAGTTAAGGATTTTTGGATGCCCAGCAGCTCACATAGCTTGTGAACAAATTTGCTCTCAAAGTCCCTGCCCTGGTCAGAATGTATTCGTTGTGGCAGACCATAGTGCACTAAAGTCTTTTCCACCTACTTTTGCCACAGTGACTGCTTTTTGATCCTTGGTGGGGAAGGCTTGAGCATATTGAGTAAAATGGTTAGTTAACACCAGAACATTGCTTCTCCCACCGGCATCAGGTTCCAGGCACAGAAACTCAGTGCACACTAACACATTAGGCCCTTGACCTACAGATAACTCATGAGGGCAGCTTTGGTTGGTAGAGTTTTCCTTTAAATGCACTGTAAGCATGAGAGACAGTAGCTCTCTACTTCTGCTCTCATAACAGGCCAGTATAAGCAGTTACTAACCAATCTAAAGGTCCTATCTGGTCCTAAGAGCGAGTATTAATCATGAAGAGCCAATAGTTTTGCTTGTCTGTGTTTCTCTGGGAGGAAAAACTGCCACCTTTATTCCAAATCTTCTGAAGGACCCCTCCAATAAATTATGCTGTCTTGTACCTTCCCATTCTTGGTAGACTAACCTGGCATTCATGATGGAACCATTTAGCAGCAGGTTGGGATCTTGTTTGGTTAGAGCTTTCAAAGTTAAACTGCAGAGTGGGACCTCGCTCTGATCTGCATTCAAGTCTCTCTCTTTGACAACTGTGGAAGCCCCTTGCTTCTCACTTGAAACAGGTCACAGTAGCACTTGGGCACTCCCAATGGAGTGACTCCAATGGCCTCAGCTCCAGCAGCTCCTTTTTACCAATGATCAATGCCTTGGCAAAAAGCCTGGACTTTTTGCCAAATTTTTGGATCTGTGTTCCGATTACGTGGTCTTCAGGATAAAGAGTCAGCATCTGTTTCCTACTCCCGACCGATATTTCAAACTGAATTGAAATCCCAATAAACGATGTCCAGTGTCATCTAGCTTGGCTGTTGTCAGAAGATAAGTTAAGGGATTATTGTCTGTATTGACTTTGAAGGAGGCCCCACACAGATAATCCTTAAATTTGTCAACGATGGCCCACTTCAGGGCCAACAACTCCAACATAGGCACCAGGTAGTTTTTCTGAGACTTCAGCTTATGTAAACTATGGGACGTAACCTCCCATCTTGCTTTTGGTATAGGACCCCACCCAACCCTTCTTGACTGGCATCCACATGGAGCTCATATGGTTTGGTAGGATCTCTGTGATCCAGCACTGGAGCTTCTGTACGGCTTTTTGTGATGTGATGGAAAGCTCTCTCACATTGGGAAATCCATCTGTCCTGAATGGATTCTTGGGACTTTTGAGCTCCTCTTCTCTCTTGACCTGCCTTTCAATTCTCAACTTCGCTTTTCCCTTCATCACTCCATAGTAACTCATTGAGTGGGTGGGCAACCTTTATGAAATAAACCTCGATTATCCAATATTAGGAGCAGAAAAGACTTCAGTTCAGTGACTGTTTTTGGTCTGGACCATGTGGTAACCGCCTACAACTTCTAAGGGTCAGTGGCAATCCCTTCTGCTGAAATGACATGCCCTATGTAGGTGACAGAAGGTTGATAGAGCTGACATTTTTCCAATGACAATTTCAGCTTTGAAGAACCTTCTCAAGTCTCACTTTGTGTTCTTCCAAAGTCTTCCCGAAAAATGTTCATGTTTCCCACTGTGCGCTCTATCAGCCTTTGGAAAGTGGCAGGAGCACCTGATAGTCTTTGAGGCATCGGTTTGAATTCAAAGAACCCTAATGGGCAGATGAACTCCATCTTTTCTCTATCGTCCAGATACATGGGGATCTGATAGCACCTACTTTTCAGATCTAGGGCACCGAACCATTTCACCTCTGACAGATATTGAAGGGCATCTTCAATTTGAGGAGTGGTGTAATGATCAGGAATGGTTCTTCTGCTCAGAGTTCTGTAGTCAATACACATAAGCAGGGTCCCATTTTTCTTCCTCACTATAACTATATGGCCTCCTTCCTCAGGCCATGGGTCAATCATCTTGAGTGGGGCTTATATGGGCAGCCACGATGGACAGACTATACAGCACTGCAAGCCTGCACAATTGCCACAATAAACCATTACATATTAGAGATGCTTTCATAAAAGACACTTTATTTTATGAAAGCATCTCTTTGTATGAAAACATCTCTTTGTAAGTATTGTACATATACAGTAAGTAAATTTTCAGCATGTCAATAGCTACTGTATTATGTCTAATAGGCCTCCTGAGTGAATAGTGTCTAGCAATGCCTTAGTGTACACTCCCTCCACTTGAACTGACACTATAGCAGAGAGCCCTATAAGCTTCTCAGGTAAGTCATTTGGTGTTACATGGTTGGCTTGACCCTTTGTTCTCCCTGCTAGTTGTTGGAATGATCTAACAGTGACTTTAAATTGAGGCTGTTCATTTACCCCTGGCTCAGTTAGCTTGCGACGGAGCTTCATTGAGGGTTCCGATGAACTTCTAACTGGGCTAACCATGGGAGACATCCTGGATGGGCCCCCCAGATGTAGTGCTACCATTGCAGGGGCTGCTTGATAATGCTTGTCCTCAGTGGTTGCCCTGACCTTGCAAGCATCATATTTCAACTATAGGATAATAATGCAACAGACACAGTTCTTTAATAACACCTCTATATTAGTCTTGTTCAAAAGAGTAGACTATAAGAATAGTGGGTTTAGGATTTACAACCCCAGTTAACACATAAAAATAGAACACTGATAAAATAGGAATAATCAGTTAGCAACATTTAACAAATTATACAGTTATGAGTAGTAAAGTTCAACTATTAAACTGCAACACCACCAGTAAGAGGAGGAAGAAAAGGCTTTTTACCTCATCAAGTCCCACTAGTCTACCAGCACCGCAATGGTGGACGCAGAGAATTATGTAAATGTATACTCTGACATACATAGATATAAATATCCTAATTTGAATAATAATGGCCTTATAAGAGAAGAGGTCCCTTTAAATAGCGATTGTAACTTGAGTCCTGTCATGTTTAAAGTTCCTGATATGGTGATGTTCGTTGCCTTCTGCTATCAATGGTGGGGGCCATAAACAGTAGTGAATACTAGTAATTCAATAAAGTTGAAAAGAAAGTCTGCGGTACTGATCAAAGCAAAGATCTCCTGATATTGAGGTGTAAAGGTGTCTGCATGCAGTGTCTCTAGATTGATGACAGAAAGAGGTTAGGCATCTGCCAAACAATATCATCAATCTCATGGATAGCATGGCCTCCTAGGAACAAGAGTTCTTACACAGGCTCTTGGCTGTTTGCAGGGATATGCAAAGTTGCCGCCTGACAGCTTGTGAGAATGGCAAGCTGAGATGTCTGTGCGAAGACCAGATAGTAACAATCCCGGTGCAGAGAAGACTGATGCGATCCCAGTGTGGTGATTGGCATCATTGCTGTGCTGAACTGAAGTGCAGAAATAGGCAAACAATCTGTCTTTGGAAGAGAGTGACAGTGCCCCTATGTTCAGCTCTGAATTCCATACCAAGAGAGCGAGCCAGTTCCTTGCAGTAGAATATATCTGCTCTCCCAGCAACCTTCTCATTCCCCAGCTCTCTTGTAGTTGAATCATCACTCAGAAATACATAATGCATTGGCTATAAAACTACAGGTTCACTCTGCTAACAAGAAGTCACATAGCAGTCCCAGTACTGGGAATTAGGAGGAAAAGGATTATCCATAGTCTAATCTGTAAATGCCCCTTAAAGATATAATGACGCACCCGGCTACACGTAGATTTTAACAGCTGCACCTGTACGTTTCGGCACAAAAAAATGCTTGTCTTATGCGGAATGGGGTTGCTATAGGTAAAGAACACAACAGCTAGCTATAGTGTCTGATCACCTATGCTAGAGGTAGGCATGACAGTGGCTAAATTGCTATTACCATTACTATGAAAGCAAAAAAGAGGCCCCTACCAATACAGAGCGGTTTAAAACAATTGACCAACTCTGCCTCATGGAAGAACTTGCACACATAAAACCTAATAATACTTCCATTATCATTCAGTATTGACTTGTTGGCTCGCCTTGTAAACACTTGTTTGATGATTGTGAACTATTTAAATTAGGTTTGTAGGTAAGTTTGTAGGATCCATTTATCAATTTTAAATTTATTTATTTTGAGTCCTCCATTATAAATATGCTTCCAAATACATTTTCTCTTGGTAGTATACAATTTGATAGCGATTTTATTATGTACCCAATACCGGACTTCAAGAAAATAACCGCCGTGGGTTGTCTCTTTGGTTGATTGACACCCAGGCAACCAATTTAAGGCAGTCTTGCTAATGTGGGCGGTTACCCTGACGAAGTCACGTGTTACCCGTGACGCAACACGTTGGTACGCCCAGACAATACTCCCGGAGCATGGTGACGTGACGTTCGGCACACGCGCCATATTAGGACTCTGTGCAATACCTATGTTATGAGGATGTTCTGCTTGTATTGGTCTTCTGACATGTGAGTGGGACTTTTTATTGTTATATTCAAATAAAATGCAGTATCACACTATGGAGCATGTTCATTTATGTCTCTGAGCTGACCCTGGGGGAACGAGAGGTATTGCCAGATTAATGAGGGACTGAAGGAGACCTGGATGACAATGACCCTGGAGCAGTATTAGGCAAGGTGTTTGCTGTGGATACGTGGTGTATACCACAAAGCGTGCTGGCCTTTGTGGTCAATACAAGGAGGTGAGGGGGCAATCAGACCACTCTAGGATTGTGACACCAGTGGCACTTTCACGAATATGAAGTTTTTTCTTCACCTGTGTTTGAAATGGACTGTTTTATAAACTCACCAATACCACCCAATTAAGTGTGTCACACTCACACGGTTCTATGACTCCTGATCTATGCCCACGGAGTTGCTCACAGGCTCTCAAAGTTTTGTATGAGCATTTCACCTGTCTAGTTTTATGAGCATTTCACTTGTCTGGTTGTTTGTATGTGCATCCCACTTGTCTATTCGTTTTTATAGCAGATTATGTTTATGTTTCTATTCATCTATATATCTACTGGTATTGCCTACATTTGTTAGCACTGCACCAATAGTTTTATTTATTACGTTTACTTTTGGTATAAAGGTGGGTGCTTAGCGGATTTCATTAGTATATCCATTTAAGCGCAGAAAGGTTTTATCTATATATTTTTTGCCCAAAAAAAAAACCCACATAATTTTCCTTTAAGAAACTGATTTCCCATCTTTTAAATTACCTAGATTGAATTATAAATATTTTACTGATATTTATCATTCAGGCTACCCAGATAAGAAGTCAGGAGTTAGCATACTCTTAGCAGGAACATTTCAATATACTTTTCTTGACGATTATAGAGATGCTGAGGGACGATGTCTCTTCATCAAAGGGAGATGTGACAACCAGTTGATTACCTTCGCTACATTATATATTCCTAATTGTAATCAATGAATTTGCAGAAGGCATAGTAGTAGTGGGAGGCAACTTTAACTTTGTGCTTGACCCGAATTTAGACTCTGTAAAAGCCAATTCCAATCACTCTCTTGTTGCTCATAGACATATTTAAAATGCCTTCACCATCACCAGTGAATTGATATCTGGAAAATGTCATCATCCAAAGATTACTCTTTTTACTCACATGTATGCAACACCTACATGAGAATTGATTTTTTTTTTTTACTAAAGCATCATTAACTTTCCAATGCTACACAATTAAATAAAGGGAATATTACCTTATCTAACCACACTCCAATATACCTCAGTTTATCTATTGACACATCGGTTCCCTCTTGGTCCTGGTGTTTAAAGTGTTACTAAACGCACAACAGTAAAATCAGTCTGTATATGCAGTAAAGCATGCTTGTTATACTCACTGTGGAACCTAAGGGGTTAATCCTCTGCATTGTGTAAAAAGGTTGTTTGATCCTGTTTTTTACACCATACTTGTGCCTGCGTTTCCCTGTGTCAGTTCACACATCTCTGGTCATACCGGGAGCCCTGACATTACACCAAGGCCAATCCTGACCAGAAGTGGCTGCACAGGGAAGCAATTTTGGCTTGTTGAGAAAGATGCATCCTGAGGAGGTTGTGTACTTGTCGCTGTTAGTCTTAGAAGACAGAGAATATGGCAATCAGATTCTGAAGGAGTATACCAGGGCTCAGATGCTAGAATGCATACAAGTTGCTCATTCACTAGTGGATCGGGGCACAGAGTTTTCTGAGGTGCAGACATTGATCCAGGTTTGTGCTGAGTCGGCTCTGTCCTGTACCCCTGAAAGCAGGGGTGACTTTTTTCCACCATTTAGTGCAGATCAAGTGGAATAACTGGTATGGCTGTTGGAGGATGATCCAGATTGCTTCCTTAAGCATCATGCAGTTTGTCCATCACATGTGCTTATGGATTACATAAATGCAGTGCAGTCTTTGGTCAGACAGGCTATGTGTAAGCTGAGCTTTGTTCAACCGGTATTACAGACATGGTCAGATTTGTTACACCCAGCCTCAGCCATCTTGCAAAAACTCAATCCTGCTTCTAACCTATTTCTTCAAAGCTCTATTCCTGCATTCCTGACAGCACCCCCAGTGACAGCCCAGTATACCCTACCATCAACCACATGCCAGTACCCTGTTCCCACTCGCTGCACCTATCCTGCCTTTAACCCTGTAAAGAAGCCCTCTGTAGCAACTGCTCCCTCCTCTGTTCCATCCTCCAGCTATTCCCTGTCTTCAGCTGCTCCATCCATTTACAGACCTGCATTTACTTACAGTGCTTCAGTAACTAAAAACAAAAAGAAGCAAAAATTCTTTCCAACCAGTACCATTCTGCCAGTATCCAAAACGGTCAGCCTGCCGTCTGAGAACCCGCCTTCTGTTGTCCAGCCTGGTGCCCCGGTGCCCGCGATTCAGCCTGATGCCCTGATGGCTGATGACCCAGTGTACGCTACCCAGCCTGATGTTCCTACCCAGCCTGATGACCCAGTGTTCGTGATCCAGCCTGATGACCCGATCCAGCCAGATGACTCGGTGCCCGCTGTCGTGCCAGATGACTCGGTGCCCGCTGTCATGCCAGATGACTCGGTGCCCGCTGTCGTGCCAGATGACTCGGTGCCTGCTGTCGAGCTTGGTGACTCGGTGCCCGCTGTTCTGCCAGATGACTCTGTGCCCGCTGTCGAGCTTGGTGACTTGGTGCCCGCTGTTCTGCCAGATGACTCGGTGCCCGCTGTTCTGCCAGATGACTCGGTGCCCGCTGTTCTGCCAGATGAGTCAGTGCCCGCTGTCGTGCCAGATGAGTCGGTGCCCGCTGTTCTGTCAGATGCCTTGGTGCCCGCTGTTCTGTCAGATGCCTTGGTGCCCGCTGTCGTGCCTGATGCCTCGGTGCCCGCTGCCCAGCCTGACATGCCTCTGCCCGCTGCCCAGCCTGACGTACCAGCTCCTGATGCCTAGCCTGCTTCTGGAAATCCTGTGTCCAGCAACCTGCCTTCCTGCGGTTTCCTGCAAAAAGATAGGCCTATCAGCAGGAGACCCAGCCAATCGCTTTATTCCGGCAGTGGGATGTCCAGCCAGTTGCCAGACCCAGGCAGTGGAACATACGGGCCATTACGGACTGTTTGGAACATCCTGAGGCCGCTCCTTGGGGGGGGGGTACTGCCAGGAATGGACTCACCAATGGTGGTGGGACTCACCTGCCTTGTGGGCTGCAGTACCAAGGCTGGCACATACCAGGAGCCCTGACAGTAACACTTTAAACAAATCCCTCATTGAAGATCCAACCATACTTCCAGAAATAACTTCTGACCTAAATATTTATTTTACATCTAACAATGATCCCGAAATTTCCCCTCACATGACATGGGAAGCACATAAGGCCTTTATTTGAGGCCCTTTCATTAAATATGGGTCTATACTTAAGAAAAAAAAAAAAGAAAAAAAATCAAGAATTGACTTCTAAAATCCAAAAACTTGAACTTCTTCATAAAAAACATCAAACTCCAGATACATTTACAGAACTTTCACACTTATGTTCCTCTCTCAAATAAAGGAGAAGCCACACTTGCCAAATGCAAACATCATCTTTATGAATATACTAACCAATGTAGCAAATCTCTGGCGAATGCTGTATGCAAGCAGAGAGCTAAAACTTATATACCTATGATTTCTTCTCAGGATGGCTCTATGAAAATAAATACAACAGAAATAGCTGAAACTTTTAAAAATTACTATTCTTCCCTATATAATCTAAACACTAGGTGTCCTGGTCAACAATCACGATTACATGAAGATAGCTTTAAAACCTCAATCAGGCATCCCTTCCCTTTCAACTATCACATCCTCTCTCTTGGATACACCGATCACAGACTCGGAACTAGCTCAAGCTATTAAATTGTCTCCTCACTTTATAAAAGCATTTCATTCTCTTCAACACCCTTCCTCCATTTGTCCAACGGCCCTATCTGCATATATAACAGAAATACCCAAGGAAGGAAAAGATCCTACACTATGTTCCAATTATAGACCTATTTCTTTACTTAATGTATACGTTAAATTGTTTGCCATGATAATTGCACTGCGACTTATACCACATCTTCGGAAACTTATCAACTTAGACCAAGTGGGATATATGCCAACTAGAGAAGCTAGAGGTGTGCTGTCAATGTTATCCACTCAGTTCTTTCAAAGACTGATCACTCTTTTATCTTTCTCCAGGTGCAGAAAGAGCCTTTGGTAGGGTTGACTGGACTTTCACATGTCTCACTTTAGAGGTTATAGACTTAGGTCCATGTATGTGATCTTGGATCAATGCCCTCTATTCAAATTCCTCAGCCCAGGTATGCTTAAATGGTACTCTTTCTTCCTCTTTTTCTATAACAAATGGAACTCGACAGGGATGTCCACTATCTCCACTCATTTTCACATTAACATGAGAACCCTTCCTGAGAACTGTTAGAGCAAATCCAGATATTACTGAAATTTTTTGCAGGAATTGTGAACATACAATTTCGGCATATGCAGATGACTTACTTTTCTTTCATAGCCTATTACCACTTTACCAAACCTGATTGCGGAATTTAAACGACACAGGAACTTATCAAACTTTCATGTTAAACATGAACATAGCCTTGAGAACCCGAAGGGAAAATCTACTTCAGTACAAAGAGAAAAAAACAAACAACCGTGTACCTCTAGTAACTACATACAACCCGGCACTAGAGGGAATAAGAAAAATAGTCAAAGATTTACAACCCATCATAACAGAGGATGGAACTCTGAAAGAAATATTCCAGCAACCCCCAATACTGGCTTTCAGACAACCCCCCAACCTCAGAAATAAACGAATCAGTAGGAAACTTCCTTCTGATTATGATGCCACAAATAATGGAAGCAAACCCTGCAATAAGAAACGCTGCAAGCTGTGCAACCAAATCAATCCATCAAAAAGTGTCAGACACTCAAAAGGAATCTTCAATATTTCCGGATCATACAGCTGCACCTCCAGTAATGTTGTATACCTTATCCAGTGCAGAAAATGCAGCAAAGGATCTTATGTTGGTGAAACAGGACAGAAGTTGCAAATATGGATGAATTTGCACAGACATACCATCAAGGAACATAAAGAAGATGACCTCTGCACACCTGTAGGACACCATTTCTCACAACCAGGCCACAATATGGAAGACCTCAATATTTTAGTTCTGAAAGGAAAATTTAAATCTATCCAGGAAAGAAAAACATTTGAACTAAGAATGATAATTCTATTTGACACAAAAGATAACGGTCTTAATTTGGACATGGGATTCCTCAACCATTATCCGACAGCTTTATGACTATCTATTAGCTAAAACTTGACCCCCTCTGTGTGAGTGTTGTATCCCCCCCTCCCCCCCTCGCTTTTGATGTATCTTATCTGTAGCCCTTTTTTTTTTTTTTTTCTCAATCCCTTCTAACATTCTGCTTAAACTTTGTGATTTGTAATAGTACTGCTTAGACCTTGAAGAAGGGGACATACCCCGAAAGCTTGTCCTCAAAATTGTATGTTAGTGCAAATAAAAAAAGTATCAAGGACAGTACTCAATTGTTTATGTTAACTATAAAAATCTGAAGCCCTAAAGCTCACTATCCCAAAAAATAAACTTTGTAATCTACAGACAAATTTCCATTTCAAATGGGCCTCATCCCACATTAAATATCTGGGTATTTTACTACCCTCAAACCTATCTGCTTTCCTGGTCTTGTAATTTTTCTTGGACGGGCAGATGTAATATTTTGAAACAGAATACACTTCACAAGATTCTGTATCTATTTCAAACAATCCTGATAAACATTCCAACTTACTTTTTTAAAACGTTACAATCCATTTTTTATAAATTTATTTGGGCTTCCAAACCTGTCAGGATTAAAGATACTATTCTTCACAGACCAAAAACCTTAGAAGGATTGGCACTCCCTGACATTAAACTTTACTTTTTCGCTGCTCACCTTTCAAGAGCCATAGATTAGTGTAGACATTCTGATATAAAACAATGGGTATCCACGGAACAATCTTTTTTTCTTCCATTCCCCTCCCTGCTCTCCTGTGGAGCCCAATACATCCACAATTGATTCTACATACTCACCCCACCATTACAACCACATGGAAACACTGTAAAAATGTTTTTATTAAGTATGAGATCTCCCCCTTACCCTCTCCACTTCTCCCGATTTTTGACCATCCTAAATTCACTCCAGGTAGAAGAGATAAAACGTTTCGCATAATAATAGCTAAAGATAAATATCTTGCATTCCAGTTTATACAAAATTTGACTTGGTTGCCGCCAGAGCAAATGTCATCTGAGTCCTCTTTCTCTTCAACTCGACCATTGCAGATCCTTCAAATCTTAAATTTTCTATGCTCTTTACCAAATGCTGTTTCATTTATTCGCTAACTGACGACATTTGAACAAGAATGCCGGGCAATGGGTCCTTTTTCCCATGCACTTTCCTTTTCCAATAAACTCTTACTTTCTGACTCGTTACAACAGCATTCAAAATTTATATAAATGGGAACAGGATCTGGATATTAAATTTACACTTCAGGCTAGATCTAAATTACTCATAGTATCAATTCGCTCATCTATAAGTAATCAATATCAAGAATCTGGATATAAGTTACTTTCTCGTTGGTATCATACTCCTAAATTATTAATATTAATATATCCACTTACTTCAGATTCCTGCTGGCGATGTGACAATCAACAGGCAGATTTGTTACATATCTTCTGGACTTATCCCTGTCTTGATTTCTGGACCAAGGTACATATTGTCACTCAGAAAGTCATTAATCATATTATCCCTAAAGATCCAATTTTTTTTTTTTCCTTCTACATCATAAGAACATACCTCTTAAAATATACAAAAATTCAGTCATTATTTATTTAGTAAATGCAGCCCGATCCTGCATCCCAGTTCTTTGGAAATCCTCTTAGCCTCCCACCATATGACTGGTCGTTTTGTTGAATTCATGATATCGAACACATGGAAAATTGTACTAGTTTTCTCAAAAATACAAATCAGAAAATACAGTATCATAATATATGGTCCTGCTGGAAGGACTTCTCCCATTCTGACAAATATATTATTATCCTAACAGACTCTTCCCCTTCCTCTTTGAGGAGCCCTTGATGAATAATAACTTTATGCGTATATCTTAAATGTATTGACCTTTATATCCCCACAGTTGGATTAGGGGTTTTTACTTCCCTCCCACCCCTCCTTCATTTCCCTACTCCTTCCTTTCCCCATTTCACCCCCCTCCTTTTATTTATTTATTTATTTATTTTTCTTTTTCCCCCACTCCCCAATTGTATAGTATTTTAATGCAGCATTCATTGTGTTATCTTATGATATGTTATGTTTATCATAGCACTATGTGCTTTCATTTTATAATACAGTTCATTTTTTTTATCTTTTATCCATATGTTATTGTTCTTATTGAATATGCTTATATATGTCTTCCTTGCATTGTAAAATTGTATAAGCTTTAAATAAAAGAATGTATAAAAAAATGCATATTCTCAGTAAAAATTATAAAATAAATTTTAGTTCAAACACACACAATATTATACTAAATTTTTTGGTAAAATATAAAATATGAGGTTGCGTTGAGTAAACAGATACCAAACATTTCAAGTCTTAACATTGTGTGCGCCTATGATATCGCAAAAAAACCTATTGTACCCAAAAATCTCCATATGTGACAATTTAAAAGTCTTTACAGCTACCGTATTTTTCGCCGTATAAGACGCACCTGAGCATAAGACGCACCTAGGTTTTAGAGGCAGAAAACAGGAAAAAAAAAATTCTGAACTAATGGACTGCAGACACAGTACAGGAGATGACCAGAGACTGCGGACAGCACAGGGATGACCAGAGACTGCGGACAGCACAGGGATGACCAGAGACTGCGGACAGTACAGATGACTGCTGACCTTTGGGGAAGTGGGGAGCGGGTACCTGAATTTGACAGCTACCCGCTCTTACTTCTGCAGAGTTTTTGTTTGATCTTACCTGTTCCTTGATCCAGCCGCGCGCTGTCTTCCCGGCTTCTGTAATGGCGCTCGGCATGACAGCCGGGTGCCCAGTGCGCATGAGCGAGAAGCACTTGCGCTTTGTGATTGGTCCGGCGGCTTCTGGGATCTGTCATGTGTCCCAGGTACCGCCTTACCATTCACAAAGCGCACCGCTTCTCGCGCATGCGCACTGGGCACCCGGCTGTCATGCCCAGTGCCCACTACAGAAGCCGGGAAGACAGCACGCCGCTGAATAGAGGAACAGATAAGGTCCCACTGCAGAGCTGAGCGGCCGGCCCGGTATTCTGACACGGCCGCGGTGGAAATACTGGACTGGCCGCTCAATATTCGCCTTATAAGACACACTGACATATCCCCCCCAGTTTTGGGGAAGAAAAAGTGCGTCTTATACGGTGAAAAATACGGTACTTGGTTTAGAGTTAACTGTGAGCTCTGGTGCTAGGAATATTGCTCTAACTCCAACATTTGCAGCAATACTTCTCATGTGAGGCGCAATCGTGGTTTACATACATGTGTGCAGCCTGTGCCCCGGTTTCATTTGCATTGGGCATTAAGTTTATTTTTTTGTTTGTTTGAAATACATTTTAATATATATATTTATTTCTTTGAATTTTTTCAATTTAACATTATTTCTATCATAAGGGTTAACCAACCTCCATGTGATAGCACTGGCAGGTACTCTACTATAGAGACATTGGGGGTATAGACCCTAATATCTCCCCTGCCATCCAAAGCAACTAACTGAGCAGAGATATGCTCAGTTACATGTTTCCCTGGCTGTACCAGCTAGGGAATGAAAGCTCTGAAACTGAAAGTGTTGAGATCATCATTGCTTATAGTTTCATTCCAGGCAGAGGAGATTGAGGTATGGATGTTTGTCTCTTTCCACCTCCCATTTTGAAGCTCTCTGATGTGGTCCTGGGCTCCTGATAAGGGCATGGGGGGGAACGTGCCACCTGCACTGTGAAAGTGATTGGCAGCTATACAACCATCAGATCACTTTCACTTTACAGCAAGGAGTCACCTGCAAAAAATGGGCACAAGCTGATGTTTGCTACTGCCCAGGGTTTGGTTCCCCCCATCCAGCTGCCATTGCCAACACTGCTTGACCCATCTCTGACATGGTTTTCTGCATGGCGACATAAGCTTCCATAAACTGCCCTACTGTTTTCTGGACCTTTCAATAGGACTGTTTAATCATTGCTAGAGCCTGGGCCAACTGAGACAGAGTCTGCATGTGCCATCCATTGAGGCTACGACCTGAGCCTCAGGCACTCTCAACATGGTTGAAATAGCGTGAATGACACAAGAGGAAGCCCTGGGCCGGGTTCCACCCTGAACTTCTACCTTCCTATCCTTGGCTGCCATCAGAGCTTCTTCTTACCTTGTGGTCTTTCAGACTCCATGGTGCTCTGGACCCCTCTCTGAAAGGCCAACCCCTGCTGACACCACAGAACACTCTTAACCAGAATAAGTCACCACCAGAAAGTATACTCACACACTGATTGGAGTAATCTGATAAGAGGTTTATAGCAAACTTCAATGTAGCTTGGTTATACAGTATAGACAGAATTGGCATGTGCAAAGTCAGTTGTTACTTGTGTCAGCTTTACATAAGAAAAGACAACACTTATCACAGAGTCTCAACTAGTGTTAGCAAGCCTGCTTTTCAGACACTAATCCAATACCTTCATCCTGAGGTGGCTTTACAATCCCCAGTGAGCAGGGAGAACTATAAAACAGGTATCCTAGCTCACTTCAGGCCCTCAGGACCTGAGCCACCTAAGGTTGGCAAGGAGGTAGCCTGAAATAAGGAAAGAGCTATTTACCCCCAAAAACCTATGCTCTTTTAAATGCAGTGACGAGTCTTCTACATGCGTGCTGGGGCCCAGTTGAAGTAGAAGTTCCAGTTGGTGCACAATGAGAGGAAGTGTGAATGATGATTCTCTAAAGAACAATGCAATAAAGAAAGGGAAGAACAGCGCTCCCCCCTAAAAGCAGCAATTGACTTGTGTAATAGCTCTTTAAAGCAATAGTCACTAGTAGATCTACAGCAGGTAGATGTTAAGCTGGCAGAAGTGATTGTTGAGACAGGACGGCTCCTCTCTAGACTAATAGACTATTGGCACAATAGGAAAAGGTCTCCTTAAAAGAGTAAATTGATGATGGTGGTTACACAGCTGGGGTTCGGCCTGTGGAAAGGCTGTCCTGCCATCAGTTCTGATGATAAGGCTGTGTTGAATGTGGACAAGCAAAAGTGGCTGTAGGAACTAGGCTGCAACTTATAATAACTATGTGCAATGTCTGCAACTGTGTGCAGAAAAATAGCAAATAATGGATCAAGTGTCAGTGTTCCCTTTCCTTCGTAATACTTGGGACTCT
Organism: Staurois parvus; assembly: GCF_062004578.1. Classification (NCBI taxonomy): domain Eukaryota; kingdom Metazoa; phylum Chordata; class Amphibia; order Anura; family Ranidae; genus Staurois; species Staurois parvus. The sequence goes on from NW_028318295.1 coordinate 4,515,644, forward strand.
TTCACCCAAGAGATGGCATTCGGTGAATTCTGGTGGTCTTTCTGTCTCCTCCAATGGGGCTTCCATGCACTCTCCGGTCCCGCTTGCATCATTCCACTTGGTCACCTTAGCTTTCTAGACAATGCGGCAAGGTCAGCGATCAGCAGATTCTCTTTGCCTCTCTTTCTCTCTCTTTCCGCAGCTTGGTCTGGTCTTCCAGCAGTTAGCACACTCCTCTCTCCAGATCTCTCTCTTCTCATTCCCCCCTCAATCTCCCGGGCTTTCGTATATATATATATATATATATATATATATATATATATAAAAAAAAAATATATATATATATATATATATATATATACGGTTGTGCTCAAAAGTTTACATACCCTGGCAGAAGTTGTGAAATTTTGGCATTGATATTGCAAATATGACTGATCATGCCAAAAAATGCTCTTTTATTAAAGGATGATGATCATATAAAAGTTTGCATACCCTGGAATGTTTGGCCTTTGTACAGACAGACAAGGTGACACACATGGGTTAAAATGCCAATTAGAGGTTAATGTCCCACATTTGTGGCTTTTTAAATTGCAATTAGTGTCAGTGTAGTCAATTATTTTGTTAGCTCTTACCTGGAAGCACTGACTGGGCTAGATACTGAGCAATGGGGATCAGAAAAAAACTGCATAACAAGGTAATGGAACTTTATAAAGATGGAAAAGGACATATAAAAATGTCCAAAGCCTGGAATATGCCAATCAGTACTGTTAAATCACCTATTAAGAAGTGGCATTTTAACCCGTGTGTGTCACCTTGTGTGTCTGTACCAAGGCCAAACATTCCAGGGTATGTAAACTTTTGATCATGGCCATTTGGGTGATTTCTGTTATCATTATGACTTAAAAAGGAGCTAAACAACTATTTGATAATAAATGGCTTCATATGACCATCATCCTTCAATAAAAGAGCATTTTTTTGGCATGATCAGTCATATTTTCAATATCAATGCCAAAAGTTCACAATTTCTGCCAGGGTATGTAAACTTTTGAGCACAACTGTACGTGTATGTATGTATGTGTGTGTGTGTATATATATATATATATTTATATATATACAAAATGTAGTTCCTAGATACACTGCTCCTTAATAAAGTCCTGCTGTTCAGCATACAAGTTCCAGGGGGCTGTTCTACAGAGTATGAATGCCACTGTTCTGCAGGACACACCATCTTCTATTCACTTTAACATCCTGCATCGAACACTTGTAGCAGGGTGTTACAGACATACGTAGTACATCCAAAGAGCTGAACTAGTTAAAGATCCATAACCAGCACCTTTGTATTTGAATTCTCAAAAACATACAAAAACTCAACCAGTTTTGTTAGATGATATGGGAAAAGCAGAACTGCTCCAGACACTAGATTCCCCTTGTCCTCCATGTCAGTATTGGGTGGCATCCAGGGAGCCCTGGCTCTACAACTAATGCCTTTGGGTGAAAAACATCAGTAGGTGGTTCCTTGGTGGGTTCTTGCTGCTGGCTTATTGAGGATGAATACAGTTTTACTAAGTGATGTTTTTGGTATGTGACCTAGCCAATTTTATATTTCTAGCTTTAAAACCGAAGATAGCTGTTCCTCAGAGTATAAGCCCTATGCTTCAATATTCTTATCCATCACTTTCTACTGAGAGACAAACTGCCTTGTGAGTTACCTAATATGGGGGGGGGGGGGGGGGGCAAGGATTCAAAATTTGTTTCAAATTATTGTTTTGACCTTTTTTGTTTGCTTGCCCCTTATTACGTATTATTGTTGCTCTTTTGCAGCCACTTCCTGTCTACATGCATACATCCAAGAGATGACTGTACGGCATTTCTCATGGCAGGCTTCTTGTTGGTGGCAACAGTGCACCATGACTGCATACCATGTATTGAAACAATCACTTATTCTCCAGTCTTCCATTGGAAATCAATGGGTGGCAATGCGGGAGCAAGTTGGGGAACAGAGATAGGACGTTGATGCTATATAATATATATACTTTAAACACTGTGAAATGTATTGGTTTGAAATAGAGGATGGCACAAAACCTGTCATTGTTTCATAAAACTTTTAAATATTCAACAAAGCATATTGTAACTCCTAAACTACCTGCTGATGCATTTCCTGCTGTTTAGCACTTACAGTATGTATTCACATAGAATGGCTCCATGATTAAATGCTACATGGTGTTAAAAAAATGTCAGAGGGAAATGTAAGTTCCAATATAATTTGTTGGAAAATAAAAAGTTTTTTATATGATGACTGGTTTGTGCGATCAGCAGTAATGAGCCAAATTGGTACTCAGGAGAGCTGCAACAGGTATTGTGGATTTACCGAAATCTGTAATCATTTTTGTGTGTGTGCAGTGGTGTCGCTAGGGTTGGTGTCACCTTGTGCGGTAAAACATGGTATCACCCTCCCCAATCGTTTTTGCAACCTGCGTTTGGGGATACACTAGCTTTACACTGACATCTGCAGCAGATCGCAAGGGCAGTACTACTGGAATGCGGTGCAGGAAGTGTGGCTGTCCTGCCCTGCATTCTAGTGTGAAAGACCCTAACACTGTGAAGCAGTCCTATGCAGCCCAGGATAGTGGAGCAGGGAACTCTCTCAGCGCTTGTTCACATTGGTACATGGTTCAGGAAACCCTCATTCCCTGCACGTTTCCCGCACTGCATTCCAAATGCACTGCCCTTGCGATCTGCAGTGGGAGTCAATGCAAAGTTTAAATGCACCCCAAGTGCAGGTCACAATTGCAGTCTGTTTGCCTGAACTGAATCAATTCAGGTGCAGTGCATTTCCAAAAGTAGTGCATGTACTACTTTTAGTGCGATATGATTTCAGCCCACTTGAAATGACTAGGCTAAAATCGTACTGCACCACACTGCACTCGGATTACATGTGAATCTCACAGGAATGCACAGCACGTTCCTGTGCGATTCATAGTTTGAATGGGCCATCAAGTTGTTAAAAATAAACACATAAATAAAGAACCCAGTTCATAAAGATCCTACAACAAAGCATTTATAGTTAAAACAAAAACTATAAGGCACTCACAAAAGGAGAAGGGATCATTCATTAAAACAAATCTGTGGGGAAGGTGACACACTGCATCCAATCACAGCCTGAATGGGGAGAGCCAGCTGGATCAAGCAGAGAAGGGATCTATCTGGAGCTGAGACGTTGGCGTCTTTATGGTACACCAGCCGCTGTCAAAGTCTCGCCTCCTGGATTGTCTCCTATGATAGACCTCACACTGGTCAATTTCCTGGCATTGGACCAATGTGCTGTCCATCATAGAAGCCAATCTAGGAGGCGGGACCTTGTTTGACAGCGGCCTGTGTACCATGAAGACACTGGCGTCTCAACTCTAATCGTTGCTAGATCCCTTCTCTGTCTGCTCTGGTTGGCTCCACTCCTAATTTAGGCTGTGATCGGATGTACAGCTTCTCCGCCACTTCTGTCCACCTGACATATCTGCGGCGGAAGTGGTGTGGCCTTTCAGGGGGCATCAGAGTGGCCCGGGGGGCATAGTTCACCCCTAATTTCACCCCTTTAGTGGGTGTTGCCTGGGTGTGGTCCGCACCTCCAGCACCCCCATAGTGACATTGTATAAATGGGGTTTTATAATAGATAGTTTATAGACACATAAAATACAGAGCAGACTACAACTATGATAATAATATCACAATTGCTGGTAAATATGTACAATTTGCACACTGAATTGTGAAACTGTGGTTTTGCAATTGTGTACAGACAAACGCTAAACATTTCCTGGGAATGTTGTATGCTTCTATACTGTGTGATTGCTGTGAAATCCTGTAAATGCAAACCTGTAATCATTTAAAGACAAACTTGTTGAGCTGGCTGTGACAACTGTAAAACAGCAATATAAACCAGTGTTCATTTTCTAGTAACTTTGTAAGCATCACATTTCTTGGCAGGTTTTCTACACACTGAAATATATATATTATAGTGCATAACAATTAGCACTGCAACAATTTTAAAACAGCAGTGCCTGCTAACAAAAATGTTCTGTAATGTACTGTACTATGTTCTATATACTCAAATGTTGTTAAATATATAACTTGCGATTTAAAACTGGGTACTAACAAATTTATTAAAGTGGCTAAAAGCAAAAATCCAAGTTCAGGTGAATCAGTTTGCTCTAATTGTTATACGTATATTGCAGCGAGATTTTCACATCAGTTAATTCTATAAAGCTTTGTGTAATTTACAGGTGAAACTCGAAAAATTTGAATATCGTGCAAAAGTTAATTTATTTCAGTAATGCAACTTAAAAGGTGAAACTAATATATGAGATAGACTCATTACATGCAAAGCAAGATAGTTCAAGCCGTGATTTGTCACAATTGTGATGATTATGGCTTACAGCTCATGAAAACCCCAAATCCACAATCTCAGAAAATTAGAATATTACATGCAATCAATAAAACAAGGATTGTACATAGAACCATATCGGACCTCTGAAAAGTATAAGCATGCATATGTACTCAGTACTTGGTTTGGGCCCCTTTTGCAGCAATTACTGCCTCAATGCGGCGTGGCATGGAAGCTATCAGCCTGTGGCACTGCTGAGGTGTTATGGAAGACCAGGATGCTTCAATAGCGGCCTTCAGCTCTTCTGCATTGTTCGGTCTCATGTCTCTCATCTTTCTCTTGGCAATGCCCCATAGTTTCTCTATGGGGTTCAGGTTAGGCGAGTTTGCTGGCCAATCAAGCACAGAAATCCCACAGTCATTGAATCAGGTTTTGGTGCTTTTGGCAGTGTGGGCAGGTGCCAAGTCCTGCTGGAAAATAAAGTCAGCATCCCCATAAAGCTCGTCTGTGGAAGGTAGCATGAAGGGCTCCAAAATCTCCTGGTAGACAGCTGCGTTGACCCTGGACTTAATGAAGCCCAGTCGACCAACACCAGCAGATGACATGGCTCCCCAAATCAACACAGACTGTGGAAACTTCACACTGGATTTCAAGCATCTTGCAGTGTGTGCCTCACCATTCTTCCTCCATACTCTGGGTCCTTGGTTTCCAAATGAGATGCAAAAGTTGCTCTAATCAGAAAAGAGGACTTTGGACCACTGAGCAACAGACCAGGTCTGTTTTTCTTTAGCCCAGGTAAGACGCTTCTGACGTTGTTTATTGTTCAGGAGCGGCTTGAAAAGAGGAATACGACATTTGAAGCCCATGTCCAGGATCCATCTGTGTGTGGTGGCTCTTGATGTACTGACTCCAGTCTCAGTCCACTCCTTGTGAAAGTCCCCAACACTTTTGAATGGCCTTTTCCTGACAATCCTCTCCAGGCTGCGGTCATCCCTGCTGCTTGTGCACCTTTTTCTTCCACACTTTTCCCTTCCACATAACTTTCTATTAATGTGCTTTGATACAGCACTTTGGGAACATCCAACTTCTTTTGCAATTAACTTTTGAGGCGTTCCCTCCTTATGGAGGGTGCCAATGATAGTTTTCTGCACAACTGTCAGGTCAGCAGTCTTTCCCATGATTGTGATTCCTACTGAACCAGACTGAGAGACCATTTAAAGGCTCAGGAACCCTTTGCAGGTGTTATGGCTTAATTAGCTGATTCAAGTGGGACACTCTGAGCCTAGAATATTGCACCTTTTCACAATATTCTAATTTTCTGAGATTGTTGATTTGGGCTTTTCATGAGCTGTAAGCCATAATCATCACAATTATGACAAATCACGGCTTGAACTATCTTGCTTTGCATGTAATGAGTCTATCTCATAGATTAGTTTCACCTTTTAAGTTGCATTTCTGAAATAAATGAACTTTTGCACAATATTCTAATTTTTCGAGTTTCACCTGTATATTCTGTTGAACCTAAAGCTCCACTTTATCAAGTAATAAAAACAGAGCAAAAAGAACAATGGCAGTCCCAGCAGTGGTTTTAGAGCCTTGATGTATAACATGCAAGAAAGTAGAATGCATAAAAGTGTGCCAGTCATTTACATTACCACCATTTCACAAAGAAAAAAGAAAAAAAATATTTTCATGGACTTTTGTCTTGTTTTTTACTCTGTACTATCTGCAATAAAAAAAACTACATGATACCATGCTATGAGTTTCTGACATCAAAAGAGCATGCAGGTTGGGATTTCTGAATCAATGACTCCCTAAACATTGAAATTAAAACAGTCAACAAGTTTTATCAGAGCAAGATCAGCAATTAATCACAAGAAAAAAAAGCACACTTACCAACTGGGCAGCAAAAAAAAAAGAAAGAAAAGTGTACTGTCTAACATTTTGAGTAAAGAATTAGAAATCAAGATCAGCAATAGTAGCCTTGATATTTGTCTGAGTACATTTTTTTTAAATATGAAATCTGCAACGTTTCTAATTTGACCATTACAGTGTGTGACATTAAAATAATTTCTAATTCTATTCAATATAATGGACAAATGTCCAATGAATGGCATTATCAATTTTGTGCACAAGAGGGCAGTGTGTTACAATTTATGGGAAACAGGGAGAGATCCACTATTACTATTTGTTCTCTTATTGTTATGTTTCTAGTTGGTGCTTTTTTGGTTGCAACCATGTGCTCTGAATTCTAAAAATACATTTTACAGGAAGGAAACTCTGTGGCAAGTTGCTCTAAATTGTCTAAAGGGGCTTGTTAACACTTTGGATGTGGTACTCTGGTATAGCTTTAGTGCATAATATAATTTTGAAAAATTCTCCAGCACTATTTCCTAGTAGCAAGCAAAATTACTTTATTAAATTGCTTTCTATTTTGCAAAAAAAAAAAGTCTTGGTTGCAGAAACATGCAATATACATTGCATATACATTTTGAAAGCTATAACGGCTCTTTGCTAATATATGAGGAGTACTGACAATTGTAAATGTATTGTGAGCATGCTTACCTTGAAGAAATCACTTCTTTCCTCATGGTTAAATACCACATAACAACCTCAGTTTGAACAGCCTATATATGAATGGCAATTATGAGATATAACAATTTGATTTAGTGAGGGAATTGCTGTTGTGGACACAGGCAGCTGTGACCTCAAATCAATGCCAGTATACGGCTATAACATCTCCCTGTTCTAGCCCACATTAATAAGGAAGTATCTGATACAAAAGGTCAGGGACAGCATTCTTTGCATATAACATTTGGATTGTTGAGTCATGCTGGAAAATATAACTCAGATTTGCAGCCTTTTTACCAGTGGTCTGGGCCTGTCTGTGGTCCTTGTTCCCCCTCATTTCTACCTTTGCATTGGAGTGGTTTATCCCTCACTGTTTTATGCTAATAGCAGGAGCTGGGTTCATACACACCCCTTGTTTTGGAATACTTGTTTGCATTCAATGATATATACTGTAGATGGGTTTCAGTATAGCAGGCAAGCTAGCCTGTGAAACACAATGAAGAATAGTATGCCCCCACCCTAGGGTTAGAACTGGCAGCTACTAAAAAAGATAAATGCAGTGTCATCTCATAAAGAACCTTCTTGGTTGAAATCTTGGGTATTCTGAGGGTATTTACTGTAGAAAAAATATAGTACCATCCTTTCTATTTCTAAAATCTATTCCTGCAATGTTTAAATATGCAGTTCTATAAAAAATTATGTGATAATTAAAATATGTTTTTTTATCCAAATATTTGGTGATATGGGGGAAGCTTTTGAGCAGCCGAACATGACATATACATGATCGGGTCCAAACCACCCCAGCATCTTGTTCCATTTACACCTCACTTGGGATTCCTATTCCCATCCCTTTTGCCCCCTAAACAGTCCCCCACAATGTCCTGTTGGTCCTCTTTGGGTAAAAAAGAAACAGATGTATTCATTCCTCTCACCTATCTCTATTCAGAAGCAGAGACTTGTTTGAGTAACTCTACCTCCTTATCCACCACTTGGTTTCCTGAAATATGTTTATTTTAACTGCCTTCCCAATTTCAGGATGTATGTTTCTCTACCACCTTTTACCTAAAACGCTTTTTGCTATATGGCAGAACCACATAACTAGCATACAGTGTATCTCTGTGAATAAAGATCTTTCCTTTATGGAATCCCTTAGTCTTTAGTTCAGGGCAACACAGTGCTCAAGTTATTCACTATGGGAGACTTCTCATTGCTAAGTCATACCCCATGCTGCACCTATGCTTCTTTCACTTCTTATTTTGAGTGGAACAACGCTATATGACAGGCTTTGACTGCCTAGATCCATTTTAAGTGTAGTCATCAACGTCTACATGATATTCTGGCTTACAAAATGGATGGTATTCCTTTCGCTTTTCATGTTTTTGTTAGGAAAGTTGTTGTATTAATGCACAATTCTTCAAGAATTGCCTCACCCTAAGAACTGTGATTTTCTCCTGCTTCTAACATACCCTAGGGCTATAGGGTTCTGGAAGCCTGCTGGCACCTATTTACAACCCTATACAAAAATAGTAACTTCCCTCAATTTACCTAATTGCCATGGCACCATGCTGCTTGAGGTAGCCTTGTCTAATTTAGTGCTAATTTCTGTTTATCAAGATTATACCATAATAATATTTTCACACCATGCACAGGTTTAATACTGTAGGTTGGTTCAGAATGTTATTGATCTCTATAATTTGGACCCTTAGAACGTGGCACAACTGGGCTTCCAGAACCTGCCAATTGTTACCAGGTTACATGCTCACCTTAGCACTATATTCTCCACCACTGTGTCATAAATAAAGTAAAATGTCACTTGTGCATACAGCATCATTTTCCCATTCAACATGCTGTGGATTACAATGACATCAGTGAGACTCTTGTGAGTGACAAATGAATCACCACCACTGCATATGGACAGCTGACTTACCAGAGAGATGAACCCCAAAGTGTAGAGGTCAGGACACACCTATGTATGGTTCGATCTCCATACAGGTATGGTAAGCATCCAACACTTCCAATACCACAATGACCACCACTCCACCAATGTCCCCATTAAAGAAATTTTCCAATAATGCAGATCATTCCTTTGTAATTTTTTAAAATCCGCACAGCATAAAAATGCTTATAGTATTTTAAAATTATAGCACCATTTTCATTATTTGGTGTGTAATCTAATGATGTCAGTGTCCCTTTGCTCTTCTCTTTGTGTTATATCACTAATGGCTGTCCTCAGGGGCAGGGATTAGAAAAGGTATGGTGATCCTTGCAGGCAATACCAAGTGGCCCTACACCATGGTCAGGATTTATTGTGAAATAAAAATATTATAGATTTGTGGTGGGAGCACTACCTCATGATCTCCAACTTTACCCACTCTTTAACTCCGCACAATGCATTTGGTTGAAAGGACTATTTCCTCACCTACCTACAGTTTCTCCTTTTCTGGTTTTTCCAAGGCCAAACTTCTATCCTCACCCTGGTCTGACCACTCTTGATTCATTTTGGAATGTTTCTCACTCACTCTACTCCACCGTCAGTTTCACTGGTGGCTTAACGAGTTCCTATTATATACTAGTAACTGTCACCTAAAGATTAGCAAAGCCATCAAGAACTATTTCTGGGTCAATTTTCAGTCCATCTCTTCCCCTTTATCTTTATGGGAAGCACAAAATGCCATGCTGAGAAAGGGATCTTTGGCCACGCCGTGCAAAAAATAACCTACAGCTAAAATAGAATCTCTGTCAACCCAACTGGACCTGGAAAGGAATTAACACATTTTTATGCCTGTGCCAACAAATTGGGGCCCATGCCTGCCTGACAACTAAACATGTGTCCTAGACCTTCTCGCCCTTTATCTTTGCACCAGCCAGATGGTATGTTGATGGAAAACCCTCAAACATAGTAAAATATTTAAGTGACCAGCTTGCTCATTCATATGTGAAACTCACTTCTCTCACTGCCTCTTCAGCTGACAAGCTGTTCAAAAATTTAAATTGGTTGCAAACCTGAGACAGGAAAAATTAACAAAGCACATCCCACAATAGTGTATACTGGCCTGAATCAAAAGCACTGATTCTAGTTCCTCTCTGATGTCTTCTCTCTCTGCTATCTACAAAAGTCACTTCTGACAGTTTTTCCCTACACAACAGCCTAGAAGGAGATGGTCCACTGCCCTTAAAAACACATCAAGTGTCTCATAGCTTTAGCTCCATGTATTTTTATGTATGTATTTGTATTTATATATTTATGTAGGAGCCTGTAAGCATGTGTAGGAAGGGGGGAGGGGTCCCTTTCCTCCAATTAGCTGTCAAATATCAGGGAACACTGGTCAACAATGCTCTGCAGTGTGTGTGATGTCAGATTTCTCTCTCCTGCTGCTAGAGCTGAGAAAAAAAAATCATTTGATCTGTGTGTTTTAGAGTGAACTACAGAAGTGAAGGCTGAAGATAAACAGGTACAACATATTTAGGATGATTTGTTTAATCCCTGTGTATCACCTGAGGCTAGTAACTTAACTGGGTATATGTAACAGTTTACAACCACTTTAACTTTCCCTTAAACTTCCTGCAGCACAAAAGATGTGTTTGAACGCTAACATCCACCTCAAAGAAGTGATGCTGGCCATCACATTTTCCAAAAGTAATAAAGCCCCTGACCTGGATACGTTTTCAAATCTAGAACAAAAAAATTTGGTGATCTCCTTGGTCTTCACCTCACTTCCCTAATTAACTTTCTTCAATAAACAGAATCGTTTGCAACCTTCCTCCTTTATGAATATAGCCATGCTTTCTAATAAGGTCCCTTCTTACATCTACAACTCTCACCCTATAAATACAGACATAAAACTACTAGCATCCATTTGTAATGATTTTCTTTCCTATAATTCATAAGTATCAGGTTGGATTTGTCCCTTCTTGCCAACTCAGTGAAAATGTCCACAAATTTACCTATCTGATCCACCTCATGAATCAGAGGCATATCCCAGAGTTTTTGTTGTCATCCTGTTGTCCAACATCTTCAAAACCTTTGAAATGGTGACATGGTACTGCTTACAGTGGGCCAAGCCTCTTATTCCCCCACCTCTTACTGTGAATCTTTTCACCCATTTTTAATGCATATGCTCTGCTGACCCTTGCTCATCCAAACTAAATATAACTTTATATTCCCATTTTATGGCCCTTTCCTCCCTCTAGGCTCATTCTTAATAATAAATGGCTCTTGGACTTAACCGACACTAAAACTGAGGAGACTGGTTAGAGGGCTGGCTGAACATTTCTAAGTATCCTCTGTTATTTTAACTAGAGGCTGCAGGTGTCGTAGAAGATGCAGCAATTTTGTGGAGGTGGGGGTAGATGTGTAAAGTGAGGAACAAGGAGGAGGAGTTTGGACCTTTTTCTGCTGACTTGTTTCATTGACTTGCAGCTTCCACTGAGCTCTTTTGCTCATGAGTCATGTGTTTCCTTAACCGTTTCAATACCGTGCAATTTTACACCTTCCTGCCCAGGCCATTTTTCAGGTTTCAGCGCTCTCACACTTTGAATGACAATTGCGCAGTCATACAACATTGTACCCAAACTAAAATTTTATCATTTTCTTCACACAACTAGAGCTTTCTTTTGGTGGTATTTAATCACCGCTGGGGTTTTTATTTTTTGCTAAATTAACAAAAAAAGACCAAAAATTTTGAAAAAAAAACACATTTTTCTTTGTTTCTGTTATAAAAGTTTACAAATAAATAATTGTTCTTCATAAATTTAGGCCGAGATGTATTCTGCTACATGTCTTTGGTGAAAATAACCCAAATTAGGATGTATTATTTAGTTTGTAGGAAAGTTATAGAGTTCACAAACTATGGTATAGATCTGAATATTGATCAATCCTGAAGTACTGACAGCCAATCTAATTTCTTGAGGTCCAAGAATGTCAGAATAGTACAGATATCCCCAAATGACCCCTTTTTGCTGAGTAGACAGTCGGACGTACTTCATAAGAGGCATGGCGAGTTTTTTGAAGTTGTATTTTTTTGTCATAATTTTTCCGAAAATGAAAAAATGAAAAATATTATTTTCACTATTTTTTTTTTTACATACTGTCACCAGTGCAGTACAGCGTCATCATATAACTGGCATGGCGGTGAACAGGGACACTGACTGGTGACAGTATGAAAAAAAAAAAAAATTATATTTTTTTTTAATTTTTTTTAATTTTTTTATTATATTTAATTTTTTATTACATTTTTTTTTTATTTTTTTTAAGATTTTTTTTCATATTTTACTATGACCAAAATAGTACAATGTTACCATAGTAACATTGTACTACTTTGGGGAAGTGATCAGTATTTTTTTTTTTTTTTTTTTTTACACAATTTGCTTATAGCAAAGAATTACTTTGCTATAAGCAAGCATTTAGCTGAATGAAATCGATTCATTCAGTTTTTTTTTTTTTTTTTTTTTTTTTTTGTGCTTAGCTGTGATTTGGTCACAGCTAATCACATGACATGTGCATGTGATTAGCTGTGACCATTCACAGCTAGGCACTAGTATACAATGGATGGCATCATGAATGAAGCCATCCATTGTATACAACTGTCATGTGACCTGCTGTGATTGGTCGCGGCAGGTCACATGGTACCGGCAACGGGAGCCGGTACTCGGATCTGTCATCGGCCGTGTCCGAGGTGCACGGGCGGTGACAGATCCCGCTGCTGCGCCGCTCTGCAATAGCGCAAACGGCGCATGTGCGGGAGCACGCCAAATGGCGTGGACCCGGAAAGCTGCAGCGCTTTTCAAGCCGCCAAACGGCTATTGGCCGGGCGGCTAATGGTTAAGCATATGGTACCCATATGGCTGGTATTTTTGCCAGGCTGATATACTACAGGTACTGTATAGGCTGCAGACCACAATGCTGCTGTTGGCAGAAGATAAGTTAAAATGGACCCACACCACAGAGGTGGCCTGCACCTGTGTAGTACACCCTCCATAATGCACCCTCTTTTCATCACTGGAGCTTACTTGGCAGTAATCTCCTGCTGTTTAAATATCACTGACTTTTGTTGCTCTTTACCTGATGTCCCCTTCTCTATGGTCCTGGTGCTATCTTCCTCATCCTCAATTCCTGATGCTTGCACATGCACAAATATGACCACATGGCCATATTTTGCCAATTATGCCACCAATATCCTGGCTTTCAATAGTTGCTAAGGAAACAGCAGCTTCTTGCACCTACCACATCCTTACCAACGACTGCCATCACCCAACCTAATCACTTACATGGCCAGGAATCTCCAGCAAACGGTCATATTTGCAGTATTTGGGCAATGATGCTACCTGTCAGGGAATGCCTATCAGACGTTTGGTTCACAGAAATGTGCATGCGTGCGGCATTCTCAGCAGAATGGTAACCAGGTGCACGCTTGTGCACAGGCACACACTCAGTGCATGTTGGAGACAGACAGGCTGTTTAAGGATGCTTCTGCTCATGCTTATGTGCTGACTGGTCTTTCAGCTATTCCCTGTGTCCTGCTTCTTCGCTTGTTCCCTTGTTGCTGACCTGGCTTGCCTTTGACCTGAACTTGGATCCTGCTTTTACCTTGTAGCCAGTTCCTGACCCTTGCTCCGTTGTTAACCACATTTCTGCCTTTGATTCGGTACCTCGCTACCCTCCTGCTGCTGACCTCGGCTATCCCTGTGACCATGCTTTGTTCCTGGCTCTGTTCTCACATCCAGTTCAAGTGTCCACCTGGCTGTCTTCTGTATCAGCTCTGCTCATCACAGTGAGTTTCCAGTCTCAGGTCTGCTGGGAGATCTGACAAGCCTCACATCTGGAACCTGCAACCTATGTGGAGTGCCCCTTTAACTTCGACTGGATCTTCGTGCACCATCATCATTCCTGTCTTGATGTTCTGCCAGCCTGGCTGGGACCACATCACCTGCTGCAAGCACTTCTATCAACACCTGCGGGCACTCATGTTCCTCTTGTCTCTCGTTACCTTCTGTTCCATCTTCAGCAAGACCTGAGCTGGAGATATAAGAGAGGCCAACCTCGTCAGTCTCCGATCAGGAGTGTGACACTACCTTTACCCTCCCCTCTTCCTTTATATAGGTGATGACAGCTTGGGGAGCTGTCAAACAACTAGTGTTAAAATCAGGATCAGTTGTGTGGCCGGGTTGTTGCTTTTTGTTTTTTTCTGGCGAGTTGGTGATGGTGTGTATCATGACTGATGATGAATTTTGGGGGTTTTAATTTTTTAAATAAAGACCTTGTCAAATATTTAGGTGTCTATTCATGTGAGTGGGGAGATTGTATCTGTGGGGCACCTGATTATTAAAGGGAGCTTCCAGATTCCACATAAGCTTCCATAGGCGGTTCAGATGGCTGACCGAAGCGCAATGCACAGGCTCGACTCCCTGTTGGGTTGCTCATGGACGTGCGTTCCACAGGCATTTCTGATAGGGCCTTGTACCCACTTCGCAGGCGCTCTTGGAGTCACACACACTGGCATACGTTCCACTGGCATCTGGAGCTGTCTCTGTGTTTCTTTTTTTCCCCCTCTACTGCTGATATGTGTACTATTGCCCAGCTCATTAAAAGGTATTATGGAAATGTGTCTTCCTCCTATCCAACTTACATCTGTGTGCAGCAAGCAGGACCTGGATGTTTTTGGAACCAATACACATGTTTTTAAGGTACACAAGTTTTAAAAGTAAAATTGCTACAGGACCCTAAGTTCCTTTGATCACTATGACTAATAATACTATCATCATTATTATCATTATCATCAGTATTAGTCACATCATGTGTTTGCATACTTGTGGCACTTATACACGCATTTAATATTTTTATAATGTATATTTTTACAACGTTGTTAAATTGTTCCATATTATTTTACCTTGTTTAGCATGTTTTTCTGACACCTATGCCCCACCTTCCTTGTTGGGACTGCCCAGCCCATTTGGGAGGGCTTATTCTTAGTTCTAATATACATATATATATATATAGAAGAGGGCACTCATGGTTTTGTTAGATCTGAGGAAGAAGGGATCTCCCTTCAGCTGAACTTTGAGAGTCTCCCCTCTCGGTGGAATTCGCACGGGTCTCGTACTTCAATGTTCCTTTTAGGATTTTATATGCCTTTTATACTGCCTTGTTTGTGAGTATACATCTCATTTTAATAAAATTACAGCTTTTTATTGAGGTAATGCGCAAGGTTGGTGTGTTTTCATTTGCGGTATCTGTGGGGCACCTGATTATTAAAGGGAGCTTCCGGATTCCATATAAGTACTTCCACCCATAGACCCCTACAACCACTGGGCAAGGGTTTGGGGATGAGGCTCTTGACCTCCCCGGAAACCCACCTCCCCATGTTGAGGGCCTGGTATGTTTCTGCACGGGGGCTGCATGCTCACCCCTCCCTTATTGCCTAGATAGGTTCCATGCTCAGATGAAGGGCCTGGTGTGGATTTTAGGGGGACCTTTTCTTTGCAAATGTCACTTTTGCGGTAGCACATCCTTCAGCAAGAATGAAAAAAGAATTGTATACAGTCCCCACCAACATTCATACCTGACCCTTTGGGGTTGATTTACTAAAGCTCCTTGTTGACAAATGGTCACAGTTCCTTGCATGACCGTCTACTTTTAGACGGAGAAAAGACTTACTAAAGCACTACCACCATCATTGCAGATCTTATCATATGTTTTCACTTGTGGATGAAAATAAGCAGCCTTGTGAATTCCACACCAACACCAATTGCAACCTCTTACTAAGCGATAAGACCCAAAATTATAGGTGATCTTATAGCAGCATGTTGTCAGTAATCATCCATCACCAGCCTTGGAACCATATGGCATATCACAGCAACAGGTTGTTCAATGGCACTCCGGAACTCCAGGGTACATCAGCAGTGATTTACTGTTTGCATTTCCCCTCCCCCATGTATATTAAGCCATGTAAGGGATAAGTATGCATTCCATACATTCCATAGTGCAACCCGCAGATTTAGTGTAATAAATATTGTGCATCTACTCATATAAAGTACAGGGATAAATCGCATGGCTTAATGTACATGGCAGAGTGGAGGTGGAAACATTGAATCCCTTCTTTATTGTTTTTTTTCTTGTGTGTGTGTCACTTTGGAATAGTGGTGTCACCCTCTTATTGTTTTTTTTGGAGAGGCGGGGTGGATAATATTACAATTCTTTTATTGGGATACATATAGCCAGCACACATCTGATTTAATAACACAGTGCCACATTTGTATTCCATTTGAGATACATTACTTGCTACACTGAGCCTGCCCAGAGACTTAGGGCTGGTTCACATCACAGAGATGCAGTCTTCATGCATGTGACAGTACAGTGGCTTAGTGGTTAATACTTCTGCCTAGCATTGCTGGTTCAAATCCCACCCATGGCACTGGCTGCATGGAGTTTGCATGTGCTCCCTGTGCTTGTGTGGCTTTCCTCCTACACTCCAAAGACATGCTGGTAGTTGTTTATTGTGAATGTACAATATATATGTAAATTGCGCTATAAAATTTTGCAATCTGGTACAATTTAGAAGGGTTTCACACAATGTAACCAAAAGAGCTGAAATTACAAATAAATAGTGTATGTGTGGGGGAGCTCGATCTTTCACACCCCCCCTCCTTGCCTGCAGTACTGTATGCTCAGATAATGGCATGTTAGTGATTTTGGGGGGAAGCCACAATTCTTTTTGTAGCCATAGGGTTCCCCTTCAAATCCATGACAGACTGAAGGGCCCATGCTCCTTGGGGTAAATGTTGGCT
The DNA here is from genome assembly GCF_062004578.1 of Staurois parvus. Lineage (NCBI taxonomy): Eukaryota > Metazoa > Chordata > Amphibia > Anura > Ranidae > Staurois > Staurois parvus. The sequence continues at coordinate 4,532,352 of NW_028318295.1, forward strand.
ATACTGTTTCATTCTGCTGTCATTGGGGAATCACTGCTGACAACAGGGATGAGCCACTGGTTGCTATGATGCCAGCAAGTGCTATCTCCTAACAACCCACAGAATTTTCAGGCAAAAAAGCATGCCATTGCATTTAGGAGGTGTCTGGCCATGTCTCAGTGTAGGTCCAAGCGGAACATATTCAGCATGTTCTAATTTGGTGGGCTGCACAAGAACACACTGCACTGGGGTGAAATAGAGCCATTGGAATATATGGGAAATACTGGACATGTGTTTTGGATGAATGTGCTTTTCAGCAATTTGGGTTAAGCAGCCCTCACACATTTGAGATTTCCTTCTCTGTATCCTGAAAAAGCCCAAGAACTTAGAACCTGCATTTTTTTTTCTTTTAGCATTGAGGATGCCCAGGGACTTAGACATTTCACAGTTTCTGTTGTGCACTGCACAGGTGCATATGCTTAGATAACTGTTGATTTCTTTCTATGCATGCTGATGGACTTAGATCTTTGGCCTGTAGTCTGTGAATTGATGCACATAGCCAAGTACTAACACATTTGGAAGGAGTATTTTCCTGCTAATCAGGTGTAGTCACTTGAGGCACTCATGTAGAGACAGATTGGGCGTGTCCTTCATTGGGCATGTGTAGTTGTTTGGCATGCTATCAATACAACCTATGTTATATAAGTAAAATACAATATGATACACCAAATAATTGAGCCAACATATACCAAAGTGTATTTAGAAATACAACAATATAGATACATGTCTTGGCGACAATAACATTTTCCCATAATTCCCAACATGTTTCAGAGCTGAGTTCCTTCTTCAGGGAAGTTACTGGTATAATGATGAATTACTAGGTGTATCTGTGTAACTTGATTCAAAAATGGACATCCACAAAGCAGAGGCAGTCTAGCCAAATCAAGGAAATATTTGACGTTTTGGTCGCCTTTCTTTTGTACTATGTATAGGGATGCTGGCAGTAACACAACCTTTCATTATTGGCTCATTATCAGTTTCATCTATGTTATATAAAGGACTACAGTAGTGAGGTTTGCTTGGCCTGAGAAAAGGCAAGATTATTTTTTATCGGTTCTTGGTGGCTTTTTTTTTTCTTTTTTGTTGGGGGGGGGGGGTGTTGTGCATAATGACCAACACCCCATGTTGATATCTGTTTTGTGTGTTTACTGTAAATGTGTGTTTGTTCCTCAAAAGTGGGTTTTTGTGGACATGGCTTCATGTGTATTTTTCCAGTCTGACCATCTGGCGTTTGTGGTTTGTGAGTATCTGCTTACCCTTGTTGTTACTAACATTACATTACATTACATTACATTACATTGAGTTTATATAGCGCCAAAGGGTTTGCTCAGCGCTGTACAATAGAGGGGGGGACAATACATGAAACATTACAGCAACTACAAACAGCACACGAGGGGTTATAGGGCCCTACTCTTTCGAGCTTACAATCTAGGAGGGAGGGGGTAGTGGTACAGGAGGAAGTGGCTGTGGGGGATGGAGTGGTAGGAGGAATGAAGGAGAGCAGCAGTTAGGTGAGGGTGGGGTAGGCTTCCCTGAAGAGGTGGGTTTTCAGGGAGCGCCTGAAGGTGAGGAGGGAAGGTGACAGTCTGATGGATTGGGGTAGTGAGTTCCAGAGGATGGGGGAGGACCTGGAGAAGTCTTGCAGACGTGCGTGTGAGGAGGAGACCAGGGAGCAAGATAGAAGGAGGTCCTGTGAAGAGCGAAGGGTACGGGTAGGGTGGTACTTGGGAATCAGGTTGGTGAGGTAGTTAGGGGCAGTGTTGTGAATGGCTTTGTAGGTCAGAGTGAGTAGTTTGAATTTGATGCGTTGGGCGATAGGGAGCCAGTGGAGGGAGAGGCAGAGGGGGGTGGCAGAGGTGGAGCGGGTGGTGAGGTGGATGAGTCTAGCCGCTGAGTTGAGGATGGTCTGAAGCGGGGAGAGCCTGCACTGGGGTAGGCCGGTGAGGAGGGAGTTGCAGTAGTCAAGGCGTGAGATAATCAGGGAGTGCACAAGTAGTTTAGTGGTGTCTGGGGTAAGGAGGGAGCGTATTTTGGCGATATTGCGGAGGTGGAGTCTGCATGTGTTTGTAAGTGATTTGACATGAGGTTGGAAGGAGAGGTTAGAGTCCAGAATGACTCCAAGGACTTTGGCTTGCGGGGCGGGATTGATGGTGGTGATGTTAGTAGTGATGGATAGGATGGGGGGGGCGCGGGCAGGAGGGAAGACGAGAAGCTCGGTTTTGGAGAGGTTGAGTTTGAGGAAATGGAGCGACATCCGGTCAGAGATGTCGTTTAGGAGGTGAGTGATGCGGGCGGAGAAAGTGGAGGTGAGGTGAGGGGTGGAGAGGTAAATTTGAGTGTCATCAGCATAGAGATGGTAGTTGAAGCCGTGGGAGTGTATGAGTTTGCCAAGGGAGGAGGTGTAGATGGAGAAGAGAAGGGGTCCAAGGACAGAGCCCTGGGGGACCCCAACAGAGAGGGGGAGTGAGGGGGAGGTGGCACCATTGTAGGTGACACTGAAGGAGCGTCGGGATAGGTACGAGGAGAACCAGGAGAGAGCGGTGTCTCTGATGCCAAGGGAGAGTAGTTTATTAAGGAGGAGGGGGTGGTCAACTGTGTCGAAGGCCGCGGAGAGGTCCAGGAGGAGGAGGACAGAGTAGTCGCCTTTGGCTTTGGCGGTTAGTAGGTCGTTGGTGATTTTGAGGAGGGCGGTTTTGGTGGAGTGTAGGGGACGGAAGCCGGACTGTAGTGGATCAAGGAGGTTGTTGTCAGTTAGGTGGGCGCTTAGGGGGTGGTAGACTAAGCGCTCCAGGAGTTTGGAAGTGAGTGGCAGCAGGGAGATGGGTCTGAGGTTGTTTGGGTCAGAGGGGTCCAGGGAGGGCTTTTTGAGTATGGGGGTGATGTGCGCATGCTTTAGGGGGGAGGGGAATACGCCGGTAGAGAGGGAGAGATTGAAGATGTGGGTGAGGGAGCAGATGAGGGAAGAGGGGGGTGACTGGAGGAGTCGAGAGGGGATAGGGTCCAGGGGGCAGGTAGTGAGGCGGGCTTCTCAGAAGACCCTGGTGACTTCCTCAGTGGTAGTAGGGCTGAAGGAGTGCAGAGCTGGTGGGGTTACGGTAAGCGGGTCTTGGGTGTGGAGGGGGGCAGTGCGGTTGCGAGGTCAGAGGAGGGAAGAGATGAGGGGAGATAGGGGGGGGAGGCTAGGTGGGGAGGTAGATTGCGAGTTGACTATGTCCTGACGGATTGCATCAATTTTGTTGTGGAAATGAGTGGCAATTTCGTGGGCGGTGAGTGAGGTACTGAGTGGAGGAGGGGGGGGGAGAGCAGGGAGTTGAAGGTGGAGAAGAGTCGGCGAGGGCAGGAGGAGAGGGTGTTAATCAGGTTTACGAAGTAAGCCTGCTTGGCGGCGTGGAGGGAGGAGGTGTAAGTGAGGAAGGCAGATTTGTAGAGGGAGAATGAACGGGGGGATCTGGTTTTGCGCCATAGTCTCTCTAGCGCGCGACTGCGACGTTTGAGGCATTTAGTGTGGTCATTCTGCCAGGGTTGGAGCGGTCTGGGTTTGATGTAGCGTGTGGTTAGGGGTGCCAGAGAGTCTAGGGTAGCTGATAGTGAGTCATTGTACGTGTTAGTGGCTAGGTCAGGACAAGACAGTGGAAGGATGCTGTCGTGTAGGCGGTCGGCAGCTGAGCCGGGTTCAGGTTGCGGAGGTTGCGGCTGGTGATGGTTTGGCACTCTGGGGGGGGGGAGTTAGGGGAAGGGGAGATGGAGAACGTGAGGAGGTGGTGGTCGGAGAGAGGGAAGGGGGTGTTAGAGAACTGGTTGAGGGTACAGAGGTGGGAGAAGACGAGGTCCAGGGTGTTCCCAATGATGTGGGTGGAGGATTGAGTGTGCTGTGTGAGCGCGAAGGAGGAGGTTAGGTGGAGGAGTTGGGAAGTAGCCAGGCTGTTGTCATTGATGGGGATATTGAAGTCCCCGAGGATGATGGTTGGTAGCTCAGAGGAGAGGAAGAAGGGAAGCCAGGCAGCGAAGTCATCCAGGAAGCGGGGTATGGATCCGGGCGGCCTGTAGATCACTGCGATCCTTAGGGGGGTGGGGGTGAAGAGCCGGATACAGTGAGCCTCGAAGGAGGAGAAGGTTAGGGAGGGAGGATTAGGGAGGACCTGGAAGGTGCTCAGCGGTGATAGGAGCAGGCCGACCCCACCACCTTTGTGACCGCTCAGTCTTGGTGAATGGGACCAGACGAGACCTCCATAGGAGAGTGCCGCAGGGGAGGTGGAGTCAGTGGCCTGTACCCAGGTTTCGGTGATGGCTAGGAGGTTAAGGGAGCGGGAGATAAAGAGGTCATGGATGGCAGTAAGTTTGTTGCAGACCGAGCGGGCGTTCAGGAGTGCAACCGAGAGAGGGGGGATGGATGCGGGGAGAAGGGGCACAGATATGAGGTTGAGGGGGTTACGGCAGCTGGCGGGAGCAGGGGGGTCCCTAGAGGAGGGGTGAGGTGGCGAGGGGCCAGGGTTCGGGGAGATGTCCCCAGCAGATAGGAGGAGAAGGGTGAGGAAGGTGGCATGGGGATGGGAAGTGTAGGAGTGTGTGGGTCTGATAGTGGTGGCACGTGGGTCGACGGGGGAGTGGAGTAGCAGGAGGAGGTGGTGAGTGCCGTAGTGGGGAGAGGGGAGAAGTGAAGGGGCAATGTAGAGCTGTTTTGGGGGGGTAGGCGGGTAGAGGGAGGTGATTTTTGGGATGGTGGAGAGGAAAATGAGGAGGAGGAGTGCAGGAGGCATGTTGGGGTGGGTGGGGTGACAGTTGGGTCAGGGGAGGTGAAGGGATACAGGTCAGGGCAAGGTGGTGTGGGGAATCTGTATTACCGTGGAAGAGTCATTTGAGTCCTTCTGTAGGGGTAGAGTGAGGGTGGAGGGCGGCAGCTGGTTGGCAGCAGTCTGTGGGTGCAGTAAGCTGGCGACCATGGGTGCTGTGGCATGTCTTCAGTGGGTACGGTGGTTCGGCTAGTGGAGGGGTCGTAGGGTGCGATGGCTGGGGGCGATGGTAGGCACGGCGACTGGTGATGCTGGCGGCTCGGTGACTGGGGTTGTTGAGGCCAGGCGTCGGGTGCTGAGGGCTCGGCATCGTGAGGCGCTGAAGGTGTTGAAGGATCGTCATCAGGGTCGAGCGGGGCGTTGCGGTAGCGATCGTCGGCCCTGCGTGGTTTGTGCTCAACCGTGATCTGTTGCGGCCGGTAGGAGAGACCGCGGCTTCAAGGGTCGTGGTGGGCCATTAGTCGCCGGGGCATCGCCAGAGGGAATAGCGTGCCGGAAAGCAGGGTGCTGGGCGAGCGGTCCCTGGTGTGGTGGCTGGCTGGTAGTCCCAGGTGGGGTGGTGGGCAGGGGATCCCCGGTGGGATGGTGGCCGTGCTATCCCTGGTGGGGTAGTAGCGATCCCTGGAGGGATAGTGGCTTAGGGTCCCTGGTGGTTTGGGGTTTCAGGTGGATGGTGGGATCCCTGAGTGAGTCCCTGGAGGCTGGCGGTGTGATGGTGGTTGGGCTCCCTGGTGGGTAGTGGGCGCCCCTGGTGAAGTACCTGGTGTCCTGGAGCGTCGGGGTGGAGGTGGATCCCTCCTGGGTTAGCAGGACCGTTGGTGGTGGTGGTAGCTTCCCGGAGGAGCGGAGGCGTCCCGCCGCGGCCGCAATTCCCGCCGCGATTCCAGCCACGGCTGGCAGGAAACACCGTGGCTTCGGGTGCCGTGGTAGGCCTCAAGCTGCTGCGAACCGCCGGAGCTCCGCTGGAGAGACGGAGTGACTGTGGGTGTTGGTGGGGACCTCGACAGCAGGCACAGGGGCCCGGATGGGCCCAGATGGCAGCGGTAGGGGCGCAGGGGTGCTTAAGCTGACCATCCAGTGGCTGCTCCGGGCGATCTGGTACCCGGTGGTCGGGGATGGACCCAGAGTCGGTGAGGGGGGCCCTGGGGAGGCTGGCTGATCGGCGGGGACCGAGGAGCGGAGCGGCAGTAGTCCGGGCTGATGTCCGGCGATCCTGGTCGGCCGCGCCAAAAATCGAGGCCGCGGCTTCAGGTGCCGGGTAGGCCGCAAGTCCCGGAGCTCCGGGAGAAAGGTCCAGTGGCCTTCCCTGGCTGGCGAACAGGGACCGGAGGGTCGTGGGGCCCCCGTCAGGGTTCGCTGCCGCCCAGATGGCAGCGGATTGGGGCCGGGGGAGCAGGAGCTCGCCGAGACACGTCCGGCTCGCCGGACGTCCACAGCACAAGATGTCACAGCACTAACAAATGTCAATTGTTCTACTCTTACAACACCTACCTTTGCTATAGTTTGCTTTATCATGTAGACAGAAATGCAGCTTCTCAATTACCATAATCAGAAATGTATGTGTATGGGAAAGGGGGGGAGGTCAGGTGTTGGCGCTATGTTTTTTTTTTTTATAATCCTGTTTTGTTTTTGAAAATCCTGCCCCTAACAATTTGACGGGGTGGGTGGTGTGGTGAGATCTGTTGTACCCTAAAATGTGTTGCCCAGTTAATATTAGCCTTACTTTGTGTAGCTGGCCAGCTAAGACCAGTCCTAGGTTGTTAATATGGTTCACATATATGTGTATACCAAACCTGCCAATAACCTCAGTACAGTATATATGTGCACATGTTAAAGCCAAAAGCAGAATCATTGCTGTAATTTATGTCTTTGATTATTATATGACATTTATATATTCATTGTGTTAGCAGAAGCAGAAAAGGAAAATATGCCTTTAAGAGTTAGTTAAAGATGAGCCAATCACAGACAGCCTCACACTGTACAGAGCCTTAACCAATCCCAGCCAGTTTCACATTTATGCCTGTGTAAAACTCCCTGCTAGGATTTTCTAGAGACACATGCTCACCAGACAGAGGAGGAAACAGACAGTTCCAATCAGAAAAGCTTTATGGAAGCAGAGCAGGCCAAATAGTTCCACGAACTTATCGAATTTACGAACAAACTTATCGAATATATTGAATTTATAAATCCAAGTGAATTTATCAATCTATCGAATCAACCCAATGTAATACGAATTAAACCATTGTAATATGAAAGAAATAAGCCATTGTAAGCAGTTATATGAAGAAGATTGAAGTTATTAAAGAAGTTAACTAAAGTATTCGGTGTGCTCTTTAAACCTACTGCATCCATAGAGCGACATTGGAGGAATTACAGAGTAAAGTCAGTCTAATCAAACAAAGAAACAGCAATTGCATAATTTTTCTAATGCCACAGCGCACTAGGCACCAAAGGGTGCTGCGCCTGCCACAGTGGAACTATTACCCTCAGAGGTCAAGCAACAGCGCTCCTCAACTTGCACAGTAAAGAGTACACTAGAGAAATAGAGCGCCAGCATATACCACCACGCGGAGACACCTCAGCGGAACAGTACAGGCCATAGCACGTGCGCATTAGTCAGACTGCAACCGACTCTTAAAGTGGCATAACGGCAAAGGCAAGACAGTCAGAGAAAGAGCGCCAAACCTCCTGCACCCCTAGAGAGAGAAAGAGATGCATGAGGGGAGGGCCACAGTCCAGAGCTAGAGTGCCCGCACCACTATCCATCAAGACACCACGTGTTGCATCCAGAGAGTTCACGATACTAATCGCAAAGTCACCGCAGAGCATCGCAAGTCACAGCAGAGCATCGCAAGTCACCGCAGAGCATTGCAAAGTCACCGCAAAGCATCACAAGTCATCACAGAACATCGCAAAGTCACCGCAGAGCATCGCAAAGTCACCGCAGAGCATTGCAAGTCACTGCATCAAGAAAAGAAAAGTCTCCTGTAAGACTGACATTTGTTTCTGCAACCTTCAGATCACGATATCCTGCTCTTCAATTAAGGTCAGAGCTTTCCTTTATTACTCATTTATGCACATAGGTTTCTGCAAGAGACATTTTTGTGCTCAAGAGAATACAGACTTTTAATAAAAGAGAGACATTTATAGTATATGACTCTGAAGTATTTAAAGTGAAAGTAATTTATTGCCTGTGTTTTGGTGCTATTACATGTAAAGTGAAAGTCATTTATTCTTGCATTTGTTAGTATTGCATTTAAAGTGACAGGTCCTTATTATTCATATTAATTGTTATAGCATTCAGAAATGGCTGAGCCTAGCATTGCCACCCCCCTGTTAGCGGATGCAATGATAGATATGGTAGAAGGAGAAGAGCAAGAGAACCTGTCTGAATCTGAAAGGTGCAATGTAACGGTAGTCTCGCCCCAAACAAATATAGCTGAAACAGGTGAACTAAGACGTTCATCACGGGACAGAATACTGACCCAAAGGTGCTAGAAAATTTGGAGCAAGAGGCAGCACTGAAAGGAAAAAAGTTTGCCCGAATGTATGAGAGGTGGAAAGCATACATCAAAGACATTCGCAGAAAGCTAAAACAAGAAAGCATAAAGGAGAATTTGAGTGAAATAATAGAGACAGTAGAAGATTCTGAGTCAGAGCTTATGACAGCATATGTCAACTTGCAGTCGTTCTTGACACCCTCCCAGGATATTGTAAGAAACATGGATACATGTACCGCAGTCACTAGGGATTTAGTGAAGCTTATGAGAGAACTATCATCTGCAGAAAACTATGATGAAGTCAAGGCACGAAAGGGAATGAATGAGCTCTTCATGAAAGACTATGCTAGGTCCTTAGGAGGAACCACAATCTCAAGTCTGACTTCCATCACTAGCAGAAGCGCCAGCCACATAACAGACTTCTCAAGTACATCAGTCAAAAGAAAGGAATTAGCTGAACAACTCGCTGCCAAAAGAGCAGAAGTAGAGATGGAATCTGCCATTGAGGCTCAGCGCCAGGAAATGGAAGCTCAGCACCATAAAATGGATGCTCAGCGCCATAAAATGGAAGCCGAAATGGAGGCTCAGCGCCATAAAATGGAAGCTGAAATGAAAAGTCTGGAAAGGCAGAAGGAAGTTAAGATTATAGAAGCCAGACTCAGAGTGCACGAAGAGGATACGAATCAGGGTAGTCATAGATCCAAATCAGTACTAAGTGGAGAAGCTGACTCCTACGTTCTTCCTTACGCCCAGGAAAATGGAAGGAAATCTCCAGCATGTAGTAAAGAAATAAGTCATAGTCCTTCCATCCCTGCTCAGAGAGAAATGAAGAGAGACTCACCTGATTCAGAACAAAGTGGAAAAAGAGAACCAGATAATTCAACTCCCTTATGTCATGGCAGTGGTCACGAGGATGTTACAACTGTTGACCCGACGAAACCTCAGAGAATATTTCTCACTAGACTTCCTGTTCCGGAACCTACTGTATTCTCCGGAGACGTACTGAAGTTTATAGAATGGAAGGCAAGTTTTGAAATGATCATTGAACATAATTGCTCCCGTCCAGTGGACAAGTTATTCTACCTCCAGCGGTATACTGGCGGAGAAGCAAAAAAGGTTCTTGAAGGTAACTTCTATAGGAAAGATGAAGAAGCCTACAAGCAAGCTTGGGAAAATTAAATGCAAGATATGGTCATCCTTTCTTAGTGCAAAGAGCTTTGAGAGAGAAGTTGATAAACTGGCCCAAAATAGGTCCTAAAGAACACTTCAAGCTCCAAGAGTATGGCGACTTCCTGCAAGCATGCAGCAATGCTATCCCACATGTTCAAGGACTAGAAGTATTGAACGACTATCTAGAAAACCACAGGATGCTAGCCAAGCTACCAGAACAAGTGTCTTCTGGATGGAATCGCTATGTGACTAAACAGTTAGATCAAGGCAAAAACTTCCCAATTTTCAAAGAGTTCCCTGAATTTGTCAATGAGTAAGCACGAATAGCGTGTAATCCAGTAACAGCATCTTATGTCTTAAAACCCTTAGAAGAAAGGCCTACAAGAGAGATAAGACGTGCAAGAGCAACTAGCTTTGCAACCAACACAGCTACTAAAGGTCCTGATGCCCATGAGAGCAAGTTCAACATCACTACTGGGATCAGTAAAGAGTTTGTACCGACAAGTCTTCAGACTACCTGCAAGTGTATGTTCTGTGAAGAGAATCACTCCATACATAAGTGCCAACGATTGAAGGAAAGGTCTCCAGAAGAAAAGAAGAAGTTTGTGTTTGATAATCAGCTGTGTTTTGGATGTTTAAGAAAAGACCATATTACTAAAGAATGCAAGAAAAAGGCCACTTGCAGCGTTTGTAAAGGACGTCATCCTACACCACTACATGAAGAATGTCCAAAGAAAGAGAAATCCTTAATGCCCAAGAACACTGAGGAAGAAAATAAAGCGACAGTATTCTCTTGCAGAGTGAGAGAAAGAGATATCAATGGCACGTCAATGGTTGTACCAGTGTGTATTTCAAATCCTAAAAGGAAGAACAAGAAGGTCTACGCCTATGCGCTACTGGATGCCCAGAGTGACGTCACCTTCATTGATCAAGAAATCTGCAAGAAATTACAAGTGGCCACAGAACCAGTGAAACTCAAACTCACCACAATGACAGGAAGAGACACATTGGTGAACAGTCAAAGAGTCAAAGGACTGAGAGTTAGAGGACTCCACTCAAACTGCATATTAGATCTACCTCCAGCTTATACAAAAGACGACATACCTCTAGATCGAGATCGCATACCTACCTGTGAAACAGCCAACAAATGGGAACACCTATCTGTCATATCTCATGAAATGTCCTCGCTGAAGGAATTTGGTGTTGGACTCTTGATAGGCTACGACTGTCCCGAGGCCTTGGTGCCACGAAAGATAATCGCAGGAGGAAAGGGTGAACCCTACGCAGTCCAAACTGATCTAGGATGGGGTGTTGTTGGAGGATAACGACAGATTGCAGATTCAGGACAGGTGACAGGATTGTGTCATAGAATATCTGTCCAAGAGTTACCAACTGTAAGTCCAGCAAAGGTACTCAAAATCCTAGAATCCGACTTTGCAGACGTAAGTTGTAATGAAAAGAGTGTATCCCAAGAGGACATAAAGTTTGTACAAGTTATAGAAGATAATATTCAGCAAAATCAACAAGGTCATCTTGAAATGCCCCTACCTTTTAGAGAACGACCTCATCTGCCAAATAACAGAGATCTTGCCCTGACAAGATTGAAAAGCTTAAAGAAAAGGATGGGAAGAGATCCCAAACTCAAAGACAATTATTTGAATTTCATGAAAGAAATCCTCAAAGAAGGGCATGCAGAGAAAGTTGATGGTCAGCCTAAAAATGGAGAAGTGTGGTACATCCCACATCAAGGTGTCTATCACCCAAAGAAACCAGATAAGATGAGAGTAGTTTTTGATTGCTCAGCAAGGTACAATGATGTTGCATTGAACGATCATCTACTAAAGGGACCAGATCTTACAAACACTGTACCTGGAGTACTCTGTAGATTCAGAAAGTATCCCATAGCAGTCATGTGCGACATTGAAAAGATGTTCCACCAATTTCATGTGAAGGAAGAAGATAGAGACTTCCTGAAGTTCCTATGGTGGGAAGACGGAGATACAGATACAGAGCCAGCAGAATACAGAATGAAAGTACACTTGTTTGGAGCAGCATCATCCCCAGGTTGTGCCAATTATGGTATTAAGTATCTGGCCAATCAGAATGAAAAGGATTGTCCATCAGCAGCAAATTTTTTGAAGAAAAACTTTTATGTAGATGATGGTCTTATAAGCCTAGAATCCTCAGAATCTGCCATTCAATTGGTGAGAGAGAGCCAAGAGTTATGCGCAAAGGCAAACCTGCGTCTTCACAAATTCATCTCAAACGACAGAGAGGTACTAGAATCCATCAGTGACTCTGAACGTGCATCAACAACAAAGAATGTGGATCTTAACTATGATCCTCTTCCAGTTCAGAATGTACTCGGATTGGGATGGAAAGTAGAAAACGACAATTTTTTCTTTGAAATATCCATGGAAGAGAAAGTTCCAACTAGACGTACCATTCTTTCCACAGTAGCCTCAATATATGATCCGTTGGGATTCCTATCACCAGTAATCCTCAGAGCAAAAGAAATACTGCAAGAATTATGCAGACAGAAGTTGGGATGGGACGAACCCATACCTGCAGGCTTGAGGCCAAGGTGGGAGAGTTGGATAAGAGACTTGCAAAATTTGAAAGAAATTCGGATACCCAGATGTTTTGTACCTCCTAATTTTGGAAAGTACAAGAAAATAGAACTTCATCACTTTTCAGATGCCAGTAGTCATGGTTATGGTCAGTGCTCCTACATCAGAGCAATAGGAGAAGGAAAGATACACTGTGCCCTAGTTATGGGAAAGGCCAGAGTCGCACCCAACAATATTCAGACAATACCAAGACTCGAACTAACGGCAGCCGTCGTTTCAGCATCAGTAAGTCAGTTTCTGAAAGAAGAATTGGAATTGAAAATAGATGAAGAACATTTTTGGACAGACTCACAAGTTGTCCTAGGTTACATAAACAATGAAGCTCGAAGATTCCACACCTTTGTCGCTAACAGAGTTCAAAAAATTCGAAAAGCAACGAATCCAGAACATTGGCACTATGTTGACACAAAGCAAAACCCGGCAGATCATGCTTCAAGAGGCCTAAATGTAACAGAATTGAAGAATTCAAATTGGTTCACTGGTCCAGAGTTCCTTTGGATAAGGGAAATCATACCCAGTGAAGGTTATACAGAACTGTCTATGGGTGATCCAGAAGTAAAGGTAGTTCAAACATTGAGCACTGCCGCCAATTGTCAAGATGACATACTTGAACGACTAGCCAGATATTCAAAGTGGAATACAGTCATAAACATTGTAGCTCGAAATCAACGCTTAGCAAAAGGAATCAGAAAGAAAGAATCATTGAATGTAGAGGAAAGAGTGAAAGCTGAAGAAACGGTTATAAGACTCATTCATCAAAGATTCTACAGTGAAGAATTGAAGAGACTTAGTCAAGAACCTAAGAGACTTCCAAACAATCACCCATTGTACAAGCTTAATCTTATTCTGCAGGATGGTATACTGAAGGTGGGAGGGAGGCTGGAAAATGTGTCGCTACCTAACAGAGTTAAGCATCCAGCAATTCTACCCAAAAATTCTACCTTCACAAGATTGATTATCAATCACTACCACAACAAATCCTTGCATCAAGGAAGAAGCTTTACTCAAAGCTGTTTGAGAGAAGGTGGTTATTGGATAGTGAAAGGAAGCAAAGTTATATCAAAGTACATAAGTAAGAAGAGTATTGTTACAAATGGGAGACTCAAAACTGGTCAAAAAGGGAAAACGTCTCACAACTCCACTCAAGTTGGAACGTCCAATACAAAAGTTAGTTGTTCTGCTTGAGAGTAACAAAGACACTTGAGAATTGAGAAACTGATGGAAAATTCCTCAAATTCATGTTCGAATCCTATTACTGAGAACTTGAATTATAGGTAATTTTGGTGGGAGTGTAGCTGGCCAGCTAAGACCAGTCCTAGGTTGTTAATATGGTTCACATATATGTGCATACCAAACCTGCCAATAACCTCAGTACAGTATATATGTGCACATGTTAAAGCCAAAAGCAGAATCATTGCTGTAATTTATGTCTTTGATTGTTTTATGACATTTATATATTCATTGTGTTAGCAGAAGCAGAAAAGGAAAATATGCCTTTAAGAGTTAGTTAAAGATGAGCCAATCACAGACAGCCTCACACTGTACAGAGCCTTAACCAATCCCAGCCAGTTTCACATTTATGCCTGTGTAAAACTCCCTGCTAGGATTTTCTAGAGACACATGCTCACCAGACAGAGGAGGAAACAGACAGTTCCAATCAGAAAAGCTTTATGGAAGCAGAGCAGGCCAAATAGTTCCACGAACTTATCGAACTTATCGAACTTATCAAATTTACGAACAAACTTATCGAATATATCGAATTTATAAATCCAAGTGAATTTATCAATCTATCGAATCAACCCAATGTAATACGAATTAAACCATTGTAATATGAAAGAAATAAGCCATTGTAAGCAGTTATATGAAGAAGATTGAAGTTATTAAAGAAGTTAACTAAAGTATTCGGTGTGCTCTTTAAACCTACTGCATCCATAGAGCGGCATTGGAGGAATTACAGAGTAAAGTCAGTCTAATCAAACAAAGAAACAGCAATTGCATAGTTTTTCTAATGCCACAGCGCACTAGGCACCAAAGGGTGCTGCGCCTGCCACACTTTGTTCACAGCTGTACACTGTGAAAGTTAAGTTGTGATCCCTGTTAGACTGTAAGCTCTTTTTAGCAGGACCCTTCTAACCCTATTGTAAAGTGCTGTGCAAAATATAGCACCATAAATGCTGTTTCTTTTTACACAAGTAAACGTACCATCAAATATGTTGCTGCTGTCAAAATAAATGTAGAATATTGAACTATTTCTGTATTTGTTGGATCAATAAACCTTTTTTTCCTCAAGTGGAATGTATTGTTAACATCCATACAAATAATAGTCTGCAAAATAAAATTTTAGTCAGCATACATGCAAGGTGTTAAATAAAAATACGCCCCCCCCCCCAAAAAAAAAAAAACTTTAACGGCTTCAAAGCTGAATTTTAGGGACCATTGAATTCAGCTGATGAAGAGGTATAGTATTTAACATGTCAACCTAGGCCTTTTTGTTTAATTCACCAGTTGCGATCTGGGGAACACCAATCAATTTGTAAATAAAGTCAAATAGCTCTCATAATGAATGTATTGCACAAAATAAAATCTATTTGCAGGTGTGGGAGCCATCATCGCACATGAAAATTAATTATCACATACAAATGGTCTCAGGATCAGCTCCTGGACTGGAATTGCATCATCACGTAACATCATCATCATTTGCAGAAGTATGTTCACATGCACCCAGGGCCATAAGAACAAAAGGTCAGTTCCTTTGCTAAAGGTAAACACACAGCAGCTGGAGGCAGGTGACACTTATCAAACAGAGGTGTCAATTGTGCATATTTATTTGCTCAAATGACCACTTGTGCCTCACTTCTTGCAACCATGGCTGAAGAGGAGGAGGCGCTGCTTCTGGGACTGGCTATGTTTACTAGAGCCTTCTGCTAAAGCAGAGAGGTGACATGCAATCAAGTGCCTTCATCAGCCATGGCTTTTTTGCACCACGTGCATACTTTGGAAACATGCTGGACTCTGATATCCATTGCAGGTTTTGCTTAGGGGAAGAAGCAATTCTACACCTCTATGAGCTCATCCCTAAACTCAAGGAGCTGACATTCATATATATTAGTGCCAACTAACCTCCTAGCATGTCTTTGGAGTGTGGTAGGAAGCCCGCACAGGGAGAACATGCAAACTGCAGGCATGTGGTGCCATGGTTGGGATGTGCACTGATGACCCTAGTGTTACTAGGCAGAAGTGCTAACCACTAAGCCACTATGCTGCCCATAACATCAAATCCAATGAGATATATGTGGTTGGAGCCAAACATAATTATGCACATTGTGGCACCATCCCAAAACATAACATAGAAAGAGAAAAAGTAGCACAGGAGCTGCCCACTCTTGTGCTACTTTTTCCATGTTAAGTTTTGGGATGGTGCCAAAATGTGAATATTTATGTTAGGCTCCAAGCACATACCTGTATATCTCTTTGGATTTAGAAACTTCTAATGGATGTTGGAAAACAACCTTTTGGCATATGTTTTTGGAGCATGATATAGCTGTTTAGTATTTTTGTTTTGTTTATATGTGGTTGATGTGCTATTTATTAAGTATATTGGCCCATTAGAGCTGATTTATCCAAGATGACTAACTATATAAGCAAAAATTGGAATGGGTTCATGTCAAAAATACAAATGGAAGTTAGAGGAGCAAACAAGGATGAAAATGAAATCAATATGTTAGCAGTCAGATTACAACTATTACTTCGGAAAAAACTGTATAACACTGGCATTCATTTTACTTTCACCAGTATATAGATGCAAGGGTGATACCAATAGGGTTGAGGATTCCAATTTTTCCTACTATTCATCAGTACCCACTGAGTTAAAACAGAAGTGGGAGACTAATCTAACTGATTTCTCTATAGGAATGATGGAAATTCTAAAACACTGTTATTAAACAGTCGCTAGGTCGGGATGGGGAAATCCAAGAGATGGCAAACAAAATGGCCAGAGAACCTCATCTATGAGGACAGAAATACAGAACTAAGGAATTGTATTGAAAGGCAAAGTTTTCAAATTATACATAAAACGATAAGAAAATCAATAGGGATGTAGTAATATTCCAAAGTGGTAGGGCCTACAAATGGCTCTGGACACTGTATAGGTTTTCACATACCCACATCTATAGCACTTATGATGATAGTAACAAATCTGACTCTTCACAGACCTCTTCAACTCACATGGATTTTCAAACACAAACAAGGTATAGAATGACTGTAATAATGAGTGTGTTTCACGCAATCAAAAAAGAAGAGAAAAACCCATTTTCCAACAGGACTGAAGAGAGAGTGACACTCTATGTTACTTCTGGTGACCACAGGTAAGTGAACCCTTACTGGAACTGTTGGGCTTTCAATTTAATGAAACGCCAAAAGGGATCAATCCCACAACATATTCATGCTGTATGGCGATACTCAAAATTTATGGCTCCACTGTACCTTCACTCTCCATCTTTAGCGGTATATAAAATACATAAAAGCCAATAGTGCAGTATGTTCCAAAAGAAATATATTTATATTTATTAAAAATGTATTGCACTTACAGTGGGTAGATATAACAAAATTGTCAAAACTTCACAGAGCTGCAGCAATCCCGATGTTCCGGCCAATGGCTTCTCAGCATGGTGATGTGACATCAGGGTCCACCCAACGTGTTTCGTCATAGGATTGGCGTCGCCAAGGGCAAAATATATTCATATACAATGAATTAAACATTGTATATAAAAAATGTAAATAAAAATATAAAAAATATAAAAAATTGGAAACCATAAATAGAGAGAGAAGTCCCTCCCACCTCAAAAGACAAACATAATATACCCAAAAAAGTCATATATAAAAATGTACATAAAGGGTATATCAAGATCAATCACATAGATGCCAAGCAAGACCAGAAACTCATAAACGGAAGGAAACTTTAACTATTATTAATCATCTTCTTCTTTGACTGCGTGAAACACACTCATTATTACGGACATTTTTTGGTGTGGACATTTATTTGACCACGGTGGATTGTCACTACTTTGCATGTATTTTTTAGTGCTGCACTTTATGTATTATGTTTATTGTGGTTTAGTATCTTTTACCTGTGCTAGCTTCTTATGTTCATATTTTTTATCCAAGCGCAGAATCACATTGGGTTTGATGAAGGTATAGAATGAGAAAGATTCATCTACGAAAAGGAAAAACAATGAACATAATTCTTCAAGTGGTGGTGGTAGCTCTTCACAAATATCACAAGCAGCTAAGGCAGCATGCACATCTAAGAAAACAGAGGTGGAGACTTCTGTTGGTGGTGGGTCTATTCACTCTGGTGGTCATCAGCAGGTAGGTGGAACCAAATCAGGAGCTGTCCAGAAAACAGTAGATAATCAATCTGTTTTTTTAGAACAAGAGGTAAAACAAGTAGTGGACAACCCCATGTTAGGGAGGAAAACTCCCACCATGGACCATCCGGTCCCCTGGGGAAATCAGATATGTAGAACAGTTTCCAAATAATCAATCTGTCTGATCATGTTGTGACTCGGGAGGAAGAACAGGCCTTACAATTTGGTCTGGGCTTCTGCTCAAGTAGAAACAGATACATTTCAGGTAATTAAGGATTTCAATGTATTTGCTCATAAACTTAATTATTAGATAAATTATTAAATGAAATATATGATCTTGAATAGGTGCATAAAAGGGAAAGATCTAAGGAGACAATGCAGCTGTTAATGAAGAAGATAGAAGAATTAGAGATTGCAATGGAGGAGGAAAAAAGAAGAGTCTTTAATAAAATAACATGTGAAAGGTATAGATGGGGAGATAGGCCGGGAAAGTATTTAATGAGAACTTTAAGAAAGAAGAAAAATAGAAATTATATTGAGAAAATAAGAAATCCCAAGGGGGAATTTGTACACTCAACCAAGGATATTGCTAGTATATTTAAAGAGTATTATAACGAGCTGTATAATATCATACCTCAGGATACGTTTGAGAAAACGGAAACAGTAAATAGAGGGAAAAGAAGGACATACCTAGAGGACGCAGGCCTACCGAAATTAAGAGAAACACAACTGGATTCTTTAGAAGCAGAAATAACTGCAGAGGAAATAAAAACAGCGTTAAAAAGCATGGCGGGAGGGAAAAGTCCGGGTCCGGATGGATATACGGTCAAATACTATAAAAAATAAAGAGCTTTTATACCTAAGATGAAGATCTACATGAACGCCTTGGGGAAGGGGATGGAGATAAGGGGAGAATCTTTACAGGCTAATATAGTATTGATACAGAAGGAAGATAAAGACCCCTCGCAATGTGCGAGTTAGACCAATAGCGCTGCTGAATGTAGACACCAAAATATATGCAAAGGTTTTGGCAAATAGATTGAAAGAGTTGATGCCGGAGTGGATACATAGAGATCAGGTGGGGTTTGTCTCAGGAAGAGAGGGTAGAGATAATGCTCTGAGATCACTGTTGCTTATACAGGAGGGTAAAAAAGGAAAAACCCCAATGATACTGATATCGATAGAGGCTGAGAAGGCATTCGACAGGGTGAGTTGGGGTTTTATGATGGATACCCTGGAAGTGTTAGGAATTGGAAATAGAATGAGATGGTGGATTGGAGAGTTATATAGAAACCCTACCACTACCATAATGGTAAATGGAGGAAGATCGGAGTATTTTAAGATGTCAAATGGTACAAGACAGGGATGTCCATTGTCACCATTGTTATATGTGTTATCATTGGAACCCTTATTGTTCATGATTAGGAAGAACATAGACATAAAAGGAATAAAGATAGGAGATAGAGAACATAAGGTAGTGGCTTATGTGGATGATCTGATGTTTTATGTTGGAAACCCCACAACATCACTTCCAAATTTAATGAAAGCACTGAGGGAGTATGGAGAACTGTCGAACCTGAAAATTAACCCAACAAAGACAGAAATCTTAAATATAAACCTTAAAAACAGCGAAAAGGAAAAATTACAAGAGGAATTCCCTTTCCTTTGGAGAGACAAAGAATTGAAATATCTAGGAATAAAATTATCAGCCTCAATTAAGAACCTATATAAAGCCAATTATATAGCATTATTAAATGAGATTAAGGAGGAGCTGAGGAAAGTGGGAAATGGAAACCCATTGTGGATAGGTCGCATAAACTTGATAAAGATGGTAATTGTCCCCAAAGTATTATAGAAATTTCAAATGATCCCAATCAAACTCCCAGAGGCATATTTTAAAGAACTTAAGAAAATGATAATAAAATGTATATGGAGGAATAAAAAGCCTAGAATAGGTTATGAAATGTTGACTAGAAGTAAAGAAAGAGGAGGATTGGGGGTACCAGATTTCAGGAGATATTATAAAGCGGGGATTATAGCGAGAATATTCGACTGGATTCATAATCCGGAGAAAAGTTGGGTTGAAATTGAGAAAGCACTGAGTGGAATAAGTTTAAGTAAAAGTATTTGATTACCCGCACAATATAGGGAATTAGAGGAGAGCACCAGCATGTACACTCTTAATGTTTTAAAAGAATGGGATTTATTACACAGACAAAAGGGGTGGGTTTATAATTCACAATTAATACCACTTAGGAACACAAAATATTTCACCCCGGGTAAGGATAGCATAGCAGGGAAATGGATTATAAAACAGGAGGCGCAATTGAGAGATATAATGGTAGGAGAGGAAATCGGGTCATACAAGGATATGGAGGAAAGAAAGGGAGAAGTCTTTAATAAGATGGATAGACTAAGATATTACCAACTGAAGTACTTTTTTGAGAGCCTTCCAAAGCCCATAAGAACTAGAAAAGACTGGAATCCATTTGAGAGAATATTTGAGTCACGGGGAAATGGTAGACACGGAACGGCAAAAATACATAAGATATTACTGGATCTTGACACAGACACAAAATTAATACAGATAGAAAAAAGGGAAAGAGATATGGGAAGAAAGATAGAGGCGGAGGAACAGAGGAAAATGCTCACACTAATCCACAAAAATACTAGTATGCAGGAAGTAGAAATACATTATAAGTGTTTGAATAGATGGCACATTACCCCTAATGTGGAGCACAAGATGAATATGGAAATTTCACGGATGTGTTGGAGAGGTTGTGGAGAGGTGGGCACGTGGTATCATATGTGGTGGGAGTGTCCAGAAATGCAGCTGTTCTGGCGGAGGATAGTTTATTTGATAGGGAAAATCACCAAAATCAAAATAGGATTAGATCCAGAATTATGTCTCCTCCATATCTCAGAACTCTCAGTGAAAGCATATAAGAGTTCGGGGATATGGTATTATTTGACCGCAGCAAAGAGCCTGATACCCAGGTTCTGGAAGAAAAGAGAGGTGCCAACTGAGGAGGATTGGATGGGTAGAGTAAATCAGATTGCAGAGACAGAAAGATTGTACTATACGCATGAGGACAAGTTGGAGTTGTATAATAAAAAATGGAAAGGCTGGGAAGAATACAGAGAAAAGGTGAAATATATGAAGAGATAATATCCCTGGAAGTGGGTTTAGGAACATCAGAATAATATGGACTTAATCTGAGAAGAGAAAATGTGGAGTGTGGGAGGGAGGGCGGAGGAGGGAGGGAGGGCAGAGGAGGGAGGGGCTAGGGGGATAGAGGGGGGGGATTCTTGGGTGGGGGGGACGGTAAGAAATGGAAGTTATATATAAATAAATGATGAGGAGAAAACATTGTTTTGATAACGATTTTAATAGAAATGTTGAAATGTTCTGTATATGATTTGAAAAATCAATAAATATTTATAAAAAAAAAACCATTAAATTAAAATAAACTTAATTTTAAATCTGATCGAGGGACCAAAGATTTAAAAAAAATTTACCTTTTGGGTGGTGTTCTCAAATATTGGTGTGACTTTAGTAAGAAAGACTACAAAGCCCAAAAGATGTTGGTAGAGTTGGAGGAGTCCATCCCTGATGTGTCATTTCAGCCAACAGGGAACATTGATCAAACAGCTGAGAGATTAATACAGTGGAAATTTAAGCAAAAGTCAAAAAAGTTTCCTAATCAAACCAATAGTAAGGTTGACCTGTTTGTTCAGTTGACATTGAGGCTGTCATGGAAATTTTCTATTACAAGTTGTCCTTTAAATGTGTCATATATTAGTGTTATTCATATGTCTCTCGTGTGGCTTAATTAAAGCTCTGAAGGCTGCAATTAGGCCATGCACATTTACAATGTATATATTACAGTACTCAGCTCGGTAATGGATGAGATGGCAGATCTGCGCTTATAGACTGGCGTTTATACCACCACGGCATTCAATGCGAATGCCGTTGGCGGTGGGCCACGGGCCTGTATCCACATATCAGCAGCATAGTACCACATGGACTTTGTATGGCCAGGCACCAGGCAGTGCGAACTCCGCGTGTAGGCTAATTTATATCTCTACAAGCCGCTACCGACCTGAACTGTATCTGGATGGATGTGTTTTAATAAAGATCGTATTGGGCCCATTCAGATACAGATACAGATTGGCACTGTTTAATCTAGGGGATGCTTGTACAGACAATGTACATACTGCTGGGAGCTGATAGCATGTAAATAATGTGAAACTTGCTCTCCAAAGCGAGCTTACGGGGGAGGACAGAAAAACTGGTTTAATTGGTTTTTAGTATAGGTTAAGAGGGAACTTTGCACTCCGAGCAGGATGGACATTCTCGTGTATGGACACTCCCTTTACATTGTTCTGTGGGAGGGGATTGACTTGGCCCCGTGCGGGGGGTGTGTTTTGTAAGATAATAAAAACAGGAGTCTGGTGTTAGACCCAAGCAGAGTGGATTCCAACTTTAACCTGGGAGTATCGCCTGATTTATTCCTGGATTACTGGAGCTCCATTTCCCCACATCTCAAAAGAGCTAAACCTTTGCACACCGGTTGGAGGTGCAGGAATCGTGGAGCTAAGCTGCAGTCGTGGTAAGCAATACGGGTGCAGCGAAGTTCGCACAGCTTTAGAGGGGATTGCTGTGCATCCAACTGACACTCACGGTAAGGAAAATTCATGGAAAGCAAATTTCCAAGACAAGGCCCTCTCCACTAAGGAACAAACTAACAACCTTCCCCCAGATTTGGACCAAGCCCTACATAATTTACAGAATAATAGGAAATAATAGTGAAACCCTCAAAGAGGGAAACATCATTCTCATGAATGACTCTCAGTACGTTAAAAAGTGTAATCAGATTTTAGACAATAGGGCTTGGTACAAAAAGGTGGGATGCCACATATTGGAGAAAAATAAATATGAATTCTCTCAAATGGTTTATGATGCCTATCAAAAAGGTATCATTACAAAAGAATTGACTGAATTTTTGTTGATTGAAAACACATTGACACCTACCGTACTTTGTATGCAGTACCAAAGGTACACAAATCCTTAAAGGACCCCCCTGGTAGGCCCATTGTTTTAGGGAACCATTGTATGACCGAAAATGCTAGCTCATTGGTGGATGATTGGCTGAGACCCTATGTGGAGGCTTTGCCCTCCTATTTAAATGATACAGTGCATGTCTTGATGTTGCTGGAAGGGATTTGTGTAATAGAGGATACTATTATTGCATTAATTGAGGTTGAATCCCTGTATTTCAACATCCCACATGGTAAGGGGATAATGGTTGTTAAATCATTTTTAAATGAACGTGGGAACGATCAGTATCTGTACAATGGACTTATTTTACAACTTTTGAGATTTATTCTCACACCTGTTTTCACCTACAATGGCTCCCACTACCTCCAGGTGCAGGGTGTAGCGATGGGGACCAAGTGTGCCTCATCATATGCCAACCTGTACCTGGGGTGGTGGAAGCGGTGGCTTTGAGGTGTCGATATACCTCCACCACATTGATATATGTCAGAGGTATATCGATCATTTTTTTTATTTTTTGGACAGGGTCTGTTGACCTGTTGCAAGATTTTGTCAGGCTTTTGAATGTCAACACTTACAACCTGCTTTTCACTTTGACATGAGACAGATCCAAACTCCAATTTTTGGAAAATCTACTGTTAACAATGCTCTCTTACATGCACAAAGTGCACATCCACGACATGTAATTAGAGGGATCCCTTTTGGACAATAAGCATAAATCCAAAGGAATTGTTCTAATCTGGAAACATTTGAGTAGGAGGAGGCTGTCAAATTGAAACAAAGATTCCTTGATAGGGACTATAGTAAGAAATTCCTGAAATTGCCTACCAATGGGCTTAGGCCAGTCCAAGGGACTAGAGATGAGCGAATCGAAGTAGGCGAAGTGGAATTCGTTTTGAATATTAGGAAAATTTCGATTTGCGCCGAATCCGAAAATAAGCAGACTTTGGATGCGCGAATCGAAATTTTTCCTAAAATGGCGGCGACCTTGTGCGTCGACGGAGCGGGGATGTCTGGGAAGGCGCGCGGACAAGGCGCGCTGACCCATAATGCATTCATTCATGACATGTGATCGCATTAGCCAATCAGCAGCCAGCCAGCCAGCACTGTGTAATGGTCGAGCTATAAATGGCGGCCATTTTAGAATTCTCCATTTGCCTCCAGTCATTCAACAGAGGCAGACCTGGCTGTATTCAGGGAGAGAGTTAGGGACACAGAAACGTTACTTAGGGACACAGAAACGTTAGTTAGGGACACAGAAACGTTACTTAGGGACACAGAAACGTTACTTAGGGCCACAGAAACTTTACTTAGGGACACAGAAACGTTACTTAGGGACACAGAAACGTTACTTAGGGCCACAGAATCGTTACTTAGGGCCACAGAAACATTACTTAGGGCCACAGAAACGTTACTTAGGGCCACAGAAACGTTACTTAGGGCCACAGAATTGTTACTTAGGGACAGACACAGAATTGTTACTGAGGGACACAGAATTGTTACTGAGGGCCACAGAACTGTTACTTAGGGCCACAGAAACGTTACTTAGGGACACAGAATTGTTACTCAGGGACAGACACAGAATTGTTACTTAGGGACAGACACAGAATTGTTACTGAGGGACACAGATTTGTTACTGAGGGCCACAGAACCGTTACTTAGGGCCACAGAAACGTTACTGAGGGACACAGAATTGTTACTCAGGGACAGACACAGAATTGTTACTGAGGGACACAGAATTGTTACTGAGGGCCACAGAACTGTTACTTAGGGCCACAGAAACGTTACTTAGGGCCACAGAAACGTTACTTAGGGCTACAGAAACGTTACTTAGGGCCACAGAATCGTTACTTAGGGCCACAGAATCGTTACTTAGGGCCACAGAATCGTTACTTAGGGCCACAGAAACGTTACTTAGGGCCACAGAAACGTTACTTAGGGCCACAGAATTGTTACTTAGGGACAGACACAGAATTGTTACTGAGGGACACAGATTTGTTACTGAGGGCCACAGAACCGCTACTTAGGGCCACAGAAACGTTACTTAGGGACACAGAATTGTTACTCAGGGACAGACACAGAATTGTTACTGAGGGACACAGAATTGTTACTGAGGGCCACAGAACTGTTACTTAGGGCCACAGAAACGTTACTTAGGGCCACAGAAACGTTACTTAGGGCTACAGAAACGTTACTTAGGGCCACAGAATCGTTACTTAGGGCCACAGAATCGTTACTTAGGGCCACAGAAACATTACTTAGGGCCACAGAAACGTTACTTAGGGCCACAGAATTGTTACTTAGGGACAGACACAGAATTGTTACTGAAGGACACAGATTTGTTACTGAGGGACACAGAATTGTTACTGAGGGCCACAGAACTGTTACTTAGGGCCACAGAAACGTTACTTAGGGCCACAGAAACGTTACTTAGGGCTACAGAAACGTTACTTAGGGCCACAGAACCGTTACTTAGGGCCACAGAAACGTTACTTAGGGACACAGAATTGTTACTCAGGGACAGACACAGAATTGTTACTGAGGGACACAGAAATGTTACTGAGGGACACAGAATTGTTACTCAGGGACACAGAATTGTTACTGAGGGACACAGAATTGTTACTCAGGGACACAGAATTGTTACTGAGGGACAGACACAGAATTGTTACTCAGGGACAGCCACAGAATTGTTACTCAGGGACACAGAATTGTTACTGAGGGACACAGAATTGTTACTGAGGGACACAGAATTGTTACTCAGCGACAGACACAGAATTGTTACTCAGGGACAGACACAGAATTGTTACTCAGGGACAGACACAGAATTGTTACTGAGGGACACAGAATTGTTACTGAGGGACACAGAATTGTTACTGAGGGACACAGAATTGTTACTCAGGGACAGACACAGAATTGTTACTCAGGGACAGACACAGAATTGTTACTGAGGGACACAGAATTGTTACTCAGGGACACAGAATTTTACTCAGCGACAGACACAGAATTGTTACTCAGGGACAGACACAGAATTGTTACTGAGGGACAGACACAGAATTGTTACTCAGGGACACAGAATTGTTACTGAGGGACACAGAATTGTTACTGAGGGACATAGAATTGTTACTCAGGGACACAGAATTGTTACTGAGGAACACAGAATTGTTACTCAGGGACACAGAATTGTTACTGAGGGACACAGAATTGTTACTGAGGAACACAGAATTGTTACTCAGGGACAGACACAGAATTGTTACTCAGGGACAGACACAGAATTGTTACTCAGGGACAGACACAGAATTGTTACTCAGGGACAGACACAGAATTGTTACTGAGGGACACAGAATTGTTACTGAGGGACACAGAATTGTTACTGAGGGACACAGAATTGTTACTCAGGGACACAGAATTGTTACTCAGGGACAGACACAGAATTGTTACTCAGGGACAGACACAGAATTGTTACTGAGGGACACAGAATTGTTACTGAGGGACACAGAATTGTTACTCAGGGACACAGAATTGTTACTCAGCGACAGACACAGAATTGTTACTCAGCGACAGACACAGAATTGTTACTCAGGGACAGACACAGAATTGTTACTGAGGGACACAGAATTGTTACTGAGGGACACAGAATTGTTACTCAGGGACACAGAATTGTTACTGAGGGACACAGAATTGTTACTCAGGGACAGACACAGAATTGTTACTGAGGGACACAGAATTGTTACTGAGGGACACAGAATTGTTACTCAGGGACACAGAATTGTTACTCAGCGACAGACACAGAATTGTTACTCAGGGACAGACACAGAATTGTTACTGAGGGACACAGAATTGTTACTGAGGGACACAGAATTGTTACTCAGCGAGAGACACAGAATTGTTACTCAGAGACAGACACAGAATTGTTACTGAGGGACACAGAATTGTTACTGAGGGACACAGAATTGTTACTCAGGGACACAGAATTGTTACTGAGGGACACAGAATTGTTACTGAGGGACACAGAATTGTTACTGAGGGACACAGAATTGTTACTCAGGGACACAGAATTGTTACTCAGGGACAGACACAGAATTGTTACTCAGGGACACAGAATTGTTACTGAGGGACACAGAATTGTTACTGAGGGACACAGAATTGTTACTCAGGGACACAGAATTGTTACTCAGGGACAGACACAGAATTGTTACTCAGGGACACAGAATCGTTTAATTAAAGAGTATGTCAGACAACATGCATAGGAGTGGCAGAGGAGGCAATGTTTTAGGAGCGAGCAGATGTGGCAGCAGAGGAAGGGGTCGAGGCAGCACTAGTCGCAGCCAGAGGCCAGTGCTCCCGGTGTCATCCAGCGGTCGTGTCTCCACCGACAACCCTGCCATCATCGATTGGTTGGCTCGGTCGTCTTCCTCTTCCCAGGTCACCTCTGACACCTACAGCCAACGGTCGGTGGGTACGTCAGACACAACCGTTAGTTGGCATGGCCCGGGAGCAAGCCCACTGAAATCACGTGTCCTCGACCTGCCCCTGTCCTTTGGTGTTCCCTCACCAAGCGAAGTATCGCATGCTGTGGGCTCAGCCCCACTGTACAGTGAGGAAGAGCTAACAGAGGGCGGTCAGGAACGGGGGGAGACATCCGCCTCTTCAGCAGCCAGGCGAAGAAGTAGTGGCGAGGAGAGTGGCTCGGTAGCCGGTCTAGAGACAGGTCTGTCTCCTGACCCACACGCAGCCGAGGAGGCTAGTAGTGAGGCGGAGACCCTAATTGATGATGATGAGGCTGATCGCACTTGGCAGCCTCGTCGTCATTAGGCTATTGCTTCCGCATCATCAGGAGAAGAGGGTGGCAGCTTGGCAGCGAGCAAAACAGTCAGTGGGTTGCCCAGGAGGCAGCAGGGTCGCAGCAGTGTCAGTGGAGGCAAACGGCCACGGAGTACAGCACCAGCTCCACTGCAGCCTACCACCACGGCCAGTAGTGGTGCCGGTGTGCACGGAGGAAGCAGCAGTCAGCCAGTGAGGAGTATCGGGGGCAAAGTTTCCTACTCGGCGGTGTGGCAATTTTTTGTCAAGCCGCCCGAGGAAGTAAACGTAGCCGTATGTCGACTATGTGGCCAGAAAGTCAAGCGTGGCCAGGGGGCCCATGTTGGGACTACAGCGTTGCGTCAGCATATGCAGCGTCGCCATTTGGTGGCCTGGGAAAACCGTGATAAAGATACGGCGGTTCTGCCTGCCCCAGCCCCCGCTCCATCACCCGCTCCGTTACTTGCTCCGTCACCCGACGTCAATCGCCCTCTATCAGCCAGTCAAGGCTCCAACACCTCTGCTGAGGGGAGTTGTCGCTCGTTGGCATCTTCCGCTCGTTCTGATGCTCCTTCTCCTGCTACTCCTCTTCACGGATTCCGTCAGCAGTCTTTCTTGGAATCAGTTTCCAAGAGACAACAGTTTGCGAGCACGCACCCGACGGTGCAAAAGCTGAACGTCCTCCTGTCCAAGTTGCTGGTGCTGCAGTCCCTCCCTTTCCAAGTGGTGGACTCAGCACCTTTCCGAGAAATGATGGCTTGTGCCGCGCCGCGGTGGAGAGTGCCAAGCCGTCATTTCTTTGCCAAAAAGGCAGTGCCAGCCCTGCATTCACATGTAGAAGAGATGGTGGGCCAGTCTTTGAGCATGTCGGTCTCTGCCAAAGTGCACGGCAGCGCCGACGTGTGGAGCTGTAACTACGGTCAGGGACAGTACATGTCATTTACGGCCCACTGGGTGAACGTGGTGCCGTCACAGCCGCACCAGCAACTTGGACAGGTCACGCCGCTTTTGCCTCCACGTTTGCACGTCCTTGGTCCGGCAAAGATGTCCGCCTCTACCACCTCTTCTTCCGCCGTGTCCTCAGCCGCCACCCCCGTGCCAAGTCCCATTACCCGACCGGCATATCACATGTGCAGGGCGCAACGGTGTCACGCTGTGCTGCACCTGGTATGCCTTGGCGAACGTAGTCACACAGGGGAGGAACTTCTCAGTGTAATGAACAGAGAAATCGACAGATGGCTGTCTCCGCGCAAACTGAAAATCGGAACCATGTTGACCGACAACGGAAAGAACATGGTGTCTGCTCTGCGTCAAGGAAGGTTGTGCCATGCGCCATGCATGGCTCACGTGTTCAATCTGGTTGTCAAGCGGTTCCTAAAATCCACCATCCCACTGCAAGACATCCTTAAAATGTCACGTAAACTTTGCATGCATTTCAGTCATTCCTACACCGCAAAGCACACCCTCCTTGAGCTGCAGCGGCAGAACGGAATTCCACAGCATCGCCTGATCTGCGACGTTGCAACAAGGTGGAATTCAACCCTACACATGTTAGACCGCCTTTACGAACAGCGAAAGGCCATCACCGATTTCCTGATGTTACAAGCGGATAAAGGTACTCCCCTGTGTAACTTAGATGTCAGCCATTGGCAGCTCATGCGTGACACCTGCCGCTTGCTCAGGCCCTTTGAGGAGGCCACGCTATTCGTGAGTCGGCAGGACTATGGGATGAACGACGTCATTCCTCTGTTGCACGTCCTGGAACAAATGCTGTTAACAATGGCTGGTCAGGGTGCGGTAGACGTGGCGCACAGATCTCAACGCCACATGACCCCTGTGGGGGCAGGACAGGAAGAAGAGGAGGAGGTAGAGGAGGACATTTGTGCTCAGGAATTATTGAGTGAAATGGGTGGTTTTTCCACTCAGCGGACAGGAGTGGAGGAGCAGGAGCATCTGGTAGAGGAGGAGGAGGAGGAGACAGAGGACCCAGACGCACCGTGGCAGTATGCTGTGGAGATGGAGGCAGGGAGTCCCTCGCATTCCTTGGCACAAATGGCCCATAGCATGCTCGGTTGCTTGCGTAGCGACAGCCGAATAATAACCATCAGACAGAGGGATGACTTTTGGCTGTCCACCTTGTTGGACCCTCGCTACCGTTCAAAAATGGTGGCCTTTTTCACACCTGCTGAGAGGGAGGCCAAAATAACGTACTATAAAAACCACCTATGTAGTCAGTTGGTCTCTGCCTTTCTGCGCCAACGTCCATCCTCAGACACTGTGGGCCCTGTGCGCTCGCGTTCCGCTGCCATGGCAGCAGGGGAGGGGTGGGGTGGTAGGAGCAGTGGCAGCTCCACCAGCAGCGGCTGCCTCAGTCTGCAGTCGATGATGAGTAGCTTTCTTCACCAGCGCAGTGAGGAAACTACTAACCAGCCGCAGCAGCAGCAGCAGCATCAGGTGGACCTGGAGCAGGACCTCAAACAACAGGCTTGGGCCTACTTGGACAGCACCCTGCCAACCGAGGTAGACAATCCCCTTGACTACTGGGCAACGAAACTTGACCTTTGGCCCCAACTAGCTGAATTTGCCCTTGAAAGGCTGTCATGCCCGGCCAGTAGCGTGGCATCGGAGAGCGTGTTTAGTGCGGCAGGAGGTATTGTAACTCCGCGGAGGACACGACTGTCCACCCAAAGTGTGGAGAGACTCACGTTTGTGAAAATGAATCAGGCGTGGATTAGTCTGGATTTCAAACCACCAGTTCCTGACACAACTGACTAAATCCGCCATGAATCATGCCCCAAACATGTGCCACTTTCACGTCTCCTCACACTGCTGGTGTGTTCCATTTTTTGTCATAGGGTGCTGGGAGATTACGGGCCTCCCATAGCTGCTGCCAGGCCCCTAATCTGCCATGGGCCCCTATACCGCCTCCTCATGCTGCTGCCAGGTCCAGAGTCTCTCATGGGTCCCTGTACGGCCTCCCATTGCTGCTGTCTCCATCGCCACACTCTGCCATGTGCCACTTTCAGGTCTCCTCACACTGCTGGTGTGTTCCATTTTTTGTCATAGGGTGCTGGTAGATTACGGGCCTCCCATAGCTGCTGCCAGGCCCCTAATCTGCCATGGGCCCCTATACCGCCTCCTCATGCTGCTGCCAGGTCCAGAGTCTCTCATGGGTCCCTGTACGGCCTCCCATTGCTGCTGTCTCCAACGCCACACTCTGCCATGTGCCACTTTCAGGTCTCCTCACACTGCTGGTGTGTTCCATTTTTTGTCATAGGGTGCTGGCAGATTACGGGCCTCCCATAGCTGCTGCCAGGCCCCTAATCTGCCATGGGCCCCTGTACCGCCTCCTCATGCTGCTGCCAGGTCCACAGTGTCTCATGCCATGTGCCACTTTCAGGTCTCCTCACACTGCTGGTGTGTTCCATTTTTTGTCATAGGGTGCTGGCAGATTTCGGGCCTCCCATAGCTGCTGCCAGGCCCCTAATCTGCCATGGGCCCCTATACCGCCTCCTCATGCTGCTGCCAGGTCCAGAGTCTCTCATGGGTCCCTGTACGGCCTCCCATTGCTGCTGTCTCCATCGCCACACTCTGCCATGTGCCACTTTCAGGTCTCCTCACACTGCTGGTGTGTTCCATTTTTTGTCATAGGGTGCTGGCAGATTACGGTCCTCCCATAGCTGCTGCCAGGACCCTAATCTGCCATGGGCCCCTGTACCGCCTCCTCATGCTGCTGCCAGGTCCACAGTGTCTCATGCCATGTGCCACTTTCAGGTCTCCTCACACTGCTGGTGTGTTCCATTTTTTGTCATAGGGTGCTGGCAGATTACGGGCCTCCCATAGCTGCTGCCAGGCCCCTAATCAGCCATGGGCCCCTATACCGCCTCCTCATGCTGCTGCCAGGTCCAGAGTCTCTCATGGGTCCCTGTACGGCCTCCCATTGCTGCTGTCTCCATCGCCAAACTCTGCCATGTGCCACTTTCAGGTCTCCTCACACTGCTGGTGTGTTCCATTTTTTGTCATAGGGTGCTGGCAGATTACGGGCCTCCCATAGCTGCTGCCAGGCCCCTAATCAGCCATGGGCCCCTATACCGCCTCCTCATGCTGCTGCCAGGTCCAGAGTCTCTCATGGGTCCCTGTACGGCCTCCCATTGCTGCTGTCTCCATCGCCAAACTCTGCCATGTGCCACTTTCAGGTCTCCTCACACTGCTGGTGTGTTCCATTTTTTGTCATATGGTGCTGGCAGATTACGGGCCTCCCATAGCTGCTGCCAGGCCCCTAATCTGCCATGGGCCCCTATACCGCCTCCTCATGCTGCTGCCAGGTCCGGAGTCTCTCATGGGTCCCTGTACGGCCTCCCATTGCTGCTGTCTCCATCGCCACACTCTGCCATGTGCCACTTTCAGGTCTCCTCACACTGCTGGTGTGTTCCATTTTTTGTCATAGGGTGCTGGCAGATTACGGGCCTCCCATAGCTGCTGCCAGGCCCCTAATCTGCCATGGGCCCCTATACCGCCTCCTCATGCTGCTGCCAGGTCCAGAGTCTCTCATGGGTCCCTGTACGGCCTCCCATTGCTGCTGTCTCCATCGCCACACTCTGCCATGTGCCACTTTCAGGTCTCCTCACACTGCTGGTGTGTTCCATTTTTTGTCATAGGGTGCTGGCAGATTACGGGCCTCCCATAGCTGCTGCCAGGCCCCTAATCTGCCATGGGCCCCTGTACCGCCTCCTCATGCTGCTGCCAGGTCCACAGTGTCTCATGCCATGTGCCACTTTCAGGTCTCCTCACACTGCTGGTGTGTTCCATTTTTTGTCATAGGGTGCTGGCAGATTACGGGCCTCCCATAGCTGCTGCCAGGCCCTTAATCTGCCATGGGCCCCTATACCGCCTCCTCATGCTGCTGCCAGGTCCAGAGTCTCTCATGGGTCCCTGTACGGCCTCCCATTGCTGCTGTCTCCATCGCCACACTCTGCCATGTGCCACTTTCAGGTCTCCTCACACTGCTGGTGTGTTCCATTTTTTGTCATAGGGTGCTGGCAGATTACGGGCCTCCCATAGCTGCTGCCAGTCCCCTAATCTGCCATGGGCCCCTGTACCGCCTCCTCATGCTGCTGCCAGGTCCACAGTGTCTCATGCCATGTGCCACTTTCAGGTCTCCTCACACTGCTGGTGTGTTCCATTTTTTGTCATAGGGTGCTGGCAGATTACGGGCCTGCCATAGCTGCTGCCAGGCCCCTAATCTGCCATGGGCCCCTATACCGCCTCCTCATGCTGCTGCCAGGTCCAGAGTCTCTCATGGGTCCCTGTACGACCTCCCATTGCTGCTGTCTCCATTGCCACACTCTGCCATGTGCCACTTTCAGGTCTCCTCACACTGCTGGTGTGTTCCATTTTTTGTCATAGGGTGCTGGCAGATTACGGGCCTCCCATAGCTGCTGCCAGGCCCCTAATCTGCCATGGGCCCCTATACCGCCTCCTCATGCTGCTGCCAGGTCCAGAGTCTCTCATGGGTCCCTGAACGGCCTCCCATTGCTGCTGTCTCCATCGCCACACTCTGCCATGTGCCACTTTCAGGTCTCCTCACACTGCTGGTGTGTTCCATTTTTTGTCATAGGGTGCTGGCAGATTACGGGCCTCCCATAGCTGCTGCCAGGCCCCTAATCTGCCATGGGCCCCTATACCGCCTCCTCATGCTGCTGCCAGGTCCAGAGTCTCTCATGGGTCCCTGTACGGCCTCCCATTGCTGCTGTCTCCATCGCCACACTCTGCCATGTGCCACTTTCAGGTCTCCTCACACTGCTGGTGTGTTCCATTTTTTGTCATAGGGTGCTGGTAGATTACGGGCCTCCCATAGCTGCTGCCAGGCCCCTAATCTGCCATGGGCCCCTATACCGCCTCCTCATGCTGCTGCCAGGTCCAGAGTCTCTCATGGGTCCCTGTACGGCCTCCCATTGCTGCTGTCTCCATCGCCACACTCTGCCATGTGCCACTTTCAGGTCTCCTCACACTGCTGGTGTGTTCCATTTTTTGTCATAGGGTGCTGGCAGATTACGGGCCTCCCATAGCTGCTGCCAGGCCCCTAATCTGCCATGGGCCCCTGTACCGCCTCCTCATGCTGCTGCCAGGTCCACAGTGTCTCATGCCATGTGCCACTTTCAGGTCTCCTCACACTGCTGGTGTGTTCCATTTTTTGTCATAGGGTGCTGGCAGATTTCGGGCCTCCCATAGCTGCTGCCAGGCCCCTAATCTGCCATGGGCCCCTATACCGCCTCCTCATGCTGCTGCCAGGTCCAGAGTCTCTCATGGGTCCCTGTACGGCCTCCCATTGCTGCTGTCTCCATCGCCACACTCTGCCATGTGCCACTTTCAGGTCTCCTCACACTGCTGGTGTGTTCCATTTTTTGTCATAGGGTGCTGGCAGATTACGGTCCTCCCATAGCTGCTGCCAGGACCCTAATCTGCCATGGGCCCCTGTACCGCCTCCTCATGCTGCTGCCAGGTCCACAGTGTCTCATGCCATGTGCCACTTTCAGGTCTCCTCACACTGCTGGTGTGTTCCATTTTTTGTCATAGGGTGCTGGCAGATTACGGGCCTCCCATAGCTGCTGCCAGGCCCCTAATCAGCCATGGGCCCCTATACCGCCTCCTCATGCTGCTGCCAGGTCCAGAGTCTCTCATGGGTCCCTGTACGGCCTCCCATTGCTGCTGTCTCCATCGCCAAACTCTGCCATGTGCCACTTTCAGGTCTCCTCACACTGCTGGTGTGTTCCATTTTTTGTCATAGGGTGCTGGCAGATTACGGGCCTCCCATAGCTGCTGCCAGGCCCCTAATCAGCCATGGGCCCCTATACCGCCTCCTCATGCTGCTGCCAGGTCCAGAGTCTCTCATGGGTCCCTGTACGGCCTCCCATTGCTGCTGTCTCCATCGCCAAACTCTGCCATGTGCCACTTTCAGGTCTCCTCACACTGCTGGTGTCTTCCATTTTTTGTCATATGGTGCTGGCAGATTACGGGCCTCCCATAGCTGCTGCCAGGCCCCTAATCTGCCATGGGCCCCTATACCGCCTCCTCATGCTGCTGCCAGGTCCGGAGTCTCTCATGGGTCCCTGTACGGCCTCCCATTGCTGCTGTCTCCATCGCCACACTCTGCCATGTGCCACTTTCAGGTCTCCTCACACTGCTGGTGTGTTCCATTTTTTGTCATAGGGTGCTGGCAGATTACGGGCCTCCCATAGCTGCTGCCAGGCCCCTAATCTGCCATGGGCCCCTATACCGCCTCCTCATGCTGCTGCCAGGTCCAGAGTCTCTCATGGGTCCCTGTACGGCCTCCCATTGCTGCTGTCTCCATCGCCACACTCTGCCATGTGCCACTTTCAGGTCTCCTCACACTGCTGGTGTGTTCCATTTTTTGTCATAGGGTGCTGGCAGATTACGGGCCTCCCATAGCTGCTGCCAGGCCCCTAATCTGCCATGGGCCCCTGTACCGCCTCCTCATGCTGCTGCCAGGTCCACAGTGTCTCATGCCATGTGCCACTTTCAGGTCTCCTCACACTGCTGGTGTGTTCCATTTTTTGTCATAGGGTGCTGGCAGATTACGGGCCTCCCATAGCTGCTGCCAGGCCCCTAATCTGCCATGGGCCCCTATACCGCCTCCTCATGCTGCTGCCAGGTCCAGAGTCTCTCATGGGTCCCTGTACGGCCTCCCATTGCTGCTGTCTCCATCGCCACACTCTGCCATGTGCCACTTTCAGGTCTCCTCACACTGCTGGTGTGTTCCATTTTTTGTCATAGGGTGCTGGCAGATTACGGGCCTCCCATAGCTGCTGCCAGTCCCCTAATCTGCCATGGGCCCCTGTACCGCCTCCTCATGCTGCTGCCAGGTCCACAGTGTCTCATGCCATGTGCCACTTTCAGGTCTCCTCACACTGCTGGTGTGTTCCATTTTTTGTCACAGGGTGCTGGCAGATTACGGGCCTGCCATAGCTGCTGCCAGGCCCCTAATCTGCCATGGGCCCCTATACCGCCTCCTCATGCTGCTGCCAGGTCCAGAGTCTCTCATGGGTCCCTGTACGACCTCCCATTGCTGCTGTCTCCATCGCCACACTCTGCCATGTGCCACTTTCAGGTCTCCGCACACTGCTGGTGTGTTCCATTTTTTGTCATAGGGTGCTGGGAGATTACGGGCCTCCCATAGCTGCTGCCAGGCCCCTAATCTGCCATGGGCCCCTATACCGCCTCCTCATGCTGCTGCCAGGTCCAGAGTCTCTCATGGGTCCCTGAACGGCCTCCCATTGCTGCTGTCTCCATCGCCACACTCTGCCATGTGCCACTTTCAGGTCTCCTCACACTGCTGGTGTGTTCCATTTTTTGTCATAGGGTGCTGGCAGATTACGGGCCTCCCATAGCTGCTGCCAGGCCCCTAATCTGCCATGGGCCCCTATACCGCCTCCTCATGCTGCTGCCAGGTCCAGAGTCTCTCATGGGTCCCTGTACGGCCTCCCATTGCTGCTGTCTCCATCGCCACACTCTGCCATGTGCCACTTTCAGGTCTCCTCACACTGCTGGTGTGTTCCATTTTTTGTCATAGGGTGCTGGCAGATTACGGGCCTCCCATAGCTGCTGCCAGGCCCCTAATCTGCCATGGGCCCCTATACCGCCTCCTCATGCTGCTGCCAGGTCCAGAGTCTCTCATGGGTCCCTGTACGGCCTCCCATTGCTGCTGTCTCCATCGCCACACTCTGCCATGTGCCACTTTCAGGTCTCCTCACACTGCTGGTGTGTTCCATTTTTTGTCATAGGGTGCTGGCAGATTACGGGCCTCCCATAGCTGCTGCCAGGCCCCTAATCTGCCATGGGCCCCTGTACCGCCTCCTCATGCTGCTGCCAGGTCCACAGTGTCTCATGCCATGTGCCACTTTCAGGTCTCCTCACACTGCTGGTGTGTTCCATTTTTTGTCATAGGGTGCTGGCAGATTACGGGCCTCCCATAGCTGCTGCCAGGCCCCTAATCTGCCATGGGCCCCTATACCGCCTCCTCATGCTGCTGCCAGGTCCAGAGTCTCTCATGGGTCCCTGTACGACCTCCCATTGCTGCTGTCTCCATCGCCACACTCTGCCATGTGCCACTTTCAGGTCTCCTCACACTACTGGTGTGTTCCATTTTTTGTCATAGGGTGTTGGCAGATTACGGGCCTCCCATAGCTGCTGCCAGGCCCCTAATCTGCCATGGGCCCCTATACCGCCTCCTCATGCTGCTGCCAGGTCCAGAGTCTCTCATGGGTCCCTGTACGGCCTCCCATTGCTGCTGTCTCCATCGCCACACTCTGCCATGTGTCACTTTCAGGTCTCCTCACACTGCTGGTGTGTTCCATTTTTTGTCATAGGGTGCTGGCAGATTACGGGCCTCCCATAGCTGCTGCCAGGCCCCTAATCTGCCATGGGCCCCTATACCGCCTCCTCATGCTGCTGCCAGGTCCAGAGTCTCTCATGGGTCCCTGTACGGCCTCCCATTGCTGCTGTCTCCATCGCCACACTCTGCCATGTGCCACTTTCAGGTCTCCTCACACTGCTGGTGTGTTCCATTTTTTGTCATAGGGTGCTGGCAGATTACGGGCCTCCCATAGCTGCTGCCAGGCCCCTAATCTGCCATGGGCCCCTATACCGCCTCCTCATGCTGCTGCCAGGTCCAGAGTCTCTCATGGGTCCCTGTACGGCCTCCCATTGCTGCTGTCTCCATCGCCACACTCTGCCATGTGCCACTTTCAGGTCTCCTCACACTGCTGGTGTGTTCCATTTTTTGTCATAGGGTGCTGGCAGATTACGGGCCTCCCATAGCTGCTGCCAGGCCCCTAATCTGCCATGGGCCCCTGTACCGCCTCCTCATGCTGCTGCCAGGTCCACAGTGTCTCATGCCATGTGCCACTTTCAGGTCTCCTCACACTGCTGGTGTGTTCCATTTTTTGTCATAGAGTGCTGGCAGATTACGGGCCTCCCATAGCTGCTGCCAGGCCCCTAATCTGCCATGGGCCCCTATACCGCCTCCTCATGCTGCTGCCAGGTCCAGAGTCTCTCATGGGTCCCTGTACGGCCTCCCATTGCTGCTGTCTCCATCGCCACACTCTGCCATGTGCCACGTTCAGGTCTCCTCACACACTGCTGGTGTGTTCCATTTTTTGTCATAGGCTGCTGGCAGATTACGGGCCTCCCATAGCTGCTGCCAGGCCCCTAATCTGCCATGGGCCCCTGTACCGCCTCCTCATGCTGCTGCCAGGTCCACAGTGTCTCATGCCATGTGCCACTTTCAGGTCTCCTCACACTGCTGGTGTATTCCATTTTTTGTCATAGGGTGCTGGCAGATTACGGGCCTCCCATAGCTGCTGCCAGGCCCCTAATCTGCCATGGGCCCCTGTACCGCCTCCTCATGCTGCTGCCAGGTCCACAGTGTCTCATGCCATGTGCCACTTTCAGGTCTCCTCACACTGCTGGTGTGTTCCATTTTTTGTCATAGGGTGCTGGCAGATTACGGGCCTCCCATTGCTGCTGCCAGGCCCGTAATCTGCCATGGGCCCCTGTACCGCCTCCTCATGCTGCTGCCAGGTCCAGAGTGTCTCATGGGTCCCTGTACGGCCTCCCATTGCTGCTGTCTCCATCGCGACACTCTGCCATGTGCCACTTTCAGGTCTCCTCACACACTGCTGGTGTGTTCCATTTTTTGTCATAGGGTGCTGGCAGATTACGGGCCTCCCGTAGCTGCTGCCAGGCCCCTAATCTGCCATGGGCCCCTTTACCCCCTCCTCATGCTGCTGCCTGGTCCACAGTGTCTCATGCCATGTTCCACTTTCAGGTCTCCTCACACTGCTGGTGTGTTCCATTTTTTGTCATAGGGTGCTTGCAGATTACGGGCCTCCCATAGCTGCTGCCAGGCCCGTAATCTGCCATGGGCCCCTGTACCGCCTCCTCATGCTGCTGCCAGGTCCACAGTCTCTCATGGGTCCCTGTACGGCCTCCCATTGCTGCTGTCTCCATCGCCACACTCTGCCATGTGCCACTTTCAGGTCTCCTCACACTGCTAGTGGGTTCCATTTTTTGTCATAGGGTGCTGGCAGATTACGGGCCTCCCATAGCTGCTGCCAGGCCCCTAATCTGCCATGGGCCCCTGTACCGCCTCCTCATGCTGCTGCCAGGTCCACAGTGTCTCATGGGTCCCTGTACGGCCTCCCATTGCTGCTGTCTCCATCGCGACACTCTGCCATGTGCCACTTTCAGGTCTCCTCACACACTGCTGGTGTGTTCCATTTTTTTTCATAGGGTGCTGGCAGATTACGGGCCTCCCATAGCTGCTGCCAGGCCCCTAATCTGCCATGGGCCCCTGTACCGCCTCCTCATGCTGCTGCCAGGTCCACAGTGTCTCATGCCATGTGCCACTTTCAGGTCTCCTCACACTGCTGGTGTGTTCCATTTTTTGTCATAGGGTGCTGGCAGATTACGGGCCTCCCATAGCTGCTGCCAGGCCCCTAATCTGCCATGGGCCCCTGTACCGCCTCCTCATGCTGCTGCCAGGTCCACAATGTCTCATGCCATGTGCCACTTTCAGGTCTCCTCACACTGCTGGTGTGTTCCATTTTTTGTCATAGGGTGCTGGCAGATTACGGGCCTCCCATTGCTGCTGCTAGGCCCCTAATCTGCCATGGGCCCCTGTACCGCCTCTTCATGCTGCTGCCAGGTCCAGAGTGTGTCATGGGTCCCTGTACGGCCTCCCATTGCTGCTGCCAGGAGGCAGCAGGGTCGCAGCAGTGTCAGTGGAGGCAAACGGCCACGGAGTAGAGCACCAGTTCCACTGCAGCCTACCACCACGGCCAGTAGTGGTGCCGGTGTGCACGGAGGAAGTAGCAGTCAGCCAGTGAGGAGTAGCGGGGGCAAAGTTTCCTACTCGGCGGTGTGGCAATTTTTCGTCAAGCCGCCCGAGGAAGTAAACGTAGCCATATGTCGACTATGTGGCCAGAAAGTCAAGCGTGGCCAGGGGGCCCATGTTGGGACTACAGCGTTGCGTCAGCATATGCAGCGTCGCCATTCGGTGGCCTGGGAAAACCGTGATAAAGATACGGCGGTTCTGCCTGCCCCAGCCCAGGGTTCCATTTTGTCATAGGGTGCTGGCAGATTACGGGCCTCCCATTGCTGCTGCCAGGCCTTAATCTGCCATGGGCCCCTGTACCGCCTTCTCATGCTGCTGCCAGGTCCACAGTGTCTCATGGGTCCCTGAACCGCCTCCCATTGCTGCTGTCTCCATCGCCACACTCTGCCATGTGCCACTTTCAGGTCTCCTAACACTGCTGGTGTGTTACATTTTTTGTCATAGGGTGCTGGCAGATTACGGGCCTCCCATTGCTGCTGCTAGGCCCGTAATCTGCCATGGGCCCCAGTACCGCCTCCTCATGCTGCTGCCAGGTCCACAGTCTCTCATGGGTCCCTGTACGGCCTCCCATTGCTGCTGTCTCCATCGCCACACTCTGCCATGTGCCACTTTCAGGTCTCCTCACCCTGCTGGTGGGTTCCATTTTTTGTCATAGGGTGCTGGCAGATTACGGGCCTCCCATAGCTGCTGCCAGGCCCCTAATCTGCCATGGGCCCCTATACCGCCTCCTCATGCTGCTGCCAGGTCCAGAGTCTCTCATGGGTCCCTGAACGGCCTCCCATTGCTGCTGTCTCCATCGCCACACTCTGCCATGTGCCACTTTCAGGTCTCCTCACACTGCTGGTGTGTTCCATTTTTTGTCATAGGGTGCTGGCAGATTACGGGCCTCCCATAGCTGCTGCCAGGCCCCTAATCTGCCATGGGCCCCTATACCGCCTCCTCATGCTGCTGCCAGGTCCAGAGTCTCTCATGGGTCCCTGTACGGCCTCCCATTGCTGCTGTCTCCATCGCCACACTCAGCCATGTGCCACTTTCAGGTCTCCTCACACTGCTGGTGTGTTCCATTTTTTGTCATAGGGTGCTGGCAGATTACGGGCCTCCCATAGCTGCTGCCAGGCCCCTAATCTGCCATGGGCCCCTATACCGCCTCCTCATGCTGCTGCCAGGTCCAGAGTCTCTCATGGGTCCCTGTACGGCCTCCCATTGCTGCTGTCTCCATCGCCACACTCTGCCATGTGCCACTTTCAGGTCTCCTCACACTGCTGGTGTGTTCCATTTTTTGTCATAGGGTGCTGGCAGATTACGGGTCTCCCATAGCTGCTGCCAGGCCCCTAATCTGCCATGGGCCCCTGTACCGCCTCCTCATGCTGCTGCCAGGTCCACAGTGTCTCATGCCATGTGCCACTTTCAGGTCTCCTCACACTGCTGGTGTGTTCCATTTTTTGTCATAGGGTGCTGGCAGATTACGGGCCTCCCATAGCTGCTGCCAGGCCCCTAATCTGCCATGGGCCCCTATACCGCCTCCTCATGCTGCTGCCAGGTCCAGAGTCTCTCATGGGTCCCTGTACGACCTCCCATTGCTGCTGTCTCCATCGCCACACTCTGCCATGTGCCACTTTCAGGTCTCCTCACACTACTGGTGTGTTCCATTTTTTGTCATAGGGTGTTGGCAGATTACGGGCCTCCCATAGCTGCTGCCAGGCCCCTAATCTGCCATGGGCCCCTATACCGCCTCCTCATGCTGCTGCCAGGTCCAGAGTCTCTCATGGGTCCCTGTACGGCCTCCCATTGCTGCTGTCTCCATCGCCACACTCTGCCATGTGTCACTTTCAGGTCTCCTCACACTGCTGGTGTGTTCCATTTTTTGTCATAGGGTGCTGGCAGATTACGGGCCTCCCATAGCTGCTGCCAGGCCCCTAATCTGCCATGGGCCCCTATACCGCCTCCTCATGCTGCTGCCAGGTCCAGAGTCTCTCATGGGTCCCTGTACGGCCTCCCATTGCTGCTGTCTCCATCGCCACACTCTGCCATGTGCCACTTTCAGGTCTCCTCACACTGCTGGTGTGTTCCATTTTTTGTCATAGGGTGCTGGCAGATTACGGGCCTCCCATAGCTGCTGCCAGGCCCCTAATCTGCCATGGGCCCCTATACCGCCTCCTCATGCTGCTGCCAGGTCCAGAGTCTCTCATGGGTCCCTGTACGGCCTCCCATTGCTGCTGTCTCCATCGCCACACTCTGCCATGTGCCACTTTCAGGTCTCCTCACACTGCTGGTGTGTTCCATTTTTTGTCATAGGGTGCTGGCAGATTACGGGCCTCCCATAGCTGCTGCCAGGCCCCTAATCTGCCATGGGCCCCTGTACCG
Organism: Staurois parvus; assembly: GCF_062004578.1. NCBI lineage: Eukaryota > Metazoa > Chordata > Amphibia > Anura > Ranidae > Staurois > Staurois parvus. The sequence goes on from NW_028318295.1 coordinate 4,573,984, forward strand.
CCTCCTCATGCTGCTGCCAGGTCCACAGTGTCTCATGCCATGTGCCACTTTCAGGTCTCCTCACACTGCTGGTGTGTTCCATTTTTTGTCATAGAGTGCTGGCAGATTACGGGCCTCCCATAGCTGCTGCCAGGCCCCTAATCTGCCATGGGCCCCTATACCGCCTCCTCATGCTGCTGCCAGGTCCAGAGTCTCTCATGGGTCCCTGTACGGCCTCCCATTGCTGCTGTCTCCATCGCCACACTCTGCCATGTGCCACGTTCAGGTCTCCTCACACACTGCTGGTGTGTTCCATTTTTTGTCATAGGGTGCTGGCAGATTACGGGCCTCCCATAGCTGCTGCCAGGCCCCTAATCTGCCATGGGCCCCTGTACCGCCTCCTCATGCTGCTGCCAGGTCCACAGTGTCTCATGCCATGTGCCACTTTCAGGTCTCCTCACACTGCTGGTGTATTCCATTTTTTGTCATAGGGTGCTGGCAGATTACGGGCCTCCCATAGCTGCTGCCAGGCCCCTAATCTGCCATGGGCCCCTGTACCGCCTCCTCATGCTGCTGCCAGGTCCACAGTGTCTCATGCCATGTGCCACTTTCAGGTCTCCTCACACTGCTGGTGTGTTCCATTTTTTGTCATAGGGTGCTGGCAGATTACGGGCCTCCCATTGCTGCTGCCAGGCCCGTAATCTGCCATGGGCCCCTGTACCGCCTCCTCATGCTGCTGCCAGGTCCAGAGTGTCTCATGGGTCCCTGTACGGCCTCCCATTGCTGCTGTCTCCATCGCGACACTCTGCCATGTGCCACTTTCAGGTCTCCTCACACACTGCTGGTGTGTTCCATTTTTTGTCATAGGGTGCTGGCAGATTACGGGCCTCCCGTAGCTGCTGCCAGGCCCCTAATCTGCCATGGGCCCCTTTACCCCCTCCTCATGCTGCTGCCTGGTCCACAGTGTCTCATGCCATGTTCCACTTTCAGGTCTCCTCACACTGCTGGTGTGTTCCATTTTTTGTCATAGGGTGCTTGCAGATTACGGGCCTCCCATAGCTGCTGCCAGGCCCGTAATCTGCCATGGGCCCCTGTACCGCCTCCTCATGCTGCTGCCAGGTCCACAGTCTCTCATGGGTCCCTGTACGGCCTCCCATTGCTGCTGTCTCCATCGCCACACTCTGCCATGTGCCACTTTCAGGTCTCCTCACACTGCTAGTGGGTTCCATTTTTTGTCATAGGGTGCTGGCAGATTACGGGCCTCCCATAGCTGCTGCCAGGCCCCTAATCTGCCATGGGCCCCTGTACCGCCTCCTCATGCTGCTGCCAGGTCCACAGTGTCTCATGGGTCCCTGTACGGCCTCCCATTGCTGCTGTCTCCATCGCGACACTCTGCCATGTGCCACTTTCAGGTCTCCTCACACACTGCTGGTGTGTTCCATTTTTTTTCATAGGGTGCTGGCAGATTACGGGCCTCCCATAGCTGCTGCCAGGCCCCTAATCTGCCATGGGCCCCTGTACCGCCTCCTCATGCTGCTGCCAGGTCCACAGTGTCTCATGCCATGTGCCACTTTCAGGTCTCCTCACACTGCTGGTGTGTTCCATTTTTTGTCATAGGGTGCTGGCAGATTACGGGCCTCCCATAGCTGCTGCCAGGCCCCTAATCTGCCATGGGCCCCTGTACCGCCTCCTCATGCTGCTGCCAGGTCCACAATGTCTCATGCCATGTGCCACTTTCAGGTCTCCTCACACTGCTGGTGTGTTCCATTTTTTGTCATAGGGTGCTGGCAGATTACGGGCCTCCCATTGCTGCTGCCAGGCCCCTAATCTGCCATGGGCCCCTGTACCGCCTCTTCATGCTGCTGCCAGGTCCAGAGTGTGTCATGGGTCCCTGTACGGCCTCCCATTGCTGCTGCCAGGAGGCAGCAGGGTCGCAGCAGTGTCAGTGGAGGCAAACGGCCACGGAGTAGAGCACCAGTTCCACTGCAGCCTACCACCACGGCCAGTAGTGGTGCCGGTGTGCACGGAGGAAGTAGCAGTCAGCCAGTGAGGAGTAGCGGGGGCAAAGTTTCCTACTCGGCGGTGTGGCAATTTTTCGTCAAGCCGCCCGAGGAAGTAAACGTAGCCGTATGTCGACTATGTGGCCAGAAAGTCAAGCGTGGCCAGGGGGCCCATGTTGGGACTACAGCGTTGCGTCAGCATATGAAGAGTCGCCATTCGGTGGCCTGCGAAAACCGTGATAAAGATACGGCGGTTCTGCCTGCCCCAGCCCAGGGTTCCATTTTGTCATAGGGTGCTGGCAGATTACGGGCCTCCCATTGCTGCTGCCAGGCCTTAATCTGCCATGGGCCCCTGTACCGCCTTCTCATGCTGCTGCCAGGTCCACAGTGTCTCATGGGTCCCTGAACCGCCTCCCATTGCTGCTGTCTCCATCGCCACACTCTGCCATGTGCCACTTTCAGGTCTCCTAACACTGCTGGTGTGTTACATTTTTTGTCATAGGGTGCTGGCAGATTACGGGCCTCCCATTGCTGCTGCTAGGCCCGTAATCTGCCATGGGCCCCAGTACCGCCTCCTCATGCTGCTGCCAGGTCCACAGTCTCTCATGGGTCCCTGTACGGCCTCCCATTGCTGCTGTCTCCATCGCCACACTCTGCCATGTGCCACTTTCAGGTCTCCTCACCCTGCTGGTGGGTTCCATTTTTTTGTCATAGGGTGCTGGCAGATTACGGGCCTCCCATAGCTGCTGCCAGGCCCCTAATCTGCCATGGGCCCCTATACCGCCTCCTCATGCTGCTGCCAGGTCCAGAGTCTCTCATGGGTCCCTGTACGGCCTCCCATTGCTGCTGTCTCCATCGCCACACTCTGCCATGTGCCACTTTCAGGTCTCCTCACACACTGCTGGTGTGTTCCATTTTTTGTCATAGGGTGCTGGCAGATTACGGGCCTCCCATTGCTGCTGCCAGGCCCGTAATCTGCCATGGGCCCCCGTACCGACTCCTCATGCTGCTGCCAGGCCCGTAATCTGTCATGGGCCCCTGTTGTCGCTTGTTGGCATATTCCGCTCGTTCAGATGCTCCTTCTCCTGCTACTCCTCTTCACGGATTCCGTCAGCAGTCTTTCTTGGAATCCGTTTCCAAGAGACAACAGTTTGCGAGCACGCACCCGACGGTGCAGAAGCTGAACGTCCTCCTGTCCAAGTTGCTGCTGCCAGGCTTGTAATCTGTCATGCGCCCCTGTACCGCCTCCTCATGCTGCTGCCAGGTCCAGAGTGTGTCATGGGCCCCCGTACCGACTCCTCATGCTGCTGCCAGGCCCGTAATCTGTCATGGGCCCCTGTACCGCCTCCTCATGCTGCTGCCAGGTCCAGAGTGTGTCATGGGTCCCTGTACGGCCTCCCATTGCTGCTGCCAGGCCCGTAATCTGCCATGGGCCCCCGTACCGCCTCCTCATGCTGCTGCCAGGCCCGTAATCTGCCATGGGCCCCTATACCGCCTCCTCATGCTGCTGCCAGGTCCAGAGTCTCTCATGGGTCCCTGTACGGCCTCCCATTGCTGCTGTCTCCATCGCCACACTCTGCCATGTGCCACGTTCAGGTCTCCTCACACACTGCTGGTGTGTTCCATTTTTTGTCATAGGGTGCTGGCAGATTACGGGCCTCCCATAGCTGCTGCCAGGCCCCTAATCTGACATGGGCCCCTTTACCGCCTCCTCATGCTGCTGCCAGGTCCACAGTGTCTCATGCCATGTGCCACTTTCAGGTCTCCTCACACTGCTGGTGTGTTCTATTTTTTGTCATAGGGTGCTGGCAGATTACGGGCCTCCCATAGCTGCTGCCAGGCCCCTAATCTGCCATGGGCCCCTGTACCGCCTCCTCATGCTGCTGCCAGGTCCACAGTGTCTCATGCCATGTGCCACTTTCAGGTCTCCTCACACTGCTGGTGTGTTCCATTTTTTGTCATAGGGTGCTGGCAAATTACGGGCCTCCCATTGCTGCTGCCAGGCCCGTAATCTGCCATGGGCCCCTGTACCGCCTCCTCATGCTGCTGCCAGGTCCAGAGTGTCTCATGGGTCCCTGTACGGCCTCCCATTGCTGCTGTCTCCATCGTGACACTCTGCCATGTGCCACTTTCAGGTCTCCTCACACACTGCTGGTGTGTTCCATTTTTTGTCATAGGGTGCTGGCAGATTACGGGCCTCCCATAGCTGCTGCCAGGCCCCTAATCTGCCATGGGCCCCTTTACCCCCTCCTCATGCTGCTGCCAGGTCCACAGTGTCTCATGCCATGTTCCACTTTCAGGTCTCCTCACACTGCTGGTGTGTTCCATTTTTTGTCATAGGGTGCTTGCAGATTACAGGCCTCCCATAGCTGCTGCCAGGCCCCTAATCTGCCATGGGTCCCTGTACCGCCTCCTCATGCTGCTGCCAGGTCCACAGTGTCTCATGCCATGTGCCACTTTCAGGTCTCCTCACACTGCTGGTGTGTTCCATTTTTTGTCATAGGGTGCTGGCAGATTACGGGCCTCCCATTGCTGCTGCCAGGCCCCTAATCTGCCATGGGCCCCTGTACCGCCTCTTCATGCTGCTGCCAGGTCCAGTGTGTGTCATGGGTCCCTGTACGGCCTCCCATTGCTGCTGCCAGGAGGCAGCAGGGTCGCAGCAGTGTCAGTGGAGGCAAACGGCCACGGAGTAGAGCACCAGCTCCACTGCAGCCTACCACCACGGGCAGTAGTGGTGCCGGTGTGCACGGAGGAAGTAGCAGTCAGCCAGTGAGGAGTAGCGGGGGCAAAGTTTCCTACTCGGCGGTGTGGCAATTTTTCGTCAAGCCGCCCGAGGAAGTAAACGTAGCCGTATGTCGACTATGTGGCCAGAAAGTCAAGCGTGGCCAGGGGGCCCATGTTGGGACTACAGCGTTGCGTCAGCATATGCAGCGTCGCCATTCGGTGGCCTGGGAAAACCGTGATAAAGATACGGCGGTTCTGCCTGCCCCAGCCCAGGGTTCCATTTTGTCATAGGGTGCTGGCAGATTACGGGCCTCCCATTGCTGCTGCCAGGCCTTAATCTGCCATGGGCCCCTGTACCTCCTCCTCATGCTGCTGCCAGGTCCACAGTGTCTCATGGGTCCCTGAACCGCCTCCCATTGCTGCTGTCTCCGTCACCACACTCTGCCATGTGCCACTTTCAGGTCTCCTCACACTGCTGGTGTGTTCCATTTTTTGTCATAGGGTTCTGGCAGATTACTGGCCTCCCATTGCTGCTGCCAGGCCCGTAATCTGCCATGGGCCCCTGTACCGCCTCCTCATGCTGCTGCCAGGTCCACAGTCTCTCATGGGTCCCTGTACGGGCTCCCATTGCTGCTGTCTCCATCGCCACACTCTGCCATGTGCCACTTTCAGGTCTCCTCACACTGCTAGTGGGTTCCATTTTTTGTCATAGGGTGCTGGCAGATTACGGGCCTCCCATAGCTGCTGCCAGGCCCCTAATCTGCCATGGGCCCCTGTACCGCCTCCTCATGCTGCTGCCAGGTCCACAGTGTCTCATGGGTCCCTGTACGGCCTCCCATTGCTGCTGTCTCCATCGCGACACTCTGCCATGTGCCACTTTCAGGTCTCCTCACACACTGCTGGTGTGTTCCATTTTTTTTCATAGGGTGCTGGCAGATTACGGGCCTCCCATAGCTGCTGCCAGGCCCCTAATCTGCCATGGGCCCCTGTACCGCATCCTCATGCTGCTGCCAGGTCCACAGTGTGTCATGCCATGTGCCACTTTCAGGTCTCCTCACACTGCTGGTGTGTTCCATTTTTTGTCATAGGGTGCTTGCAGATTACGGGCCTCCCATAGCTGCTGCCAGGCCCCTAATCTGCCATGGGTCCCTGTACCGCCTCCTCATGCTGCTGCCAGGTCCACAATGTCTCATGCCATGTGCCACTTTCAGGTCTCCTCACACTGCTGGTGTGTTCCATTTTTTGTCATAGGGTGCTGGCAGATTACGGGCCTCCCATTGCTGCTGCCAGGCCCCTAATCTGCCATGGGCCCCTGTACCGCCTCTTCATGCTGCTGCCAGGTCCAGTGTGTGTCATGGGTCCCTGTACGGCCTCCCATTGCTGCTGCCAGGAGGCAGCAGGGTCGCAGCAGTGTCAGTGGAGGCAAACGGCCACGGAGTAGAGCACCAGCTCCACTGCAGCCTACCACCACGGGCAGTAGTGGTGCCGGTGTGCACGGAGGAAGTAGCAGTCAGCCAGTGAGGAGTAGCGGGGGCAAAGTTTCCTACTCGGCGGTGTGGCAATTTTTCGTCAAGCCGCCCGAGGAAGTAAACGTAGCCGTATGTCGACTATGTGGCCAGAAAGTCAAGCGTGGCCAGGGGGCCCATGTTGGGACTACAGCGTTGCGTCAGCATATGCAGCGTCGCCATTCGGTGGCCTGGGAAAACCGTGATAAAGATACGGCGGTTCTGCCTGCCCCAGCCCAGGGTTCCATTTTGTCATAGGGTGCTGGCAGATTACGGGCCTCCCATTGCTGCTGCCAGGCCTTAATCTGCCATGGGCCCCTGTACCTCCTCCTCATGCTGCTGCCAGGTCCACAGTGTCTCATGGGTCCCTGAACCGCCTCCCATTGCTGCTGTCTCCGTCGCCACACTCTGCCATGTGCCACTTTCAGGTCTCCTCACACTGCTGGTGTGTTCCATTTTTTGTCATAGGGTTCTGGCAGATTACTGGCCTCCCATTGCTGCTGCCAGGCCCGTAATCTGCCATGGGCCCCTGTACCGCCTCCTCATGCTGCTGCCAGGTCCACAGTCTCTCATGGGTCCCTGTACGGCCTCCCATTGCTGCTGTCTCCATCGCCACACTCTGCCATGTGCCACTTTCAGGTCTCCTCACACTGCTAGTGGGTTCCATTTTTTGTCATAGGGTGCTGGCAGATTACGGGCCTCCCATAGCTGCTGCCAGGCCCCTAATCTGCCATGGGCCCCTGTACCGCCTCCTCATGCTGCTGCCAGGTCCACAGTGTCTCATGGGTCCCTGTACGGCCTCCCATTGCTGCTGTCTCCATCGCGACACTCTGCCATGTGCCACTTTCAGGTCTCCTCACACACTGCTGGTGTGTTCCATTTTTTTTCATAGGGTGCTGGCAGATTACGGGCCTCCCATAGCTGCTGCCAGGCCCCTAATCTGCCATGGGCCCCTGTACCGCATCCTCATGCTGCTGCCAGGTCCACAGTGTGTCATGCCATGTGCCACTTTCAGGTCTCCTCACACTGCTGGTGTGTTCCATTTTTTGTCATAGGGTGCTGGCAGATTACGGGCCTCCCATAGCTGCTGCCAGGCCCCTAATCTGCCATGGGCCCCTGTACCGCCTCCTCATGCTGCTGCCAGGTCCACAATGTCTCATGCCATGTGCCACTTTCAGGTCTCCTCACACTGCTGGTGTGTTCCATTTTTTGTCATAGGGTGCTGGCAGATTACGGGCCTCCCATTGCTGCTGCCAGGCCCCTAATCTGCCATGGGCCCCTGTACCGCCTCTTCATGCTGCTGCCAGGTCCAGAGTGTGTCATGGGTCCCTGTACGGCCTCCCATTGCTGCTGCCAGGAGGCAGCAGGGTCGCAGCAGTGTCAGTGGAGGCAAACGGCCACGGAGTAGAGCACCAGTTCCACTGCAGCCTACCACCACGGCCAGTAGTGGTGCCGGTGTGCACGGAGGAAGTAGCAGTCAGCCAGTGAGGAGTAGCGGGGGCAAAGTTTCCTACTCGGCGGTGTGGCAATTTTTCGTCAAGCCGCCCGAGGAAGTAAACGTAGCCGTATGTCGACTATGTGGCCAGAAAGTCAAGCGTGGCCAGGGGGCCCATGTTGGGACTACAGCGTTGCGTCAGCATATGCAGCGTCGCCATTCGGTGGCCTGGGAAAACCGTGATAAAGATACGGCGGTTCTGCCTGCCCCAGCCCAGGGTTCCATTTTGTCATAGGGTGCTGGCAGATTACGGGCCTCCCATTGCTGCTGCCAGGCCTTAATCTGCCATGGGCCCCTGTACCGCCTTCTCATGCTGCTGCCAGGTCCACAGTGTCTCATGGGTCCCTGAACCGCCTCCCATTGCTGCTGTCTCCATCGCCACACTCTGCCATGTGCCACTTTCAGGTCTCCTAACACTGCTGGTGTGTTACATTTTTTGTCATAGGGTGCAGGCAGATTACGGGCCTCCCATTGCTGCTGCTAGGCCCGTAATCTGCCATGGGCCCCAGTACCGCCTCCTCATGCTGCTGCCAGGTCCACAGTCTCTCATGGGTCCCTGTACGGCCTCCCATTGCTGCTGTCTCCATCGCCACACTCTGCCATGTGCCACTTTCAGGTCTCCTCACCCTGCTGGTGGGTTCCATTTTTTGTCATAGGGTGCTGGCAGATTACGGGCCTCCCATAGCTGCTGCCAGGCCCCTAATCTGCCATGGGCCCCTATACCACCTCCTCATGCTGCTGCCAGGTCCAGAGTCTCTCATGGGTCCCTGTACGGCCTCCCATTGCTGCTGTCTCCATCGCCACACTCTGCCATGTGCCACTTTCAGGTCTCCTCACACACTGCTGGTGTGTTCCATTTTTTGTCATAGGGTGCTGGCAGATTACGGGCCTCCCATTGCTGCTGCCAGGCCCGTAATCTGCCATGGGCCCCCGTACCGACTCCTCATGCTGCTGCCAGGCCCGTAATCTGTCATGGGCCCCTGTTGTCGCTTGTTGGCATATTCCGCTCGTTCAGATGCTCCTTCTCCTGCTACTCCTCTTCACGGATTCCGTCAGCAGTCTTTCTTGGAATCCGTTTCCAAGAGACAACAGTTTGCGAGCACGCACCCGACGGTGCAGAAGCTGAACGTCCTCCTGTCCAAGTTGCTGCTGCCAGGCTTGTAATCTGTCATGCGCCCCTGTACCGCCTCCTCATGCTGCTGCCAGGTCCAGAGTGTGTCATGGGCCCCCGTACCGACTCCTCATGCTGCTGCCAGGCCCGTAATCTGTCATGGGCCCCTGTACCGCCTCCTCATGCTGCTGCCAGGTCCAGAGTGTGTCATGGGTCCCTGTACGGCCTCCCATTGCTGCTGCCAGGCCCGTAATCTGCCATGGGCCCCCGTACCGACTCCTCATGCTGCTGCCAGGCCCGTAATCTGTCATGGGCCCCTGTACCGCCTCCTCATGCTGCTGCCAGGTTCAGAGTGTGTCATGGGTCCCTGTACGGCCTCCCATTGCTGCTGTCTCCATCGCCACACTCTGCCATGTGCCACTTTCAGGTCTCCTCACACTGCTGGTGGTTTCCATTTTTGTCATAGGGTGCTGTATGGCCTCCCATTGCTGCTGCCTCCACCGCCACACTGTGGCTCCACACTCTGGTTTTGGCCCCGTGACTGCCCAAATGAGTGAAGTGTGCGGTGATTCTAAGATCGACGGCACTCATCTGCATGTCATACTGACTGTCAGTATTATTTCTCTTCCCCAGCAGACTCCAAGGGCATTTAAATTAAAGGTACAGTGTTCTGCACTAATATAAAGGCTCTCTGAAGCCTAGAAACACCCTTTTATAAGTTAAATTCGCAGCGAATATATTCGACTCGAATCGAAATTTTTTCACGAATTCTCCGAATCAGTCGAATCTAATTTTTGAATAATTCGCTCATCTCTACCAGGGACCTTCTTTTATTTCAAGGCCAAACCAAGGCTACCTCACACAAAATTAGGTTGATTATATTTAATGACAATTCTGAGGATGTCAGAAAAATAATGAGTAGACATTGGCATATCCTAGCCATTTTGATAACACAATTCTGCTTAGGGAATGTAGATGGATTTATAATTTGAAGACTTGTAAAAAGCCAAGCTTGAATGAGAAGCTTAGCTATGTCCCCTTCTTATAATGTGGCAATGTTTGCAGTCATAATCTTGGTACATGTTAGATCAGCTCTAGGGGAAACCTGTTATGTAGGGTACATGTCAGGGATCGGTGGTTCTGCCGCGATGCGCCGGGCGGCACATGCGCAGAACACTGATGCACCCTAGCCAGCAAGCAGCGGGACCTGGGCGATCGTGACGGCCGCGCATGCGCACTCACGATCGCGGACACGCGCCTGGCACCAATGACAGCGCAGGGCAGGCTATTTAAACAGGACAGGAGGTATGTCAAATTGCCGTTTGGTCTTATCTGCTCTGTTCCTGATATCTGATCCTGTGAATCTTCTGTTGCCGACCTCTGCATTGTTCCTGACCCTGCTGACCATCTCCTGTTTAACCCCTGGCTTGCCTGACCATCCTTCTGCCTGATCTTCTGTATCGCGCTGCCCGTTAGTTACTGAACCCGGCTTGTGACCCTGACCATTCTCTGCCTGCTCCTCCGGTACCTTGCTGCCCGCACGTTGCTGACCTGGCCTGCCTGACTACGCCTTACGTTACCCAGACGATCCATCCATCCCGCACGGATCTGTCCCTGTTAATAGGTCTGCCAGCCTCTTCACGTCAGGCTCCTTTCCCCGCACACCTCTGGCGACGCTCTCTACCATTGCCAGACGTACTCAGGGATCGCGACCTGGTCTCAGTCTACTCCAAGTCCAACCCCACCATCAGGGGCCCTGGTGAATAGGCAGATTGGGACTTAGACCCCGTGCCCTGAGGAACCCCGTGCTGTGGGTTGCTAGAGATGCCGCCAAGCGGTGCTTAACAGTGCCAAACGGCCCAAATGTCGGAGCCTGCAAGAGGACCATCCCCATTGGAGGATATATGCCAGCACCTGGCGGCACTAACCCAGGCAGTAAAGACGCTGCAGGAGGGTTATACCCACTTGGAAGGACGGATTCAGACTACTTCCGCCCCTGCAGCCCAAGACTTGGGTCCCTCATTGTCGGCCGGAAGCCTCCCGGAAACGCCTGCCGGAGCCGTGGCCTCTATGCCTGTACCAGAACCTTGTGTGCCTACACCGGAGCAGTTCAATGGGGACCGCAGTAAATTCAGGGCCTTCTGCAATGCCTGCCAGCTCTACTTCAGTCTGCAGCCACGGACATTGTCCACAGAATCCGTGAAGGTGGGATTTGTCATTTTGCTGCTGCAGGACGAATCCCAGGCCTGGGCCCACCGTTTACTGGAGACCCGTCAACCACAGCTGGAGTCGGTTTTAACCTTCTTTGAAGCGATGGCACTTCTTTATGATGACCCACAATGAACAGCTTCGGCCAAATCGGCCCTACAAACACTCCGACAGGGTCGTAGGGCGGCCGAGGAGTATGCGGCAGAATTCAGGCGTTGGATGGGGGATACGCAGTGGAATGATGAGGCCCTGCGTCACCAGTTCCGCATAGATTTGTCCGAGCCATTAAAGGACGAATTAGCCAGGGTGGGCATACCAGCCACGTTAGAAGACCTCATCACTCTGGCCATCCAGATTGACCGACGGTTGCAGGAACGCAGGATGGAAAGGTCTGGCCAGGGTCAGAGGCCTACGTGGGTGTTACCCCGTGTCCCAGTGCAGGCCGCTTTGCCTACCCGGAGACAGCAGACGCACCTGAACCCATGCAAGTGGGATTAACTCGTCCCTCATTAATGTTCGAGGAATGCCAGAGATGCCGGCTCAACAATCTGTGCCTGTACTGTGGGGAAGCGGGCCACATGGTATGTTCCTGCCCAGCAAAATTGGGTAAGTGTGCATCTGTGTTTTCTGCCACATCTTCCACTGCCATTAATAGTTCTAATTACTTAGCAGTACCTATCTCTTTCCAGCTTCCCGGAAGGACCGTGTCAGACGCGGCAATCGTTGATTCCGGGGCCTGTAGCTGCTTTGTAGATCTAGGTTTTGCAGCACAGCATCAGATCCCCCTACAAACCAAGGAATGTGGATTAAACATCTTTTTGGCCGATGGGTCCCGAATCAAATCAGGAGTGGTAGACTGGGAGACCCCACCTCTCTATGTTACGATGGCTGGGCACCATCAAGAGTTCCTTCGTTTGGATGCCATCGCATCCCCTCTGTTTCCAATTATTCTGGGCTTCCTTGGCTATGACACAGGACCCCCAGATTAATTGGAAAACTGGTACCCTCCAGTTCAGCTCCCCATACTGTCGGGAGCATTGCTGTCCCCAGGCGCCCTTGGCTCCACGCTCTCTGTTATGCTTAGATACTGACGCAGAACTGACGCAACTCATTCCCCCGGCCTACCACAGCTATCTCAACGTGTTTAGCAAACGAGGAGCGGACAACCTTCCCCCACATAGGCCCTATGACTGCCCGATTGACCTGCTTCCAGGATCTGAGGTACCCTTCGGGTGAATTTTTCCCCTATCGGAGAGAGAATTGGGGGTACTTAAGGAGTATATAGATGAGAATCTCCAGAAGGGGTTCATCCGCCCTTCCACGTCCCCAGCCGGGGCGGGAATTTTCTTAGTTGAGAAGAAAGATAAATCCCTGAGACCCTGCGTGGACTACAGGGAACTAAATAAGATCACGGTAAAGAACTGCTACCCGCTTCCCTTGGTGCCAGAATTATTTCAGAGGCTCAGGACAGCATCCATTATCACAAAATTGGATCTAAGGGGGGCTTACAATTTGGTCCGCATTCGGGAGGAAGATGAGTGGAAGACAGCCTTCCGTACTAGGTTTCGGCATTTGGAGTATTTGGTGAGGCCCTTCGGTCTGTGTAATGCCCCAGCAAAATTTCAACACTTCATCAATGATGTGTTCAGAGATTTTCTGGACGTTTTTGTGGTCATCTATTTAGATGACATCCTGATTTTCTCTGCGTCCCTGGAAGAGCATAGAGGTCACGTTAGAAGTGTGCTGGGACTGCTCCGTCCATATGGGCTGTACGCAAAGGCAGATAAGTGCAGTTTTGAGCAACACAGCATTTCCTTCTTGGGATTAATCATTTCCACCACTGGAGTAGCCATGGACCCCCAAAAGATCTCTGCGATTCTGGAATGGCTGGTGTCGGTGGACAAGAAGGGTGTGCATCGATTCATTGGTTTTGCCAATTTTTATAGAAAATTTCTCAAAAACTTTTCAGGCCTCGTGTCCCCCATCACCCAACTCGCCAGACAAGGGGTGCGTTTTAGGTGGACACCTGAGGCACAGATGGCCCTCGAGTCCTTGAAGAGGCTGTTCACCGAGGCCCCCATACTAAGCCACCCGGATTCCTCGTTGTCCTACATTCTGGAGGTAGATGCGTCTGAGAACGCAGTAGGGGCTGTGTTATCCCAGAGGAAGGGTGTCAAGGAACTGATGCACCCTGTGGCCTTCTTCTCCAGAAAACTTTCGTCTGCGGAGAGGAATTATGATATTGGGGACCGGGAGCTTCTGGCCATCAAGGCAGCATTAGAGGAGTGGAGGTACCTACTGGAGGGAGCCACACACCCAATCCTGATCTTCACGGACCACAAGAATATGGAGTACCTGAGGACGGCGAAGCGCTTGAGGCCACATCAGGCTAGGTGGGCACTCTTTTTCTCGAGGTTTGTGTTCCACATCACATACAGGCCCGGATCAAAGAACCCGACGCACTCTCACGTATGTTTGAAGACCCTGAAGAACCCCACAAACTGGACACCAAACTGGACACCATCCTGTCTACTGGGAATTTCCTCGCTCTACAGACCAAGCTACGGTCCCAACTGCAGGCTGTGTCTGTAGGGATGCCGAGCCCACCAGGAGTTTCATTGCCCGTAGGGGGGGGCAATGTCAGGGATGTCAGGGATAGGTGGTTCTTCTGCAATGCGCCGGGCAGCGCATGCGCAGAACACCGATGCACCCTAGCCAGCGAACAGCGGGACCTGGGCGATCGTGACGGCCGTGCATGCGCACTCGCGATCGCGGACACGCGCCTGGCACCAATGACAGCGCAGGGCGGGCTATTTAAACAGGACAGGAGGTATGTCAAATTGCCGTTCGGTCTTATCTGCTCTGTTCCTGTTCCTGTGAATCTTCTGTTGCCGACCTCTGCATTGTTCCTGACCCCGCTGACTGTCTCCGGTTTAACCCCTAGCTTGCCTGACCATTCTTCTACCTGATCCTCTGTACCGCGCTGCCCGTTAGTTACTGAACCTGGCTTGTGACCCTGATCATTCTCTGCCTGCTTCTCTGGTACCTCGCTGCCTGCACGTTGCTGACCTGCCCTGCCTGACTACGCCTTACGTTACCCAGACGATCCATCCATCCATCCCGCACAGATCTGTCCCTGTTACCAGGTCTGCCAGCCTCTTCACGTCAGGCTCCTTTCCCCGCACACCTCTGACGACGCTCTCTACCATTGCAGGACGTACTCAGGGGTCGCGACCTGGTCTCAGTCTACTCCAAGTCCATCCCCACCATCAGGGGCCCTGGTGAATAAGCAGATTGGGACTTAGACCCTGCGCCCTGAGGAACCCTGTGCTGTGGGCTGTTAGAGATGCCGCCAGGCGGTGCTTAACAGTACACATAGAAGTATTCTTGTATAGTATCTATATAGGTTGGTGTCATTATAGTTGATTTAATTTAAATATATTGATGGACAGAAAGCGGGAGTTGTGTTCCTGTTTTTTTTTGTTGGGGGCAGGGTGTGTTTCTTGGCTTGGGGGTGGTCCATGTCCGCACGTATTTTTGAATTGTGTTGGAGATTTGGTTGGTAAGGTGATATCTTGACCAAAGAAGTGGATGATGCTTGTTGGCTCATATGAGTAGAGTTATGAATGTTTTGTTGTATGTGTTTTACAGAAATATACTGTATCCATTATTCCTAGAGTGATCTTGGGGGGGAGTTTTTTTTTCCCCTACGAAAAAGGTAACTTCAAAGCAAGGGTCCAACTTCAAGATATATCTGTATGTGGTTTAGGTGAGTGTCATGGTAATCACAATTATATATGCCCATGTTTCTAGGTGCATGCTCTATCCTGACCCTTCTGTTTCTGATTTCCCTCTTGGCCCTAGCATTTTAGGTCTAAGGGAGAGGAGGCAGTGAGATTTGAACTCAATGTTTGGGGCCCTTTTTTTGTCTCTTGCGACCCCACCTTTTTCCCCCCTCCTACATCTTGTCCTTATTATGTTTTTAGTTTGTCACATTATTGTATTTTTGCTTGTTATACTGTATTTTCTGATTGTAGTTTTTATTGACTCTAGTGGTACATCTTAAGCGTGGATCCTGAGGAAGCAAACATAGCGAAACCCATCAGTCCTATACACTTACTGTATACTTCGACAATACCTAAAACAACTGTATGATCTTGTTACACTTTGAGACTGTATGATTTTAATATATAAAGCGTCTCTTCTTCCTTTTAATGGGAAGAACCAATACAGTTGTATATTTTTTAATATTATATTCAATTGTGCTGTATGCTTTTCTCATTGAAAGGAACATACAAAGTCCCATTTTATGGAGTAGGACACCCCCAACCTGGTTTGGTGTGTGGTTGCCCACTCCTGTGCTACTTATTCTATTTCTATATATAATTATAAGTAGATATTATAAGAAACTTTGAATTAGACATTAAAATTATTTGTCATATAACAGAGATATAACTATCATGGATTTGAAGGCTAAAAAATTAAAAGAAGTGTGGCTTCCCCCCAAAATCACTAATACACTCTTATCTGAGCATACAGTCATGCAAGCCAGGAAAGAGGGGTGGAATAGTGAGCCCCCCCCCCCCCCCCACACACACACACACAATTTACACAGTGCTGTACATATACTGTATATTATACATTCACATCAGGCCCTGTCTTCTAGGGGCTTACAATCTAAAGTCACATTCATATACTAGGGACAATTTACACAGGAGCCAAAACAACAACCAGTGTGTCTTGTCTTTGAAGTGCAGGAGGAAACCCACACAGGCAGAACATGCAAACTCCATGCATTTAGTGCCATGGTTGAGATTTGAACCAGCAACCCTAGTGCTGCTAGGCAGAAATGCTAACCACTAGAATGAAGATAAACAATTATGAGAAAATTCAAATTAGACATTAAAAATTATTTGTCATATAATAGAGATATAACTGTCATTTTTAGGCATATTTATTAATTAGAAAATAGTATGCATTATTCTGTAACATTCATTAAAAAATGCACTTGTTAGCATAACATGTAAAAAACACTACAAAACAAGAAAGTGAATTAATAATAGAATTACCATCAAAAGAAGCCAAACAACAACCTGGCACACCTGCCAGTTGTTTCTTTTTACACACGCACACACGCACACACACACACACACACACACACACTCTCTCTCTCTCTCTCTCTCTCTCTCTCTCTCTCTCCCCCTAATCCTGTGCTCCTACGCCCTCTAGGGACCACATTTAGCATTGTCTATTATGTAAATGCGACTATGCAGATTCCACATTTACTAAAAGTAACTTGCAGAATGTGCTACTGCAAAGGTAACATTTACAAATAATACAAAATTGATACAATTTAAGTTGCAAAAAAACTTACATTGTCAGCTTCTTAAAAAAAAAAAAAAACACCTTATGGGTCCGCTATATATTTTGGGAGAACTTTGGGGTCTGTGTGCCATTTTTACAAAAAAAAACTAGGAGGCTGACGATTTAAAACTCTTTCATTTTGTAAATTTCAGTGCTAAAAAACACTGTTCCTGAAATTAACACTTTTTTTTGCATTTGTATATGTTCTCCAGCAAGCTTTTTTTTTTTTTTTTTTTTTTGCACACTCTTACCTATTAGCCCAGAAAATGGCATTTTGTAATTTAACAGATTCATCTCCTATTGATTTCAAGGGGGTTCATGTTCAGCATTTGAACTTCTTTGGTTTGTTGAACCCTGTTCATACTGAACCCAGGGCAGTTCAGCTCAAAGACTGTACTGGCAGTGTATGGCATGCAAACATGGAAAAATTAGCTTTCATGTAAGAGGTAGGTAAGTGGCATTCAATCTTCTGGGATATACTGTGTCCAGTGTGTATATCCAGTATGCATCATGGTTAAGGAATTGATTGTCCCTAACTTCACTTCCTGTAGACATATGTACCTACTCCATAACTTCAAGCTCATGGTCTTGGTGTCTTGCTTCCACAAAATCCCCAAAATCAGTGCAACAAGTTTGCTTTGTTGACAGACTCATCCGTGCTTCTTTGGTGATTACAATTTCAGTGGCACTAATGTGTTTTTGGAAGTTTCTTTTAAATGGATCCATTGTTTCCTTCACATCCAACTAGGTGCAGGTACACCTAAAAATATACAAACATAAAAATATACACTTAACTCAAATTAGTGAGTTACAAAAGTTGCAGTTTTGGCACTTGTAATATCTGGTTCTGTGTGAAAGTTATGTGACCATGATGACATGCGTTGGGCGGAGCCAGGTGACGATTCCTAAAGCCAGAAGTGAAACGGGAGCCGCAGCCCCTCAGACTGTCATTTACAGCGTTACTGTTTTATTTGTATGTAAGTGCAATACAAATTTATTAAAGTCTGGATTTTAATATTTTACACTATGGGGACATCCTTTCTTGTATGAGCTTGATTGTAGAACAGGTGACAAGTTTTTAAAGGGCCATACACCCGGAATTTGGTGTGCAGCTTTTGGCATCTGCAGCATTGGCTGAAGTGGGAACTTAGTGGAGGGAAAAAGTGATTTTAGAACTGATTTACCAAGGTCTTATCTAATGGTGAAGCTCATATGTGAACGGTGGTGGAATACCACGGGAAGAAAACACTGATATTGAGTTAATCAAATACTGGGACATTGCAAAGTTTATTTATTGTATTGAAGCAATTTATTCACTGAATTGAGCATGGCATATATTGATTTGTATGTAATATTGTTTAATTAAATATTTTGGCACAGAGAGGTAGGCACAGCAAAATTTATTTAAATTCATTGTTCTTGTAGATTGTGGAAACACTTCTTATTTGTTTGCAGCCACTCTTAACACATATAAATATTGAAGGAAGGATGGTGGGGAAAAGGTACATATCACAAGTGGTAGCGCAGGATAAGTGGTGATATACTATACGGTTTTGTTGTGTTGGCATTGGGTTTGTTGTAAGGGCGCTGATTTAACTTTAACTGCCTGTAGAATGTTAAGATTAAGTAATGTGGCCCCCATATATTTCAATGCCTTGTTGTACTTCTCTAGGAATGGAATTCTTTCAGTTGCCTGATGTCTGGGATTCTTATTCTAAAAACACCCCATTGCAGGACTAAGATCATGTGCTGTGTTAGGGCAGTCACATACCAGTATGCAGAAACTGAGATGATGAGGGTGGCCTCTTGCACAGGGGTGAAGGAAAGGCACAAGTGCCAATGTGTAGATGCTGTAAGCAGGAACTTAAGAGCACTGGTAAGAAGTGCAGTTAATGGTGGAGTCAGGTCCCACAGCTGGTTAAGTAACAGCTGAGTGAAAGGACACCAGGATGTAAGCAGGATCAGAGTCAGGAAAAGGCAGAAGTCAGGAACAATCAGGCAACGAGTTACAGAGTTACTAAGCAGAAGTGTGCTTAATAGTCCGACAGTGGGTGCAGACAGCAAAACATGAGCAGGCAAGAGTAGTTCGAGAGCAAGGTCAGAGAGAAAGCTGGTTCAGTGATAGGATCAAGGATGCGCATCAAGGCTGGATCAAAGAAACAAGGCTGAAGACCTACAGCAAATAATTAGTGCAGAGTGCAAGTTTAAATAGGAAGAGGACATGCATGTATGTGTATTAGCCAGACAGTCCGTCTTAGTCTGACAACTGGCACCATGTTCCTGACACATGTTCTTTGATATACTCAAACATATTCTCATGTTGCTGGGCTTTTATAAGGTCAGAACAGATCTGTAGTACCCTCATGGGCTGTTAAATAGGTAGGCTGTTAAGAAGTTGCAAGAAAGGAAAAAATGTATGAAAGTCCCCTGCGCTCAAGAGTTGTGGGCTGATGTAAACAGTACAGGTCTTTAGGCATCCATCTCCATTTCGTCCTTGTGTGGGGCCACTGTCAGTTGTTTTTTGTTTCTTCTTTCCTTTGTAAGACTCCAGGGCATCTTGTACAACTTGAGGTTAGTGATTTTTCTGGCCTGGGAACCAGATATTCTTGCCCTTTCTACATACTTCTGGTTGTGCTTATATGAAGATTTGATTCTAGCTACCACTATGTTCATTAATTTTTAAGCCTTGGGATTGTAGACGTTGCACATAGAGCCCAAAGCCCTCTTTGTAGTCTGTACTTGTGCTCATCTGTAGTTTTTCCAGGGCATGATGCTATCTTAGGTGCACATTCTCTCAGGGTGGGGTATGCACGTGCATGCCAGTCTACTCGATTTGGTATGCATGTGTGCACATAAGCACTTTGTTTCCATATATGTGTGAACCAATCCATCGGCACATGGATCCACCATGTAGCCTCTAGCTCTTAGAATAGCTCTCTTTTTATTATTTGCATCTTGTTATGCAACAATTATGTAATTTTAATTTTCTTTATTAGTATACAATATGTGATATGTGTAATTATGGTCTATCTACTTTTCATTCATCAATCAGTTACCGTATTTTTCGCTCCACAAGACGCACCTGACCATAAGACGCGCCTAGGTTTTAGAGGAGAAAAACAAGACAATAAATATTCTGAACCAATGGACTGCAGACATAGTACAGGAGATGGCCAGAGACTGCGGACACAGTACAGGAGATGACCAGAGACTGCGGACACAGTACAGGAGATGAACAGAGATTGCGGACACAGTACAGGAGAGGACCAGAGACTGCAGACAGTACAGGGGATGACCAGAGACTGCGGACACAGTACAGGGGATGACCAGAGACTGCAGACATAGTACAGGAGATGACCAGAGACTGCAGACACAGTACAGAGGACCAGAGACTGCGGACATAGTACAGGAGATGACCAGAGACTGCGGACACAGTACAGATGACCAGAGACTGCAGACAGTACAGGGGATGACCAGAGACTGCAGACAGTACAGGGAATGACCAGAGACTGCAGACAGTACAGGGGATGACCAAGAGACTGCAGACAGTACAGTTGATGACCAAGAGACTGCAGACAGTACAGTTGATGACCAAGAGACTGCAGACAATACAGGGGATGACCAAGAGACTGCAGACAATACAGGGGATGACCAAGAGACTGCAGGCAGTACAGGGGATGACCAAGAGACTGCAGACAGTACAGGAGATGATCAGAGACTGTGGACCTTTGGGGAGGGAGGGGAAGAGGGTACCTGAATTTGACAGGTACCCGCTCCCACTTCCGTGGAGTTGTCCTCTGTTTAGTGTGGCCACCCAGAGGTCTGAAGAAGGAGCCTATTGAGCATGCTCCGAAATGCATTACCGCCCCTTTCACCTGTTACATCTGACTCTGCTCTCCAAGCTTAATTTGTGATGCACAGGCACATCCTGGACTCTACTTCCTGATCCTATAGGCATAGCTTGCTGATGGACGGCTGGATGTCCCACCTGGATCTAATTACCACACGATGAGTCTTTTTAACCGTTTATCTTGTAAGTGCAAATTTTCCATTGTCTACTAATAAATTGTTAATACTGCACTTAGAGGCGCCTTCCTCTCTTTTTCTTGTTACTGCATTAGAGCCTTGCTTCCACTCTAATAAGAGCTGCCTCAGTGTCACTGCTTCCATCCATCCCTGATATCCATCTGGCACCTTTATCTTACAGCTACAGAGGTTGGGCTCCAACAAGCGCGCCCTATATAATATACAAGGACTGGCTTTATAGAAGAGGGAACTGTCCCTCAAACTGTGTCAGCCATCTGAGGGTCTTCTCGAGGTTTTGGAGTTGGCCTGGTGACCTGGTTGCTTTGAGAGTATGATGCTTTTGATACATAATTGTTTGTGAGTATGTTTTGGTGTTTCTATTAACATGACCCTGTCTGTGGGCTTATAGAAGACAGAGGTGCAAAGGGCCCAATTTACAACTGTAATGCAAACATCTAGAAATGTGATAGAGGTATCAAAACCTCTAAAAATGCCAGCATTCAACTTATCAACAAAACTCATGATAAGTGGAGGAGCAATTAACTTGCCTCACCCACCTATGGGACCGTGGGAGACCTTTAAAATTGGCAGATTCTGCATAACTACTGTGGCAGTTAAATCATACAGGCTATAATTGGTTAAAAGGAGAGAGTCACATGTTTTAAACAGCTGCAGCTTGAGGCAGTTTGTATTTAAACAATTAAATCTGCATCACAAGCTGTCAGACAGCAAGAGCAACAGAAGAAGTGTCCCACCCTCCCACCTATGTAGCAGTCCTTTTTATGTGGTATTCGTCCCTTTCATATGAAAGGGGACAGTTATTTGTACCAGTTGTCATAACTCGAGCGATAATAGCTGAGTTATATAGATGTTTTCTTAAATATAAGTGAAGATATATTTTGGTTCTGTGTAATTTAATTGGTAAAAGATATATTATTTATATAGGTGTTACAAGTTGGTTATAATAATAAATAATATTTATTATTATAATATTACCAATAATAAAGGGCTGCGACCATTTCGATCCAACAAAAATGTTTAGTAGAGTTTTATTATTATTTATTATTATTTGTGAATGTTGGGTTCTGCCTACGGTCCCATAAATTCAACACTGCATCTTAAAATATAAAATGCCATCTATATATCTTACCCATCCACATATATTTCAAACACCAGAGAGCAATACATGTATTGTTTCTCAAGGACTCCCACAACAGGTAACAAAGGATGGTGCAGCAGATCAGCCCAAGGCAGTGCCCCAAATTTGGGCATATGTCATGTTTTCAAACATTAAGAAGACATTTTCAAGCACTAGAGTTACTATGTACAGTAACTATGAATTCAGTGGCTACATAATGTTCTGTTCTGCTAGGAAAATGGACAAAATGTCCATGGTTGTTAATTTTCAGTTGAAAAATCATGAAACCTGGGAACTGCTCTCAATTTAGAAGAGCAATCTTATGTGCTATTGATAAATGCTGGAAGAATATTAACTAATGGCTGGACATGCAGTATAAGTCCATCAACTTAACTAGTTTTACAGCCCAAAACAAGTGGTCAACATTTCAGCGTGTTGGTACCTTTGAATCATTGTATAGAAGTGACACTACTTCTTCTGTAAGCCAGTGCTGTGTATTATATACCTCTTAGTACCAAAATAATAAGGTTTATTGACTAGCAGAGATAACATCTTCTCCCTGTAATATATGTAGTCCATGACCCCAATGGCACCCTCAGTGGGTTTGATGATTGAATTGTCCTCCTGAAATTCTTTCAGTGCTGTAAACTCATGATTACATGATTTCAACCTTGCAGACCATGCTGGCAATATACTGTATTGGATGCAAATATAACCCTCAACTTTCCCCCAACACATTGGTGTTCAGTGGCAGTGTTGTCAACCCCCTTCCCCATTGGTGGTCAGCACAAGTACTATTTAACTCCCTACTGGTGACCAGTGGCAGTGTTATTACCCCCAAAATGTTTGGTCTATGGCAGTGTTTTAACCCCCCCTGTCCTTACTCCATGGTAGTCAGTGACAGCAAACTTAATCTCCCAGCATTGGTGGTCAGTGATTACTTACCCAGTCACATGCTCACGTTTTGCTCTCTCACTTCCTAAGGGATCACAGTATCAGCTTCTTTTCAGTGCTGAGTGTGGCATTGTTTTATTAGCTAAAAGTGTTGCTAATACAACAACAACATGTAAACCAACACTTTTTTCTCATGTCTGGCAGAGTGTAAAATCTTGTACTGATAATTAAAAAAAAGCCTTTAATGTAAAAAAAAGTTTTTACAGTATACATAAAAGACATAGCACAGAGAGGAGTAATAGTAGCTAGTTTACATAAAAACAATCCTTTGTACTGACGCTCATTTACTGCAAACTGAATGAAGGTATTACATCAAAGAGGAATTTGGAATTTTTTAATGGTAAAGACACTGAAAAGAGCTCTTTCTCTTTGTATAAAGAAAACAGGGTGATTCCTGCTTTAAATTTCATAGTTTGCTTTAATATAATGAAAAAACACACACAATTTTGATTTACTGCTTGGCTGCTTGAAACAGAGCTTTAAAGCAAATAACCTGCAGTGTTCTGAAACATCCCTTAAAGAAAATAGAGCATTGTCTTGACCTCAGGGTGTCACTCTCTGGATCATTTCAGGGACTTACTGGTTTTTGAGAGATAATTGCTTCCTTGATCTCTGAATAAGATGTCTTTGTGGGTTTTGGCTATTGTTTGGAACATAAAAAAATTGTTCTTGTTCACAAAATGTGATAAAAAAAATTAAAGAAAATTGGTCAGAACAAACAGACTTCAATAATCACAATCTATGTTTGAAATATAGAAAGGAATGTAGCATAGTGTCTATTACTCACTATGCTCAGATGTAGGTCCAAGTCTATTTAACTTTATCTCCCACAACGCCAACTTTCTGGGTTCCCCGACCTGCCTAGGTAGTATAAATTTCAGCAGCCCAAAGAGGCCATACCTGCTGAGGTAGAGGGAGCTGGGCAAGTGATTAGCAGCCATATGAGAGGCTCTCCTCCATTAGAACCAAAGTGGTGGATACTGGGCCAGAGCATAATAGCGCGCAGCCTTTCCAGAAGCCCAAGCGACATTGGGGAGTCCTTCCCCAAATGCTACCAGAGTGCTCCAGTTCAAGTGGGGTGGCCCTTAGTCTTTTAGGTACAGATTGTACAAGGAGGTAAACCAGGAATCACCACCTTTCACATGTTCTCGGAAATTGACCATCATACCGGAAAATTATCATGAGCACTCACATTTTCCCAATATGGACACAGGAAATAGCTGAAACATCAAACACACACACACACTGACTACATGCTACATGTAATTTAATTGGCCATCTAGTTCTTACATAGTCAACTAGGGTACAACCACACAATGCAATAGCAGTGAGTTTACATCCAGTGGTAATACACAGGTAACACAACAGTCTTTCTAAGGGTTGTAAATTGTTTCCTTACTACAAAGAAGGCCAATGTATGAATTTAATATTACAAAAACAGTGTTTAGAAATATGTACATAAAAATATTATTTAAAAAAAACCAGAAAATGACATACAGTTATTGATTATTTGCTAAAAGATACTGTATATAAAAAAAGAAAAGCAAAAGTAAACTTTCCTGTTTGGGCAGTGTGGTTTTATCCTGCTGTTGGGAGAACATGGAAAAGACAGTAACCATCTTGTTCAGAGCAAACCCTAACTTAGGGTCTGATGTGGGTTTTTAGTCAGATCCCATGCAATAAAACAAACAAAAAAATGCCCAAAGTCCATGTCAGAACTTTATACCAAACATGCAGAATGACTGGCCAGGAATGGGAGTTAGGGAGGGTGTGCTACCCTACTGAATCATTATAGGCCACATCCCTAGCGGATGTAGGAGTCTGTGTGGGGAAGGACTTGTCTGAATTTGTGAGACCCTTTTAGATAAGGGGACCCTCAGATACATGAATGAGTAAGGGGGTTCATTGTACCCTTTGTTACATTCACAAGAAAGTGAAGTAGTAAATAAACACTGTAAAATAGTGTTGGTTTGGAATGGGACTTTTAAGACACAGATATCACTACACAAAGTATAAAATTCATACAAGTTTTATTCAACAAATCTCATTAAAATCACATAAAAACAAGAGAATATGTATAATAACGATCATGATACAATTAGAGTGCAAGTTTCTCATATTCCAACGCATTTTGAGATAATCTCTTCTTCAGGGAAACTGAGAAATGAACTGAAAATAAACTGCAGCATAGCACAACCACTGACTCAACATGTTATGAGCAAAATAACCCACTCATGTGAGATCATACAGTAATATACTTACAACCAAATGGATCATTTCTCATGTAACTGTTACAGAGACATCTCACTGGAGAACGACGCCTACACCATCACAAAGTAGAACAGATCAATCTCAACCTGAAAGAATCTGCGAATGTACATCTTGGAAAAGTATAAAAAAAACACAGAAATGATTTACCAATTGACATATATAGTGTAATACCCCACATGAAAAACCCTTCTATCCCAAGATACACATCATGGCAGTGATAGCAATAGGAAATATAGATACTGTGATATATACCTTAGGGAAGCGGTTTCAAAGGAATGGGGACCCAGGTAATCTAGGACCCAGTTTTAATTCAAAAGGAAAGGGAGTGTTGTAGATTCCCAAGAGGGATATGTTCAAATTGCAACACAATCAGTGCGAAAGAAATACTGTATATATGGTCTACAATTAATGATGCCAATCCTGCAAAAGACCCTGTAAGGGTTAAAGAAAAAAACCTTGTGTTGTCCTAAAAAATGTTAAACAATCATATGTTCCCAGGGAAACCAGTTAGCAGATGAGGCAGACTCGCAGGATTAAAAAGGAAAAAATATATATTTTAAACAAAGCAACAAAATACCAATCCATCAACAAAATACACTTCAGAAAAAAATTAAAGGAACACTTTGAAAACTCATCAGATCCCAATCGAGAAAAATATAATGCTGGATGTCTATACTAATATGGACTGGGTGGCCTTACCTATGGCATGCTGTTCCGTGCGAAGCTCAGAGTTCAGGATGGTGAAACCACATGCTTCTTCACTGTGCCTAAGGAGGCAGCATCCTGGTTGGAAACTCTATGACAGCAGCAGTGATCCTATGCACCACTGGATGATCAGTTGTTTTGCTACATCTGTTCCAGTTATACGTTGCATCGGGACTCTCAGATCATCCGTATCACAAGTTATAATTCATGTTAGTGCCCTCGGCCACGGCAAAGTGATCTACCCCATTGCCCATGAGGTGGCATCTCTTTGACATGCGAGCTCTTCTGACTTGCTCTATGTACTCGCTCCAAGGACATCCCTATGGCCTGTTGCCTGTTTTTGTTCAGGGAAGTATGACTCTTCCGGTTTTTGGAGGGGGGGTGGTGGTGAGGGTTTTTTCATGTTTTTTGGGAGTATTTTGTCCTTATTCTTTGGTGCAAGGTACGTTTTAATTTTTCTGTGCTTCAGTCTGTACATGGTATCCAGTTACTACACTGATCCTTCTGATGTATGATTTATTGCTATGTATTTTCTTACTGGGGTTCAGCCTGAGTGGACACAAATTAGTTCTCCACTGTTTATTTTATGGCGTTTCCTGATTTAAAATGTATCTCCCGTTAAGCGCTCCTTGGTTTTCCAATTTCTCAAATCCTATTCTCCACACATTTGAATTTTGCAGGAAACCTATCTGACGGGCCATAGGGTACTGGGCCTCAAGAAAGCTTGGGTTGGAAATTATTATAACACTGCATACTCTTCTTATGCTCAAGGGGTTAGTGTCCTTGTACACAAATCCTTGCTGTTCACTCTCCTTCATCTCAGGCTGGATCTCGAGGGTAAATACGTTATGATTCATGCGATGATTAACTGCTTTGAACTGGTAATTCTTGGGCTTTATTTCCTGCCTCCTGCCTCCGCTGGCTTGTTGGCTGCCTTGGTCCAGCTCCTGGCCTCCTATCCCACTGCCCATGTTCTTCTTGCTGGTGATTTTAATCTTACTCTGGACCCTAGTGTTGATAAATTGTATCCTGATACCAGCGGGGAGTCGGAGTTGGCCAAGTGAGCGGAGATTTACCAGGTCATAGATATATGGAGGTGGAAAAATCCTGGGACTAGGGCCTATATTTTTCACTCAGCATCGCACAGAACTATGTCTAGAATTGATCTTTGTTATGTTACACCTGTACTGTTGGCAAGGGTTTGGGAGATTTCCATTGTTCCACGAGAGATTTCTGATCATGCTCCACGCCTTCTTAAAATAAGTATTATGGATGCCCCAGGGGAAAGGGTCTGGAGGTTGTCCCAGTATTGGATCACTGATCCTGATGTGGAAACCCCTATAGGGAGGGAATTGGAGAATTTTTGGGAATCTAATGAGAATACTGCTGCACCCACTACTACCTGGGAGGCTTGTAAGGCTATTCTTAGGGGCTAGTATTGGACCCCGATGGGGGGCTGCAGGTTAGACGGTGGGAGGAAGTGGAATTGGTGGACCGGAGAGTGCAGGAAGCTGAATCCAACTATGTTCTCACTTCAGATCCTGTTTGTCACCACGACTTGCAATTGGCTATAAGGGAAGCTTTATTGTTACACACAGCAATTTCCAGGAAGGCAATGCTGCATTAAAAACAGTGTATTTTTGAACAGGGAGATAAAGCTGGCTGCCTGCTGGCTTGGTTGCCCAGGGAACAATCTGCCTTATCTAATATTGCCCTTATACATGCCTAGGATTGTTCCAGGCTCCTTGATCCCATCTCAATCAACCGACATTTTGTCAACTATTATGCATGTTTATACTCCTCCAAAGCTGCTTTCACGATGTAGGCTTTGTCCCGTTATTTGGATCGTGTTGACCTGCCATCTCTGTCTATGGTTCAGAGGGAGTGGTTGGAGGCATCAATTTCCTTGGAGGAGATCCAGAAGATGATTGGCGCTCTTCAATCTGGCAAAACACCAGGTCCGGATGGCTTTCCAATGGAGCTCTATAAAACATATATTAAGCATATTGCTCCCCATTTTCAAACACTTTTAACGCACTACTTGAGATGGGAACTCTGCCCTCTGACATGCTTCAGGCGGTGATAGTGGTGATTTTGAATCCTGGGAAGGTTCTGATTCACTGCTCCTCCTATTGGCTGATCTCCCTGTTAAACACTGATGCGAAAGTACTCGCTAAGGTGCTTGCTGGGAGACTGAGCTCAGTTATCTTGGAGGTGGTGCACCATGACCAAATGGGTTTCATGCCAGGGAAGGGTACTGATATTAACATACGGAGATTGTTCACCCATATTTCTGCGACTCATGACGGTGATGACCCCAGTGTGGTGCTGTCCCTGGATGCCGACAAGGCCTTCGACTCGGTAGAATGGGAGTATCTGTGGGAAACTCTGCGTCGCTTCGGGTTTGGTCCTCATTACATTTCTTGGATTAGATGCCTGTACAGTGCGCCACTTGCGAGAGTGCATACTTCTAATATCCTCTTCTCCCCTTTTGTTCTCCATAGGGGAACTTGGCAAGGCTGTCCACTTGCAAGAGTGTGTACTTCTAATATCCTCTCCTCCCCTTTTGTTCTCCATAGGGGCACTCGGCAGGGCTGTCCGCTTTAGCTGGGCTTGTTACCCCTGGCAATTGAGCCCTTGGCCTGCCTGATCCACTCTTCCAATTCCTTACATGGATTATCGGTGGGCGACTGGGAGGATAGGGTTTCCCTGTATGTAGACGACACTCTCTTATACTTGAGAGACTGAGTGTTATCGATTGCTTCTGTGACTACTCCGGAATATGCATTAATTGGGATAAGTCAATAATGTTCCCTCTTGTGTCAGGGCCTTTGCCTGATATTTCCTTTGCCCCTATTAGATTGGTCTCTCAAATTAAATACTTGGGTGTAATGGTGCAATGTGACTTGACAAAGTATCTAGCGGAAAATCTTCATCCCCTCATGCAACAGCTGCAGACTAAATGTACCGCTTGGTCTTCCCTTCCTATTAGCACCATAGGCCGAGTCAATCTTTTTAAAATGATATTTCTACCTAAGTTTATCTATTTTTTTCAGCATACACCAGTGCAGATCTCGCAATCTTTTTTCCGTCGGGTGGATGGTGTCATCTCTGGGTTTATTTGGGGTGGAAGGACCCCAAGACTTTCCCGCTCCACTTTGCATCTACCTATTGATCGGGGCGGACTGGCCTTCCTAAACTTCTTTTATATTACTGGGCAGCTGCTCTGGTCATGGTGCGTTGGTGGCTCTCCCAGCCTAGGGATAATGCTACGGTGATCCTGGAGGCAGCAATATTGGGCTCCTATGTAGAACTCCGTAACCTGATTCATAGAGGGCCGAAGTCCAACGTGGCCATCACTCTTCCCATACAGATGAGCCTGAGGGTGTGCAGTTAGGCTAGAGCTCAGTTCAGTGTACATAACTCATACTCCCCTCACATGCCGCTCTGGGGCAACCCTGCCCTTGCTCATCTCCATACGGTACCAGACCCTGTGGTGTGGGCTCGATATGGTATTAAAACGTTGCACCATGTTATGCCAAGTGGCGTCTTGCTTCTCTTTGATGAACTCAAACGTAATTATGGCCTGCCTAACCAAAGTTTTTCCGGTTTTTACAATTGCATCATGCGGTGGCCGCTCAATTTCCTTTTCCACCTACCATCCAAACTGATCCTTTAGAACAATTGCAGTTAATGGAGGACTTGCCAAAACCATTGTCCTCTCTACATTCTCTGTTGCTACTTCTATCTACCGCTAGAATGCAGTTGCTTTATGATAAATAGCACACAGACCTCCCTTCTCTGTCGGAGGATGACCGGGAGGATTGTCTTTTACAGTGCCTCTCTACCATGATCTCGGCCAGGTACCGCTTCATACAGCTAAAATTTATTCATAGAGTGTATTACACCCTGCGATGATTGGCTGTGATATATCCTGATAGATCAGCAACTTGTCCTCACTGTGATATGGAGGTCGGGACATTTCACCATATGTTTTGGGAGTGCTCCAAGCTTCTCCCCTATTGGGCCGGGGTGCAGGATACTATTACCACTGTTAGTCATTTGTCTATTCCCATGGATCCGCTGATTATGTTGTTGGGTCTCCTGGACCTCGTGTAGACATCTAAGCATAATAGATTGTTTGTATTCTATGCTCTCTGTTATGCTAGTAGAGAAATGTTGTTGAAATGGAAACAGTCTGCCCTGCCAACAGTCTCAGGCTGAAAATCGGCAATCAACAGTGCGCTTCCACTGTATAAACTTACTTATATGAGTTGCAACTGTCCGGTTAAATTTGATAGAATATGGGCTGGGTGGGTGGAGGCCCAGGGCTAATACTTGGGGTTTTTTACCTTGCGGAAAAGTCCAGTTGTATTGTTTATTTGCTTGGGTTTATGTTTATGGGTTGACTTTCCTCTTTACCCCCTCCTTTCCCTCCCCCTTTCTTTCCCTCTCTCCCTTTCTTTCCCTCTCTCCCCCCTCCCTTTTTTTCCTTCTTTTCAGCTCCAGCTCCTGCCCTTAGATCTTTTTCCTATGTCTAATTTGGTGGGAGATGATTATCTACAGTGTATTATGTCTGTTTCTCCCGATTTGACTCAGGATGGCCGGTTGACTCTATGGGATCTTTAGTGCTGGAATCTACTGTGTATTGTATATTGTATATTTACTGACTACTGTAAGCTTGCTTGTTCTCATTTACCTTGCTTTGCTATACTTCTGCACAATTTCACAAAACGCAACTGTTAAAAAAACAATGGAGTGGGTAATGTGTTAGGAACGTAAGAATGCCCCATCGTTTGATCACAATTATGAACCTACAGAGGACTGAAAATCAAAGTGAAAAAATGATGCAGCAGGCTAGCCTTTTTTGCTGAAATTTCATTGCAGCAACTCAAAATAGTACTCAGTAGTTTGTATGGCCTCCACGTGCTTGTATGCAAGCCTGACATTGTTGTATGCAAGCCTGACATTGTTGGGGCATGCTCCTAATGAGAAAACGGATGGTTTCCTGAGGTGCAACCTGGCGGAGTCAGATGGACCGAAACATGATATACCAGAGGTGTTCTATTGGATTTAGATCAGGCGAGCATGGGGGCCATTCAATGGTATCAATTCCTTCATCAGCCAGGAACTGCCTGCATACTCTTGCCACAAGAGGCCAGGCATTGTCATGTACCAGGAGGAACCCAGGACCCACTGCACTAGCGTAGGGTCCGACAATGGGTCCAAGGATTTCATCCCGATACCTATAGGCAGTCAGGGTGCCATTGTCTAGCCTGTAGAGGAATGTGCATCCCTCTATGGATATGCCTCCCCAGACCATCACGGACCCACCACTAAAACGATCATGCTGAACGATGTTACAGGCAGCATAACATTCTCCATGGCTTCTCTAGACCCTTTCATGTCTGTCACATATGCTCAGGGTGAACCTGCTCTCTTCTGTGAAAAGCACAAGGCGCCAGTGGTGGACCTAACAATTCTGGTGTTCAATGGCAAATGAGAATTGAGCTCTATGGTGCCGGGCAGTGAGCACAGGGCCCACTAGAGGACGTTGGGCTCTCAGGCCTCCCTCATGAAGTCTGTTTCTGATTGTTTGGTCAGAGACATTCACACTAGTGGCCTGCTGGAGGTCATTTTGTAGGGCTCTGGCAGTGCTCATCCTGTTCCTCCTTGCACAAAGGAGCAGACCCTGGTCCTGTTGATGTGTTAAGGACCTTCTATGGCCCTGTCCAGCTCTCCTAGAGTAACTGCCTGTCTCCTGGAATCTCCTCCATGCTCTTGAGACTGTGCTGGGAGACATAGCAAACCTTCTGGCAATGGCACATATTGATTTGCCATCCTGGAGGAGCTGGACTGTCTGTGCAGCCTCTGTAGGTTCCAGGTATCACCTCATGCTACCAGTAGTGATACTGACCCTAGCCAAATGCAAAACTAGTGAAAAATAGTCAAAAAAGATGCGTATGGAAAAACATGATAGTGGCCTCAACCTGTAAAACCATTCCTGGTTTGGGGCTTCTCATGGTTGCCCATCTAGTGCACCTGTTGTTAATTTCATTAAAACCAAAGCAGCTGAAACTGATTAACAACCCCCTCTGCTACTTAACTGTCCAGATCAATATCCAAGGAGTTTAATTGACTTGATGCTATACTAAAAAGTGTTCCTTTAATATTTTTGTTATGGTCAACTTTAGATCAGTATGTGTAAAAACCAACAATACTTTAATGTATGCTGACTTAAAAGACTGTATACTGCTCCAGTGGTTGGGGTGGTGTATAAAAAGGACAGCCCTCAGATGATGAGACTGACTGTGACTTGTTTTTCATATTGTGCAATAATGTATTATACATTTTCTGCTACTATGATCACATCCAGCATCTATTTGTAAGGTGGATCTGACTTTCTAGCTGAATGGCTTTTCTTTTCCTGGGTTTTGTAATTTGTTTTTTTCTTCTATACACTGCCTGATCATTTGAGTTTCAATCCTGTACTTTGTTTAATTGGTACTTCACTTTATGCGGACTGGCCCCTCCCATGTCCTTTTTAAAGGGTTCCTGCCAGCCGCTTGACATTTCATAAATTCCCTACTATTCGAGGGGCAGGCCAGCTTGACAAAGGAGGCAGGCCCTCAGCAACGCGTTGCGGCCCGCCCACCTGCCGCCAATACACCTGTCACTTCTCCCTGTCAATTGTCAGGAACTAGTGAGGAGAGATGCCGTCTAGCTCCATCGACCAGTGGGTCTCCCTCTAGCCCTGCAGCCACAGTCGTTCTCACCGTCTGAGGGCTGTTCTTTTCATATACCATCTTGACCACTGGAGCAGTATACAGTCTTTTAACATGTGAACGAGTATATATTAAAGTATTTTTGGTTTTTACACATACTGATCTGACGCCCTGCTGTTTTCTACTTCACATGTCTGTAAGTTTCCCTAAACTTTGATGAGGAGCTTCTGGCTACTGTGTGTGCTTCAGGAATATCATAATTACTGATTCACTCTTGTTTACATATCCATGGACTTGCATAAAGACTATAGTCCACTGTCATTCTGAGTGCTGAATGTCCTTGTACAATTGACAAGGTATACATTTCCTGTAGTTCCTGGCCTGTGGCCTGGCCCCATTATCCTGGGGAACACCAAGTACCAGTAGCCTGCTTGCCTTTAAGGGGTTGGGGGCTACTATAGGTGAAGCTATACTAAGTCAACTATATTTCCTGACCACAGGTACAGATACAACCATTACAGTATACAGATTTTGATTCAATATTTAATTTTTGTGATGCATAAGATACAATGTCAGCTATATAATTAGGACAAAAAAGTGTTACACATGTGGTATCCCCAAACTGTGTTTTGGGGGTAATTCCTACTATACATATCTCATTAACATGATAACTTTGTGCAAAAAATACATTTTCATTTTTTCTTTACTTTACAAAAAATTGAGGGGAAAAAAATTAAATCTTCAAAAGACTCACTATGCCTCTTTCCAAATACTATAGTGTATCTGCTTTCCACAATGTGGTCATGTTGGGTGTTTTTACTGTTCTGGCATTTCAGGGCCTACAAAAAAGTGATAGGTTGGCAGGAAATCAGATGTGTAATTTATGTCTCTTTAAAGTCTGAATGTTCTCATTTTTGGGACCTTCTATGAGACTAGGCTGCAAATAAAGTCTAACAGATATGGTATCCTTATACACGAGAGGAGTAGCAGAGTTAGTTTTGTGGTATAATTTTAAGTATACCAATGCTTTGTGTTATATGTAAATATCATATTAAAATTTAAAATTTGGGGGAAAAAGACATTTTCAATTTCTTTCATTTTTTTTTTTAATTTTCAAAAGCTTATGGCAAAAAAAAATTAGATCTTCAAAAGACTTATCATGCTTTTTGTTCCTAAAAGGGTAAGTGGCACTTGCACCTCACAACTGTTCTTGTCAGTGTAAATGTGAAAATATGTGTATTACAAAAATGGTGCTGCTGCCCAAGATATTAGGTAGCGCTGCACATACCTGTAGTGCACATACCTGTAGTGATTCAAATTTGATAAATAAGTAATACATTCTAAATAACCTCAATTAACAACAATGATCTCTGTTGATCATAGGGTCTATAGGAAGTCTGAATGGACGAAACACACGTCAGGGCAAACACGCTAACCCGCAAGTGATGTTGAGGTAGCGAGCTGTACTGTGAGGTGGTGAGATGCCTGTAATCCGGCTCAAGCAGGGAAAGTGGGAACACTGACGGCTGGTTTTATTATTGAAGGTGTTATTTTATAATGTGTTTGTGAGCATTTTATATGGTTTTAATAAAATTTGAAGGGAAGAGATACTGCACTATTGCGAACCTTTCTTTTTTATGGGTGACTGTTGGAAGGAGTGTGCATAGAAGATACCATATACTGGAGCAAGAGTTTCATAGGATATGTTTGGAGTTGTTATTAACCATTTAAGCTTTGCCTGCTGATCATCTTGGATGTGAGGCATTGATTTCTGTGAAGTCATTGCATCTGCACAGTGGGAGTGGTGGTCACGCACTGTATGAAGAAGGATTTTATGTGGAAAATATATGGACACTATTGGTGATCTATAAAATACTGTATTGTGGAGGACTTTCTTTGGGACTGCTTTTCATTTAATTCTGTATATATTTTTCTGTGCCATTGTTGTTAATTGAGGTCATTTAGAATGTATTACTCATTTATCTAATTAAAAAAAAAAACTGATAAATAAAAGATCTGCAAAATACTCACTACACCTCCTTCTAAATACTTTGGTGTGTCAAATTTTAAAAAACGGGTCATTTTAGTTCCTCAAGAAGAAATGTAATAGGCAGTCAAAACATCAGGGTTGATACATTTCAAATAGATATCCCATAGTTTGTAGACTCTATAACTTTCACAGAGACTGATATATATATATATATATATATATATATATATATATATATATATATATATGTATGTGTATATATACAGTATATATATA
The DNA here is from genome assembly GCF_062004578.1 of Staurois parvus. Classification (NCBI taxonomy): domain Eukaryota; kingdom Metazoa; phylum Chordata; class Amphibia; order Anura; family Ranidae; genus Staurois; species Staurois parvus. The sequence goes on from NW_028318295.1 coordinate 4,608,455, forward strand.
TATACACACACACATATTTGGATTTTTTTTAATCAGGGAAATGGAACAGAATACGTGTTGCCTAAAGTTACAAAGAAAGATTATTTATTTGATATGTTTTATAATAGAAAGTAAGAAAACCTTTTTTTTTCAAACTTTTCAGTCTTTGTTCCTTATATATAGTAAAAAGAAAACACAGTGGTGATTAAATACAACCAAAAGAAAACTCTATCTGTCCCAAAAATAATATAATATTAATTTGGGTACAGTGTTGCATGATTGAGTAATTGTTAGCCAAAGTATCACAATGCTGAAAATTAAAAAAAATAGCCTGGTAATAAAGGGTGTGAAACATGTTAGTACTGCAGTGGTTAAAACAAACTGTAAGACTTTGCACACAAAGAATGTAAGTAGCTGATTTAATTTCCTTGGGGTGTTGATGATATTGTTACAATTTGTAGTACGTAATGGGATTTTTTTAGGCTGAGGATGTTAGGCACATAAGGATTATTATTATAGATTGTATATTTCAATAAACCTTGGATATTTTTGCATTTATCCCTGAATACCATTTCTTGTTATTTACTTACTGTTTACTCTGTTTGGGATACTTGCATTTACAAGAATTAACTTATTACACTATTATGTAGAGTAATAGCTTTTATTTTTATTGGTATCTAAACTGAAAGTTCAGTTGGGCCTTAGTATATCTAGGCAAACCAAGTACATTTTCTTAAATATATTTAAAGTAGATCTTTACTCAAAAGTTAACCAGAATAACAGGAACAGGTACAGGTTCACCTATTAACATACAGCAAGGTGACCATTACACACGCACACTGGAAAAAAGACTTAACTATCTGGTACAGTGAATATGAGGTAACAACAAGGGGACAGATATACTTCTCTCACCAGTCCTTAAATATATACACCCAAAAGCTATGGGCAACAATAGCAAACTATTGCACATTGTATCACTTGCCTAATAATCCCTGCTTCTGGACTGAATGAATAGCAACCCCTCTATATTAGCACATGTGCACTAGATTCTGTCTGGAACCAGATAAGTCAAAATATAAGCAGATTAAACTTGGATAACTCCCTTCTTATCAACTGGCCCTCCACACACCTCAGATGTTGTGCAGTACTGTTGTCTACTGCGCTGCTGTCTGACATATTAGGCAGCTTTTCCATCTACTTTTCTACCAGTGTCTGTGTTGCAATGAGCAGGGTTGATGACAGGTGCTATATAATCAAATGTGAGAGCCAAGAAAGCTCTCCTATTCACTTCAATAAAACTTGTAGCTGTGCCTGTGCCCTGCAACACAGGCCCCTAGCAGAAATAACAATTTAAACACTGCTTTGCCAGGAAGATAACTGGAACTGTGTTGCAGATGGGAAGGTGGTGGGGGAAACCCTAAGGTTTTTTTCTGCTAAAACCTAAACATATACTGTGCTCAGCATAAATAAGTACACTCCTTTTGAAAAGTAATATTTTAATAAATATCTCAATGAACACAAGAACAATTTCCAAATTTTGACAAAACTGAGTTTCATAGAACATTTGTTTAGCTCATTACATGACAGTACGGTTAATAATATAACTCAGATTACAAAATCTTCAGTTTTACTTACATTCGTTGATGCATAAATGAATACACCCCACAACAAAAACGACTACATCTTATTTGTATTATTTGTATGGCTTCCATGATTTGTAAGGTCTTCTAGGCATGGAATGAACAAGCTGGCGACATATTGCAACATCTATCTTTTTCCATTCCTCAAGAACGACTCTTTTAGAGCCTGGATGCTGGATGGAGAGTGATGCTCAACTTGTCTCTTCAGAATAGGTGTTTGTTTGGGATCAGATCAGGAGACATACTTGGCCACTGAATCACTTTCACTCTGTTCTTCAGAAATGCAACAGTGGCCTTAGATGTGTGTTTTGGATCATTGTCATGTTGGAAAAGTGCACACAACCAAGGGCACGGACTGATGGTAGCATCTTCTCTTTCAATATATAGAGCGGTACATCTGTGAATTAATAATACCATCAATGAAATGCAGCTCCCTGACAACAGCAGCACCACAGAAAGACACTGCTACCACCATGTTACACTGTAGGGACCATGCATTTTTCTTTGTACTCCTCACCCTTGTGACGCTATACAGTTTTGAAACCATCAGTTCCAAAAACATTTATCTTGGTCTAATCACTCCAGAGTACAGAGTAGCAGAAGTCTTCTTCTCTTTCAGTGTGGGCAGGCTTTTTTGTGCATGGGCTTTAGGAGAGGTTTCTTTCGTGGATGACACCCATGCATGCCATTGCTCTGCAGTGTACGCCATATTGTGTCATGGGAAACAATTACCCCAGTTTGGCTTTCTACTTCTTTAGCCAGAAACAATTGAGTACTGACGTGATCCATTTTTTTAATTTGCACTAACATACAATTTTGAGGACAAGCTTTCAGGGTATGTCCCCTTCTTCAAGGTCCAGGCAGTACTATTTCACAAAGTTTTAGCAGAATGTTAGAAGAGACGTTGAATGGGGGAGAAAAAAAAACAGAAAGAAACACACACAAACAAATGTACACAGCAATGGTTATAAGACTAGGATTAGACAAGAGATAAGACACAGCAAAAGCAAAGACTGGGGGGGGGGGGGACAACACTCACAGAGGGGATCGTAAAACTGTTGGATAATGAGTGAGGAATACCATGTCCAAATTAAGACCTTTATCTCTTGTATCAAATAGAATTATCATTTTAAGTTCAAAAGTTTTAAGTTTTTGTATTTGTCTTTGTAGAGTTTCAGCAACCCCCAATACTGGCTTTCAGACAACCCTCCAACCTCAGAAATAAACTAATCAGTAGGAAACTTCCTTCTGATCAAAATGGCACAAATAATGGAAGCAAACCCTGCAATAAAAAATGTTGCAAACTGTGCAACCAAATCAATCCATCAAAAAGTGTCAGACACTCAAAAGGGATCTTCAATATTTCCGGATCATACAGCTGCACTTCTAGTAATGTTGTGTACCTTATCCAGTGCAGAAAATAGTACTGCCTGGACCTTGAAGAAGGGGACATACCCCGAAAGCTTGTCCTCAAAATTGTATGTTAGTGCAAATAAAAAAAGGATCACGTCAATACTCAATTGTTTCTGTCACAAGTGCATTAATACGGCTACAATCACCTCAAGCAAAATGGAAGATACTTCTTTAGCTAACTGCAATGAACTTGCACAGCAATTTTCTTCAACCCTTCTCACCAGAAGATGCTCCTGTTGAGGTGTTAACTTCCGTGGATGGCCTGGATGTCTCTGTGAGATGGTTGCAGTTCCATCTTTATTAAATTTTTGTATCACTTTTGCTACAGTGTTCTGACTGATATGTAAAGCTTGCTGAACTTCTAGTAGCCTTCACCTCTCTTGTGTAAAGAAATTATTTTCTTTCTTATCCCTTTTTTCTTCCATTGTGTGTCATTGCTGACAGCATGAAATGCGAAGGGGTTTTCTTTGTTAAGTAACGCCCTTTTATAATCAACTGTCTGCTGGACAATGAATAATTAGACTTACCTGCAGTTGAATTTTTGTTAATTAGGATTTTGTTGTCTAAAATTTAGCTTTGCTCCAAAGACTTTCATTGGGGTGTATTCATTTTTGCAACATGGTCTTGAAATAATTTGTTAGAAAAAATACATTTTTGTGTGTGCAAATTAATAAATCTTGTTTGCAATCAATGGCTCACATTTGTGAAAGTATTTTGTAGTATAGTGTCCCATAGAAAATGTTGAATCTGAAAGGAAAGTAAAGGTTTTCTGACTAATTTGTTGGGGAGTACTCATTTATGCTGAGCACTGTACTTTACAATTTCCTCCTTAAAAGATAAGTTTAATAAAAAAAATAGTAATAAATGCACATTTTTGCAAGCAAAAAAAATTGCATTTAATATTTTTTCTTGGAAGGCTACAGAACATTGCACCCATGATTGGCAGATCACAGTTGCAATGTAAGGCTTCTGCAGATACTCATGGTAGCTATCTTCCCATATCTCCCATACAGGCAGACAGTAACTCAAGTCCAGGAAGATCAATGGACTATGGGAGGGCTCAACAGCACCCTCACAGTTCATTGAGAACTACATGCAATTTGCTTGGCTGGAAGATGGTACTTGTAGTTTATTAATGCATAGAACTCTGTAAATGAGTGATGCGACTTTGTGGGTGGAGCCCCACAGAGTCACCTTGTTTTTGAATTGTGACAGTAGGTGTGGGGAAAGGATCCCCTGTGGGATCCCCTTGTTACCTGCTACACCCTTAATATAGGTGTAACATGTAATATAACATGCAGGTACTGCTGCACGCTGTAGTCAACTCCAATGTAAAGTGAATGGAAAACTGACATCAAATCCCAGTCCATCAGTCATGCACTAATGTATTCCACTGATATATTTCACCCACACTGGGCTTAATCGTATGGGTGAGCATGTCCTGTGGCAAAGGGATTGTAGCATTACTCCCTTAGGGATTGCTGATGAATTTGGGTCCCCCTATAGTTCTGCACAGCCAGTCATTAAGCATTTTCCACATAAGCTTTCATCCAGAGACAGAAATCAGTCCTTAAGCTTTGTTTTTGTTGTTTATTGAAGGGATTAGAACATGGATTGGATAAGGGGGTATAGAATGCCCAAGAGAACCGATATCTGAAGACAACTTCCTGAACTACTTACAAGCTTCTCTTCTTTAGCAACACAGTCTCTAGTGGAGTGCTAGCCATCAGCTCTAGAGATGAGCGAATCGAAGTATCCGAAGTGGAATTCGAGTCGAATATCGGAAAAATTTCGATTCGTGCCGAATCCGAAAAACAGCCTAATTCGGACGCGCGAATCGAAATTTTTCCGAAAATGGCGGCTGACATGTGCGGCGACGGAGCGGGGATGTCGGGGAAGGCGCGCAGACAAGGCGCGCTGCCCCATAATGCATTCCTCAACGACATGTGATCGCATCAGCCAATCAGCAGCCAGCCAGCCAGCACTGTGTAATGGTCGAGGTATATATAGCGGCCATTTTGGAAATCTTCATTTGCCTGCAGTCATTGAACAGAGGCAGACCGCTCTGTACTAGGGACAGGGACAGAGTTAGGGCCACAGAAACGAGAATTGGGGACAGAGAGAAGTTACTTAGGGACAGAGAACCATTACTCAGGGACACAGACTTGTTAATGAGGGCCACAGAATCGTTATTTAGGGACAAAGAAACGCTAGTTAGGGCCACAGAATTCATACTCAGGGACAGACAGAATTGTTACTCAGTGCCAGAGAATTGTTACTTAGGGCCACAGAAACGTTATTAGGGCCACAGAATTTTTACTCAGGGACAGACAGAATTGTTACTGAGTGCCAGAGAATTCTTACTCAGGGCCACAGAATTCATTCTCAGGGACAGACAGAATTGTTACTCAGGGACAGACAGAATTGTTACTGAGTGCCAGAGAATTGTTACTCAGGGACAGACAGAATTGTTACTGAGTGCCAGAGAATTGTTACTCAGGGACAGACAGAATTGTTACTGAGTGCCAGAGAATTGTTACTCAGGGACAGACAGAATTGTTACTGAGTGCCAGAGAATTGTTACTCAGGGACAGACAGAATTGTTACTGAGTGCCAGAGAATTGTTACTCGCACAGACACAAAATTGTTACTTGCACAGACACAGAATTGTTACTCGCACAGACACAGAATTGTTACTCAGGGCCACAGAATTCATACTCAGGGATAGACAGAATTGTTACTGAGTGCCAGAGAATTGTTACTCAGGGACAGACAGAATTGTTACTGAGTGCCAGAGAATTGTTACTCAGGGACAGACAGAATTGTTACTGAGTGCCAGAGAATTGTTACTCGCACAGACACAAAATTGTTACTTGCACAGACACAGAATTGTTACTCGCACAGACACAGAATTGTTACTCAGGGCCACAGAATTCATACTCAGGGATAGACAGAATTGTTACTGAGTGCCAGAGAATTGTTACTCAGGGACAGACAGAATTGTTACTGAGTGCCAGAGAATTGTTACTCAGGGACAGACAGAATTGTTACTGAGTGCCAGAGAATTGTTACTCGCACAGACACAAAATTGTTACTTGCACAGACACAGAATTGTTACTCGCACAGACACAGAATTGTTACTCAGGGCCACAGAATTCATACTCAGGGATAGACAGAATTGTTACTGAGTGCCAGAGAATTGTTACTCAGGGACAGACAGAATTGTTACTGAGTGCCAGAGAATTGTTACTCAGGGACAGACAGAATTGTTACTGAGTGCCAGAGAATTGTTACTCGCACAGACACAAAATTGTTACTTGCACAGACACAGAATTGTTACTCGCACAGACACAGAATTGTTACTCAGGGCCACAGAATTCATACTCAGGGACAGACAGAATTGTTACTGAGTGCCAGAGAATTGTTACTCAGGGACAGACAGAATTGTTACTGAGTGCCAGAGAATTGTTACTCAGGGACAGACAGAATTGTTACTGAGTGCCAGAGAATTGTTACTCGCACAGACACAAAATTGTTACTTGCACAGACACAGAATTGTTACTCGCACAGACACAGAATTGTTACTCAGGGCCACAGAATTCATACTCAGGGACAGACAGAATTGTTACTGAGTGCCAGAGAATTGTTACTCAGGGACAGACAGAATTGTTACTGAGTGCCAGAGAATTGTTACTCAGGGACAGACAGAATTGTTACTGAGTGCCAGAGAATTGTTACTCAGGGACAGACAGAATTGTTACTGAGTGCCAGAGAATTGTTACTCAGGGACAGACAGAATTGTTACTGAGTGCCAGAGAATTGTTACTCGCACAGACACAAAATTGTTACTTGCACAGACACAGAATTGTTACTCGCACAGACACAGAATTGTTACTCAGGGCCACAGAATTCATACTCAGGGACAGACAGAATTGTTACTGAGTGCCAGAGAATTGTTACTCAGGGACAGACAGAATTGTTACTGAGTGCCAGAGAATTGTTACTCGCACAGACACAAAATTGTTACTTGCACAGACACAGAATTGTTACTCGCACAGACACAGAATTGTTACTCGCACAGACACATAATTGTTACTCAGGGCCACAGAATTCATACTCAGGGACAGACAGAATTGTTACTGAGTGCCAGAGAATTGTTACTCAGGGACACCTAATCGTTGAATTAAATAGTATGTCAGACAACATGCAGAGGAGTGGCAGAGGAGGCAATGTTTTAGGAGCGAGCAGACGTGGCAGCAGAGGAAGGGGTCGAGGCAGCAGTATTCGCAGCCAGAGGCCAGTGCTCCCGGTGTCATCCAGCGGTCGTGTCTCCACCGACAACCCTGCCGTCATTGATTGGTTGGCTCGGTCGTCTTCCTCTTCCCAGGTCACCTCTGACACCTACAGCCAACGGTCGGTGGGTACGTCAGACACAACCGTTAGTTGGCATGGCCCGGGACCAAGCCCACTGAAATCACGTGTCCTCTACCTGCCCCTGTCCTTTGCTGTTCCCTCACCAAGCGAAGTATCGCATGCTGTGGGCTCAGCCCCACTGTACAGTGAGGAAGAGCTAACAGAGGGCGGTCAGGAACGGGGGGAGACATCGGCCTTTTCAGCAGCCAAGCGAACAAGTACTGGCGAGGAGAGTGGCTCGGTAGCCGGTCTAGAGACAGGTCTGTCTCCTGACCCAGACGCAGCCGAGGGGGCTAGTAGTGAGGCGGAGACCCTACTTGATGATGAGGAGGTTGATCGCACTTGGCAGCCTCGTCGTCATCAGGCAATTTCTTCCGCATCATCAGGAGAAGAGGGTGGCAGCTTGGCAGCGAGCAAAACAGTCGGTGGGTTGCCCAGGAGACAGCAGCAGGGTCGCATCAGTGTCAGTGGAGCCAAACGTCCACGGAGTAGAGCACCAGCTCCACTGCAGCCTACCACCACGGCCAGTAGTGGTGCCGGTGCGCACGGAGGAAGTAGCAGTCAGCCAGTGAAGAGTAGCGGGGGCAAAGTTTCCTACTCGGTGGTGTGGCAATTTTTCCTCAAGCCGCCCGAGGAAGTAAACGTAGCCGTATGTCGACTATGTGGCCAGAAATGCAAGCGTGGCCAGGGGGCCCATGTTGGGACTACAGCGTTGCGTCAGCATATGCAGCGTCACCATTCGGTGGCCTGGGAAAACCGTGATAAACATACGGCGGTTCTGCCTGCCCCAGCCCCCGCTCCATCACCCGCTCCGTTACTTGCTCCGTCACCCGACGTCGTCAATCGCCCTCTATCAGCCAGTCAAGGCTCCAACACCTCTGCTGAGGGGAGTTGTCGCTCATTGGCATCTTCCGCTCGTTCAGATGCTCCTTCTCCTGCTACTCCTCTTCTCGGATTCCGTCAACAGTCTTTCTTGGAATCCGTATCCAAGAGACAACAGTTTGCGAGCACGCACCCGACGGTGCAAAAGCTGAACGTCCTCCTGTCCAAGTTGCTGGTGCTGCAGTCCCTCCCTTTCCAACTGGTGGACTCAGCACCTTTCCGAGAAATGATGGCTTGTGCCGCGCCGCGGTGGAGAGTGCCAAGCCGTCATTTCTTTGCCCAAAAGGCAGTGCCAGCCCTGCATTCACATGTAGAAGAGATGGTGGGCCAGTCTTTGAGCATGTCGGTCTCTGCCAAAGTGCACGGCAGCGCCGACGTGTGGAGCTGTAACTACGGTCAGGGACAGTACATGTCATTTACGGCCCACTGGGTGAACGTGGTGCCGGCACAGCCGCACCAGCAACTTGGACAGGTCACGACGCTTTTGCCTCCACGTTTGCACGTCCTTGGTCCAGCAAGCATGTCCGCCTCTACCACCTCTTTTTCCGCCGTGTCCTCAGCCGCCACCCCCGTGCCAAGTCCCATTACCCGACCGGCATATCACATGTGCAGGGCGCAACGGTGTCACGCTGTGCTGCACCTGGTATGCCTTGGCGAACGTAGTCACACAGGGGAGGAACTGCTGAGTGTAATGAACAGAGAAATCGACAGATGGCTGTCTCCGCGCAAACTAAAAATCGGAACCATGTTGACTGACAACGGAAAGAACATGGTGTCTGCTCTGCGTCAAGGAAGGTTGTGCCATGCGCCATGCATGGCTCACGTGTTCAATCTGGTTGTCAAGCGGTTCCTAAAATCCACCATCCCACTGCAAGACATCCTTAAAATGTCACGTAAACTGTGCATGCATTTCAGCCATTCCTACACCGCAAAGAACACCCTCATTGAGCTGCAGCGGCAGAACGGAATTCCACAGCATCGCCTGATCTGCGACGTTGCAACAAGGTGGAATTCAACCCTACACATGTTAGAGCGCCTTTACGAGCAGCGAAAGGCCATCACCGATTTCCTGATGTTACAAGCGGATAAAGGTACTCCCCTGTGTAACTTAGATGTCAGCCATTGGCAGCTCATGCGTGACACCTGCCGCTTGCTCAGGCCCTTTGAGGAGGCCACGCTATTCGTGAGTCGGCAGGACTATGGGATGAACGACGTCATTCCTCTGTTGCACGTCCTGGAACAAATGCTGTTAACAATGGCTGGTCAGGGTGCGGTAGACGTGGCGCACAGATCTCAACGCCACATGACCCCTGTGGGGGCAGGACAGGAAGAAGAGGAGGAGGTAGAGGAGGACATTTGTGCTCAGGAATTATTGAGTGAAATGGGTGGTTTTTCCACTCAGCGGACAGGAGTGGAGGAGCAGGAGCATCTGGTAGAGGAGGAGGAGGAGGAGACAGAGGACCCAGACGCACCGTGGCAGTATGCTGTGGAGATGGAGGCAGGGAGTCCCTCGCATTCCTTGGCACAAATGGCCCATAGCATGCTCGGTTGCTTGCGTAGCGACAGCCGAATAATAACCATCAGACAGAGGGATGACTTTTGGCTGTCCACCTTGTTGGACCCTCGCTACCGGTCCAAAATGGTGGCCTTTTTCACACCTGCTGAGAGGGAGGCCAAAATTACGTACTATAAAAACCACCTATGTAGTCAGTTGGTCTCTGCCTTTGTGCGCCAACGTCCATCCTCAGACACTGTGGGCCCTGTGCGCTCGCGTTCCGCTGGCATGGCAGCAGGGGAGGGGTGGGGTGGTAGGAGCAGTGGCAGCTCCACCAGCAGTGGCTGCCTCAGTCTGCAGTCGATGATGAGTAGCTTTCTTCACCAGCGCAGTGAGGAAACTACTAACCAGCCGCAGCAGCAGCAGCAGCATCAGGTGGACCTGGAGCAGGAGCTCAAACAACAGGCTTGGGCCTACTTGGACAGCACCCTGCCAACCGAGGTAGACAATCCCCTTGACTACTGGGCAACGAAACTTGACCTTTGGCCCCAACTAGCTGAATTTGCCCTTGAAAGGCTGTCATGCCCGGCCAGTAGCGTGGCATCGGAGCGCGTGTTTAGTGCGGCAGGAGGTATTGTAACTCCGCGGAGGACACGACTGTCCACCCAAAGTGTGGAGAGACTCACGTTTGTGAAAATGAATCAGGCGTGGATTAGTCTGGATTTCAAACCACCAGTTCCTGACACAACTGACTAAATCCGCCATGAATCATGCCTCAAACATGTGCCACTTTCAGGTCTCCTCACACTGCTGGTGTGTTTAATTTTTTGACATAGGGTGCTGGCAGATTACGGGCCTCCTATAGCTGCTGCCAGGCCCCTAATCTGCCATGGGCCCCTATATACCGCCTCCTCATGCTGCTGCCAAGTCCAGAGTCTGTCATGGGTCCCTGTATGGCCTCCCATTGCTGCTGTCTCCATCGCCACACTCTGCTGCCATGTGCCACTTTCAGGTCTCTTCACACTGCTGGTGTGTTTAATTTTTTGACATAGGGTGCAGGCAGATTACGGGCCTCACATAGCTGCTGCCAGGCCCCTAATCTGCCATGGGCCCCTATATACCGCCTCCTCATGCTGCTGCCAAGTCCAGAGTCTCTCATGGGTCCCTGTACGGCCTCCCATTGCTGCTGTCTCCATCGCCACACTCTGCTGCCATGTGCCACTTTCAGGTCTCTTCACACTGCTGGTGTGTTAAATTTTTTGACATAGGGTGCAGGCAGATTACGGGCCTCACATAGCTGCTGCCAGGCCCCTAATCTGCCATGGGCCCCTATATACCGCCTCCTCATGCTGCTGCCAAGTCCAGAGTCTGTCATGGGTCCCTGTAAGGCCTCCCATTGCTGCTGTCTCCATCGCCACACTCTGCTGCCATGTGCCACTTTCAGGTCTCTTCACACTGCTGGTGTGTTTAATTTTTTGACATAGGGTGCAGGCAGATTACGGGCCTCACATAGCTGCTGCCAGGCCCCTAATCTGCCATGGGCCCCTATATACCGCCTCCTCATGCTGCTGCCAAGTCCAGAGTCTGTCATGGGTCCCTGTACGGCCTCCCATTGCTGCTGTCTCCATCGCCACACTCTGCTGCCATGTGCCACTTTCAGGTCTCTTCACACTGCTGGTGTGTTAAATTTTTTGACATAGGGTGCAGGCAGATTACGGGCCTCACATAGCTGCTGCCAGGCCCCTAATCTGCCATGGGCCCCTATATACCGCCTCCTCATGCTGCTGCCAAGTCTAGAGTCTGTCATGGGTCCCTGTACGGCCTCCCATTGCTGCTGTCTCCATCGCCACACTCTGCTGCCATGTGCCACTTTCAGGTCTCTTCACACTGCTGGTGTGTTAAATTTTTTGACATAGGGTGCAGGCAGATTACGGGCCTCACATAGCTGCTGCCAGGCCCCTAATCTGCCATGGGCCCCTATATACCGCCTCCTCATGCTGCTGCCAAGTCTAGAGTCTCTCATGGGTCCCTGTACGGCCTCCCATTGCTGCTGTCTCCATCGCCACACTCTGCTGCCATGTGCCACTTTCAGGTCTCTTCACACTGCTGGTGTGTTAAATTTTTTGACATAGGGTGCAGGCAGATTACGGGCCTCACATAGCTGCTGCCAGGCCCCTAATCTGCCATGGGCCCCTATATACCGCCTCCTCATGCTGCTGCCAAGTCCAGAGTCTGTCATGGGTCCCTGTAAGGCCTCCCATTGCTGCTGTCTCCATCGCCACACTCTGCTGCCATGTGCCACTTTCAGGTCTCTTCACACTGCTGGTGTGTTTAATTTTTTGACATAGGGTGCAGGCAGATTACGGGCCTCACATAGCTGCTGCCAGGCCCCTAATCTGCCATGGGCCCCTATATACCGCCTCCTCATGCTGCTGCCAAGTCCAGAGTCTGTCATGGGTCCCTGTATGGCCTCCCATTGCTGCTGTCTCCATCGCCACACTCTGCTGCCATGTGCCACTTTCAGGTCTCTTCACACTGCTGGTGTGTTAAATTTTTTGACATAGGGTGCAGGCAGATTACGGGCCTCACATAGCTGCTGCCAGGCCCCTAATCTGCCATGGGCCCCTATATACCGCCTCCTCATGCTGCTGCCAAGTCCAGAGTCTGTCATGGGTCCCTGTAAGGCCTCCCATTGCTGCTGTCTCCATCGCCACACTCTGCTGCCATGTGCCACTTTCAGGTCTCTTCACACTGCTGGTGTGTTTAATTTTTTGACATAGGGTGCAGGCAGATTACGGGCCTCACATAGCTGCTGCCAGGCCCCTAATCTGCCATGGGCCCCTATATACCGCCTCCTCATGCTGCTGCCAAGTCCAGAGTCTGTCATGGGTCCCTGTACGGCCTCCCATTGCTGCTGTCTCCATCGCCACACTCTGCTGCCATGTGCCACTTTCAGGTCTCTTCACACTGCTGGTGTGTTAAATTTTTTGACATAGGGTGCAGGCAGATTACGGGCCTCACATAGCTGCTGCCAGGCCCCTAATCTGCCATGGGCCCCTATATACCGCCTCCTCATGCTGCTGCCAAGTCTAGAGTCTGTCATGGGTCCCTGTACGGCCTCCCATTGCTGCTGTCTCCATCGCCACACTCTGCTGCCATGTGCCACTTTCAGGTCTCTTCACACTGCTGGTGTGTTAAATTTTTTGACATAGGGTGCAGGCAGATTACGGGCCTCACATAGCTGCTGCCAGGCCCCTAATCTGCCATGGGCCCCTATATACCGCCTCCTCATGCTGCTGCCAAGTCTAGAGTCTCTCATGGGTCCCTGTACGGCCTCCCATTGCTGCTGTCTCCATCGCCACACTCTGCTGCCATGTGCCACTTTCAGGTCTCTTCACACTGCTGGTGTGTTAAATTTTTTGACATAGGGTGCAGGCAGATTACGGGCCTCACATAGCTGCTGCCAGGCCCCTAATCTGCCATGGGCCCCTATATACCGCCTCCTCATGCTGCTGCCAAGTCCAGAGTCTGTCATGGGTCCCTGTAAGGCCTCCCATTGCTGCTGTCTCCATCGCCACACTCTGCTGCCATGTGCCACTTTCAGGTCTCTTCACACTGCTGGTGTGTTTAATTTTTTGACATAGGGTGCAGGCAGATTACGGGCCTCACATAGCTGCTGCCAGGCCCCTAATCTGCCATGGGCCCCTATATACCGCCTCCTCATGCTGCTGCCAAGTCTAGAGTCTGTCATGGGTCCCTGTACGGCCTCCCATTGCTGCTGTCTCCATCGCCACACTCTGCTGCCATGTGCCACTTTCAGGTCTCTTCACACTGCTGGTGTGTTTAATTTTTTGACATAGGGTGCAGGCAGATTACGGGCCTCACATAGCTGCTGCCAGGCCCCTAATCTGCCATGGGCCCCTATATACCGCCTCCTCATGCTGCTGCCAAGTCTAGAGTCTCTCATGGGTCCCTGTACGGCCTCCCATTGCTGCTGTCTCCATCGCCACACTCTGCTGCCATGTGCCACTTTCAGGTCTCTTCACACTGCTGGTGTGTTAAATTTTTTGACATAGGGTGCAGGCAGATTACGGGCCTCACATAGCTGCTGCCAGGCCCCTAATCTGCCATGGGCCCCTATATACCGCCTCCTCATGCTGCTGCCAAGTCTAGAGTCTCTCATGGGTCCCTGTACGGCCTCCCATTGCTGCTGTCTCCATCGCCACACTCTGCTGCCATGTGCCACTTTCAGGTCTCTTCACACTGCTGGTGTGTTTAATTTTTTGACATAGGGTGCAGGCAGATTACGGGCCTCACATAGCTGCTGCCAGGCCCCTAATCTGCCATGGGCCCCTATATACCGCCTCCTCATGCTGCTGCCAAGTCTAGAGTCTCTCATGGGTCCCTGTACGGCCTCCCATTGCTGCTGTCTCCATCGCCACACTCTGCTGCCATGTGCCACTTTCAGGTCTCTTCACACTGCTGGTGTGTTAAATTTTTTGACATAGGGTGCAGGCAGATTACGGGCCTCACATAGCTGCTGCCAGGCCCCTAATCTGCCATGGGCCCCTATATACCGCCTCCTCATGCTGCTGCCAAGTCCAGAGTCTGTCATGGGTCCCTGTACGGCCTCCCATTGCTGCTGTCTCCATCGCCACACTCTGCTGCCATGTGCCACTTTCAGGTCTCTTCACACTGCTGGTGTGTTAAATTTTTTGACATAGGGTGCAGGCAGATTACGGGCCTCACATAGCTGCTGCCAGGCCCCTAATCTGCCATGGGCCCCTATATACCGCCTCCTCATGCTGCTGCCAAGTCCAGAGTCTGTCATGGGTCCCTGTAAGGCCTCCCATTGCTGCTGTCTCCATCGCCACACTCTGCTGCCATGTGCCACTTTCAGGTCTCTTCACACTGCTGGTGTGTTTAATTTTTTGACATAGGGTGCAGGCAGATTACGGGCCTCACATAGCTGCTGCCAGGCCCCTAATCTGCCATGGGCCCCTATATACCGCCTCCTCATGCTGCTGCCAAGTCCAGAGTCTGTCATGGGTCCCTGTACGGCCTCCCATTGCTGCTGTCTCCATCGCCACACTCTGCTGCCATGTGCCACTTTCAGGTCTCTTCACACTGCTGGTGTGTTAAATTTTTTGACATAGGGTGCAGGCAGATTACGGGCCTCACATAGCTGCTGCCAGGCCCCTAATCTGCCATGGGCCCCTATATACCGCCTCCTCATGCTGCTGCCAAGTCTAGAGTCTCTCATGGGTCCCTGTACGGCCTCCCATTGCTGCTGTCTCCATCGCCACACTCTGCTGCCATGTGCCACTTTCAGGTCTCTTCACACTGCTGGTGTGTTAAATTTTTTGACATAGGGTGCAGGCAGATTACGGGCCTCACATAGCTGCTGCCAGGCCCCTAATCTGCCATGGGCCCCTATATACCGCCTCCTCATGCTGCTGCCAAGTCCAGAGTCTGTCATGGGTCCCTGTAAGGCCTCCCATTGCTGCTGTCTCCATCGCCACACTCTGCTGCCATGTGCCACTTTCAGGTCTCTTCACACTGCTGGTGTGTTTAATTTTTTGACATAGGGTGCAGGCAGATTACGGGCCTCACATAGCTGCTGCCAGGCCCCTAATCTGCCATGGGCCCCTATATACCGCCTCCTCATGCTGCTGCCAAGTCTAGAGTCTGTCATGGGTCCCTGTACGGCCTCCCATTGCTGCTGTCTCCATCGCCACACTCTGCTGCCATGTGCCACTTTCAGGTCTCTTCACACTGCTGGTGTGTTTAATTTTTTGACATAGGGTGCAGGCAGATTACGGGCCTCACATAGCTGCTGCCAGGCCCCTAATCTGCCATGGGCCCCTATATACCGCCTCCTCATGCTGCTGCCAAGTCTAGAGTCTCTCATGGGTCCCTGTACGGCCTCCCATTGCTGCTGTCTCCATCGCCACACTCTGCTGCCATGTGCCACTTTCAGGTCTCTTCACAGTGCTGGTGTGTTAAATTTTTTGACATAGGGTGCAGGCAGATTACGGGCCTCACATAGCTGCTGCCAGGCCCCTAATCTGCCATGGGCCCCTATATACCGCCTCCTCATGCTGCTGCCAAGTCCAGAGTCTGTCATGGGTCCCTGTAAGGCCTCCCATTGCTGCTGTCTCCATCGCCACACTCTGCTGCCATGTGCCACTTTCAGGTCTCTTCACACTGCTGGTGTGTTTAATTTTTTGACATAGGGTGCAGGCAGATTACGGGCCTCACATAGCTGCTGCCAGGCCCCTAATCTGCCATGGGCCCCTATATACCACCTCCTCATGCTGCTGCCAAGTCCAGAGTCTGTCATGGGTCCCTGTAAGGCCTCCCATTGCTGCTGTCTCCATCGCCACACTCTGCTGCCATGTGCCACTTTCAGGTCTCTTCACACTGCTGGTGTGTTTAATTTTTTGACATAGGGTGCAGGCAGATTACGGGCCTCACATAGCTGCTGCCAGGCCCCTAATCTGCCATGGGCCCCTATATACCGCCTCCTCATGCTGCTGCCAAGTCCAGAGTCTGTCATGGGTCCCTGTATGGCCTCCCATTGCTGCTGTCTCCATCGCCACACTCTGCTGCCATGTGCCACTTTCAGGTCTCTTCACACTGCTGGTGTGTTAAATTTTTTGACATAGGGTGCAGGCAGATTACGGGCCTCACATAGCTGCTGCCAGGCCCCTAATCTGCCATGGGCCCCTATATACCGCCTCCTCATGCTGCTGCCAAGTCTAGAGTCTCTCATGGGTCCCTGTACGGCCTCCCATTGCTGCTGTCTCCATCGCCACACTCTGCTGCCATGTGCCACTTTCAGGTCTCTTCACACTGCTGGTGTGTTAAATTTTTTGACATAGGGTGCAGGCAGATTACGGGCCTCACATAGCTGCTGCCAGACATGTAATCTGCCATGGGCCCCCGTACCGACTCCTCATGCTGTGACGTTGCAACAAGGTGTAATTCAACCCTACATATGTTAGACCGCCTTTACGAACAGCTAAAGGCCATCACAGATTTCCTGATGTTAAAAGCGGATAAAGGTACTCCCTGTGTAACTTAGATGTCAGCCATTGTCAGCTCATGTGTGACACCTGCGCTTGCTCAGGCCCTTTGAGGAGGCCACGCTATTCGTGAGTCGGCAGGACTATGGGATGAATGAGGTCAAATCGGCCATGGGCCCCCGTACCGCCTGTTCACGCTGATGCTGGTCCCACAGTGTGACCTGGGTCCCTGTACGGCCTCCCATTGCTTCCACTCTGCCATGTGCCACTTTGAAATCTCCTCACACTCCTGCGGTTGTCCATTTTGTCATAGGTTGCTGGCAGATTACAGGCCTTCCATAGGTGCCACCAAGCCCCATATCGGCCATGGGCCCCCGTACCGCCTGGTCACGCTGCTGCTGGGCCCATAGTGTGACCTGGGTCCCTGTACCGCCTCCCATTGCTCCCACTCTGCCATGTGCCACTTTCAGGTCTCCTCACGCTCCTGCTGGTTTCCATTTTGTCATAGGTTGCTGTATGGCCTCCCATTGCTGCTGCCTCCACCGCCACACTGTGGCTCCAAACACTGGTTTTGGCCCCGTGACTGGCCAAAGGAGTGAAGTGTGCAGTGATTCTAAGATCGACGGCACTCATCTGCATGTCATACTGACAGACAGTATTATTTCTCTTCCCCAGCAGACTCCAAGGGCATTTAAATTAAAGGTACAGTGTTCTGCACTAATATTAAGTCTCTCTGAAGCCTAGAAACACCCTTTTTTAAGTTAAATTCACAGCGAATTTATTCGACTCGAATCGAATATTGTCCACGAATTCGCCGAATCAGTCGAATCGAATTTTTCATTTCTTCGCTCATCTCTAATCAGCTCCTAGTTGAACCACTCCAGACCCTAGATTAACTCTGCTTCACCCAGCAGTCTGGAACCTTTGCAGAGCAGGGGATCTGGCTCCCTTTAAATGGTGAACAGTCACTAGTAGGGAGTTAATCTGGTTTCCCACCAGATTGCTCCTTCCCCTATCAACCCAGGGGGTGCAAGTGCACTTACTCAGATCCTCTCCTTTACTACTTGCGGGATGGCTGCTGCTACCAGTCCTATCAGCTGTGCTGCTCCTTCCCTGCCATACAGGTGGTCCTTGATGAGGGGGCCAGTGAGTCCTGAGTTTTCCTCCTTTTCAGCTCTAGACTCGCAAGCAGGCCCCATCCCACTAGGCCTCCTGGCAGCCTTCCTCCTCCAGCCTCACATCTTCCTACTTCTTCTTCCACCCGACTCCTCTCTCCACCACCACACACTCATACTGAGCAGACTCTTACACTTTTAAGGTTGTCCCAGTCCCTTGCCAAGCTTTCTGTTTGAGATTGGATGAGGTTCCTCAAGAGTGCAGCCAACCACTCCTCAAATCCACCCACTGCTTCCAAGACCCTCCTCCAAAAGCTTCAGAGCAGGGGCAAATTCCAGACGGGCTGGCCTGCAGAGTCTTTCAGCTCTGGCAACAATTTAACCCCTCTGGCTATCACACCAGACCTGCTAACCAGCTCCCGACTAACCATTAGGGTCTAGTGCCCTCTAGCTGAACTAGGAGGGTGCTACAGGATATGGAAACGCACACATCACAAGCCAGGTGAAACTTAATGATTGTGAAAAGTGAACATGAATTAAGAGCAATAGATTCTGCTGCTTATCAGTACAATATCAAAAAATTGCACCGGCAAACTTGTTGTATGCATTGGTATGTGCATTGATCCAATATATGCCACATGAATAAAAAAGGGAGAATTGTAAAGAAAAAATTTGACCTCTGTGATTAAGCCCAATGTGAGTGAAACATGTTAGAAGGGTGTGACCGATGGGCTGGGATTGTAGCTGAAGCCAGTTTTTCATTCCCCTTACACTGGAGTTGAATGCAGTCTGCGGAGGTACCTGCATGCTATGTTATATATTGGAGTGAGAAGTGCTGTACAGTATTTCTGCCAGCACCTGACTACAGAGTGTAAACCTGGGAGACTGACACTGCAAGCTTGGAGCAGCGAAGATCTGTTTTAGTAACATGTAACATGTTACTAAAAGTGAACTTACCTTGTAAAGGCATAATCAAATCTGCCTGGGTTCATATTTGATTAAAATTCCGGAGACCGTGAAGCACACTGAAGTCTATAAGGATAAGGAAGGGGGGAGCAAATCCCATTCAGTACATTCTGGGAATTGTTGGGGCTATCGGGCCAAAAAAGTGTTTAAAAGTACCATACAATGGGGAAAGGGGCCCTTTTTTTGTGGTTCAAAGTGCAGCATGCAAAAAAAAAAAATCTTTAATTCTTTCCATTACAAAATTGGGGGATGTCTTAAAGTTGTATGTTTTGGAGAATTTCAGCAATTTTAGCAATGGCATATGCTTTTTCACCAAGGTGTAATAGGCCAGGTTTGCCTGACAAATACAAATTGGCCAGTTGTTCACTTAAACTGCCCGTGGTTGCGCTGATGCAAGACTGCCCTACTGTTGACCAATTTCTATCAACCTCTTATGAATTTAACCACTAGGGGACCGCCCACAGTACATATACTGCTACAAGGCGGCCCCTGTGCGCAGGATCACGTATATAAACGTGATCCTGCATTCCGGGGTAGGCGCACGCCCGCAGTACCGATCGCAGGTGTCAATCACCGGGTCCTGGCCGGTAATTACCCGCTGCAGCCCGGCGATTGCCAGCAAACACAGACAGGGAGGAAGGCTGCATTGTTTTCAATTGAGCTCTTCCTCCCTGTCAGCTTCATCACACTGCTCCGGAATTGCTGGACACAGCCTTCCGGAACAGTATGTAACAGAGAGATACACACCCCCGCCCCCTAGTATAACACTCCCCTCACACAGTTAACCCTTTCATTGCCTCCCAATGTTAACCCCTTCCTCCCCAGTGACCCAAAGTCAGTTCCCCCCAGTGTTAGAATGTCCACCACAGTCCCGCCATAAGTTGCTGATCGCCACCGCCATAAGTCGCTGATTGCCGCCATAAGTCCCTGATCGCCACTATTATTAGTATTAAAAAACAAAGTCCAGTATCTATGCCGCCATTTGTAAACGCTATAACGTTCACGTAAACCAATTGACTTACACGTATTGGGATTTTTTTTTAGCAAAGACATGTCGCAGAACACATTTTGGCCAAAATTTATGACGAAATTTGATTTTTAAATTTTTTTACTGGATATGATTTATAGCAAAAAGTCCAAAATATTGTTTTTGTTCTCAAAATTGTGGGTCTTTTTTTTTATAGCACGAAAAATAAAAAATGCACGGGCAATCAAATACCACCAAAAGAAAGCTCAATTCGTGGGGAAAAAAGGATGTAAATTTCATTTTGGTGCAGCATTGCATGGCCGCGCAATTGTCAGTTAAAGTAATGCAGTGCCGTAACACAAACCGCTTATGTAACCGCTTCCTGACTGCCCTATAGCAGAAATACTGCTACAGGGCGGCACAGGTGCACAAAATCACATATATATATGTGATTCGCTCTCCCGTGGTTTTCACGATCCTTCCAGATAGCGTCAGATTGCCGTCAGTACACCAGTAATCACATTTAACCCCTTGATTGCCAGGAAGACTCTCATACACAATAAACCTCCATTGCTAGTATAGTGTCTGAACGGATCAATATCTTTGATCAGATCAGCACTATACCAGTGTTCACATTAGTATAGCGTTCCCAAAAATGCAGCGTTAGCGAGATCAGCCCCGGCACCTGCCAGCACATACGTTTAGCCCCTAAGCTTACACCCCCCTTCTCCCCCAGCAAGTACAGTGTCAGTAGGTCACTGTCACTTGATACATAAAACCGCAGTGTTGGCAGAATCAGGCCTGATCTCTGTTTGCACTTTTCGGTAAATTTTGATGACTCTCATATGCAGCAGAGTGCCAGTACTAGTGCCATGTGAACCTTTGGTGAACTGGCGAGCACCAGCGGTCTAGTACATCCTGGTCTTTCACATACCTCTTATATTGTAAGCTCCCAGGATCAGGCCCGCCTAACCCTCTTGTATTGAATTGTATTGTTCTGTATTGTCCCCCATTATATTGTACAGCGCTGAGCAAACTGTTGGCACCATATAAATCCTGTATAATAATAATACCAGCACTGCAGTATCACTTGGCGACGTGGCGAGTCCCATAAGTCCAATACAGGCTGGTGCGGTGGTGAGCAAAAGTATTGTCCTGCAACCACCAAGAATTCTCACACAGGTCCGTAGAGCCCTTAGTATCCTTCCGGATGTGTTTTCAAATCCCGATTGGCAGCCCACAAATTCTGCAGCGCCCATACTTCCCCTATTCACTGCCCAACCCGGAATTCAGGTGGAAATAGCAAATTTAACTACTCCCCTTGATTTTTGGACCCGTTTTTCACGGAAGCTCTGTATGCATTGATTGTGGATCAAACCATTTTATATGCACAACAATGTATCACTGCCAACCCAAATTCAAACCTTGCCAGACCATTCGCATGGAAACTCATTAGGGTTTCCGAATTTATAATTTTTTTGGGCCTAACCCTCAACATGGGCATTACTAAAAAAAAATGAATTGTGGTTGTATTGGTCCACAGACCCGATTCATTGTATGCCCGTGTTCTCTGCTGCCATGGCCAGGCATAGATATGAGAGTATAATGTGTTTTATGCATTTCAACGACAACACACTCTGTCGTCCTCGGGGTGATCCTGAATTTGACCAGCTCCAAAAAATTCAGCCCCTCACAAATCACATTAACCAAAAATGTGCAGATTTCTATACTCCCCAGTAAAACATCTGCGTTAATGAGTCCCTCATTATTATTATTATACAGTATTTATAAAGCGCCAACAGTTCGCTCAGCCAGCACTGTACATTACAAAGGGAGACAGAACATGCAACAGTACGAAAACAATACAATGTGATACACGAGGGGTTCGAGGGCCCTGCTCTTTCAAGCTTACAATCTAGGAGGGAGGGGATAGTGGTACAGGAGGAGATAGCTGTGGGGAATGGAGTGGTAGGAAGAGTGGAAGAGGTCGGCAATTAGCACGGGGTGGGGTAGACTTCCTTGAAGAGGTGGGTTTTCAGGGTGCGGCTAAATGAGAGGAGAGTAGGTGATAGTCTGTTGGATTGGGGTAGGGAATTCAAGAGGATGGGTGACGCCCTGGAGAAATCTTGGAGGCGGGCATGGGAGGAGGAGACTAGGGAACTAGAGAGAAGGAGGTCTTGTGAGGAGCGGAGAGTGCGTGTTGAGTGGTACTTGGATATTAGGTCAGTGATGTAATTTGGGGCAGTATGATGGACAGCTTTGTATGTCTGTATTAGGATTTTGAATTTGATCCGTTGTGCAATCTGAAGCCAGTGGAGGGATTTGCAGAGGGGGGTGGCGGAAACGGAGTGGTTGGTGAGATGAATGAGTCTGGCTGCCGTGTTCAGGATCCACTGAAGCGGGGATAGCCTGTGGCGAGGCAGGTCAGTGAGGAGGGAGTTGCAGTAATCGAGTCGTGATGTGATGAGGGAGTGGATGAGCTGCTTAGTGGTTTCTGGGGTTAGGAACGTTCGGATTTTGGCGATGTTGCGGAGGTGGAGTCTGCATGAGTTAATTAGTGATTGGACTTGGGGCTGGAAGGATAGGTTGGAGTCCAGAATGACACCAACTACTCTGCGGGGCGGGCCTGATAGTGGCATTGTTGGACGTGATGGAGAAGTCAATGGGGGGTGGTGTGCGAGCTGGGGGAAGACTAGGAGCTCAGTTTTGGAGAGGTTCAGTTTAAGGAAGTGGAGCGACATCCAGTCTGATATGTTGTTTAGTAGGTTTGTGATTCGGGCAGAGACAGAGGTGATGAGGCGAGGGGTAGAGAGGTAGATTTGTGTGTCGTCGGCATAGAGGTGGTAGTTGAAGCCGCGAGAGTGTATGAGTTGGCCAAGGGAGGAGGTGTAGACGGAGAAGAGAAGGGGCCCGAGGACGGAGCCTTGAGGGACCCCAACAGAGAGGGGGAGCGAGGTGGTAGCATTATATGTAACGCTGAAGGAGCGTTGTGATAGGTAGGATGAGAGCCAGGAGAGAGCAGAATCTCTGAGGCCGAGGGAGTGAAGTTTTTTGAGGAGGAGGGGGTGGTCGACTGTGTCAAAGGCAGCGGAGAGGTCAAGGAGTAGGAGCACTGAATAGTGGCTGTAAGCTTTGGCAGTTAGTTTTTCTAATTTCTAATATTTCTGGCCGCCTTGCATTCAATTTCTCCCCAGCAAGTGTGCCAGATATGGGGTCAAGATGTAGAAGACATGTGAGAGGACAACAGGCTATACTTATAAGTTTCGGATTTATGAGGGAAAAGATAGTCACGTGGCGCCCCCCGGATGCTCAGACTACATCGGGAGTAGTGGCAAGATAGTTTGGGACTTGGTGTCATCCTTTTTCCATATGGGGTACCACTTATACGTGGACAATTTTTATTCAAGCGTGCCACTATTTAGACATTTGTACAATTCTGGAACTGGTGCATGTGGCACCGTGTGACCTAATGTGTGCCTGCCATTAGAAGTGGGTGGATGCAGGGCAGTATATTTTAATGGTGGGCATACCACACATTTTTTTTTGGCAGAGATTTCTTCTCTATTTTTCATTCAGTCCACAGGCTGCATAAAAAGAACATAGCATATACACCCAACAAGGACCAGTGATGTACTGGTACATCACTGAACTTTGAATGGTTATACCATTATTATTATTATACAGTATTTATAAAGCGCCAATAGTTCTCTCAGCGCTGTACATTACAAAGGGGGACAGAACATGTGACAGAACAATAACAATACAATGCAAAACATGAGGGGATCGAGGGCCCTGCTCTTTCGAGCTTACAATTTAGGAGGGAGGGGATGGTGGCACAGGAGGAGATAGCTGTGGGGGATGGAGTGGTAGGAAGAGTGGAGGAGGTCGACAAGTTAGCAGGGGGTGGGGTAGGTTTCCCTGAAGAGATGAGTTTTCAGGGTGCGCCTAAAGGAGAAGAAAGTAGGTGATAATCTGATGGGTTGGGACAGGGAGTTCCAGAGGATGGGTGACACCCTGGAGAAGTCCTGGAGGTAGGCATGGGAGGAGGACACCAGGGAACTAGAGAGAAGGAGGTCTTGTGAGGAGCAGAGTGTGCCTGCTGGGTGGTACTTGGATATTAGGTCAGTGATGTAGTTCGGGGCAGTGTGGTGGACGGCTTTGTACGTCAGTGTTAGGATTTTGAATTTGATCCGTTGCACAATCGGAAGCCAGTGGAGGGATTGGCAGAGGGGGGCGGAGATGGAGCGGTTGGAAAGGTGAATGAGTCTGGCAGCCGTATTCAGGATCGACTGAAGCGGGGATAGCCAGCGGCGAGGCAGGCCAGTGAGGAGGGAGTTGCAGTAGTCGAGTCGTGATATGATGAGGGAGTGGATGAGCTGTTTAGTGGTTTCTGGGGTTAGGAACGTGCGTATTTTGGCGTTGTTGGATGTGATGGAGAAGTCAATGGGGGGTGGTGTCCAGGCTGGGGGGAAGACAAGAAACTCGGTTTTGGAGAGGTTCAGTTTAAGGAAGTGGAGCAACATCCAGTCAGATATGTCGCTCAGTAGGTGTGTGATTCGGGTGGAGACTGAGGTGGTGAGGTGGGGGGTTGAGAGATAGATTTGTGTGTCGTCGGCATATAGGTGGTAGTTGAAGCTGTGAGAGTGTATGAGTTGGCCAAGGGAGGAGGTGTAGATGGAGAAGAGAAGGGACCTGAGGACGGAGCCTTGAGGGACCCCAACAGAGAGGGGGAGTGAGGGGGAGGTGGTAGCATTATAGGTAACACTGAAAGAGCGTTGTGACAGGTAGGATGAGAGCCAGGAGAGAGCAGAATCTCTGAGGCTGAGGGAGTGTAGTTTTTTTTGAGGAGGGGGTGGTCGACTGTGTCGAAGGCCGCAGAGAGGTCAAGGAGTAGGAGCACTGAATAGTGGCCATTAGCTTTGGCGGTTAGCAGGTCGTTGGAGAGTTTGAGTAAGGCAGTTTCGGTGGAGTGTAGGGGATGGAAGCCGGACTGTAGGGGATCGAAGAGGTTGTTGTCATTGAGGTGTGTGCATGTTTCAGAGGGGAGGGGAAAGTGCCAGAGGAGAGGGAGAGATTAAAGATGTGGGTGAGGGAGCGAAGGATGGAGGGGGAGGGAGGTCGTAGGAGTTGTGAGGGGATAGGGTCGAGGGGGCAATTGGTGAGGCGGGCATCAGAGAGGATCTTGGAGACTTCCTCGATGGTAGTAAGGTCAAAGGTGTGAAGTGTTGGGGGGGCTTCAGTATGAGGAATGTAGGGTGGGGTGGAAGTGGAGGTCAGAGCAGTGGTGGGGCCGTGGGAGAGGGGTGATGAGGGGGTAGCTGAGTGAGGGGGAACGGGGTTGGAGGGAGTTTGAGCAGCGATGAAGTCCCTGCGGGTTATGTCGAGGGAAAGGGGGGATGAGGGGGTAGCTGTGTGAGAGGGGACAGGTTGAGAGGGCGTGTGAGTTGCGGCGATGTCCTTGCGAATTGTGTCAATCTTGTTTTTGAAGTGATTGGCAATCTCAAGGGCAGTGAGTGAGGTGCTGGGTGGAGGTGGGGGTGGCGAGAGTAGAGCGTTGAAGGTGGAGAAGAGTCGGCGAGGATTGGAGGAGAGGGCCTTGATGAGGGTCAGGAAGTAGGCTTGTTTGGCTGCGTGGAGGGAGGAGGTGTAGGTGTGGAAGGCAGATTTGTAGTGGGTGAAGGCTTGTTGGGATTTGGTTTTGCGCCATAGTCGCTCCAGGGCACGACTATGTAGTTTGAGGGTTTTGGTGTGATCAGACTGCCAGGGCTGGAGCGGTCGGGGTCTGATGTTGCGTGTAGTTAAAGGCGCTAGTGAGTCAAGGGCTGTTGACAGCGCGTTGTTGTAGGCAGTCATAGCCAAGTCGGAGCAGGACAGGGGGAGGATGCTGTCGTGGAGTTGATCAGCTGCAGAGTGGAGGGGGGCAGGGTTAAGGTTGCGGAGGTTACGGCTGGTAGTAGTGTGACATTTGGAGGGGTAGGCATTGGAGGACAAGGAGATAGAGAAGGTAATCAGGTTGTGGTCAGAGAGAGGGAAGGCGGTGTTAGTGAAGTTGCAGGGGAGCACAGCGGTTGGAGAAGACAAGATCAAGGATATACCGTTGGAGCTGCAGGCAACATCCTGGTATCATTTTTTTCAGCTGGCAATTGGCTTTCATGTAAAATCAATACTAGTGGCTAATTAGCTGCAGGATTGCTTTTACAAGCAGCGGAAGACAATACTCCCCTCCCCTGCTGCCTTCCACGGCCTTCTCGGGCAGTCCCGAGCCATCAGGGGAAGCTGAGAATGTAGCCGGTGTTTCTGCCAGCTGACCATAGAGCTGATTGGAAACCAGAATGGTGCCAATCATCTCTATAGCCTAAGAAATCATAAGCTACGAGCATTTCATCACTTCAGTTTTGCAGGATATAAACCGCTCCATTTGTAAATTGGGAAAGCATCTGATCACACCGATCTTGGTTTGAGTAGATAATGTAAGGGCAGAAGAGATATCCAGAGTCTGATAGACCCCAGATTTCTCAAAAAAGAATATATGACAATGCCCGTTGAAGTTATAGGGGATATTTGCATTCCCTGTGATAGCATTAAAAGTGATCACAAAAAAAAAATTAAAGGGACAGTGTAAAAAAAAAATCAAAATAACTTAAAAAAAAAAAGTACCCTCACCCCCCCACCGCATGCGCACACCTGCGTTCGTGAGCGTTGACCCTGTGCCAGTATGGAAACAACAGTTTCACCATGCATGTGAGGTATCGCCACGACCGTAAGATAAAGGGCAGTAATTCTAACACTAGATCTCCTCATTAAATCTAAAATTGTAGCTTGTAAAGGCTTTTAAAACGTTGTCTATGGATATTAAAAACTTATGCAGTTTGTCGCCATTGCACGGGGCATGCGCAGTTTTAAAACATGTCATGTTTTGTATCTATTTACTCGGCATATCATCATCTTTTATATTTTACCAAACAATTGGCCAATATAAACTGCGTTTGAAAAATCGCTGCGCGAGTATTATGTGACATAAAATATTGCAGCACCCACCATTTTATTCACTAGGGTGTTTGCTTTAAAAAAAATATCATATTTGGGGTTTAAATTAATTTCATAGCAAAAAATACATATTTATTTCATGTGAACAAAAAAGTGTCAGAAAAGGCTTGGTCTTCAGGTGGTTAGAAGAGTGAATGATGTGTGGCATAAAGTTCTAATGCTGGGCATAAAATGCCCCCACCCCCCAAAACGACCCCTTTTTGGAAAGTAGACACCCCAAACTATTTGCTGAGAGGCATGCTGAATCAATAGAAGAATTTATTTTTTTACCAAAAGTTTTTGGAAAATGACAAACAAAAAAATTTTTTTTTTTACACATGCCATGGGTATATGTGGAATTACTGCCCAAAATACATTCTGCTACGTCTCCCGAGTATGGGGGTACCACATGTGAGAGAAGTTTTGGCAGTCTAGCCAAGTACAGGACCCCAAAATCCAATAAGCACCTACAGGCTTTTAAAGGGCTTTATTTCCTTTTAACACTTCTTGACTACCTATCACAGTTTTGAAGGATCTGACATGCCAGGATAACACCAAACCCCCCCCCCCCCCAAATGACCACTTTTTGGAAAAGTAGACACCCCAAGGAATTTGATAAGAAGCATGATAAGTATTTTGCATATCTCATTTGTTGCCACACATTTTTGGAAAATGAAGAAAGAAAACAAAAACTTATTTTCTCTTTTCTTTTTTTATATTTCAAAACCTTGCGAGAAAAAATGAGATTTGCAAAATACTCCCCATGCCTCTTTTTAAATTCCTTGGGATGTCTACTTTCCAAAAAGGGGTCATGGGGGAGGGTTGGAGTTGGTGCTGTCCTGGCATTTCAGGGCCCTCGAAACTGTGATAGGTAGTGAGGAAGTGTAATGAGGAAGTTACGCACCTTCAGGCTTTCAAAGTGGTAATTGGATTTCAGGCTCCTGTATATGGCTAGGCTCCCAAAAAGTCTCACACATGTGGTATCCCCATACTCAGAAGAAGTAGCAGAATGTATTTTAGGGTGTAAATATATCATTTAAATGACAACTTTGTGTAAAAAATTTATTTTTTGTCATTTTCCAGAAACTTGTGGAAAAAAAAAAATCTTCCATGGACAAGATATGCCTCTCAGCAGATAGCTTAGGGTGTCTACTCTCCGAACAGGGGTCATTTGGGGGTATTTGTACTATCCTGGTATTTTAGCAGCTCAAGAAATGTGATGAGCAGCCAGAAAGTAAAAGCTGTGCAAATTCCATTATCTATACCATAGTTTGTAGACGCTATAACTTTCACACAAAGCAATCAATATACATTTATTGGGATTTTTTTAACCAAAAACATAACATGTAGCAGAATACATTTTGGCCTAAATTTATGATGAAATTTTAATATTTTTGGATAATTTTTATGACAGAAATGAGAAAATATTGCTTTTTTTAAAAAAAAATATTTTTTCTCAAAACTTTTTTATAACGCCAAAAATAAAAAGCGCACAGGTAATCAAATACCACCAAAAGCTCTATTTGTGTGAAAAACGGATATAAATTTCATTTATGTACCTTGTTGCATGTGACTGCGCAATTGTCAGTTAAACTAGTGCAGCATTGTATAGCAAAAAAATGGCGTAAATTGCAGTATCTATACCATATATTTGTAGACGCTATAACTTTCACATGAAGCAATCAATATACACTTACTGGGATTTTTTTTACTATAAACATGTAGCAGAATACATTTTGGTCTAAATGTATAACTAACTTTAAGTTTACTATATATTTTTTATAGCCAAAAGTAAAAAAATATTGTTTTTTTTCAAAATTTTCAGTCTTTTTATTTATAACGTGAAAAAAAAAAGCACACAGGTGATCAAATACCACCAAAAGAAAGCTCTATTTGTGTGAAAAAAGGACGTAAATTTTGTTTGGGTACAGCATTGCATGACCGCGCAATTATCAGTTGAATTAGTGCAGCGCCGAGTAGCAAAAGGAGGCCTGGTCATTAAGGGGGGTAAATCCTCTAGAGGGCAAGTGGTTAAAGACTGCAGATGATACAGTAATGTAAATTTGCCAGAGGCAGGACAGTTTGTTAGGCAAGATTAGACCCAAATGTACTAGAAACACAGGTGTTTTACAACAACAATTATATAAGTAAGCCAATTTTTATAAGCAAGACTAGGCCCAAATGTACTACATCCAAATATTGTGCACAGAGTACAGGCAAGTGTTTTACTATAGGAATTAAGTTAGCACAAATGATACAGTAGTAACTGGTAATCGATTGAAACATTTTAATCCCAGATAATAGGCCTAATTGGTGTATACCTACATTTCATTTTTACTATGTGATGGGGCATAGTGTGAATATGAATAATTTATTGTGTGGTGGTTTAGGTTAATACTGTTCTTGCACTTTTTTTCTTTCAAATGATGTAGCAATCAGCTGAAAAACAAGAAAGCATCTCCAAGAACAAATGATCACCATGAAGTGAATGCCTTGCATGGAGCACCCTATACTGAAAAAAACCATGGGAACATAAAAAAAAAACTAACTCCACAAAAGAAACAAGAACCACAAAATACCACCCCTTGCAGCAAAAATCAGAGTTTATGAACTGACCCTAATCTCTCTCCATGCAGTTTTGATTTCCTTATCCCTCCTCTATGCTCAGCTGAGGATATAGAAACCACTCACATATGCAGAGTACAAACACCAGGAGACAGAAGGAAATCTAGGAAACAAGTGGAGATCAGGGTGGGTGGCAGGCAAGCACAGACAGTAGACAAAGCTAGGGTTGGCACATGGGAAGTCAGACACCGAATATGCGTAATTGTAGGAAAACAGGAGCTCAAGGAACTGGGAAGTTGCTCAGGTAATGTAGGCTGCAGTGAGCATATCTTTTATAGGAAAGCAAACTGAGAGGCAGGGCAGGAAGTGATGGAAGGGAAAGAAAATATAAACCCACAGAATAGAAGGCAATGCTCATAGGTGAGCACAGAAGCCAAACACATGTGAATAGGATCACAGGTCTAACAGAAGCACTGCAGCAAGGAGGTAAGATATTTAAAGGCAGGATCCTGCAGGCTAAACCGTGACACATGCAATGCACTATGGTTGTGTAGTGCTACCCCCACAGGAGCCGCTGGTATGTTGTCCCAGTTTTCCCTTTCTTCGCTTCCCGGCCAGGCACAATGTATTTCCACAGCCAAATATGCTTACACACACTTCAGCTCGTTGTCTTCAATGACCAGTCTAGGGGTTGTTATGTTTTTGAAGTTTATTGTGGAACTAGGGATAGGGATTATAGTAGGATACTCCAAATCAGAACTATTCACACTGAGGACATCTAGCTGATCTCTTAGTAGAACACTGTAGAAGTCTTGGGTGACAGTAGATAGCAGACTTCCTTGTAACGTATAGCAGCAAGTAGTTTTAGAAGTGAGCAAAGTCCCTTTAGCAGTAGTAGTTACAGGGCTGAGCTCCTCATGCACAAGCTAGTTACCTTTGCAGTAGCAACACTCAGACCAGCTCTTCAGAACACTAGCCAGTGTTTCCTTGTTCCAGACCCACGAAGACGATCAAACACCAAAGGAGGTAGCAAGCACACAGCATCTCCAAGTTCCTCAATGTCAGTACTCACAAGGTCTAAGGATAGAGTGGATGCCTCTTTCCAATCAAGTGAAACCCTCAACTCCCCTCAGTCAGCTTCCTGCAAATCAGGGTCTCTCTCTCTCTAGCTTCAGGCCCTCAGGTCGACCCCCCCCCCTCGAGGCCACATTGCAGCAGTTGCCGGGCTAGGCAGCCTGCCTCCAGCCTGGCTGGTGCAATTCACTCCTGGGAAAGACCCTGATCCCATGTGCTCCTAGAGCATAAATACCACTCCCAGCATTCAATGGGACTGCCTTCCCCTGCAGTTGGCCAGGGCTGCATCCATGTTCATACTGTTCATTTGCCTGGTCCCTTCTCATGTTCTAGAAGGCCCTCATAGCAGGTAGAACTCTGACAACACCAACAGTACCAGAGCAGCATGAGAAGACCTGACTAATCAATCACAGCACTCTGTTAAGCATAATACCACAATTAACTTACCTGACAGCCTCTCTGGTAAGCAGAGAAACACAGCTAGGCGTAATCTAACTATACACATCCTAGCACCTAACTAGGAGGGTGCTACAGTTGAAAAACAAATTCTCCCAGCAAATTAGGACATACATTTGGTGTTACATACATAGTTACATATATAGTTACATAATTAGTCTGGCTGAAAAAAGACAAACGTCCATCCAGTTCAACCATTAAAAAAAAAGGAAAAAAAAGTTATATTCCTATACCCACAGATGATCCAGAGGAAGGCAAAAAAAACCCAGCAAAGTATGATCCAATTTGCTCCTGCAGGAAAAAAAATTCCTTCCTGATCCCCCGAGATCCAATCGTATATTCCCTGGATCAACTTTACCTATAAATGTTAGTATCCAGTTATATTCTGTGTATCTAAGAAAGAATCCAGGCCTTTTTTAAAGCAATCCACTGAGCTGGCCAGAACCAACTCTTGAGGGAGTCTATTCCACATTTTCACAGCTCTCACTGTGAAGAAACCTTTCCGTGTTTGGATTTCTTTTCCTCCAGACGTAAAGAGTGCCCCCTTGTCCTACACCGTGTTCACTATATGAACCACTGATGTGTTTATAGATGTTTATCATATCCCCCCTTAATCTCCTCTTCTCAAGAGAGAAGAATTCAGTTCCTCTAATCTTTCCTCATAGCTGAGCTCCTCCATGCCTCTTATCAGTTTGGTTGCCATTCTCTGTACTTTCTGCAGTTCCCCAATGTTCTTTTTGTGAATTGGTGCCCAAAACTGAACTGCATATTCCAGATGAGGTATTACTAATGGTTTGTACAGGGGTAAAACGATATCTCTCTCTTTGGAGTCTATACCTCTTTTAATACAAAAGAGGATTTTGCTTGCTTTAGAGCTTGCTTTAGCAGCTTGGAATTGCATGCCATTATTAAGCTTGTGATCTACCAGAGCCCCCAGATCCTTCTCCACCATTGAATTAAAGAGTGCATTGAGGTTGGCTTGTAAGTTGAAGACATCCTGTAAGGACGTTATTCCACTGCACAGCTCGGTGTCATCTGCAAACACTGAAATGGTGTTTTTAATTCCAGACCTTATATTGTTTATAAATATATTAAAAAGTAAGGGTCCCAACACTGAACCTTGGGGTACACCACTGACAACCCTAGACCATTCAGAGTATGAATCATTAACCACTACTCTTTGAATATGATCTTTTAGCCAGTTTTTTACCCATTTACATACAGATATTTCCAAGCCTGTAGACTTTACCTTACACAGTAGCCATGTGTGGGGAACTGTGTCAAACGCTTTTGCAAAATCCAAGTATACCACGTTCACCACCACCCCTCTGTCCAAGGTTTTTCTCACCTCCTCATAAAAAGAAATCAGATTTGTTTGACAACTTCTGTCTTTCATGAATCCATGCTGTCTGTTGCTTAAAATATTTTTTTCTAGCAAGAACTTATCTATGTGGTCTTTTATTAAACTCTCCAGTATCTTCCCAACTATAGGTCTATAATTACTTGGTAAAGATTTTGACTCCTTTTTAAGCCAATCCAGTGGTACAATGCCAGTCCCTAAAAATTTGAAACAATGGCTTTGAAATGACAGAGCTCAATTCTTTAAGGACCCGTGGGTGTATGCCATCCAGTCCAGGTGCTTTATTCACCTTTATTCTGTCTAAATATTTTTGGAGTGATTATTTTGGAGTTTGGTGTGATTGGGAAGCCTGCAGGATTTGCTCTGGACCCATGGTAATGGCTGACTTTATATCACAGAAATACCATCATACATCATTGTGTAATAGGGACATTTTGATCTTAGGACAGGTGCTGTTAAAATAATTTTTGATGGATTTTTCCATATTCAGAATAGATCACTTTGCTTGATGGTGAAACACTGTTCTCTTAGGGAGTAGAAGTGGAGGAAAATATAGTCGCGCATTGACCGTTTAAACGTCAAAAAATATCATATAAAGATTGTCAGGTCATTTAAGATAGCAAGTAGAGGTGAATGTGCATCTGGTAAGAGGAACGAGGGATTCATTATATACCCCTGTCTGTGTCAATAATGTAACACATTTAAAAACTTGCTATAGTTCCCCAAACTCCTTTAGATTATTGGCCAATGTGTCTAATTGATTAAATAAATGTTTGTTTTTCTGAAGTATCAAATGTTTTATTAATGAATTCTAGTTAGCATTATTTATTTGGTTTGGGATTCTCTATTTGTTCTTCCTCCAATGATAGTTTTTCAGCGTAATGCAAATCCCTGATTCCATTTCATTGTCTCTACTGCTGGAGGGTCTGTGGAGAGCTGTTCATGTAGTATGCAATGTCATGCTGCTACAAGACAAACATATACCATTGCCTGTTGTATTGAGGAGGCTGGAATTCCTGAGTGTGCTGTCAATTGCTGAATATTATTAATGGAACCTAGAAATATGAAAAACCCCCAAACTTCAGTGATGCACTAGATTATGTATTTCCAAAACATAGATATCAGGTGATTTGAAGAAACAGTGAGATAATGCAGCAAAATGTATAGTGTAAAGTGTTGGCTTGTCTACCTGCATGACCGAGGGACATTCTTGTTTCCCTCTAGTACTTAGCCTAGTGACTGTAACATTGTGCCCTTTATATATTTATATATATAAAGAGCACAATGTTTATATATTTTTTTAATTTAATCGCAGAATCACATTGGGTTTGAAGGAAATTTCATGGATGGACTTATTGCACAAGTGGCAACCTATCACGGTACCACACTTGAATTCACTGAGCTGCTGAGAGCGACCTATTCTTTCACAAATGTTTGTAGAAGCAGTCTGCATGCCTAGGTGCTTGATTTTCTACACCTGTGGCCATGGAGGTGATTGGAACACCTGAATCCAATGATTTGGATGGGTGTCCCAATACTTTTGGCAATATAGTGTATCTGCATTGACAATCCTTGTTCTTTGTCTGTTCACTTAAGTGTGATCCTTTATGAACCATGTCTGAACCCAGGGTCAGAAGGCTTGCAAGGTCAGGGCAACCTTTGGGGACCATATTCTTCCAGCACCCCCTATGGGAGCAGAGCTACTTAACTTTTCCCAACAGGAAAAACAAGGAGGGAAATCCCTTGTTTGAAAATGGCTGTTGTAGCTAAAATGAGATGTGAACCCTGTATAAGATTTGCATTGAGTTTCTCTCAATGATTTATTGGTAATGACTCTGCAGATATTGCAGTATCCTGTTAGTACTTTGTCAACCATATTTTTAGTGAGGAAGTCTGGGAAGTTATTGTTTAAATTTAAGGCCTTTTTTGGTGACTGCCTATCATAACAGAATATTAACATTAACTGAAGATTAGCAAGCAACAAATATTGACCTTGATGGGATTTACTCTAAAAAACCTGAGAGTTATGTTTGTTCTCAAAACTATTTGATCAAATGACAGAAGCCTACAGTCCTAAAAAAATATAGAACAAATACAGAAAATGGGAGACTGACGCATTTGGTCAGAACCACTGGGACACTTTCTGTGTAGAGATTTTAAACTTTATTACAAAATGATACAAAAGAGAAGGTATTAATGAGATTGTGAGCTTTTCCTTTTCTGACATTTCACTGAAAATCAAGACAATTTGGATAAATATCACAATTTTGGCTAATTGCTTTGGAATCAGTTGGGAAAGCAAAATTAAGGTTTTTTCTTTTTTTCAGAGCAGCTTTTAAAATAGCAACGTCTAAATCTTCATGTAGGCAGCTGTTTACCTCTTGTTCTCTGAATAAATGAATCCCAAGTCCCTTTAAGAATAAAAAAGAAAATGTATTTTTAGCTAATGGTATTCTTTTCAATCCTCTCTATATCTCATTTTTATTTGTGGTCCACATGCATATTTTTGATGTTCTAGTGGACAATTGACATAATATGAAAAAAACAAGGTTAAAGATTTTTTTTAAGTAAATGAATTCTGAAAAACTGTGTCTGTTTTTTCAGTCGTAGAATGCAAAGTAATTTACACAAGCTCCTTTCAGTTTTGAGACCAGCTACCCTCATTATTTGTCTTTACTTGAAATTAGCCACTTTTACTGTAGGCACTGGACTTAAAGGTTAACTAATTCAAAAACAGAAAAATAGCTTACTAGACCTTACATTTGGCGATTGCATTTATTTCCTTTTTCAGGCTGATAACATTTTAGCAAGTACAGACAATATCATGTTCATCCTTCCTGAAAGGCAGTGTCCCTGTTACTTCCTGAGATGAACTGAAAGCAAAAACAGTGTTAACATGGTAGGCACCAAGGAACAGGATGTGTGTTCTTCCCAGGATTACCAGGTAAAAATAAAAAGAAACTGAGTAAAAAAAGAAAACTAAAAAAGGCACTTTATATAAACATTATTAAACTGCAATATATAGATAGAAAGGAGTAATTTAGGCTACAAGTAATCCCTTTGCTGCAAATTGACTAGAAAGTTAGGAAAGGAAGATTAGCTGCCTTTGTAGTATGCAAGTATTTTTCCTATTCTCATACCTATGTAAATCTTATCTGAGAAATGTAAAACAATGTTTCCTTGCTTTGACATTTAATGGAAGAATTTTCAAGAATCAAGCAATCGTATTTCATGGTGTTATCTGTAATTTGAAAATATTTTTTACTCTGTGGGACTTTAAGGAAGCAAATGTGAAAATGTGAATGTATTGCTTCATCACCAACAGTGCTATAGATTTCTAGCAAATCATACTAGAATAGATACATTTACCAAGCTTTTCATACTGGTAGCAGCTGGTGTAAACAATGCAGCACCAGCAAAATATATGAGTGTACAGTTTTGCAATCTATTATATTTAGTGCACTATATTATTATTAATGTGGATAATGTCATCAGATCCCATAGCATTGATTAAAGTAAGTGTAACAAACCAGGGTAACACAGTATAATAATAACAATGCAGATACACAAAAAATAAATTAGATGGCAATTCACTTTTTCAGCAATAAAACAATGTTACTGTATGAGGGTGATTTTCTAAAGGCAAAAATGTGTACATTTTGAAAGAGAATTTTTACCTAGCTTAGTGAATGTGGGGAAAATTCACTTTTAAAATCATGTACAAGGTATTTTCTTAAAAAATGCAGTATTTTTGCTTGCACATGACTGCATAATGGAATTAGGAGTTTGGAAGGGAATCCCTCATGATAGCAAGGAAACTCCCCCACAAAAAAAAAATTTCTCCGCAATATGAGATTAAAACTTTATTAATAAGGTTTTTGACAATAAAAAAAATGAAAATTTAGGTACTTCGTCTCTGTATCTTTTGCTTAATGCCATGTTGCAGTAGTGTTGCAGGACTGAAAAAAAAACATTTTTTAACAAAGGAAGTTTCCCCCATCCACATAGATAATAACAAAGGACACCATTAATTTGGGTTTTTAATACCTTGGCTAGTAGGCCATTGAGCATTCTGTTTCACTATGCCTTTTAGAGCACCAGGTATAGTTATCTGGGTCTCCTCCAACTGCAGGGGTTACACCTTCCACAGATTTGTTCTGCTCTACCTGTTTCACAACTGAAACTGCTTCTTCGGGAGCTGATATATATTATTATTATACAGGATTTATATAGCACCAACAGTTTACTCAGCGCTTTACAATATAACGGGAGACAATACAGCAACCATACAGTTTAATACAAGAGGGATAGGAGGACCCTGCTCCTTGGAGCTTACAATCTAGGAGGGAGGGGCTAGTGGTACAAAAGGTAGTAACTGTGGGGGATGGACTGGTTGGAAGAGTAGAAGATTCCAGTATTAGCTGAGGGCAGGATAGGCTTCCCTGAAGAGATTTTTCAGAGATCGCCTAAAAGTGAGCAGAGTAGGTGATAGTCTGATAAATTGGGGTAGAGAGTTCCAGAGGATGGGGGAAGCTCTGGAGAAGTCCTGGAGATGAGCATGGGAGGAGGAGACAAGGGAGCTAGAGAGTAGCAGGTTTTGCAAGGAGCGGAGAGTACGGTATGGGTGATATTTAGAGACAAGATTGGTGATATAATTTGGGGCAGAGTTATAAATGGCTTTATACGTTATTGTTAGTGTTTTGAATTTTATCCATTGGGCAACGGGAAGCCAGTGGAGGGATTGGCAGAGAGGGGAAGCAGATACAGAACGGTTAGTAAGGTGGATGAGTCTGGCAGCAGCATTCATGATAGACTGAAGAGGGGATAGCCTGCGATGAGGTAGGCCAATGAGGAGGGAGTTACAATAGTCAAGGCGAGATATACCAAGGGAGTGGATAAGTTGCTTAGTGGTTTCAGAGGTTAGGAACGGGTGTATCTTGTAGATGTTGCGGAGGTGAAGTCTACAAGATTTGGACAGTGATTAGATTTGGGGCTGAAAGGACAGATGGGAGTCTAGGATTACACCTAGTACCCTGGCATGAGGGGAGGGACTGATGATTGTGTTATTGATCTTGATGGAGAAGTCAGGGGAGGGGGCAGGGGCCGGAGGGAATACTAAGAGCTAAGTTTTGGAAAGATTGAGTTTGAGAAAGTGGAGTGACATCTATGCCGATATGTCACTTAGTAGGTTGAGAATGAGCTTGCTTATTCTTGAGCTTGCCTGTATTTTGCTTGATGGACCTTTGATTAAGTGGAGTAAAAAAAACTGGAGTTGAAAACAGGAGTCTTCTAACCTGCAAGTGACAACCGATATTTCCTGTGAGTAATAATAATATTGTAACTTGGATCATGAGTGCTAGCGAGGTTGAAGGTTTTGTGCAGTGCACAGTGTGCCACATGCATGCAACAATGGAGCAACAGTTCCAGAATGGATACTGCTGCGATAGATGTGAGCGAGTTGCCCTTCTGAAAGCTTGTGTTAGAGATCTGGAGGAGCAAGTTGCAACACTGTGCAGAACCGACAACCTTAGAATGGGTCTTCTGTTCTCTGAGCAGGTAGCTAATAAGATTGATGTGGAGGGTGAAGGGGCTAGTCAGGATTATCAGGTAGGAAGATGGGTACTGTCTGTACCAAGAGGGAGTGGTAGTCGCTCACAGAAAAGGAAGGCCATCTCTGGGTTTGAGCACACAAACAGATTTGCCAAGTTGGTTGAAGATGTGGCGGTGGTAAGCTTAGGAGTGGTAGCCCTGGATGTTACTGATATTCCTAACAGCCGGGATGGCTCACCATCTGGGAGGGGTAGCGAGGGTAGTGCAGGAAAGACCTAGACAGTTGGTGGTAATAGGGGATTCTATAATCAGAAGGACAAATAGAATAATTTGATGCCAGGATCGCCTCAACTGAATGGTTTCCTGTCTCCCTGATGCCAGGGTTCAGCATGTGGTAGACCGGGTTGATAAATTACTGGGAGGGGCTGGGCATGACCCAGCTGTCTTGGTCCATGTTGGAACCAATGACAGAATACATGGCAGGTGGAGGCTCCTTAAGAATAAATTTAAAGAACTAGGCTGCAAGTTGAAGGGAAGGACCTCCAAGGTGATAATCTCTGAAATATTACCTGTGCCATACACAACTCAGGGTGAGATTAAAGAACTAAATGCATGGCTAAAGGCCTGGTGTAAAAGGGAAGGATTTGGGTTTCTAGAGCACTGGGCTGACTTTTCATGGGGGTGAAACCTATATGCTGGAGATGGTTTTCACCTAAATGGAAGGGGGTCTGCTGTGCTAGGGGAGAGGTTTATGGGATGGCTGGAGGAGTATTTAAACTAGTATCTAAAAATGGATGAAGTGCTCAGCAATGAGGGTACTAAACATGTTAATACTAAATAAATATAATTACAAAATATATAACTTTTTTATAAAAGTGACTAGTGCTCAAATGTATAAAATCGTGTTCAAACCAAGCAAACTATCAGTCTGCCACCCAGTGGCTAAAACTGGTGACAAGTGTACACACTATATGTATAGAAAGTGACATGAGCTATAAAAAATATAAATAAATATACATACCATAAATAAATTAATATACGTGAATTCATACACAGTGAACAATCACTGAACAAAGTGACAAGTGTTAGGGTAAACAATCAATTTATCAGTCCAAAATAAAGTGCAAAAATTTGTGCTAACACACTCTTTAAAAGTGTAAAGTGCTTTATCTTTCAGTTTATTAAAATAAAAAACCAAATAAGCAACTCACATGATCCAAGTTCCCATATATTATGGGTGTACTAAAGGAATCAAGATGGCGAAAAACCAGAAGTCCGTCACCGGAACTGCGTCACCGAGCTCCACCCGGAAATGACGTCACTGCGCTCTACGCGTTACACCACGGACACGTGGCTTCTTCCGGATAGCGCATTGGATGACAGTACTTCCTATTTATGCTAACTAGGTGATTGCTCAGGAGGAGTGTCCTACTCCATTTTCTTGGAGCCCAATCACAATACATATGGATGATTATATATACTCTATAAACCGGCCATATAGAAACAAAACAAAAAACATATTAACCCATTTCCAATGAAGATATAAGTGAGACTATACAGTCTAACCTAAAAAAAACTAAATGTATCAATTTATTAAATATATTAAAAGCTGCATAGACTCACACCTGAGTGAGATATATAAAAATTCCCTTTATTCATAATATTCTTTATATGTAATCATTTTAAAATTATAACTTTTTCTATATAAATACCTACAGCAAACTATGAATAGCACCTATACGTCCCCCAAAAATCTTCCCACAAAAAATGTATTAAATTAATACCGATAAATAAAAAAAAAAAAAAAAAAAATATATATATATATATATATATATATATATATATAAAATTATATACATATAAAATATAAAAATATAAATAAATAAAAAAATAACCCAAAAAAATATTTATGTTATTACATCAGCAGGCTCCTTACGTTCACCCATAACACATGTTCACATACAATCATGAACATATTATTAAATATTTTAATTAAATGAAATACACTGGATAACTATAAAATATTAAAATAATATTAATCATTAATACATTATTTTAAAACCATACTACAATTATCTCTCTGTAACCAAGTGGAATTAAAAATCACTAATGAAACAGTTAAGGTCGAATTCTACATTTAATCCTCTAGGGGTCAGCGTCTGCATACAAAAAAATCCACCTAGACTCTGCCTGGCTAATGGTTCTGACCTTATGGCTCCCTCTCTCACTCAGGTGTATATCTCACTCAGGTGTGAGTCTATGCAGCTTTTAATATATTTAATAAATTGATACATTTAGTTTTTTTTAGGTTAGACTGTATAGTCTCACTTATATCTGCATTGGGAATGGGATTATATGTTTTTTGTTTTGTTTCTATATGGCCGGTTTATAGAGCATATATAAGGATTCATATGCATTGTGATTGGGCTCCAAGAAAATGGAGGAGTAGGACACTCCTCCTGAGCAAGCACCTAGTTAACATAAATAGGAAGTACTGTCATCCAATGCGCTATCCTGAAGAAGCCACGTGTCCGTGGTGTAACGCGTAGAGCGCAGTGACGTCATTTCCAGGTGGAGCTCGGTGATGCAGTTCGGTGACGGACTTCCGGTTTTTCACCATCTTGATTCCTTTAGTACACCCATAACATATGGGAGACCGTGGGTTTTGTGCTTGGATCATGTGAGTTGCTTATTTGGTTTTTTATTTTAATAAACTGACATATTACACTATGGAAGTTTTTCTCTGCTTATCCTTCCATGGCCCTGATATATATTGCTGAGCCTGGCCATGCCTAATTAATATTAAGTGGATATCGGTGTGATAGAGGTGGTGGTGTGGAGCCATTGGGACCAGTATTACCAGATGGTAAAGAATATAATTGGTGTGGAACATCATATCAATATATGATTTGTGTCCCTTAGGGGTTGAGTGAATGAGGTGAGGAGGCACTCTAGCCACTGGAGAATACAAGCACTAGAGTGACCACTTTTTTTTAGCACATTTTGAAAGAGGAGGAAGATAAAGCACTTTACACTTTTAAAGAGTGTGTTAGCACAAATTTTTGCACTTTATTTTGGACTGATAAATTGATTGTTTACCCTAACACTTGTCACTTTGTTCAGTGATTGTTCACTGTGTATGAATTCACGTATATTAATTTATTTATGGTATGTATATTTATTTATATTTTTTATAGCACCTGTCACTTTCTATACACATAGTGTGTACACTTGTCACTAGTTTTAGCCACTGGGTGGCAGACTGATAGTTTGCTTGGTTTGAACACGATTTTATACATTTGAGCACTAGTCACTTTTATAAAAAGTTATATATTTTGTAATTATATTTATTTAGTATTAACATGTTTAGTACCCTCATTGCTGAGTGCTTCATTCATTTTTAGATATTATTTTGTCCCGTGGTATAGGGTTTAGATGATAGCAGCTGGCTTTGTGTAGTTACTCTGTGGAGCGCAGGAGGACTTCCTTTTTAGTATTTAAACTAGCATCAAGGGGGAGGGGGAATTAGATTATATTGGGGCAGACAGATCAGACAGGGGTCAGTCCTTATTGGTGGGTGAAATGGGGAAAGATGGGGGGAGGGCTATGGCAGGTGATAAGAAGGTTCCCATGTTACAAACAACCATTGGCATTGGTACCATTTGTATGAAAATAAAACATATGCAAAATATGTGTGTACAAGGTGTTAATGCATTAAAGTGTTTGTTCACCAATGCTACAAGTCTACCAAGCAAAATAGGTGAGTTGGAAGCTTTGGTGTATGAAGAGAGCTATAATTTAATTGGTACTGCTGAATCTAGGCTTCATTCGTCACGTGACTGGGTCATTAATATTCCTGGCTATGTTCTCTTTCGGAGAGACAGGGTAAAACGAAAAAGGTGATAGTGTCTGTCTCTATGTGAGAAGTGATCTCAGAGCAAGTTTGAAAGAGAATCTAGTTGATGGAGAGTGTGATGAGGCTGAAGCATTACGGGTGGAGCTGCACATGGAGGTGTGTAGTACAAAGGTAATCGTTTGATTTTGTTATAGGCCTCCCAGTGTTAATGAGGTGGTGGAGACTCAGCTCCTTGCAAAGATCAAAAGGACTGCAAGGGTTGGGAGAGTGAAAATAATGGGGGATTTTAACTACCCAGAAACTGACTGGAGTAATTCCACTGTAGGAACAGTTAAAGGGCAAACATTTATAAACTTACTACAAGACAGTTCATAGAGGCTCCTACTAGGAATGATGCTCTGCTGGAGCTGGTAATCTCAAACCATGCAGAACGTATTACTAATGTCCATATAAAAGAACATCTGGGTAGAAGTGACCATAACATGATTTTATTGTTAGCTGTAAACACTAAGCACATACGGGAAAAATAAAAACACTCAACTTTAAGAGAGCTAATTGTCCAAGGCTGAGATCTGCGCTCCAAGACTTAGACTGGGGGGGAATATTGGTATCGATGAACACAACACAGAAATGGGAGTTCTTGAAAAAGACCATATGTGAACACACTGCAAAATATATTCCCATATGGTTTAAATACACAACTCAACTTTAGGGTTTTCTTGAATTGAGTAATTTGTAACAATTTGCTGGATTTAATATGTCCACATTGCTATCTGACAATGTGGGAATATATTTTGATTTAAAATTCATTTTGAACACTATCTTGAGAAATTCTATTTTTGAATTGGGCCTTTTCCCTAATGTTCTTTAACAATCATATGTCTTTCTATGTGGTTTTGATTTTAATGTAGTGATGTTTTTTCAACACAAGAGGGCTACGTAAATGGTCTAAAGCGCA
This sequence comes from Staurois parvus, assembly GCF_062004578.1. Lineage (NCBI taxonomy): Eukaryota > Metazoa > Chordata > Amphibia > Anura > Ranidae > Staurois > Staurois parvus. The sequence goes on from NW_028318295.1 coordinate 4,651,198, forward strand.
ATTAAGGCACTATATAAGGCAATAGATGTGTAGTCCCCTCCCAGTTCTGATGAAGTCTGCGATGATTGGCGGATGAAACGCATCAACGTAATGACATCATCACGCTCGGCATCTTCATAGGGTGTGATATCCACAAGGAGGGAAGAAGCACGAGATGCAGCTCCATCTGGGATAAGCACGAGGCACAACAGAATATGATGAGGCAACCGTTATAAGGAGTCTTTTGTGGGCGATTTAAGAGACACAGCTCACTTCCACCGGTGGCAAGTAATACTCTGTTTGGCTGAGTCACTTTAGACCGCAATTTCTTAACAGGATTATATCCCAATGCCTGCTGCTGTTTGCCTTAAGCCCTAGTATGAAGGAAATTTTTGGACTCTAGCTGGTATATATATTATACTATGTTTTAAACGGTTAGTGATATGGGATACTAGTCTCATATACACCTACAGGAACTGCACCATTTCTCTAATAAGAGCAATTTTTGGAAACCCTATTTGGTTATTTACACTACGGTACTTAGATGCCCGCATGATTTTTTGGATTATCTACATAGACTACCTGGATCTCCACCCCCCTATTCATAGCATAGGAATTTTTAGTCACTAATCCAGTGAGAGGGTATTATCCTGATCTCTTCTATGGTAATACATCATATTTTCATTTTATTTTAAGTATCACTGAAATCCTATGTTTATTATTCACATTTATTCACTTTTAGAATCATTTACTACTATGGATTCATTTCCAATTGGGGTGGTTACCCAGGAAGGTTTCACATCTTTACATATTCATGATGGCACAGCCCTATAGAAGGTAAAGGAAAGCCATACTAGGTTATCTGAGTATGTGCATCCTGTTTTATGTATGACTAGTGATTATCCCATGTTTCCCCTGCATTCATCATTTTTTTCCCTGATTTGATCCCTAGGAGTTCATCCAGTCTTACTGTGTTATTCTTAAAGGAACAGCCTAAGAAGAATTCTCTTCACTAGGATGTACTATATGGAACTTTACCTTTGATGTATGCAGAAAGGAAACTCCATTGCCTCATATGGATCCATTCTTGCCCATACAGCCAGTTTTGAAGACGCCGAACGGTTTCTTTTATTTTAATCCTCTGATTTTACTATGATTGCAACATGTTCACCATGTTAATGTCAACCTTCCTATGATCTATGTGATCCAATAAACATAATATTGCATTGAGTTTTTGTAGCAATATTACTCTGCATGGGATTTTAAGAAACCACTTTGCAGGCGGTTATGCACTACACCCTGTTCCAAATTATTATGCAAATTCTATTTAAATGTCACAAAGATTAAATATTTTGTTTTTCAGTTTAACTCATGGATGGCATTGTGTCTCAGGGCTCTCTTGATCACTGAAAACAATTAGATTGGCAGGTGAGCCCAATTTAAGGAAAAACTACTAAAGGAGGGTGTTCCACATTATTAAGCAGAGCACCATTTTCAAGCAATATGGGGAAGAAAAAGGATCTCTCTGCTGCCGGAAAGAGTGAAATAGTTCAATGCCTTAGATGAGGTATGAAAACATTAGATATTTCACGAAAGCTTAAGCGTGATCATCGCACTATTAAGAGATTTGTGGCTGATTCAGAGCACAGACGGGTTTGTGCAGATAAAGGCACATTGAGGTAGGGCAGCACAGTGGCTAAATGGTTAGCACTTCCACCTGGCAGTACTAGGGTCGTTGGTTCGAATCCCAACCACGGCACCTCCTGCCTGGAGTTTGCATGTTCTCCCTGTGCCTGTGTGGGTTTCCTCCGGGTACTCCGGTTTCCTCCCACACTCCAAAGACATGCTGGTAGGTGAATTGGATCCTGTCTAAATTGTCCCTAGTATGTGTATGTATGAATGTAAGCTAGGGACCTTAGATTGTACACTCCTTGGGGGTTAGGGACTGATGTGAATGTACAATATATATGTTAAGCGCTGCGTAAATTGACAGCGCTATGTAAGTACCTGAAATAAATAAATAAATTGAGGAAGATTTCTGCCAGATCCATGCATCAGATCAAGAGAGCAGCTGCTAAAATACCATTACATAGCAGCAAACAGATATTTGAAGCTGCTGGTGCCTCTGGAGTCCCACGGACATCAAGGTGTAGAGTCCTCCAGAGTCTTGCAACTGTGCATAAACCTTCTATTTGTTCGCCACTAACCAATGCTCACCAGCAGAAACGGCTGCATTGGGCAAAAAAATACATGAAGACTAATTTTCAAACAGTCCTGTTCACTGATGAGTGCCGTGCAACCCTGGATGGTCCAGATGGATGGAATAGTGGATGGTTGGTAGACGGCCACCCTGTTCCAACAAGGCTGCGACGTCAGCAAGGCGGTGGTGGAGTCATGTTTTGGGCCAGAATCATGGGAACAGAGCTGGTCGGCCCCTTTAGGGTCCCCTAAGGTGTAAAGATGACCTCTGCAAAGTATGTGGAGTTTATGACTGACTACTTTCTTCCCTGGTACAGAAGGAAGAACTATGCTTTCCGTAATAAAATCATCTTCATGCATTATTTGCATAATAATTTGGAACAGGGTGTAGTCTACTGCCATTTTTTCTGTGTTCAAATAATAGAGAGCAAGACCCTGCCTGTCGGAATGATGTAGGAGCGCTGACATCACCTGACTTCTCCCTCACGCATATTGTCACACACCATGTGACTTCATCAGAGCTACGGGCATTGGCTGTACTGAAATTGGGTGCCACTTGTGAAGGTCCAGTGGTGATTCATAAGGGGAAGAGTGCACAGAGGAGCAAGTTATGTGTTACCCCCATAATAGGAGAAAAGCTTTGTTTGACCTGTGTCCACATAAAGGTCCATACGAGAAGGTGAGAGTCGACCTGGAAGTCTATGTTCACTATGGTGGTTCACATGTATTGAAGATTTACAGCACTGGAATTTTGGGTGCAATCACCAGCAGGAAAATTTTTCACTTATTTGGATTTTTTTTTAGAAAATTATTAAATACCTTCTTCAGCTCTGTGTATACAAAGAAGAAAGGGAGAGCTCTTGTCCATAATGAGCATGGTATTGACACAGCCCCAGATGATCCACATTGGGTCACAACTGATTATGATTCAGAAATATTTAGACAGAATAAAGGTGAATAAAGCACCTGGACCAGATGGCATACACCCATGGGTCCTTAAAGAATTGAGCTCTGTCATTTCAAAACTTTCATTGTTTCTCATTTTTAGGAACTCTTTAATGACTGGCATAGTACCTCTGGATTGGCATAAGTCCAATGTGGTGCCTATATTTAAAAAGGGGTCAAAATCTTTACCAAGTAATTATAGACCTGTTATTTTAACTTCTATAGTTGGGAAGATGCTGGAGAGTTTAATAAAAGACCACATAGATGAATTCTTGCTGGAAAAAAATATTTTAAGCAACAGACAGCATGGATTCATGAAAGACAGAAGTTGTCAAACAAATCTGATTTCTTTTTATGAGGAGGTGAGAAAAACCTTGGACAGGGGTGGCGGTGGATGTGGTATACTTGGATTTTGCAAAAGCGTTTGACACAGTTCCCCACACACGGCTAATGTGTAAGGTAAAGTCTACTGGCTTGGAAAAATCTGTATGTAAATGGATAGAAAACTGGCAAAAAGATCGTATTCAAAGAGTAGTGGTTAATGATTCATACTCTGAATGGTCTAGGGTTGTCAGTGGTGTACCCCAAGGTTCAGTGTTGGGACCCTTACTTTTTAATATATTTATAAACGATATAGGGTCTGGGATTAAAAATCCCATTTCAGTCTTTGCAGATGACACCAAGCTGTGCAGTGGAATAATGTCCTTACAGGATGTCTCCAGCTTAAAAGCTGACCTCAATGCACTGTTTAATTGGGCAACTATGTGGTAAATGAGGTTTCATGTTGATAAATGTAAGGTTATACACTTGGGAACTAAGAATATGCATGCATCATACATACTAGGGGGGGAGTACAACTGGGGGAATCAATGGTAGAGAAGGATCTGGGAGTTCTGGTAGATCACAAGCTTAATAATGACATGCAATGCCAAGCTGCAGTTTCTAAAGCGAGCAAAATCCTCTCTTGTATTAAAAGAGGTACAGACTCCAGAGAGAGTAATATCATTTTACCCCTGTACAAATCATTAGTAAGACCTCATCTGGAATATGCAGTTCAGTTTTTGGCACCAGTTCACAAAAACGTAATTCACAAGAGAGGAAAGGTTTCTTCACAGTTAGAGCTGTGAAAATGTGGAATAGACTCCCTCAAGAGTTGGTTCTGGTCAGCTAAGTCGTTTGCTTTAACAAGGCCTGGATTCTTTCCTAGATACACATAATATAACTGGATACTAACATTTATAGGAAAAGTTGATCCAGGGAATGTCTAATTGCCTCTCGGGGGATCAGGAAGGATTTTTTTTCCCCTGCAGGAGCAAATTGGGTCATGCTTTGCTGTTTTTTTTGCCTTCCTCTGGAACAACTGTGGGTATAGGATTATAACTTTTTTTAATTTTTTTTATGTTTGAACTAGATGAACTTTTCTCTTTTTTCAGCCAGACTAACTATGTAACTATGTAAAGGGTATGTCAAGGCAAAATAATAAAAAGGAGGGTGATATACGTTTGACAATTTGTTTTAGGTCTTGAAAAAAGAATTGGGTGGGGACAACTATACAAGGTGTAGTTGTTGCAGACTCATCACCTAAAATTGATACAATTAAAAGCTTCTGCTCTGCCCTACAGCAGAAATATATATATATACCTGATTTGGCAGTTCCGGGTAGGGACGTGGCCTTAACTGTCAATCACCAGGGGTCTCGACCAGTGACTCCCCGTCGGCACCCGGCGATCTCCGAGGATTTCCAACGGGGGAGAGACCGGTATGTGAACAATACAGATCTCTCCCCTGTCAGCACCTGCACACTGCTTTGTATGGCTCTGCATAGAAGAGCCATACAAAGCAATGTGCCTACACTGAAGTCAAGTCCTTGATGCAATGATTCCAGTGAATAAACAAAAGTGCTCAGTGCAATAAATAGCTGCATCCACAATTAATATGAACCACAGTCCTCAGTAGAGCGAGTCCATGCTTTTGGTCCAGCGGCCATCTTTGTAAGTGCTGCCACAGTTTTCTTAATTCCATGTGGAGTGTATTTGTTTGTAACGATTTTAATAAATACTACTCTTGGGCTCTGTGTGGTGCGTTCTTTTTTTCAGGACACACTACTGAAGGCCACGTACCAGCTCTGAGAGGAGGAGATGTACATATCTTGGAGGAGCTTTTATTACAATCCTTTTTGACCTTAGTTCTGGTGAGTGAGTGCATAGTGGTGAAGGATTTCACGAATGTCTCTTTTCCACATTGGGATGTCACTTCAATCTACTTAGGACTGCGGTTCATATTAATTGTGGGTGCAGCCATTTATTTCACTGAGCACTTCTGTTTGTGCACAGGAATCATTACATCAAGGACTTCTTTTATTCATTTGAACTGTTTATTGAGTCACCATTATCAGTGATTGCACGTATGATATATATTTTTTGTATATCCATTGTCTTGATGTGTAGTAACATTCATTGGCTATTGTATCATGTTTCATCTTTATTTGCTGATTGGTTTTTAGTTTTTAGGTAGACACACCCATTTTTTTATATAGTGCAGCACTTTTGTTTGATACAATTAATTTACATGTATTGGGATTTTTTTTTTAGCAAAGACATGTAGCAGAATACATTTTGGCCTAAATTTATGACAAATTTAGATTTTTTTAATTTTTTACTGGACATGTTTAATAGCAAAAAGTCAAAAAAATATATATATTTTTTCATTGTTGGCCTTTTTTTGTTTATAGCACTACAAATAAAAAATGCACAGGCAATCAAATACCACAAAAAGATAGCTCTATTTATGGGAAAAAAAGGATGTAAATTTCATTCGGGTGCAGTGTTGCATGACTGCGCAATTGTCAGTTAAAGTAACGCAGCGCCATATCATGAAAAATGGCCTGGTAAGGAAGGGGGGTAAATCCTCAGGAGGGCAAGTGGTTAATAAACAGTTTGTTCACATACTATATTATAGCAATATAGTAAATTATACTTATTAAGAAAATGCATTTAATGACAACAGCAGCTATGGATATGACAGTTAACAACATTCCAGTGCCACCTATAGACAATACACAAGTTGGGACATTAATAAAAGTTGTGCCAGCAGCAACAAGAACATGTCATGTGCATGGTTTATGTAACAAAGTTACTTTATTTGAACCCACTGGCTGACATGGTTTACTTACTATTACTTACACACTATTACCTCCCTCTCTTAATGTTTAAATCTGTCTACCGTAATTGCCAACTATGGTGCTTAATTTGTATGGCAATTATTGTATTGTATGATTATTTATTGATTCCCCCCCCCCGCATACAATACAAGCATGTTATGATCACAAGTTGCTAACCATTGCAGAAGTATACCACTGGTTATGATTCATCCAGTTAAAACTAGACATGTTTTCTCAGCTGATCAGTATTTCATTCAGTGCAGACAGAGAGTGCCCTATCAACAAATCTAATTAAAGATACCACTGCCAAGTTGCGATCATCAAATGATTGCATTAAAAATAATGAAAACAGAGAAATATTATAATCACATTGTCACTCCTAAATAAAAATTAGAGAATTATTTTTTCGCACTAAGATTCATGGCCAGGATAATTTTTAGGTGGGTATTTTTACTTGACTTAACAAATGGGACCTCCTGCTGTAATGTTTCTATAAATATATCTTGTCACTTGTCTGGCTCTGAGATAAATGTGCTTCCAACCATTCTATTCCAATACTGGCCATTAACTTCTGACCTGTAAAGGTGTTGTTTTTTACCTCAAGATTTTCACAGTAAAATAAACAGTCTTTAGAAATAGGTACTTCACTTCAGTCTTAGTAAGGATGCAAATAGGACAAGCTCCAGTGATTCTCTGACAGAGTGCATTGCCTATGAAATGAGAATATGTCTATCAAAGAGAAAATGCAAACAAACGGCCTTTATATAGGAATTAACAACTAAAATGGATGCTTTGGGTGGCAATCAAACTCAAATAGACTTGAAACCATTTTCATTCTAAAACATTGATGTTTGCATGATCTGCTTATGAGGTCCCCATGTGAACATTGGGCATGATTTAATAAACTGTAAAGTGAGGTGAAATGAACATTACTTTATCTAAGAAACAGGTATTTAATGGGCCCTTAACTCCTGAAGGGAAACTATAGTATATTTTAGTGAGTGCACACATTTTTTAGTTATTATACGTTTTTAACTAGAAATGATTGTTGATGTGACCTTAGCACATATAGTGTATTTACAGTAAAAGCCCAATGTCTTCTTGAGCTATAGGTTTCCAAATCTGTTGCCCAGCAGAAGTTAAAATAGAATACATTTTGCTCAGCAGTAGTTAAAATAGAATAAGCAGCTTCCCCTGCAATACTCACCCTTTCAACATGGCTGCCCCCCTCCACCCCTCCCCAGGTTTATTGTTCACATCTCCATGACCGGCTCTCTTCTGGGTTAAACATTTGCTTAGCATCATTCAACCCTTTACTTGTGAGCCTCAAGTGTCATGGATATACTCTCTGGGTGCAGGCACAATCTGTGCTCTATTACTATAAGCAGAGTTCAGACCCCTTCAGTCTCCCCTAAAAGACCCCTGAAGCTGTCACTTGCAGTATGCTATCACAAATGTGGCTGAAAGCTCCCGTGTGCTGGCAATAAAGTTGAATTAACAAAAAAAAGAAGAAGAAAGTAGCATTCCAAAAATGAAAGCCTAAAGCAATATTAACCACTTCCCGCACACCATATAAGTTAATGACGGGCGCAAGGTGGTTCTCTCATTCTGGGAGGACGTCATATGACATCCTCCTACTCTAACTGCGTGTGCACGGCTCCAGGGGCACGCAGCGTGGCGAAAGGTAGTGAGCTGTGTCCCTCGCACTGATCAATGGAAAGAGCCGAAGACGTCGGCTTGGTCATGTGTCCAATCCCAGCTGACCACATGTAAATAAGGAAATGCTGTTTATCAGCATTTCTCTCCTCACTTGAGAGGAGAGCCAGTAATTGGCATTACTCAGAGGGGACATGTACATTGATCATCAGGGCACTGATGATCAGTGTGCCCTGATGATCAATGTAGCCCCAGCAGTGCCACCTGTCAGTGTCCATCAATGCCAGCTGTCAGTGATCATGAATGCCACCTCCCAGTGCCCATCAGTGCCACATCAATGCCACATATGAGTGCCTACCAGTGCACATCAATGCCACATATCAGTGCCCATCTGAGCTGCCTTTCAGTGCCACCTATCAGGGCCAGCTATCAGTGCTGCCAATCAGTGCCGCCTATCAGTGCCCGTCAGTGCTACCTATCAGTGCCGCCTAACAGTGCCAGTCAGTGCCACCTAACAGTGCCAGTCAATGCCGCCTATCAGTGCTTCCTATCAGTGCCATATATGAGTGCTGCCTTTCAGTGCCCAGCAGTGCCATCTACCAATAAATAATATAAAATGCAGCTCTAAAAAATAATAATTAGGTGCTAAAAAGCACTAGATAATGTGACCATAAGTGTCGTCCAATTGGTGACGAAAAAAATAGTGAATGGATAATCAACACATATACTGAATCACATAATCGTGAAATGACAAATAGTGCTAGGAAGAAAACAATATATATTATGACAATCCAAGCTATTGTATAGGTGAAACTCGAAAATTTTGAATATCGTGCAAATGTTCATTTATTTCAGTAATGCAACTTAAAAGGTGAAACTAATATATGAGATAGACTCATTACATGCAAAACAAGATAGTTCAAGCCGTGATTTGTCATAATTGTGATGATTATGGCTTACAGCTCATGAAAACCCCAAATCCACAATCTCAGAAAATTAGAATATTGCATGCAATCAATAAAACAAGGATTTTACATGGAACAATATCGGACCTCTGAAAAGTATAAGCATGGATATGTATTCAGTACTTGGTTTGGGCCCCTTTTGCAGCAATTACTGCCTCAATGCAGCGTGGCATGGAAGCTATCAGCCTGTGGCACTGCTGAAGTGTTGTGGAAGACCAGGATGCTTCAATAGCGGCCTTCAGCTCTTCTGCATTGTTCGATCTCATGTCTCTCATCTTTCTCTTGGCAATGCCCCATAAATTCTCTATGGGGTTCAGGTCAGGCGAGTTTGCTGGCCAATCAAGCACAGTAATCCCATGGTCATTGAACCAGGTTTTGGTGCTTTTGGCAGTGTGGACAGGTGCCAAGTCCTGCTGGAAAATGAAGTCAGCATCCCCATAAAGCTCGTCTGTGGAAGGAAGCATGAAGTGCTCCAAAATCTCCTGGTAGAGGGCTGCGTTGACTCTGGACTTAATGAAGCACAGTGGACCAACACCAGCAGATGACATGGCTCCCCAAATCAACACAGACTGTGGAAACTTCACACTGGACTTCAAGCATCTTGCAGTGTGTGCCTCTCCATTCTTCCTCCATACTCTGGGTCCTTGGTTTCCAAATGAGATGCAAAAGTTGCTCTCATCAGAAAAGATGACTTTGGACCACTGAGCAACAGACCAGGTCTGTTTTTCTTTAGCCCAGGTAAGACGCTTCTGACATTCTTAGTTGTTCAGGAGCGGCTTGACAAGAGGAATACGACATTTGAAGCCCATGTCCAGGATCCATCTCTGTGTAGTGGCTCTTGATGAAATGACTCCAGCCTCAGTCCACTCCGTGTGAAAGTTCCCAACACTTTTGAATGGCCGTTTCCTGACAATCCTCTCCAGACTGCGGTCATCCCTACTGCTTGTGCACATTTTTCTTCCACACTTTTCCCTTTCACATAACATTCTATTAATGTGCTTTGATACAGCACTTTGGGAACATCCAACTTCTTTTGCAATTACCTTTTGAGGCTTTCCCTCCTTATGGAGGGTGTCAATGATGGTTTTCTGCACAACTGTCAGGTCAGCAGTCTTTCCCATGATTGTGATTCCTATTGAACCAGACTGAGAGACCATTTAAAGGCTCAGGAACCCTTTGCAGCTGTTATGGCTTAATTAGCTGATTAGAGTGGGACACTTTGAGCCTAGAATATTGCACCTTTTCACAATATTCTAATTTTCTGAGATTGTGGATTTTGGGTTTTCATGAGCTGTAAGCCATAATCATCACAATTATGACAAATCACAGCTTGAACTATCTTGCTTTGCATGTAATGAATCTATCTCATATATTAGTTTCACCTTTTAAGTTGCATTACTGAAATAAATGAACTTTTGCACGATATTCTCATTTTTTGAGTTTCACCTGTATGGTAAATAGAAAATCTTGAGATACAAGCAGCCAATAGAATAAATGCATCAAATAATGGTGCTCGTGACTTCCCTGGTAGGGAATGAAGTGTGCTTGCACTCACTGGAAGCACAATTTTAATACACATTATTATTATTATACAGGATTTATATAGCACCAACAGTTTGCTCAGCGCTTTACAATATAACAGGAGACAATACAGCAACAATACAGTTCAATACAAGAAGGAGATGAGGGCCCTGCTGCTTGAAGCTTACAATATAGAAGGGAGGGGCTAGTGGGACAAAAGGTAGTAACTGTGGGGGATGGACTGGTTGGAAGAGTAGAGGATTCCATTATTAGCTGAGGGCAGGATAGGCTTCCCTGAAGAGATAGGTTTTCAGAGATCGCCTAAAAGTGAGCAGAGTAGGCGACAGTCTGATAAATTGGGGTAGAGAGTTCCAGAGGATGGGGAAAGCTCTGGAGAAGTCCTGGAGATGAGCATGGGAGGAGGAGACAAGGGAGCTAGAGAGTAAGAGGTCTTGCGAGGAGCGGAGAGTATGGTTTGGATGATATTTAGAGACAAGATCGGTGATGTAATTTGGGGCTGAGCTATAAATGGCTTTATACGTTATTGTTAATGTTTTGAATTTTATCCATTGGGCAATGGGAAGCCAGTGGAGGGATTGGCAGAGAGGGGTGGCAGATATGGAACTGTTAGTAAGGTGGATGAGTTTGGCAGCAGCATTCATGATAGACTGAAGAGGGGATAGCCTGCAATTAGGTAGGCCAATGAGGAGGGAGTTACAATAGTCAAGGCGAGATATACCAAGGGAGTGGATAAGTTGCTTAGTGGTTTCAGAGGTTAGGAACGGGTATATCTTGGAGATGTTGTGGAGGTGAAGTCTACACGATTTGGACAGTGATTGGATTTGGGGCTGAAAGGACAGATGGGAGTCTAGGATTACACCTAGTACCCTGGCATGAGGGGAGGGACTGATGATTGTGTTATTAATCTTGATGGAGAAGTTAGGGAAGGGGGCACAGGCTGGAGGGAATACTAAGAGCTCAGTTTTGGAAAGATTGAGTTTGAGGAAGTGGAGTGATATCCATGCTGATATGTCACTTAGTATGTTAGTAATGCGAGTGTAGACTGAAGGGGTGAGGTGAGGGGTAGAAAGATAGATTTGTGTGTCATCAGCACAGAGATGGTACTTAAAGCTATGGGAGTTTATCAAGTGACCAAGGGAGGAGGTGTAGGTGGAGAAGAGAAGGGGTCCAAGGACAGAACCTTGAGGGACCCCTACAGAAAGAGGGAGTGAAGAGGAGGAGGCAGCGTTATAGGTAACACTGAAGGAGCGCTGCGATAGGTAGGAGGAGAACCAGGAGAGAGCAGAGTCTCTGAGGCCAAGAAAGTGAAGTTTTTTGAGGAGGAGGGGATGGTCAACCGTATCAAAAGCCGCAGAGAGGTCAAGTAGTAAGAGTATGTAGTAGTGGCCAATGGTTTTAGCAGTTAGTAGATCATTAGTGAGTTTTAGTAGGGCAGTTTCAGTGGAGTGTAGTGAGTGAAAGCCAGACTGTAAAGGGTCAAGAAGGTTGTTGTCAGTGAGGTAGGAGCTCAGGCGATTGTAGACTAAGCGTTCTAGGAGTTTAGAGGTAAATGGCAGCAGGGAGATGGGTCTTAAGTTGTTCAGGTTGGTGGGGTCCAGGGAGGGCTTTTTAAGTATGGGAGTGATGTGCGCATGCTATAGAGGGGAGGGGAAAGCACCAGTAGAGAGGGAAAGATTGAAGATGTGAATGAGAGAGCATAGGATGGAAGAAGAGGGTGACTGTAATAGTTGTGAGGGGACAGGATCCAGGGGGCAGGTAGTGAGATGGGCTTCTGAGAAAACCTTAGTGACCTCTTCGGTAGTAGCAAGGTCAAAAGAGGAAAGTGTTGAGGGAGGCTTAGTATAAGGTATGCTAAGTGTGATGGATGTCTGTGCAGTGGCGATCCCCCTACGAATTTCATCAATCTTGTTTTTTAAATGATTTGCAATCTCGTGAGCAGTGAGTGAGGTACTGGGTGGAGGTGGAGGAAGTAGAGAGTTAGAAGAAGAGAAGAGACGAGGACTGGATGACAAGGTATTAATAAGAGTGACAAAGTAGGCTTGTTTAGCAGCATGAAGGGAGGAATTGTATGTTAAGAAAGCAGATTTATATCGGGTGAATGCTTGTTGAGATTTGGTTTTACACCACAATCACTCCAGCGCACGACTATGTCGTTTAAGATTTCTGGTGTCGTCAGTCTGCCAAGGTTGTCATGGTCGGGGCCTGATACTTTGTGCTGTTAGAGGAGCAAGTGAGTCTAATGTGGATGAAAGCGAACTGTTGTAGACAGCAGTGGCCAGGTCAGGGCGGGACAGGGGAGAGATTCTGTCATAGAGTTGGTCAGTTGCAGAGTGGAAAGGAGCAGGGTTCAAGTTGTGAAGGTTTCTGTGGGTAATTGTTTGCTGCTTGGAGGGATAGGTGTTTGAAGACGAGGACACTGTGAAGGTGATGAGATTGTGATCAGAGAGAGGAAAGGGGGTGTTTGTAAGGTTGTAGGGAGTGCAAAGATGGGAGAAAACAAGGTCTAATGTATTCCCATCAGAGTGAGTGGAGGACTGTATACATTGTGCTAATGCAAAAGATGAGGTTAGGTTGAAGAGTTGGGATGTAGCTGGGTTGTTGACATTAATGGGGATGTTAAAATATCAGAGAATGATAGTGGGTAGTTCAGAGGAGAGAAAGTAGGGTAGCCAGGCGGAGAAATCCTCAAGAAAGCAGGACACCGGTCCAGGAGGCCGATAGATCACTGCAGTCCTCAGAGAAATGGGAGAAAACAGCCGGATGCAGTGAGTCTTGAAAGAAGAGAAGGAAAGAGAGGGAGGGTTAGGGAGGACTTGAAAGGTGCTCAGTGGGGATAGAAGCAAACCAACTCCACCACCTTTCTGACCACTGGGTCTGGGTGAGTGGGTCCAGAGGAGGCCTCCATAGGAAAGTGCTGCTGGAGAAGCAGAATCTGCTGCTTGAAGCCAGGTTTCTGTGATTGCTAGTAGGTTAAGGGAGCGGGAGACAAAAAGGTCATGGACAGAGGTGAGCTTATTACAGACAAAGCGGGCATTCCATAGCACACATGAAAAAGGGAGGGTGGTTTTTGGGAGCATGGGGACTGATATTAAATTGAAGGAGTTATGGCTATTCCTGGAAGAAAGAGGATGCCTGGTGTGTGGGTGAAATACTGGAGGACCAGGGTTTGGGGAGATATCCCCAGAGGTTAGGAGAAGAAGGGTGAGGAAAGTAAGATGGGAGCGGGATGTACACGAGTGTACATGCCTTCCAGTCCTGGTGTTTGGGTCAGCAGGAGAGTGAAGTATCAGCAGGAGGTGATGAGAGCAATAGTAGGGATATGGTAGCAGTAAGGGTGAGGTGTACAAGTTTTGGGGGAAAAGAGGGGTAAAGAAGTGAGATTTTGGGAACGCAGGATAGTAATATGAAAAGGAGGAGTGGAGGGGACATATTAAAAGGTACACGGAGTGGGACTCAGACTTGTAAGAGATGTTTCCCAGGGTCTTTGCTTGCAGTCTGTCCAGCATGCAGTAGAGTTTCTTGTTGTTGTATCTTCCTGCTGCTTGAGTTATCCTGCTTTAGTTAAACTGCTGTGTTCAACTGCTTCTTAGCACTCTATCAAAACAGCACTCATGCAGAAAGGCACTGGTGGTCATCAGGGCACTGGCGGGGATAGGGGGCTCCACTGGTACACACTGCACACAGGAAAGGCACTCCAGACCTCACAGCTCGGAACCTCTCAGCATACAGGGACAGCTCCTTCTATGTACTTTCACCCGGAATTGCCAAAACAATGTGTATCCACCTTAGATGGCTCAAAAATAAGCCACCAGACAAAAGTGCTTGAATAGTGTAGTATTCCAGCCAAAAATAAACACCAGTTCAGTGATAGAGAAATTCAGCATCCAAGATGGCCACTGGCTTGAACATGCGGCCTCGGCGGTGTGACGTCAACGCGCCAGGCTCCTACTCTGTTTCGTGCAAAAGCATGTTGTCAAAGGGATCACCTATCAGTGCCCATCAGTGCAGCCTATCAGTACCTATCAGTGCAGCCTATCAGTGCCCATCACTGTAGCCTGATTAGCACACATCAGTGAAGGAGAAAAATCACTTATTTACAAAATTTTATAACAAAACCTAAGAAAAAACTTTTTTTTTCAAAATTTTCAGTTGTTTTTGGTTTTTTTAGCAAAAAATAAAAAACCCAGAGGTGATTAAATACTACCAAAAGAAAGCTCTATCTGTCTCAAAAAAATACTACCAAAAGAAAGCTCTATCTGTCTCAAAAAAATGATAAAAATTTCATATGAGTACAGTGTTGCATGACCGCACAATTGTCATTCAAATTGTGACAGCGCTGAAAGCTGAAAATTGGCCTGGGCAGGAAGGGGGTATAAGTGCCCTGTAGGCTAGTGGTTAAACCCAAAACCAAAAATGTAATATATTGCAGTTTACCAATCATTAGGCGTGGTGGCTGCATCAGTTTTCTTTTCTTAGGTTTTTTCCTCTCTGTTATCACCTGGTGATTTGACCAGTGACACACCTTCTGTATTGCAGTGTCCTCTCTATGGATGAAGGAGCATAGGGGGCACATTTGGACAGAAGCATTGTCAGTGTGGGGGGAGAGGAGTGTTAGATGTACTAGTAGATTTAAATACATTAACACGTTGAAGCTAAACTTCAGCTAAGCTGCAATAAATGTTTGCTTTTACATTTAATAGTGCTTTAATAAAATAATACATAAAATAATAAAATTAGGTAATTTTCACTATTATTTTTCAGCTATGTGTACCTTTCTCTTCCTTCAATACACTAGCCAAAGCAAGACACCATGTGCTTGTAAATTGTATCTGGTTCAGGACCACTTAGTTTTCCAAAGCTGAACATTCATACTCAAGCTAATAAAGTACTGTTTACAAGCATACAAAGACATTTACAAACATTCTAGGAACAGATGATTAGGGTTATAGAACTGAATAAAATTTGCTGAGTAATGAATTTGTTATAATATTTGAATTATAGTATATAATTATGATATGGCATAAAATCTATATTTATAATGAAAATGTTGCAACTTATACATTTCTATATATTATATGTTTCTATATTCTGCATTTATTGTACTTGTGTCAAAACATACTGTATACCTACTGTATATGGTTATTCACTATGTGATCATCATATTTCATTTATAGTGTAAACAATATATTTTAATTGGGTAACATTTTTAAACTCATTTCCTAAATGTAATGTTTATAAATATTCAAGATTCTACACTTTGTGTGCATTCATGTGTGCCCATTATGATGCTCTTGGAGGAGCTCACAGTTACCCAATTAGGGTGGAACCCAATTAAAGTGTAACTTCATCTAAAACGGGAAGTTCGACTCATCCGCAAGTTCCACTCATTCTCCTCCTCCCCATTCAAGTCACACAGCCAAGGAGGCTGCAAAACCAGTATGTGAGCACAGCCTGTCTCACGCATGCGCAGTGGGGAACCAGCTGTGATACCACAGGAAGTCACAGCTGTCTTCCCCAGCCAATGTGGCAGTGCTAGAGACCAGGCAAAAAATCAGCCCAGATAAAGATAGCCTTGTTCTCCTAGATTGGTAAGTGTCTATTTACTAAAAGTCAGAAGGTACAGTATTTGTTGCTGCTGACTTTTTTTTTTAAATGTTGAAGTTCTTCTTTACATTTAATAAATTCTGCTCTTTATGTTTTTCTCAAACTCCTAAGTAAACAATGCAAAATATAAATGTATCTTCTGGTAATTATGTGTTATGAATCCTTCACTCACAGGACCAAGCGTTCCAGTTAACAAGAAATCATTACACTGCTTACATTTTTTTGCTTGCTAAAAGAGTTATAAAAACAATTTGAAGAGTAAGAGGTTAGTTTTGGGAGAGAAGTAAAAAATAAAAATAAAATCAAAAACAATAACTTTTATTTACAATAATGACTTTCTAAAATGCCACTAGCAAAGAAAGGAAAAAAAGGCAAACTTTCATATCTTTACAGACAGACATCGATAAACTGTCCTGAGGCTGCCCAGGAAGAGTTCGTTATTATTGTTTGAGATATTGCTAGGATGTTACTTTTGTCTAATTTTCCGAGCTCGGATGTGTACATGTCAATGGAGTGGAAAAAACCTCTTCACATCCTTTTTGTACATTAAAGTATATAACATTTAAAGGAGATCGTATTGGTATTGATAATGTAAAGATAATCATTAATTACTGGAGTCTGAATGCTATGTGGATCATAATACATGTCTCTAATTACTATATCATATTCATATTTATATTTGTCCAAGGAATATCTGGACCCTACAAGGATATCAAAGTTCTTATAACTGGATTAGTTCAGTGGTGAACTGTTTTAGTTACTGTTACTCCTCCTTCCCAAGTCATTACACAATTTTTTCAAGAAATCTAATTTTAAAGAAATATAAACTGCACAGACAAGATGTTAAAGTGTTACTAAACCAACAACAGAAAAACCAGTCTATACATGCAGTAAAGCATACTGGTTATGCTCACTGTGAAACCTAAGGGGTTAATTCTCTGCATTGTGTAAAAAGGCTGTTTGATACTCTCTTTTATGATCTTCCCCTTCTTCCATTGTCCCCTAAATATTTCTTGATAGAACATAGGTTTGGAATCACTCTGCACATGCTCAGTTTGGTGTGTATTGCTAGAGAGGTTTTTTTTTTCTTGGGAGAGTGCATGTGATCAGCACAGAGCCAATCAGCACTGTCCAGACAGAGGTCAGGGGTCCTGCATCCTCCTAGAGGAGAAATAAAACTCATCCTACAAGCTTTAACCAGTGCTCTGCTGGACACTGATAGAAGTCACAAAACTGATCCATCTGCTGATGAGAAAAGTTATTTAGCAGTTTATATTTACTATAAACTGTCCATGTTCTGAGTACTATCAGATATAGTGAATGCAGGGTCCAGGGTTTAGTAACACCTTAAGGTTGGGTTGTTTTTCTACTTGCAATAAAAATCCCAGTGCTAAGCTAAGCAGGGATTTCCATTGAGAATGACTTGGCTTTTGCTGCATAAAAGTGGTTGGATTTTACTAAAGGAAAGCCTGTCTTCACTTCAAACATTCAATCATATCCAAAGAAATTAATATGCATCTGCCTATAATTGTATAAAGGGATTACAGGCCTATTTTATATTTTACAAGTGAATATATTGAGAAGTGTCATGTTCAGGCTCAAACCTGTCCAAGCTAGTGGCAGGTTGTGGGTTTTTTTGTATGAGTATACTAGAGCAATCAAATGAAAATGTCTTGTAGGGACACTAGAAGATTCCACTACCTGGAAAAGAACAGGCAGGCCACGGGGATCCAGACAATAAACATGGGAACTAGATGTAGCAATCATGCACACAGAGATGGACGCGGTTCAACCATTTTGGCTCCAACCTCCATCTTGGCAAAGGATCATCCATCTTGTACAAAGATATCTCCCCTCATTCTCCCCCTCCCTCTCTGAGAGTCACAGTGACATTTGGTCGGTGTGTGTGTGTTGGAAGTGTCACAGGCAGGCCAGGGCACAGCAAGGAGCTCCAAGCTATAAACCATCTTTGAGCCAAAATATGAGCTAAGAGAGATTTTGGTTCTAGTTTGGGTCTCCACCCAGACAACCCCTCCCCAAATGAGGCATTGGTCCTTGGCTTCAGAGACACACCCTGCTGGGGGACTACAAAATAGGCTGTCAGGCCTAAGAGTGTAAGAATTCTCCCATTTAACATGAGAACCAACTTGGGAGATGTGCCCTTTTGCTCTGAAACGTGATCTGCTTAACCCAAGGCTGATTGGCAAGTATTTTAACCCTTTAACCTCCTTTCTGTTACCTCTTTGCTGTGCTGTTGTTCTCTGTATATTTATAATAATATTGGTTACATCTTTTTTCTGTAAATATTTTTATTGCACCCTTTTGACCTTTTAGTAATAAATCTTTCTTTCTGAAAGTGTTGAACTGTTTCTATAGCTCGTTAATGCAACTTACGAATTCCTGCCTCTAAAAGAGCGCTACTGTGTTTGTTTAACCCTCTATATAACCTATCTGTGGTGGCAGTGCTATACAGATGATTATCTCAACCATCATAGTGTTATTGCTGATATTGCTGAGTTTTCTCTTTCTCTGTACAAAAAGGAGGTGGTGGCAGTGTGAAGGGTTAATTGCGTAATTAACCTGACCCAGTAACAATCGCATTCAGGCTGCCGATACATCGATTTGTGGTCCATTAGCTGGAAAATCGTTGTGCATGGTGCAGCTGGGCGTGGCATTGTTACGCACGTGACATTGGCTAGTCCTTCGGTCACGAGTTTGGTGAAAAGGTCAGGGGTCTGACGCGCGTTTATCACACTGGATATCAAGAAAAGACTATTCATCCTGTTCTCCTGGAATCCTGCTAGGTATTGATGAGGGGCATGCAAGGACAGCTCCTTCTGGTATGGCTGTACGTGGAGTGTTCTCCATAGTGCATGAAGCCATAACAATGCTCAACATTAATTTAGATACAGCTTCTCTTTGGACCTCTCCCAGGACTTACTGGATGAAGTAATGAAATGCATTTTATTCATTCACCCAATAGGTCCTCTGAGAGATCCTAAGGGGCTCTATCTAAATTAATGCTGAGAATTTCCATGGCTTTTCATGCATATACCTTTTGATTATTTAGGATTGTAAATATTTGGAGTGTGTCATTGTCTCTACTTAGCAATGCTGTGTAGAGGCAGCTCCTCATATACAGTTGTATTTAGCTGCAAATGTGTGAGTAATGGAAACTGGATAGTACCTGTATGTAACTGATATTTCTACCAGTGTTGGCTGTGGATCAATATGTGAAATATAAAAATTGCTGGCTTTTTTCCAACCTTGGGGAGACAATCATAGATTATGTTAGTAACATACAAAGTCACAATCTTAAACCTAAGGAAAGTGTAGAGCTCAAAGACTCATGTTTAATGTTAACGTGTTGCTAAAGCACATGGCCTAAATACAAAGAAATACTTTTAGCTTTGAAACAAAGGTGACTCCCTAGAAGTCAAGGAGCCCTGGGGCGTGGCCACGCCTTGAAGCAGGACATTGGCTGATCTTGGAGCTCCCGCTGCCAACTGATGTTAAGCTTACAGCCAGCTCAGCAGCCCGATCCTACCAGCAGTGATGCCGCGGAAGAAAGGGGACTCAGAGCATCCATCCAACCTGGCTGCAAAAAATCGGAAGGGCAGCATTGTCCCCTTCCTCGCGGGGCTGTGGGTGGGAGATTCAGCCAGCACCATTTTGGAAGAGCCTTCCCCTCCATCCCTGTCTGGAGAACTGCCAGCGATCCCTGGAGAAGACCTGGATCGGAGGCCATGCTGCAGGGTCCCAGTCTCCCTCAACACCCTCCCCTGCTCACACAGGGACATGGCAAAGCCCTGGGCAACAATCCCCGCATCCCCAGGATCCCCGCTGGGACCTGAAACAATATCTTAGTGAACTCCCCACTAAGGTGGATCTAGCAGTTTTTTTCAAACAGATTTAAGATACTTACAAAGCGGGCCTCCAAGAACTCAAAGCTGACACTATGCAGATAGGCTCACGGGTTGAAGTCCTTGAAACACAATAAAGTGAGTCCACAAATGCAATCCTCTCTCTGCAGAATATATCAGATCACCAAGACTGAGGGTTTGCTCTCTCAGCTTGATGATTATGAAAACAGGACCTGCAG
The DNA here is from genome assembly GCF_062004578.1 of Staurois parvus. Taxonomy (NCBI): domain Eukaryota; kingdom Metazoa; phylum Chordata; class Amphibia; order Anura; family Ranidae; genus Staurois; species Staurois parvus. The sequence goes on from NW_028318295.1 coordinate 4,671,350, forward strand.
GAAAAACCTACGGATTCGCGGGCTGCCTACATCCGTTAAAATGGCCACTTTGATTCCAAGTCTGCTATCTGTCTTTACAAAAATTTTGGGAAAAAACCCTGATCTACCTATTTAAATAGAGCATGCGCACAGAGCCCTGGGCCCTGCAAACCTGGACATTACCAAGCCTAGAGATGTGATTTGTAAATTGCTGCGCTACCAGGATAAAGAATCTATCATGAGGGGTATGCGTAAGTGCCCTTGTCTGGAATTTTTGGTATTTTTTCCCTGATTTATCCTGCCACACTCTAGAGCTGAGGAAAACCTTGTGTCCTCTCTTGGATTCTCTCTGCAATGCAGGCGTAACATACCCTTGGGCTTTCCATTCTACTATAGATGGGATCTCGGCCACTCTTCATGACAAAGATGACCTACCACAATTTCTCCAAACTCTTCACCTGTCTGAAGTCGATTTCCTGGATTGGAGGGGCAGAGGGGTCTCTTCTTCTAATCAACCACAAAGGGACTGGCAGGAACCATGTCAGAAGCATAGATGGATCCGTAATCCCCCAGGCTCACCTAACACCAAAGGGAACACTTGAACTTTAGTTCTTGGTTACTGTTAGTTTGGATTGTGCTGGGTCGATTCCAATACCCTCTTCTAAGGTTCATATCCTTTATCTAGTCCTTCTGAGTATATTGTCTGGGTCCCTATACTTTACACCCCCTTTTATTGGGCCATACAGAATGTTCTTTTCATGTTCTCGATAATTGGCTGTGCTATTTGTTTTAAAACTCTATTCCTTTATATTACTGTAGACGGTGGGTAGCTCGGGCTAGAGTTGCCACCTTAGGTATGATTTACACGTTACCCCACTATAGGCTCACCCATTCCATTTTACACGGGGTGTCCACCCTTTTGGGTTGTAGACCACACGCTGCCATTACTCTTTTAGCAGTTACTATCCGCCGAGCAGCCTGTTGTTTACGGTTAGGTTGTATATGGTATTATACTGTATTAGCTGTTTATAGATATTCTTGATTTCTGTTTGCTGCTCTTTCTTTCCTGGTCAATTAATTACTTGCCTCTGGTAAATCCACATTATCCTTTTCAGCTAGGAAACATATTTCCAGATCCTTACAAGACATGCGACTGGTGGACTGTTGGAGAGCCCTTCATGCCAACGATATAAACTTCTCTTATTTTACCCAGGCACATCAGTCATATTCTTGGATTGATCTTCTTCTGATTGATCAACCTCATTTAGATATAGCCCACTCTACCAAGATTCATCCTATTACACTCTCGGATCATGCCCCAATTGAATTAATCCTCCAGCCTGACCTGAGACCCGCCAGCCATGGTCCTGGTGCCTTAATGAAAACCTTTTAGATGATGTTGCGGTAGCTGGCGAGGTACGCAAGGTGCTGCAGCAATATTTTGTAGATACCATGTTTGAGGGGATCAACGAGAGCGTGATTTGGGAGGCTCATAAGGCCGTCATCAGGGGTGCCTTCATCGCTCAGGCTACACATTTAAAGAAACAGTTGAATTCAGACCTAACCAGCTTATTATCCCAGATCTCAGATCTCTCCTATAGAAATTAAAAGAGGTTGGACCCCCAGATAGGGACTCAACTTGCAGACTTGAGGACACAACTGAAACACCTAGACGCCCAGTCCAAACGTAAACTCAGATATTTGGCCCACAAATATAATGATCAAGGACATAAATGTGGGAGACTGTTGGTGATTCTGCCTAAACTACTTTATCTATTTAGAGCACTCCCAGTCCCTGTCTCAAAAACGTTCCTAGATCGCTTTCAGCGGCTGATTAATAATTTTATTTAGCGTAACAAACGTCCCCGTTTTACCTCATCGATTCTGTACTGATCGCAGCGGACAGGGGGCCTTGGTCTTTCCAATTTTTGGCTCTATTACCCGTCAGCCTGTTTTGCACAATTATTACAATGGGCGACTGTTAATTCCCAGATCCCGTGGATCAGATTTGAATCTCAATCTATACGTCGATTTTATTTGCCGGGTATCTTGTGGTCCAATATCCCCCCTCGATCGTTAATTACTTGTAACACTATTGTGGCACATTCATTGACACTTTGGTCTCGATATAAACTTAAACTAAATCTGGTCTCTTATGTTTCCTCAGGTGTATCGTTTTTTGGTGACCCTAATTTCATTACAGCATTTTCTTTTCCACAGGCGTTTCATTGGTGGTATGATAGATCCTTTATTAGGTTGTCTGACTTTTAAAGAGGTGGATCTTATATTACCTTTGAGATGCTGCACGTACTTTTTGATGTTCCGCTATGGCAGTGTTTCTCAACTCCAGTCCTCATGGACCCCCAACAGGTCATGTTTTCAGGATTTCCCTCAGATGAAACAGCTGTGGTAATTACTAAGGCAGTGAAACTGATCAAATCACCTGTGCAAAATAATGGAAATCCTGAAAACATGACCTGTTGGGGGTCCATGAGGACTGGAGTTGAGAAACACTGCGCTACGGGAATATCATCTTTATCGACAGATTAGACATTTTTTTAATTCACACTTTGGCCTCATACCTTCATCTCTGATTTCGTTCTTTGAACGTATTAGCCGTGACTCTCCTAGGGGCAAGGGTCGTATCTCTGATTTGTATCACAAATTCCTGGTCAGTTCCTTTCCCACACCTCCTTTATACAGACAAAAATGGGAAGTGGATAGTGGTATCACCTTTTCGGATGAGGATTGGGACTCCATGGTGGATACCATATGTAAGAGCTCCAGATCCCTTTCTGTCCGTGAGACTGCCCTCAAGGTATTAACCAGATGGTATTATACCCCATCAAGACTACACGTCTTGTACCCACAGACGTCCCCCTTATGTTTCCGTGGCTGCGGCCTTACCGGTACTTTGATACATACATTTTGGGCTTGCCCAACTTTATCCTTGGTGTGGCGCAGGATATCCGAGGTAGTTACTGCACTGGTGGGTACCCCGGTACATCTGACTATACAGTCCTGCCTATTGGCTGTTCAAATCCCGGGGGTTCAAACTAGTGTTATGAGATTGATACATACTATTTTTATATCCACTCTGTGGGCTATTGCCCTACATTGGAAATCTCCCACAGTACCATTGGCCTCTGTTTTACATAGAGTAGATGCTGTGATGCTCATGGAACAAATTCATTACACCTTACTGGATAAAATACACTTATTTGATTGAAAATGGGAATCTTGGAAGGTTCATAGACATTTACTGCATGCTTAGGGCCATTCCATTTGAGGATTGCCTGACTTGTACTGTTGGCAGATATATAATTCTACCTATCTCCTTATTTATACTTCTCATGTACTTAGACTCTATTCTCTCTTCTTCTTTTCTTTTCATTCTTACTTTTCGATATGATTGTGCCTTTTTGAAATGTACAATTCAACTGTGCTTTGTTACTACTGTACACATTGTTTGAAGCTGTACTGTTATTTTACAGACTATTTCTTGAAAAAATAAAATCATTTGTAAACAAAAAAAAAAAAAGCCAGCCACCCTCTGAACATGTGTCTTGTCCAGGGACACTTGCCAAATGACAGGTAAACATGGAGGCGGGTCACCCTGTGATGTCCTTACCCCTATGTTTGCCTGTCATTGGGCAAGTGTCTCTCCATGGGACATGTTACTCACCGAATGACAGGTAAACATGGTTAAATTATATTATATACAACAAATAATTATTAGGTGTTTTTCCCATTATTTAAATGCACCGTTTATTTAAGACTCTCCAGATGGCAGAGAAATTCTCCACATTTTCCCCAAATTCCATTTATTTGTTAATTACCTATTCAGTTCTCCAAGTGCATATATTATTATTATTATTATACAGTGTTTATATAGCGCCAAAAGGTTTGCTCAGCGCTGTACATTAAAGTGGGGGGACAGTACATGAGACAATACAGTAACAATACAATACACGAGGGGTTCAAGGGCCCTGCTCTTTCAAGCTTACAATCTAGGAGGGAGGGGGTAGAGGTACAGGAGAAGTGGTTGTGGGGGATGGAGTGGTAGGAGGAGTGGAGGAGAACGGCTGTTAGGTGAGGGTGGGGTAGGCTTCTCTAAAGAGATGGGTTTTCAGGGTGCGCCTGAAGGTGAGGAGGGTAGGTGACAGTCTGAGTTCCAGAGGATGGGGGAAGTCCTGGAGAAGTCCTGCAGTCGGGCGTGGGAGGAGGAGACCAGGGAGCTAGAGAGTAGGAGGTCTTGTGAGGAGCGAAGAGTACGGGTAGGGTGGTATATGGGTATCAGGTCAGTGAGATAGTTTGGGGCAGCGTTATGAATGGCTTTGTATGTCAGAGTAAGCAATTTGAATTTAATGCATTGGGCAATCGAGAGCCAGTGAAGGGATTGGCAAATGGGGGTGGCAGAAGTAGAGCGGTTGGTGAGGTGGATGAGTCTAGCTGCTGTGTTCAGGATAGACTGGAGCGGGGATAGCCTGTGTTGGGGTAGGCCGGTGAGAAGGGAGTTGCAGTAGTCTAGGCATGAGATAATAAGGGAGAGTACGAGTTGTTTAGTGGTGTCTGGGGTGAGGAACATATCTTGGAGATGTTGCGGAAGTGGAGCCTGCATGAATTTGATAGTGATTGGACATGAGGTTGGAAGGAAAGGTTTGAGTCTAGGGTGACACCTAGGACTTTGGCTTGCGGGGTGAGATTGATGGTGGCGTTGTTAGTCATGATGGAGAGGATGGGGGGGGGGGGCTCGGGCTGGGGGGAAAACTAGGAGCTCTGTTTTGGAGAGGTTTAACTTGAGGAAATGGAGCGACATCCAGTCTGATATGTCATTTAGGAGGTGGGTGATGTGGGTGGAGACTGAGGGGGTGAGGTGAGTGGTGGAGAGGTAAATTTGTGTGTCATTGGCATGGAGGTGATAGTTGAAGCCGTGGGAGTGTATCAGTTTGCCAAGGGAGGAGGTGTAGATGGAGAAGAGGAGGGGTCCGAGGACAGAGCCTTGGAGGACCCCAACAGAGAGGGGGAGAGAGGGGGAGGTGGCAGTGTTATAGGTGATGCTGAAGGAGCGTTGGGATAGGTAAGAGGAGAACCAGGTGAGAGCAGCGTCCCTGATGCCAAGGGAGTGTAGTTTATTAAGGAGGAAGGGGTGGTCGACTGTGTCGAAAGCCACGGAGAAGTCGAGGAGTAGGAGGACAGAGTAGTGGCCATTAGCTTTGGCGGTTAGCAGGTCGTTAGTGATTTTGAGTAGGGTGGTTTCGGTGGAGTGTAGGGGATGGAAGCCAGACTGTAGTGGATCAAGGAGGTTGTTGTCAGTGAGGTGGGCGCTTAGGCGATTGTAGACTAAGCGCTCAAGGAGCTTGGAAGTTAGTGGCAGCAGGGAGATGAGTCTAAGGTTGTTCAGGTCAGTGGGGTCCAGGGAGGGTTTTTTGAGCATGGGGGTAATGTGCGCGTGCTTTAGGGGGGAGGGGAATGCACCAGTAGAGAGGGAGAGATTGAAGATGTGGGTGATGGAGGAGGGGGGCGACCGGAGGAGTTGTGAGGGGAAAGGGTCCAGGGGGCAAGTGGTCAGGCGGGCTTCTGAAAAGACCTTAGTGACCTCCTCAGTGGTAGAAGGGCTGAAGGAGCGGAGTGTTGGGGAGGTTATAGTGTGCGGGACGTTAGGTGTGATGGGGGACAGTGCGGTTGCGAGGTCAGAGGAGGGGAGAGTTGAGGGGGTGATGGAGGCTCGGTGGAAAGGTAGATTGTGAATTGACAATGTCCTTACGGATTGCGTCAACCTTGTTTTGGAAATGATTGGCAATCTCGTGGGCGGTGAGTGAGGTACTGGGTGGAGGTGGGGGGGAGAGAGCAGGGAGTTGAAAGTGGAGAAGAGCCAGTGAGGACAGGTGGAGAGGGTGTTAATGAGGGTTACGAAGTAGGCTTGCTTGGCGGCATGGAGGGAGGAGGTGTAGGTGAGGAAGGAAGATTTGTAGAGGGAGAATGCTCGAGGGGATCTGGTTTTCTGCCATAATTGCTCCAGAGCGCGACTGCGTCATTTGAGACATTTAGTATGGTCATTCTGCCAGGGTTGAAGTGGTCAGGGTCTGATGTTATGTGTGGTTAGGGGTGCCAGGGAGTCTAGGGCAGCTGACAGTGAGTCATTGTATGCAGTAGTGGCCAGGTCAGGGCATGACAGTGGAAGGATACTGTCGTACAGACGGTCAGCTGCCGAGTGGAGAGGGGCTGGGTTCAGGTTGCAGAGGTTACGGCTGGTGATGGTTTGACGCTTTGGAGGGGGGGGAGTCAGAGGATGGGGAAACGGAGAACGTGAGGAGGTGGTGGTCAGAGAGAGGGAAGGGGGTGTTAGTGAAGTTGTGGAGCGTACAGAGGTGGGAGAAAACGAGGTCCAGGGTGTTCCCGTCGGAGTGGGTGGAGGACTGTGCACTGTGTGAGCGCGAAAGAGAAGGTTAGGAGGAGGAGTTGGGAAGTAGCTGGGTTGTTGACATTGATGGGGATATTGAAGTCCCCAAGGATGATGGTCGGTAGCTCAGAGGAGAGGAAGAAGGGAAGCCAGGTGGCAAAGTTGTCCAGGAAGCGGGATAGATTACTGCAATCCTCAGAGGGGTGGGAGAGAAGAGCCGGATGCAGTGGGCCTCGAAGAAGGAGAAGGATAGAGAGGGGGGGTTGGGGAGGACCTCACAGATCTAAAGAGTATATAGTTCTCTGTCCAGCAACCCCAATACACATATCTTGGGTTCCATAGAAGTATTAACTCTAAACACATATTAATAGTGTCCAATACGCAAGTCCAGTATCTGACTGGCTTAGGACATCTCCACATCATATGCATCAGCATCCCAACATCCCTTTCACATCATGGACATAGTGGAGTATCCTTCTTATGCCACTTAAAAAGTTTCTGGGTGGTAGGTATAATATGTCCAATATATATCGAACAATTGAGTAAGTCTCTGAGATGCAGAAAGGGATACATGTTCTGCATTAAAAAAAGAACAACTTCTTACCAGCTGCAAGGAGAGCCATAGCCAGAATGAATAAATCATACTTTGTTAGATGTGCTCAGAATGCAGAAGAAGAGCAGAAATAGGATTAGCAAATTTCATCAGTCATACATGCCTATAACAGTACAGAGAACAATGCCACTGGATACTCCCCCTATATGCTCATGTTCAGGAGGGAGGCCCAACTGCCAGTTGACCTAGCATTCATCAAATCCTCAGATGAAACTTCAATGGCATCCCATCGAGGAAAAGACCACTTGAGGAAGAATCTTAAAAAAAAAAACACAGGGAAGAAGAAGAAAGCCCAGGCTGCTTCAGACAAATGAGGGCAGCGGCACCAAAGAAACTTTGGTGTGAAAGTATGTGTGCAGGACATGCAACCCAATGATAGAGTGCTGCTAAGGTATCTGGGTGTCCCTAGGAACCATAAGCTAGCCGACTGGTGGAAATCTCAGCCCTACATCATCTATAAGCAGTTGCTTCTATACCAGATTCACCAAGAAGGAAAAACGGGCCCATTAAAGACCTAGCATTGCAATCATCTCTTACCATTAGCAGAAGCAGTTTCTGTGCCTTAGCAACCAGATTTATGGCCTACACAGACTGTCTCTCAAAGACTATGTCCAGTGACCAGATTTCAGTCTTTGCTACCAGATGCAGACAAAGTCGAAAGCAGTAAAGAGGAAGATGTTTACATGGACTGGTTGTGGCCATCTACACGGTCAGAGACTACCACTCCTCCTCCTTCTCCCAGTATGAAAGATACTGGAACCATCAGGCCTGAGGCTCCAGAATTTATACCACAGATCCAACCTTTGGAAAGTCAAGAAGACCTTCCAATTTCCTTGACAAAGAGGACACAGAGGTTTCTCAGCCACCTACAGAACCACAAGGAGAGCCAATTGGATAAGGACCATCATAGCCAAAAGAACAAAGAAAATCAAATGATTCAGTCCCCCAAAAGACTGACTTATGATACCTTAGGTGAGGTAGTTCTGAGGAAGCCATTATCACCACTCAAATGACTCAACCCTTCCCAATACAGGTTTAGTGGAAAGCAGATTAATCTCCCTGGCCATCTCTATATTGGTGGTTTATGAATAAGATAACTTCAAACCTTATGGCAAGTGGTGTGAGATTCCCTAGTCAAATTCTTATGCTATTATAAATTAGTTAGTTTTGTGTAAATATTGATTCGGTTTGCTTGTACAGAAGCTGTTCATTTAAATTAAGTTATAAAAGTCATATGTCAATGGACTCTGTCCCTCTTTTGAGGATCAAAGGTTATCTGGTGGTGGTGTGTGTACCGAGATGCTTAGCTAAGAATGGAGAGTGAGAGTGTCAGGAGAAAAGATGAGGAAGCTCTGGCAAATGTGCCAATGCTCAATATGGCTGCACCAATTTGCGCAGAAATGTGCACATGCACATAGGCGGGCGGCATGTAATCATGCATTTCTGTGCACCTGCACATGCAGGGCATGATAATTACTGATGCTCAGTGGCCTTTATAAGGACTGCAGCTCTGCTCAATAACTGCTGGATTACCGTCAGCCCCCTGTTCCTGTGTTGCTGTGTATACTGCTGACTACCCGTTGATGACCCGGCTTGGCCCTGACCTTGCTTTGGCTCTCTTCCTGGCTCTCTACCCTGGCTTGATCCTGACCTTGCTCCTGTCTGCTGCTTTGTGTATGACCCCGGCTTGATCCTGACTTGGTCCTGTCGGCTGTTCCGTATTGATCCTGGCTCTGGCTACTGACTACTCATCCTTCGGAATCCACATGTCCTCTGGAGAAACTCCTCCTGCATCTGGAGCACCCACGGGTTGTGTCTCATCAGGCATCACCAAGCAGCAACACCCCTGGCAACCCGTGCTTCTTTGGGCACTGCACCTCCTGTTACCTCCAGGGGTGCACTGCACTTAGCCATAAGGGGAGCCCTCTCTCTATTCCAGCCTCCGGTCAGGTACGTGACAGAGGGAAACACTGGCTGCAGCTGCTCTCTGTAGTTGCTGCTTTGCAGTTCTAAACTGGTTAACAGTTATATAAACAAGAGGAGGGAGCTGCTGAGCACGAAGAGTTCAATAGACTGAGTCATGCAGCACTGCACTATGGCAACTGTAGTTCAGAGGAAAGAGACTATACTGTAATCAAGAGCTTTTGAACTGCATTTGCCAGAGAGAGATTGCCAGGAGGAGAGGAAAGAGCTGCATTTCCTCAGGTTGTACAGGATATAGCTTCCTCTTGCCATGGGTGAGGCTGGAAAGTGCACATCACTGTGCAGTGTGCACCATCGCAGATCCAGAACACTGAGTTTGGATGTGCAGACAGCTAGAGTCACCTGTATGCAGAGCAGAGAGTGGACTAATAGCTGTGTGTGACCAGATGGTGAGCTGCATCACTAGGACTGGTGAGCTGCTGTTTTGGCAATTTACTACCTACAGCTAGAGAAATCGAGCCCTTTAGGAACTGACCATACAGACATCTAGTAGCTTTATTGCTGCCTGCAGGCTTCACTGGGACTATTCTCACATGCAGCAACAGTACAAATGGGCCCCAATGGTAGCCGGCTGAATAATTAGAACCAAAGACTGAACCCTTTACAGCTGCTACACAGAGACCTTTACCTATTGCTTATGCTTATGAAGTAGCACTCATGGGATGTTGCACCATATCCTAGCCATTCTCCTAGAGTGCACTCTAGTTATAGTAGTATTATTCACATTGCAGTTAATGCTTTTATGCAATGTTTATTGCTGATTTTGCTGATTCACGAGTTAATTCCAGTCAAGTGGTAGAGACCTCTATGCAAAGTTACCGTGGCATAGTGATGATATTGTCTAACAAACTGTGTCTGAACCTACCTTCTGTGTGTTCATTTAAGCAGAAACCACCATTTATTCTAACCCATACCAATATATTTATTTAATTTACTACTAAATGGTCTTATTTCCTGGCGCAAATTCATAGCTGAGTTAAATGGATTTATACTCATGTTCTTATAAGTGCTTGCAGTAACTTTCATTCAACCAGGTGTATCAAAGGTACTAAGGTTGTTCTTGGAGTCAAGGCGCAGAACAGAGAACCCAAATTACCAAGCGGCTCCTGAGGCGGGTAGTGCTATACATATAAGTGATCATCAGGAACACAAAATGGTATGATGCAACAAGACAGAAAGTGGGTTCTACTCCTCCCTGCTTTTCCTCCTTAAAGCAGAGTTCCAGTTGATTTAAAAAAAAAAAATAAAAGTCAGCTGCTACAAAAATTGTAGCTGCTGACTTTTAAAATGCAGACACTTACCTGTCCCATGATCCAGCGGTGTCCTCACCATGGCTGGTTTCACCATCCGTCTTCTCTCCCCGGCGCCGACATCGTCAGTGTGGGCACCCGGCTGTGACAGCTTACGGCTTCACAGCCGGGTGCCCATTGCGCATTCGGGAGTAGCAGAGCACTTTGTGAATGGTCCCGTAGTCTTCTGGGACCTGTCACGTGTCCCAGAAGACTACAGGGAGGGAAGGGGGGAGGACAACTTCCGCTTCCGATCTCCTAAGGCGATTGCAGTGGAAGTGGGTACCTGTCAAAGTCGGGTACCTGCTCCCCCCACCTACTCCCCATCAGGGAGCAGGGGACATTGCATTAAAGTGGAACTTCCCCTTTTGGGTGGAGCTCTGTTTTAATGACATTCCTAATGGAATTTGTCAAAATAATTTTGCTATGTTAAGGCCTGGTTTACACTAATGTGGGCCATGCGGCCTACATTTGCCCAAGCAAGGCAGCCCATTCAATTCACGAAAGAAAAATGTGCATGCACCTTTTTAAAAACATATCTGCAGCGAAACTGTATGGTCTTTTTGACCACGTGGTTTCCCTGCAGTTCCCACACCCAGGATTTGGCTGTGGGTGGTTGCAGGTGTGGGAACCGATGCAATTCCTGCACTCGTAACCAAAATGCACAGTGTGAGCTAGTGTGAACCTAGCCTCAATCCATCATGGGCTGTGTATGTGCCTTTTGTGGAGTAAATAAAGGGGTGTCACCAGCACACCAGACAAGAAGATTTCCCTTTCCCTTCTGTCCCTGTGATAAAGTTGTCACAATGACAGTAAACAGAAGTAAAGCTCCCCAATGGGGCTACAGATAAATAAAAATAATAACCTGAGAGAGAATCTAACTTTTCTTGAGTTCAAAGCTAACTAAAAAGTTTTGTCTGGGTTTACACAAGCAAACAATATAATATCTGAAGCAGCCTAGCAAAGAATATTTGAGTTAATTATTGTAGTCTGCATTAGACACATTAGCATTGAGGTCTAGATCTTTATAGCACAGAAGTCAGTTTGAAAAGGCAGTAGATATTAAAAGAATGCAATGTTTTGTATAAAACAGCCCCTTTGGAACAAATTATCTCTAAAACATTTACAAGCTAGTTTGTGTTCTGTCAAATGGCAAATTAGAGTTCTCTACACATGTTTAAAGAAAAACAGAAACATTAACCCCTTGAGGTTTTCTGGGAAAAGAAATAAGCTTTAAGTATGGGCATTGCAACTTTTTTCATATGTCCCAAAGGGTTAAACATATTAGATTTAGTGATTTTAACATGGATAAATAAAACAGCCACATTGTGTGATTATGCAATGATCAGCAAGCTTTGCATTTTAATTAGGCTGTTACTGTAATGAAGCCATCCCACTCTTTTACAAGGGGCCTATCAGGCTGAAAGGTCTATTTACTAATTGGGTGTTAGAAAACATATCCTTGACATTGCTATGCAGGTAAGTCTGCATTTGCTTTGTTGGTATTATGTTCTGCAGTCATATTTGATTTGCCTAATTAGTGGAAATAATTTTCAAACAACGTGGTGTTCCCAAGATCCCACTGTTTATTACAGATATAGCTGTTTCATTAACAGATATTAAACAAAGCTAACACGCAGTGACATACTGCTATAGGCTTTTCACAAGAAGTGTCAGGTTTGCTAAGTACAAGGGCAAACAGATGCCCTATGTCATGCAGGGTTTCTAAAACGCTCATATAATATTTTGCAATAATTTTTATAAGCTTTAGATACCACAAAATAAGATAATAAAGGTATCCTAATTTGTAATTAAAATCAAACTATTTAAAATCATAAAGAGTGTAGGGCAATAACATTAGTGATGGGCAAAAAGGCCATTAGCAGGAAACTCAACTCTCTTGGGGTCACCAGCCTCACAGTGGTATGTGCTGTAAGAAACTATGTATTTTTATGTTAGTCTCTGTTGTCTTTTGTGCCATACAAGCATTTAGCACCGAAATATATGTTTGAAGCAGAGTCTGTGTTAAAATGTGGTACCTGTTTGGTTGTCAGCTGTTTCAGTTGCCCAAAGGAGTAGAAACAGTGACATTAGAGATAGCTGCAGTAGTGCTGAATACCATACTGGGCACACTGGCTCTCCTGCAGCAGGAGGTTTAGAAGCTCTTAAGTTGCAATAATTAAAGTAGATGTAAACTCTAAGTGTATGATATTTAGCTTTCTAAACCTCGCTATATCATAAACAATTGCCATTTGTTAAATGAAATACTTGTCCCCCATTGTTATCCTTTATTGCCTGTCAACACACACACACACACACACACACACACACACACACACACAGCAGTCAGAGCACACAGTGTACACATGGCATGCACATTCAGAGAACACATGTGCTTTTTTTAATAACACATACAGGGGCGGACTGACCATTTGGAAACTCGGGCACTGCCTGAGGGCCCGGGGTCAGTAGGGGGCCCCATGAGATGCCCCTGGTACCTTTTTCATAGGCTTTTTTGAGTATGTGCAAGGAGACGGGCCCCATGATCCCCTATTGCCCGGGGGCCCCATGAGTTGTCAGTTCGCCCCTGTCCCTGTCTGAACAGTTTTGATGAACGCTGTGTCAAACAGTCTATTTTTAACAACCACTGTATTCACAAAGCAACTCCTGGCTTTCATTTTTATAGGTGGGAACTGCTTGCAAGCTTGGGAGAGGGGGTGCTGGTAGAAGCAGTACTGAGCATATTGCGCTCAACCTTTTTACTGCAACACATACAATTAGCTCCTTGTGCTGCCATTTTGTCCTGCTGTCTATTTCTGTACAGGGACTGCAAGTGACTGATACCAAGTGAAAATCAGTACTTATACTGCTTGCATTAAAAAATAGATATGCATTTAACATTACAAACTTTATAGTGTGGTGCTACTCATTACTTTGAATAAAGTGCTGAAATAATGTGTTTGAACTATGATATGCTATAAAAGACCTCCCTATGTACTTATTACATAGGGAGGAGTTTTATAGCACACAATAGTTCAAACACATTATTTCGGCACATTATTCAAAGTATTGAGTAGCGCCACACTATAAAGGTTGAAGTTCTGGCATCTACTGTATATCCATTGGAGGATGTAAGAGGAGTGGGAGACAGCTACACTTCTGTAATCACTGGTCCAAAAGCGTAGATACTACACTAGTACTTATACATTTAACATTGCATTAAATACAAAGATACAATAAAACATAAAAGTGCTGCGCTACATGTAAGCAAAAAGTTAATGAAAATACGTGGAATAAATAAAAAGTCCAATTCACATGCGAATGAGATATAAGCCCCTCTTTAGTGGGAAATCAATGTTGTCATGAATGCTTCAAATCTGTTCAAGAAGATGAAGAAAATCCACCATCACTAACACCCAAAACATTCTGCCTCTTACCAGACCAAATTGACCCCCAGTTTAGGACGGGTCCAAATGCGCAATGCAAATTCCAAACGCATGCCATGGACCTGGACACATTATGACATCAAAAGGATCGAACTGGCCCCCAATGGTAGATGGATAAACACCCGTTGGATAATTCCAAAAACTAGCTGTAATCTGGACAATTGTAGAGCTCCAAACTTTTACTCCAAAAATTGAACAGAGAAAATGAACCAAACAATCAGAATGAGGGCAAAATGTAAACTAGATGATAATCTTCCTCTCTACTAGTTCCACTTTATGCTTCTGTGTGTGAGCAAGCCCCATGAGCCTAGCAAGCAGCAGGAATGTGATGTCTGCAGCTGCTTCAACTGACTGCAACCTGAGCTACAATAATAGGTAATTTTGTATGGAGTTCAGCTTGAAATTAAATACAATATACTGATTTATCTGTTCTTGAAATGGGAACATGTTCCTAGTACACTATAAAGCCAAAATAAACAAACAACTAAAACAAATGTTCACATCAGGGAACAAAATGGATGAGAGACACTATAATGACCTTTTTGTTAGAACCTTGACCCCTGCAAGAATCACTAATAACCATATCATTATACTAACTATACTATATGTGGGCAGAGGTGGTGTTACCGATTCATTGTCTAGTGAACTGGTAGGAGGGAGGAAGGTGACATAGTAAACTCCACTTACCTAAAAATACATGTCCCCATTGCCTGGCTGTGTAAGGTTGAAGAGTTGCACAAGATTTACCTTACCAGAATCACAAAATCCTGTTCAGCTTAAACAGTAAACATGCATGTGTGTGTATAATAGCAGTAGTGTAAGTTGTTTTTGTGCTACCCAAAGCAACACAAAAATCAGACACCCCCCCAAATTAAAAAGAAAAAAGTGACCCTCCCTGCAACAACCTAAGCAGCCTTATGCTGGCATCCATCCTGGATACTCTCCATCCCAATATTCACATTCTATAGTTTATCCCACCTACCCCAGAGGAGTCCACCCCATACATATACCCCAGTGAATGCCCTTCTGATCATCCCACCCACATATCGACAACTTGATCACACCCCCCCACATACCACCAACCTGATCACCCCCCCACATACCGCCAACTTGATCACCCCCCCACACACATACCACCAACCTGATTGCACTCCCCCATTATACCGCCAACCTGATCACACACCCCCATTATACCTCCAACCTGATCACACACCCACATACCACCAACCTGATCACACCCCCACACATACCGCCAACCTCATTGCACCCCCCCCCATTATACCACTAACCTGTTGAGCCCCTCCACATAACGCCAACCTGAACATATACCCCCACATACTGCCAACCTGATTGCATCCCCCCCACATACCGCCAACTTGAATGCACCCCTCACATACTGCCAACCTGAAAACAGCCCCCACATACCGCCAACCTGATCTCACCCCTCTCCCCACATACCACCAACCTGACCACATTCCCCCCTCTGATCACACCCCCAGATCCCTCCATTCTGATCACACCCCAAATACCCCCCTCCCCCATCACACAGATCATAGGTTTACCAATCCCCCCAGGTCTCACCAGTTCTGCAGCTCCTCTACATGGAGCCAGGATGATTAGCCAAGTATAAGGCAGTCCGGAGAATATTTATTCCAGGATCACAGGTGACAGTGGCAGCTGCAGCAAAAGAGCAGGGAACCTCCTTCTCCACCCCGCATTTCTGGGCACATGCCGTCTTTCTGGAGCTTGCCTTACAGCGGGATCCTGCCCCTTCTCTGCATGCATCTGGGATCTGCACCACCATTCTGTCCTCCTCTGCATCCTCAGATCCCGCTGGGCCTCAGTGTGCTCTCCTGCTCTCCCAGCAGCTTATTAAATAGCAGGCAAATGAAAACTTACACGCTGTGCAAGCTGTCCTACTGGGCACAGTGTGGAAGTTTTAGTTTGCCTGCTGGGGGGAGAAGTATTTTAAAAATCCAAATCCATAGCAAGAGAGTGGGGCTCCGGAATTTAAAGCACTTCTGTGGGGGCGGTACCGCCCCCCTTAAAAATGCCGCCCTAGGCAAACGCTTTGTTTGCCTCACTGTAAATACCCCCTTGTATAATAGAAGTGGGATTTTTTAGGCGCATATATTATGAACCAACACTAAACATTAATTAAAATGTTACAATGTATTTTGAACAGTGCATAAAAAGATTCTAGTATAAAGTAACTGGTACAGTTCCATAGTATATATCCAATAAATGCTGGTTGATGCAAGATCCTCATACACAGGTTCTTCTACATGTTTCGCCAACTTGGCTTCTTCAGGAAGCGATTATGTTCATACTGATACAAAAAATACAAATAAGAAAAATAACCATCTATGGTAATGGAGCATACATGCACGCAAACAGGGGAGACCAACCCTCCACCACTACAGGTTTGACATGTCCACACACCTCAGATCCAGACTGACAGGGGCTAAAATCATAGCAAGAAACCCATAGGGTCCACAGGAGCAGGTCCATAGCAGTACAAGGCACACTGTAGAGAGGGATATAGTGACCAGAGAATAGTCCTAATGATACAAATTAATTTATTGGCTTCCATGACAAAGTCTCCAAGTCTCGAGGGCACTTCCTTACCATTCCATTCACATCCCCCCAGAGAAAAGGGCGGGGGCACATATCTCTTGACACCTCAGTGAGTGTTCACCCTCCATGCTGATTTGAGTAATTTTGTACCATCCAGTAGCCTCATAACCATCTCCCTTTTAACCACTAGGTAGTGCTGTGCATGGATTAGGTCCATGGTACCTTCCATGCCCATTGGATAGGTTTTGTGCCTCCCATTTGGCAGTCTGTCTGACGGCATTACCTCTGTGGTTGGCTGATGAATTGAGGGCAGATGGAACTTGGCGCACATGCGTGGGCTCCAATAACCACAACCGGGACTGTGATGTCAGATTCCGGCCAGGTAGAGGACCTATAAGAGCCCAGTGGTCGGCAGCCATCTTTCCGTAATCCTGGAAGAGCCATAGATATACACATGACCTTTCCCATTAGTAAGTGTTTGGCTGTATACAAGACAACTTTTTAATGTCTCTTTATATTCACTTAGAGGGTTTAGTGTTTACATATGTGGTGTTATGTGTTTCAACTTTATAGAACCCAAGCCGGTTTGCTGATTGTAGATTTGGGATGTTCTTTTGGGGGAAAAGGTATTTGATTTATCCCATAGTTGTTACTTTGAGACTCGATAATAATTTTTATAGAAACTGACCCTCTTTTTTGAAATATTCACCCCTTTTGAGTCAGACAAGACAGTCATATAATGTTTGAGCTTGTATGTCTTCCTTTTTGCCATTTTATAAATTATCTTTGATGCCTCCTTGGGTAGTACCAATTGATTGGAAGCACAAAATTAGTTGGAATGTATACCCTTATTAATATCTAATAAAGAGTTTTTTTACATGGATAAGAGCAGTTTGATATTAACCTTTATTGATTTATATACATTACTTGCTGATGATGGTGCTATTTCCCTGTGCTCCTATTTATTATTCAGTATTTTATATTATACAATATATATCTTTCATTATGGCAGTATTGTGGTGCGAAACCTGTGGTCTTTGCACACCAAAATGACGACTTCACTCCTGGAGGTGATTTATCTCTTGACATGTTTTTTTCAGAATATCTATGGTGGTTATGTAAGTTTTTTTTACCTCATAGGGCTTGGTCTTGTATTGACAACTTACAATTAAATATAAAAAAAACTTTTGTTAGACCTGGTTATCAATTATCATTTATATTTTAGAGTGGTATAATATCACTGAAGAAGAATTTATGATAAATAGCTGAAACACATTGGATCCCAGGCTGAATATATCTGTAATCAAACCTTGCAAGATGAAAATCTGCTATGGGGGATACCACCGGATCAATATTGGAACACATTATAATATTGGAACTTAATAAGTAGCTTCAATTGCTCTGAAATGTATCTGGAAATATTTTGATATCCATTTTGTACGTGCCTGTAGAGCATAAACTTTTAATGATATATTGGATGTATAAATAAAATGTTGATTCTTTTAAAGAAGTAGTTTTTTATGTATAAATCAAGGTTGCCTTTAAAATACCGCCAAATATAAGAGAAAATCCTTTATACTATATAAATAGGGATGATGGCAACCTCACCCTGAGCTACATTGAATTATTTTTTTTCACAGAATACCATCTGTCTTATCTAGCAGCCCCTTATTGTTTTCCATTTTTTACAGTGAATAAGTCCCTTTAATCACTTTTATCGTGTTACTCTGGCTCCCTTAGTGGACCTTCTCTTTACCTTTTTTTAGTGAGTGTTATTTCATTAGAATATGAAATAATGTCAGACATATATAATAATATGAAATATGGTTTAATAATATGTAGCCAATAAATTAATTTGTGTCATTAGGAATATTCTCTGGTCACTATATCTGCTATGCAGTGTGCCTTGTGCTGCTTTGGATCTGTTACTGTGAACCCTATGGGTTTCTTCCTATGATTCCATCTGGGCAAGTCCCTGCCAGTCTGGATCTGAGGTGTGTGTGGACATGGCAAACCTGGTAGTGGTGGAAGGTTGGTCCCCCCATCTGCATGCATGTATGCACCATTACCGTAGATGGTTATTTTTCTTTTTTGTATTTTTGTAACCTTACCAGTATCCTATGCACATAATTTCTTTTTGAAAGAGCCAAGTTGGCGAAACATGTCAAAGAACCTGTATGAGGGTCTCGCTTAATATCATCAAACGGCATATATTGGATATATACTATGCAACTGTACCAGTTTCTTTTTGCTAGAATCTTTTTATGCATTATTCAAAATAAATTGTAACATTTTAACTGGTGTTTAGTGTTGGTTCATAGTATATGCGCCTAAAAATCCCACTCCTATTATTCCATTTATTTTTATATTCTACAAGGTATGAGGTGATTTTGACATGCATATCCTACCTGCATATAGATCAAACTTTTTGTATTTAAGTTGTAGATTATGCTTTTAGTCTGATCTTCCATTAAAAAAGTAGACTTTACTTTAATTTTATAGAGTTTCTCTTTCTGGTGTGGTTTATTTTACCTACTTAAAATCATCTATTTCACATAGATATACACAATATACAAAACATAGTGGCTTTTTGATGTCCATATTTTGTCATACTATAATATAAAAAAAATTACAATAGGTTCTGTCTGTTGTTACCACAGCGATAAACTGAAACCAAGATTTACAGAGAATAGCAGAAGACTGTTGATAATAATCCATATCAATCGTATCAGCCAGTTTTACCTTCACTCTTTGTAATGTGTTGATACTGAAATATTCTAAAGCTGTCCGCCAGGCAGTTATAGAATGCAATTTAAAAAAACATATTTTTAAATACAACTGTCGTATGTTCCTGAATTTTGTCTTCATACCATCTTCCATTAATCCATTGTAGAGCAACACTCACACTGGGAGAGTGAGGTTCTAGCAGTGTTAGCCAATTAGGCTTATATTGTATTTCAGTGTTGATATTGAATGCATGGAATACACAGAGAGGACCCAATATGTTTGCGCCTTCTCTTAAATTGTCCAGTCTTAAGCCCCACACACATGATGAGAATATTGGCCAAAAAAAAAAATAATTTTTTTTTGCATGCTAGTCTGATATAGAAAATGAAGAGGTTGTTAAAGTTATGAAAATTCTTGTATACAAAGTAAAATTAGGAAGTGATGTAATTTATTGTATTATATTGTATTTTCAGATGAAAACTGTATTGATTAAACAAAAATCATACAATTTGGTACTGTACAAGAAAAATGTTGTACTTGTCTCTTCAAATAATTTCAGATGAAAGCTGTGTACTAACAATCAGATTATCATACAATTGCTTCAAAAGTGGTATTTTTCATACGATTTTCTGATCGTGTGTATGATTTTCTGATTGTGTGTAGGCTTTAGGTAGGAGCAGAGAAATCATACCTCTGTGTACATTAACTGGCTGTCCAATTGGAATCAATAATAGATTAATGTTTCAGTAGAAGCCATTATATGTAACATATGTATCATAAATAAACAAACAAATGTTACATCCATAAATGCATGAATGAATAGAGGCTGCAGCCCAATGAAAGTTTTCAGAGATTTGTCTTTGATGTATATAATCATTTTCGCTTAACAGTGAAAAGGTTAATAGATTTGCCATTCAGGCTGTTAATTGACCTAATATGTTCTAGGCAACTTTGCTCTGATAACATCTGAAACTTTTATTATATGATCTTTTATTCACTTATTCTTTTATTCCTTCTGTGAACATTCTAACTTTTTATGTATTTCTAGGTCAAGGGGGGGGCAGAGTGAGGCTCCCAAAATGCATTGGATATCAATTGTATTTCAGATTTGGAATAAAATCTTTTTTCCCTAAATTCAGCCTGGTACTCCAATCTTCTGATCCAAACATTGTGTTTACAACCTAAGGTTCCCTTGGATCCTCCGTGTATGGAAACAGGCCAAATGCACTACTGGGATAATTAACAGTGTAGTTTCTGGTCAAACCAATTGTGAGTACTAAGTAATATCCACCTAAGGTTCCAGCACCATTCAATCCTTCACCTAAATCCTTTCAGTGGCACTGTCCTGTTCTTGTTCCCCTTTCAATACAGAGCTGGCATCACAATCCCCTGGTGGTCAGCAGCAGACACCAATAGCATTGCAATAACAGAAGCATTTGTTAGATGTACAGTGCAGGATAAACGCAAACATATCCGTGTTTTTCAAAAGTGTAATAAATAATATGTGCTATGAAAGAGTGCAATTATTCTGTTTATCTTTTTTACAACTGTGTCTTTATAACAATATTTATCTGATCATTTATAGTGTTTAACTATTTCCTAGAGCATGTGCTCTGTAGCATCAATTACCGGTGCTAACCCTTTGCCTTAAAGGAGTATAAACCCATAACCAAACATATAATATATTGCAGCTTACCAATTAGATGTGGTGTCTGCATTAGTTTTCTTGTTTAGGCATTTTCCCCTCTGTTCTCACCTAGTAACATACCTCCAGTATTAAAGTGTCTACATTCTAAATGAAGGAGCACAGAGACACCTTTGATCATTAGCATTGTCAGTCCTGGGGGAGGGCAATGTTAGATGCACTAGCAGATTTAGTTACATTAACACATTGAAGCTAAACTTCAGCTAAAACTTTATAAGTAGTTATTGCAAGTTTTATTATTTTTTTCATTTTTCTTCTTTTTTAAGATATTACTTAAATAAAAAATGATAATTGCAAGCACCCCTGTCAATGGTAAATGGTTTGTCCCAACCCTGTAACTGTTACATCTACAGGACAGCAAATTCAGTTACAAAACAACAGACTTACTGGCAGGATCTGCAGGTGAAAATAAAAGAAAGAAAACCTAAGAAGAAAATGAATGCAGCCATCACATCTAAAAATTGGTAAGGTGCAATATAATAAATGTTTGCTTTTTGGTTTAATACCACTTTAAAGTTTTGCTCTTGGTAGCACTCAATCTCTAGCAATTGCAAATAATGTTAATGTTTAGCTAATGTAATGTATATTTTTTTTTCAAGATTAAGACTTGTAATACAAAATAACTGGCTACATTATTTTTTTTTCAACTAATGAGAAGAGTGCTCTAATTTTTATTTTAATGAGTAGTGGGATTGGCTTGAGTCTTTAATAAGGATTGAATGTTTTCCTGTGTAAGATCTGATTTCCAGAAATATAATTACATAAGCATACATAAGGTGATGGCTTCTGGGCAATTCCTTAAACAGTTCTAAGGATACTACATTTTTTTAGATAACATTTGGACTCACTGCTACCATGGATTTGAGATGAATCTTTCAAGCTTGCAGTTCATGGGCCTGGTGAACTAATGCATGAATTCATTATAGTAACCATAATGCATTGCTTGACCTTTGAAGTTAGGTCACTTGGATTAGGTGGGCCCATAATAGGGTGTGGATAAGCTAGTCATCTCACTATAAAGGCTGGGTTCCCAGCAGCCATATTAACTGTGTGTTTTAGCTGTGATAGGGAAAGATTGCTGATAAAGTATATAGGGAGAGAGTAGTAGAGCGTGTAGGCACTGTCAGGTTTCTTAAACTATACAGTATATAAACCCTATTACTGCTGATATCCTGCAGTCTTTTTTTAATTCTGTCCCTGTTCACATGCACTACAGTGAAAATGGGCTGCATGTACTTTTTCCCAGGATATATTTTCAGATTGCTGCAGGCTTCAATTGTTTTTTCACTGGCCATTTTTTTTTTAGTGGACCTTTTATGAAAATAGAAAGAGTGCTCAAAATCCCACAAGAAGAGACCCCTACAATAAGTTGTAGTGCATTCTCATGGGATGTACAGCACCCAGCTATCTCAGGAGGCAGTGATGAGGCACAGTGAAGCATTCGGAGCTGAGGTAAGCATATTTGGTGTTTAATCTTTTCCGGGGATACATTTGAGCTTGAGCCATTAGTATGACCTGAAACTAAACTGTTGCAGTTCTCTATGGGGCCTCTTATTATAATAGGGGATTCCAGATTCCCTGAAGACTCCCACATTGACCAGGACAGGGATGTTGCAAGAAGGCCTTTGTTTTTCAGTGGGGTCCCCCTTTTACATTCTTACCAAACCCCTTTTTAGGATAAAGGTATAATATAAAGTTTAGGGAGGACCCCATGCTTTTTTTTTTGCAGAGCATGTAGCTTGGTATGTACAGTATTAGATGGAGGTGTTCACTAGGTGTCTCCTCCTTTCATGACCACCCAGGCTGCATGCCTGGATAAGGGCTTGGTGTTGATTTTTAAGGGGACATCAGATAAAAAAAAATTTTTAAATGGTGTGGGGTCCCCCCAAAATCTATACCAGACCCTTAACCAGCATATACTTTTAAAGGGTGCTCAATGCTGAAATACAAATAGGAAAATAATATGGGGTCCCTCCAAAATTCCTACCTGGACACCTAGGCATACAGTCTGATTAGCCAAGGAAAAGGAGGGGAAGCAAATGTGAAGCCCTTCTTCTTAAACTTACTAAGCTACATGCCCTCAAGTTTGGTGATAATCTTGTCAGGGCTTCCCCCCACATCAATAGAGTTAGCATCAGTCACCGTGATCAACTCCCTGATTAAATAATATCCCATGCCACTAGCTGCTGAATATCAACAAACTGGCTTGAGATGCTGGCTGATGCTATTTACTGCATAATCATATGTGGTCAATAATGTCACCAGGCTTCTATTTACAAACAGAAGCCAGTGAGAAAAGAACTGTCATACCGGTGCGATACTTCACATGAAGGTTTAAGACATCCCCAAAGCATGTTATTTTACGTAAATGTGTATTTTCAAATTTGTCCTATAGGCTGCATTAAAAGACCTGGTCACCACTGAGCTGTTCTCTTTGACAATGCTGAGCAACCCATGCCTTTTTTTGCCAGAAGCTTGCTATTTGGCCTTGAAAAAAGGCCAGAAAAATGCAATATTCAGCTCCTATAGACTTCAATAAGCTTTGGGCACTATATTTGGTATTTTTGGATTTAGGACCAAGTTTGAAAATCTTTCCTAGGAACCAATCCCAGATCAGCTGATCCATCACTAGATGTTTCCTAGTTAAACGTACATAACATAAATGTATTCATTTTATCAGTAACATCTGCAGTGGGTGTTTGGTAGTGCTCTATAATCCAGATTTTTTTTCTATTAAAAGTCAGCTTCTGCCTGAACACACACACCTTAGTCTTTCTCCTGTCTAGGCCACTACACCCCATCTCTGACAAGGTTGAGACAATAGAGGAACAATTCCACTCCACTAAACAAGAGTCAGCTCAGCTACATGGCTGCACAGTCACACAGCCAACTGAAGTACAAGATATTCACTGCCACTTAAAATATATGGATTACAAGGGATGACAGCACATCATAAGGGTCTGTGGTCTTCTCAAGGTGTCCCTAGTAAAGGATACACATCTCATACTTCAGGCCATATTCAACAACCTCCTGGAATGTCCTTCTTGTTGCATCAAACTCAAACATGCTCACCAAAGCCTTTGGCTACAAGGTGCATCTCCATCTAGACATTGTTATATAATTTGAGGGGTTTGTAATTTTGTCCTAAAAGAGTAGATCATACAAAAGACTTGCAATAGGAGATCTTTGGAATTTGATATACCCTTGATAAAACTCTATCTGGACCTGTCATGGATTGCCCTTCAACACAGAGTTCTTTAACCGCTTTTTATAATCCTGCATGATAACCAAATTCAAAACTACTGGTGCTTCCTGTTTAGCCTTATGGCCAGAAGATATGATAGATCCTCCACCTTGTGCTTTTCTGAGGACCTATCTGTAGCAATCGTGCACACAAAGATGGACGTGAACCTCCATTTTGGCAAAGGCCTCCATCTTCTATCATTTTCTACTCCCAAATCAGCTCCTCCACATCCCCCCTCCCTCTCTGTTGAGTGACACATGGTCCCTGGATGCTGAGTTCAAAAAGGCATCAAGGCCCAGCAGGAGAGCTCATGGCTATAAACCCCAATTAGCCTGGCCCCCATATGTCTGTGAGACTCTGCCTGGAAAAGGATCGTAAAACCATAAACCAGTCCCTCGCTGAGCTTCAAAGACATTCTAGGTAGTCGTAAACCAGACATCACATTCAACATCCATTTTCCACCTATGATTGCATATCTTGGAATATGCAAGATTTACATAAAAACCAGGCATATATTCAGATTGGGCACTTTAATACAAGTCATCTGATATATGACACCCCCTATCTGACATCTACAGGAGAGCAGAAACTGATATCTCCTTAACCATCCCAGCAGGTATGTCATATTTCATATCTAGACGTTCAGCAGATGATTCTGCGTATTAATCTACCCGTGAATAGAATGTTTTTTTCTCACTAATTGTTTGTCACTTTGATTAAGTGCTGCACTTTATATGTATTAATCCACTGAGCTGGCCAGAAACAACTCTTGATGGAGTCTATTCCACATTTTCACAGCTCTTACTGTGAAGAAACCTTTCCATGTTTGGAGATTAAATTTCTTTTCCTCCAGACATACAGAGTGTCCCCTTGTCCTCTGTGGTGACCTCAGGGTGAATAACTCTACATCGAGTTCACTATATGAACCACTGATGTATTTATACATGTTGATCATATCCCCACTTAATCTCCTCTTCTCAAGAGAGAATAAATTCAGTTCCTCTAATATTTCCACATAGCTGAGCTCCTCCATGCCTCTTATACGTTTGGTTGCCCTTCTCTGTACTTTCTCCAGTTCCCCAATGTTCTTTTTGTGAATTGGTGCCCAAAATTGAACTGCATATTTCAGATGAGGTCTTACTAATGATTTGTACAGGGATAAAATGATATCTATCTTTCTGGAGTCTATACCTCTTTTAATACAAGAGAGGAGTTTGCTCACTTTAGAATCCGCAGCTTGACATTGCATGCCATTATTAAGCTTGTGATTTACCAGAACTCCCAGATCCTTCTCCACCATTGATTCCCCCAGTTGTACTCCCCTTAGTATGTATGATGCATGCATATTCTTAGCCCCCAAGTGCATAACCTTACATTTATCAACATTAAACCTCATTTGCCATATAGTTGCCCATTTAAACAGTGCATTGAGGTCAGCTTGTAAGTTGGAGACATCCTGTAAGGATGTTATTCCACTGCACAGCTTGGTGTCATCTGCAAACACTGAAATGGTATTTTTAATCCCAGACCCTAAATCGTTTATAAATATATTAAAAAGTAAGGGTCCCAACACTGAACCTTGGGGTACACCACTGACAACCCTAGACCATTCAGAGTATGAATCATTAACCACTACTCTCTGAATACAATGTTTTAGCCAGTTTTCTATCCATTGATTTTTCCAAGCCTGTAGACTTTACCTTACACATTAGCCATGTGTGTCAAATGCTTTTGCAAAATCCAAGTATACCACATCCACTGCCACCCCTCTGTCCAAGGTTTTGCTTACCTCCTCATAAAAAGAAATCAGATTTGTTTGACATCTTCTGTCTTTCATGAATCCATGCTGTCTGTTGCTTAAAATATTTTTATCCAGCAAGAACTCATATATGTGGTCTTTTATTAAACTCTCCAGTATCTTCCCAACTACAGAAGTTAAACTAACAGGTCTATAATTACTTGGTAAAGATTTTGACCCGTTTTTAAATTTTGGCACCACGTTGGCCTTACGCCAATCCAGTGGTACTATGCCAGTCATTAAAGAGTCCCTAAAAATTATGAACAATGTCTTTGAAATGATAGAGCTCAATTCTTTAAGGACCCATGGGTGTATGCCATCCAGTCCAGGTACATTATTCACCTTTATTCTCTCTAAATATTTTTGGATCATTCCAATTGTGGGCCAGTGTGGATCACCTGGATTTGTGTCAATTCCATGCCCATTGTGGACACAAGCTCCCCCATGCTCCTTTTGTATACACAGAGCTGAAGAAGGTATTTAATCAATTTGCCTTCTCTTTGTCCCCAGTCACACACTCTAGATTATTTTGTAAAGGGCCTACATGGTCAGACTGGACCTTTTTATTATTAATATATATGAAGAATTTTTGGGGGTTGGTCCTGCTATCTTTTGCAATTTGTTGTTTGTTTTCATTTTTTGCTGGCTTGATTTCCTTTTTACATATTCTGTTATATTCTTTGTAACGTTTAAACGTTGATAGCATTCCTTCATTTTTATATTTGATAAAAGCTCTTTTCTTATCATCTATAGCTTTTTTTAACTTTGGCCTTGGTTTGCTTTTTAGCCTTTTGAACTTGTTCCCCGTGGGAATATATTTTGCAGTGAGTTCACATACAGTCTTTTTGAAGAACTCCCATTTCTGTGTTGTGTTCATTGATGCCAATGCTCCCTCCCAGTCTAAGTCTTGGAGAACAGTTCTCAGCCTTGGAAGATTAGCTTTCCTAAAATTGAGCGTTTTTATTTTTCCCGTTTGTGCTTGCTGTTTACAGCTAACAATAAATGAAATCATGTTATGGTCACTGCTACCCAGATGTTCTTTTAAATGGACATTCGTAATAAGCTCTGCATGGTTTGAGATTACCAGGTCCAGCAGAGCATC
This sequence comes from Staurois parvus, assembly GCF_062004578.1. Lineage (NCBI taxonomy): Eukaryota > Metazoa > Chordata > Amphibia > Anura > Ranidae > Staurois > Staurois parvus. Next base: position 4,698,216 of record NW_028318295.1, read on the forward strand.
ATTCCTAGTAGGGGCCTCTATGAACTGTACCATAAAATAGTCACTATTCTATGCGATATACCATGCTCATGCCTTCATGCTGGCTGTCTCCATACTGAAGCTTTATTTCCTCGGCACTGAATTTATAGTGGTGAGTTACATAATCAATGTAGAACAATAGCCTTCTTCAAGTCATAGAAACATTACCACTAAGCATGGGCATAAGAATTTTTTAAATAGGCCGGCTGATCTTCCCTGATTTCTCAGCTGAGGTACAGAGAAAGCGGACCAAATTTTTGGATGTTAAAAGACGTCTGCGTTCCATCTCCGTGGCATACTCCATGTTATATTCTGCAAAATTGCGTGTGGTGGCTAATGGCCCGGTTCAATATTTTGACTCTCCATCAACGGCATCTCACTGGTTGGATCGTACTGAACGCAGCCTTCGACCAGAACCCATCTGATTGATCTATTAGAGGGTAGCAGAAAATCTGTTTGAATATGCTCTTTTACATCACTCCTACTGGAGCTAATGAAGAATGTCCTGATTAATCTGAGTTGTCATTATGAATGCTTACATGGTTGATCATTTGATACTGTTGGCGAAAGCCCTTGTTTCTATCCCCCTTTTGACCCTGTGGGTGTTCTTGAGCCCGACTTACAGAGTTACAGAATGGGCCTTGACTTTTTTGTATTGTTCCAGGTTTTTGTTTATTTTAGTATATTTTTTGGCTGCCTTTGCTTATCCAATGTGCTTTGCACCTTGTGCCTGCCACTATTTCAGCATGATCTCCCTAGTACCTGGTTGCTGGTTCTAGAGTTCCCCTCCAATATGCCCTCTCCCTCCTACCTGGGAGTGGTTCTTGATCCAGAACTTGTTCTTATTCCCGATATATACAAATGAGTATCCATTCGGATATGGTCCTCTCCTGGAATGTGAGGGGATTACATGACCCAAAGAAAAGAACAGCCATTTTCACTATAATTTGGCCTTCATAAACCTGCTATACTATGTCTGCAGGAGACACATCTGACTGAGGACTCTATACACCTACTGCAATGCCCTACATTTCCAGTTCATTAAAGGCGAACTCCTCACAAATTTACTCCAAAGGCAGAATAATTTTTCTTTTGTGTAACTAGGACTCAAATTTGTATTATAGCTAACATTTATATTCTGCCTCCCTTCCATCCTGAGGTTCTACAGTATCTATTTCAATTTATAGCAGGTCATTCTCAAATACCAGTCATAGCGGCTGGCGATTTTAACAACGTACTATATGTTTCGCTTGATTTATATAAACAATATTGTCCACAGGGCCCTAGAGCCTTAACTCCTTTTGCCCAACACATAGCTGAGGTGGGATTGGTGGATCTCTCGTGGACCAAACACCTACTTACAGCCCAATTCTCATGCCATTCCCTGACTTACTCATCTCTTTCACACATAGATCTTATCCTTGGCTCGGAAATGACACTTACTCTGAACCCTCATGTTGAATATTTAGCTAGATGTCTGTCTGACCATTCGACTGTTAAATTATCTTTGTTGCTACGTAATTTTTGTTACCCCATATTGTGGAAACTTAATCCCTACTGGCTAACTCTCTTTCCCAATACTGATAATATACAATTGCAATTGCGTAACTTTTTTTGTTTACAAACGATTTTATTGTACATGAGTAGACAGTAAAACAACAGCACACTTTAAAAGTGATATTTTCAGCAAAAACAAGGCACTTTTGAAAAGTACAATACATAAAAGTATATTAACATAACAAAGAAGATAAGAAAAAAAAGAGGAAGTTACAAGTGCATGAAGTACGTAAACGACAAAGTAGGTTAGGTGATACACCTGTCAATAGTACATGCCAGCCAACTTTTACTGGGGATGTTATTAAGCATGTAATAAGTGTCTGCAATCTCTCCATGACTCCCATTTTTTATCGTATAAGTGCATCTTATCCAGTAGGGTATAATGAATGCGTTCCATAAGCATTACAGTGTCAATTCTGTGTAAAACGGAGTCCAAGGGTACAACATTGGACCTCCAATGTAGGGCAATAGACCATAAAGTGGCAATACATAATGTGTGTATCAATCTCAGATTGGCATCAGAGACCCCTGGGATATGGGCCCCCAATAAACAGGTCTGCATGGACAATCGTATCGGGGCACCCGACAATAAGGCAGCGACCTCAGAAATCCTACGCCAGATCAAAGATATGGTCGGGCAATCCCAAAATATATGAACCAAAGTACCCGTGCAGTCACAGCCCCGAAAACATAGAGGGGACGTTTGTGGAAACAGTACATGTAGTCTTGACGGGGTATAATACCATCTGGTTAGAACTTTAAGGGCCGTCTCACGAACCGAAAGAGATCTAGAGCTCTTGCATATATTATCCACCATGGAATCCCAATCCTCATCCGAACAAGTGACGCCACAATCCTCCTCCCATTTTCGTCTGTACAAAGGGGGAGCATGAAAAAGACAGATCAAAAATTGGTGATAAAGATTTGAGATAAGACCCGTACCCCTGGGAGAGTCACGGCTGATACGTTCAAAAAAGGAAATCGGAGAGGATGGGGTAAGGCCAAAGTGCGCCTTAAAAAAGTGCCTAATCTGTCTATAACGAAGGTACTCACGAAGAGGAACATCAAATAACACGCACAGCATATCAAAAGTAATATAAGATCCTCCTCTTTGGAAATCAGATAATCTGATAAAAGATCGATCATACCACCAACGAAACATATGAGGGGAAGAAAAGGCTACAACAAAAGTAGGATCCCCAAAAAATGTCACACCTGGGGGAATAGGAGAGACTAAACCCAATTTAGATTTATGTTTGGACCAAAGCGTCAGTGAGTGAGTCACTATGGAGTTATGAAAAACAGTCGATCGGGGGGAGATGTTGGACCATAAAATTCCCGGTAAATAAAAAGGACGTATCGACTGAGATTCAAATTTGATCCACGGGATTTGAGAGTTAATAGTAGCCCATTGTGAGAACTGCGCAAAACGAGCCGAGAGATAATATAGCCAAAAGTTAGGAAGACCGAGACCTCCCGACTGTTGTGAGCGATACAAAATGGATGAGGCAAAACGTGGATGTTTATTTCCCCAAATAAAATTATTAATAGTCCGCTGAAAATGATCCAAAAACGTTTTTGAGACCGGAACTGGAAGTGCTCTAAAAAGATAAAGTAATTTGGGCAAAATATTCATTTTAACCGCCGTGACTCTACCCAGAAAGGAGATATGATAACCGTGCCAGATCTTCAGTAGAGTAGAGAGACGTGACACACATGGTGGATAATTAGCTGCAAATATATCCGAGTATCTGGGAGTGAGGTTAATCCCCAGATAGGAGATCCTGTCCTTGACCCAGCGAAATGGGAAAGAACTACGGAGAGATGCACTTAGGGAGTCAGGAACATTAACAGGCATGACCACAGATTTGGTAAAATTAACGGTGAGACCTGACACTTTGGCAAAATCGTTCAATACAGCACACAAGTTAGGTAAAGAAGTCAGCGGGTTAGTAATAAAACGCATAACTTCATCAGCATACATGCTCAGCTTAAAATGTGAAACCAATAATGAATAGCCAGAAATATCCGAATGTGATTTAATCGCCAATGCCAAAGGTTCCAACACCATCGCAAATAAAAGGGGTGAAAGAGGACAGCCCTGGCGGGTACCTCTACCCAATGTAAAGAAGTCAGAATTACAGCCAGGAAGCCTAATTCTCATTTTAGGAGAGTCATACAGGGCATGTATGCCTGCCAAAAACCCCTCACTAAAGCCCATTTTCTGTAGCAAGGAGAACAAGTATGGCCAAAGAACACTATCAAAGGCCTTGTTTATATCCAAACTCATCAACACATCAACAGAACCTCTTTGGAATGTAGATTGGCGTCTTGAATAACATTTAGAGTGAGACGAATGTTATCAGTAATAAATCTGTCGGGAATAAAACCCGACTGGTCTGGAGAAACCAAAGAGGAGATGATAGGGGCCAACCGGTCCGCCAAAATACGGCTAAATATCTTTAGATCATTATTCATGACTGAGATTGGTCTATAGTTTTGTGGCAAACAGTGGTCCTTCTGTGGCTTGGGTATTAGAGACATGTTAGCCAATAACATCTCCTCAGGGAATTTACCCCCCTGCAAAACATCATTAAATAAAGTTATCAAGTATGGAGCCAATGTAGAGGCAAAATGTTTATAATAGCTAGCGGTAAATCCGTCAGGACCCGGCGCAGTAGAGCGCTTGAGCGCGCCTATCGCACATGTTATTTCCTCTAAAGTACAGGGGGCATTAAGAGTGCCAATCTGAGAGGGTGTAAGGGTAGGGAGGGGTATAGAGTCCAGCCAAGAGTCCGACAGAGGGGCAGAATCCGACTGCGGAGGAGCTAGTAGTTTAGAATAAAAATGTTCGAAAATACCCAAGACTTCCTGAGGTAGGGATGAGATAGCACCCGAATTTGTGCGTAATTTATACACGTGTGGGGGGCGCAGAGAGTGGTTCAACTTCCTTGCGAACATGGTAGATGCCGAGTTGCTATGTAATAGGAATGAGGCCTTCGACCAGCGAAGGGCCTTTTCAGTTTTTTGGGAAAGCAGGGCATTCAGTTCCAAGCACTTTTGGGACAGTAGCTGTTTATTAAGTAGAGATGGATTAGCGACATGGCTTCTATAGTGTGCTTCTAATTCTCGGGTTAGAAGTAGTATTTGCTGCCAACGTTTTCTATTTCTGGATGAGGCCATGGAGATAAGTCGGCCTCGTAGGACCGCCTTGTGGGCTATCCAGAGTGTGGCTGGGGAAATATCAGGGGTTAAATTAGATTGAAAATATTCCTGAATAGATGTAACCACTTCCTGGCGAGAGTCAATATCGGTTAGCATAGAATCATTAAGTCTCCAAGAGAAGGGAGTAGGTGCCAATCCCACAAATGTGATAGATAAGGCCACAATACTGTGCTCCGACCAGGGGCTCAAATGAATGCAAGCTACCCTAGAATTAGCTAGTAAAATCGGGGTACAATACATATAGTCTAATCTAGCATAAGAGTCATGTGGGTGGGAATAAAATGTGTAATCCCTGGCTCCGGTGTTGTGCGCTCTCCAGGCATCCACCAACTGGAGGGTATCTAATTTCTTAGTAAGGGATTTTGGGAAAGTCTGGGAAGAATGCGAGGGGGAACTACGGTCCAAAAGAGGATTTGCCACCAGATTAAAATCCCCACCCACCAAGAGATGAGGAGACAAAAACCTATCCAGAGTACCAAAAAATTTTGAAAAAAAGGTAGCTTGTGCTGAATTCGGTGCATATACATTAGCAATAGTAAGTTCTCGACCTGAAAGGGTGCCTTTAAGAATGATAAACCTACTGTCCGGATCACGATACACATGTTGAACCTCAAAGGGGAATGAGTTATGTAGAAAGATGGCTACGCCCCTACTCTTGGAGGAATGCAGGGTATAATACCCCTGCCTATAAGATCTATGAAAATATGTCGGGTGTTTTGCAGCTGCAAAATGTGTTTCCTGTAATAAGATAATCTTGGCTCCCAGTCGTTTATATTGAAGAAAGGCCGTTTTGCGCTTGTTTGGCGAATTGAAACCCTGGACATTATGCGAAATACATTTAATTACCATAGTAAATAGAGCTTATTACTATCATCATAAAAGTACACATTACAAGGATATCCCCTAAAATTAATTGGCTAGACATAGAAATCCGCAGGTCTATAGCAGACAGACGTACAGGTGGCAGAACCAGCCCAGGGGACCCCCCGGCCCCAACATGGGGGCCATGATGTCCACCGACCGACACAACACCATCCCCATGCACTAAAGTGTTGAAAAAAAAGAAGACAAAAAACAATAGAGAGGAGAGTTGAAGAGCTCCTACAAATAAGAGGGTAACTGAAGAACATGGATCAGGCTGAAAATTTGTCATACCTGATAAAACAAAAAGTTCAAATATTAAGGGGCCAAATGGGCCCAAACCCTGTCTCCCTAAAACATGGAAAACGGAACTGCGACCCCTCAATCGGGCGGCGACACTTCCGACCATGTCAGGAGGCAGGGTGGGGTAACGTGTCAAAGAGTTGTGAAACCATAAACCAATGGGCGCAATTAAGAGGGACCAAAGACCCTTGTTATATCTTAACTCGTCCAGCTATCAATGCAAGGCACACACATTACTCAGGATTATACAATTAACATAGCAGTAACCATAGAAATACACATCCTGACAGCGTAAGATGTAAGAAACAAAATCCCTGTGTCTCAATTTTCGGTAAAGTCATAAAAGACAATAGGCAAGACCAAGGACTGTCAAACAATAGGTAATAGGCAAGTGAGAATGGACCTGTCAACCCGGATCCTGTCTGACTCTCCTTCTATCTCTCCGTGGAGATGGGGTATGCCAAATGGGAGAGACACGAGGGGTGGAGGGTGGACGTTGAGGTGATGGGGCATCCGCTAGGCCCAGTTTGGCCAAGATTGCTCTACCTTCAGAAGGGGATGTAGCTATATATGTGCTCCCATTATGTGGAACAATCAACTTAAAGGGAAAGCCCCATTTGTAGCGGATACGAGCTGAGAACAGGACCGTTGTGACTTCTTTCATTTTTCTACGCTTCTCCAACGTGGCCGGGGAAACATCCGGAAAGATTTGTAAGACCGAGCCTTCAAAGGAGATCGTAGGGGTATTGCGAGCAGCTCTGAGTATTTCCTCTTTGGTCAAAAAGTCCCTCATGCACAGGACAATATCCCTAGGTGGCTTGTCAGTAGGAGGTTTAGGGCGCAGGGCTCTATGGATGCGGTCACAGGCAAAAGACCCAGGGTCACGATCCGGGAGGAGTGATTGAAATAATTTGGTCACGATTAAGGAGAGGTCAGACATAGACTCCGGGATTCCCCTGATTCGCAGATTATTCCTGCGATTGCGATTATCAAGGTCCTCTACCTGCGCCTGTAGTTGAAAAAAGGCCGTTTGTAAATGGTCATGCTCTCTGGAAAGTTCACCATAGGCCAGGCTAAGTTCATCATGTTTGGTTTCTAAGCGGTCTGTCCTGGAGCCCAATGTGGCTATTTCCTGAGAGAGAACATTAGTGCTTTTATGCAATTCTGATTGAAATTTGGCGGCTAGTTTGGTGTACATAGATTCCAAGCAGGACTCCAAGTCTCCTTTTGTAAGTTGCTGTGTATTTTCACTGACCAAGGCCGATAAGGGAGCGGTGGTATCCTGTGTGGGATCGGACAGGGATGCTCGCTCTGTATTGACTGGAGACATGTTACAAAGCTCGAGTGCCTTAAGTAGGTATGTCGTGAGGGACTTCTGGGCTTGTCCCTTTTTTTTCTTTGTGGACGGCATACAGGGAGTCTCCTGGGGGTGATCAACTGAAAATAGGATAATGAATGGAGATTATAACCCCAGGGGACCTATAACGCCCATAATAGGTTTAGGATTGTAGTTACATGAATGCGGTTAGATCCATCTGCGAGAACATTATATTGTAAAGATATTTAGCAAGCCATGGAAGGGTAGAGAGGACATAGATCACAGTAACACGCAGATATAGCACACCAGAGCAGGATGATGGCACCAGATCCCAACCTAGGACACAAGAGGGACAAGTGGGAAGCAGAGGACCTCCAACACCAAGCACAGGGCCCTCCAGGGAGACACTCCACGGGGTAATATTAAGGCCCCAGTAGGCCTCTGAGCCCAACAGGGGCCGTGGTTACGGGAGATGGCAGGCTCCGGGGTCAGCAACGTGAGGCCCACTCCCCAAGTCACTGTGGGGGGAGCTAATGATAAGAGGGCACCCGCATCCCCCACTCACTGTGACCAGATGGAGGCTCCAGACCGATGAAGTAGGTCGCAGATGCCGCCGCCACCGCGGGAAGCAGCAAGGCTCAGTGGCGTCTCTCCCCCAGTCCCAGCAATGCAGAGGGCGCCGCGGATGTCCCCAGGTGATCTCCCACAGCCCGGATGGCAGCAGGTGCGGATGGGAGAGCTGATGGGTGGCGCCGGAGCCCCGGCCCACGCGGCCGCACCAGGCTGCGGACGTCAGCCGCGACGAGGGGCGGAAATATCACCCGGGTTCCGACTCCCCGGGATCGGGGATACTACCCGGGTCCTCCGCCGTCACTCCGTGATCCGCTGCCGCACGGATGGCAGCGGATTTAGAAGCCTGGCACCGGAGCTCCGGATTATGCGGCCGCTCCGGTCGCCATCTTGGACACGCCCCCTCGCAATTGCGTAACTTTTTGATTAATAATAGACACTCAACCTCACCTATGATGTGGGAAGCTTATTTTAGAGGCCTTTGTATTCAAGAGACTTCCTTGATTAAAAATAATACCCCAGATGATGGGCAAAAGATGCCAGTACAGCAGTACTAAAGCAGAACAGGAATATCTGTCTAATTCTACCCTGACAACTGAAAAGGCCTGGATCAACGCACAACAATTTTATCGCTCTTTACAAATGCAACAGGCGGAAAATAAAAATGATTTTTTGCCTCTCAGACCTTTTTGAGGAGGGGGAGAAAACAGGTCACTTGCTGGAAATTTATAGCAAGGACTCAACAGCCATCAACTTATGTCTCAGCACTAAAATTGTCTCCAACGCAGGTGGTCACGGACACTCCTGCCATTCTACAGGGCTTTAACTCCTTTTATTCTTCCCTATACTCCTCTAGAGCCTCCTACCCCATAGATATGCTTACTGACTTCCTTGCTGGGGTGAGTCTTCCAAAGCTTTCGGTGGCAGATAGAAAGAACCTGAATGCTCCAATATCCCTGGAGGAATTGCAGTTGGCGGTGAATTTGTTCCCTAATTCCAAGTCTCCAGGTAGCGATGGCCTGCCCATAGAAGTTTATAGGATGTTCGGGGAAATACTTCTCCCAGAGCTCTTGCAGACAATTAGGGCTGCTGTAGCACAGGACACTCTCCCAGTATCTATGAATAAGGCAAATATTGTAGTTTTATTGAAACCAGGAAAGGATCCTACTCAGGCTGAATCATACCGCCCTATTTCCCTATTGCCTACTGATTTAAAGATTATTACAAAGGTACTCGCAACACAGCTTTCTAAAGTAATTGCTAAACTCATACACCCGGATCAGTCGGGATTTATCGCCAATAGATCAACGTCTATAAAACTTCATAGGTTATACCTTAATCTGCAGTTACCGATGGACAACGTGGGCAATAAAGACGTTCTCTCACTCGATGCTGCAAAGGCATTTGATAGTGTGGAATGGCAATATTTTTGGCAGGTTCTTGATAAATTCAACTTGGGAAATGAGTTTATCTCTTAGCTTTGACTGCTTTATAGGGCTCCCACCACTAGAATACGGGTAAATAATGCCCTATTCTCATCCTTTATGTTGCACAGAGGTATGAGACAGGGATGCCCACTATCGTCCTTGCTCTTTGCTTTGGCAATAGAGCCATTGGCAGCGGCTATCAGGAAGGATCTGAATATATAGGGGTTTAGAAGAGGCTGAAGAAAAAATAGCTTTATACGCAGATGATTCTCTATTGTTCTTGGGCAATACGTCCCACTCCCTTACGAGATTGATGTCCCTTATTGATACATTCAGATCCTTTTTTGGTTTCAAGATTAATTGGGATAAATCCACCCTCTTACCCTTAGATCCGATTCCAGCCCCCTTACCGCAGGTCGTGTCCCAAATCCAGGTGATAGACTCCTTCCATTATTTGGAAACTCATGTACATCCTACCCTGTCTAAGTATGTCCAGCTTAATCTCTACCCTCTCCTTCTTAGGTTCAGACAGAAAACGGTTAGTTGGAACTAGGGGCAGACTGACCATTTGGAAACTCGAGCACTGCCCGAGGGCCTGGGGGTCAGTAGGGGGCCCCATGAGATGCCCCTAGTACCTTTTTCATAGGCCTTTTTGAGTTTTGGCAAGGACACAGGGGCCCCATGATCCCTTATTGCCCGTTATGAGTTGTCACATGAGTTGTCAGTCTGCCCCTGGTTGGAACAACCGCTCTCAGTGGTTGGTAGGTGTAACCTCATAAAAATGATCTGGGCCCCTCAGTTATTACAGTTGTGGCCAAAATTATTCAACCCCCACTGAAATTGAGTGTTTTGGCCAGTTTGACATTGCTTTTGATCATTCAGTCATCTTGCTTACATTTACATTAAAGAGGCACTTGTAGGTCAGACAAATATAACATAACAGTTATAATGAAATAACCACAAATGTCTTTTCTGTGCTCACAGCATTATCAGTTTTATTCAACCCCCAAGTGACATTCAATCTTAGTACTTAGTACAGCATCCTTTTACAGTTATAACAGCTTTTAAACGTGAAGCATAGCTTGACACAAGTGTCTTGCAGCGATCTACGGGTATCTTCGCCCATTCTTCATGGGCAAAGGCCTCCAGTTCAGTCACATTCTTAGGCTTGCGCACTGCAACTGCTTTCTTTAAGTCCCACCAGAGGTTCTCAATCGGATTTAAGTCTGGTGACTGCGATGGCCACTCCAAAATGTTCCAGCCTTTCCTCTGCAACCATGCTCTAGTGGACTTGGAGGTATGCTTGGGATCATTGTCCTGTTGAAAGGTCCAACGTCTCCCAAGCCTCAGGTGTGTGACGGACTGCATCACGTTTCCATCCAATATCTCCTGGTACTGAAGAGAATTCATGGTACCTTGCACACGCTGAAGCTTCCCTGTACCTGCAGAAGCAAAACAGCCCCAAAGCATGATTGACCCTCCACCATGCTTCACAGTAGGCAAGGTGTTCTTTTCATCATAGGCCTTGTTCTTCCTCCTCCAAACATAGCGTTGATCCATGGGCCCAAACAGTTCTAATTTTGTTTCATCAGTCCACAGAACACTATCCCACAACTTTTGTGGTTTGTCCACATGGCTTTTGGCATACTGCAGTCGACTCTTCTTATTCTTTGGAGACAGCAAGGGGGTACGCCTGGGAGTTCTGGCACGGAGGCCTTCATTACGCAGTGTGCGTCTTATTGTCTGGGCTGAAACTTCTGTACCCACATCTGACAAATCTTTTCTCAGTTCCTCAGCAGTCACACGGGGACTTCTCTCCACTCTACGCTTCAGGTAGCGCACAGCAGTCGAAGTCAGCATCTTCTTTCTGCCACGACCAGGTAGCGTTTCAACAGTGCCCTTTGCCTTGAATTTGCGAATGATGCTTCCTAAGGTGTCTCTTGGTATGTTTAACATCTTTGCAATCTTCTTATAGCCATTGCCCTTCCTGTGAAGAGAAATCACCTCTTCTCTTGTCTTCCTGGACCATTCTCTTGCCTTCACCATGTTTGTAACCACACCAGTAAATGTCTAGAAGGAGCTGAGTATCACAGTCATTTTAAAGCTGCCTAATTGGTGCTTATTATGCTTGATTGCTGCTCGGTGACATCCACAGGTGTTTTCAATACCTGATGGAAAGCACCTGTATGAACCTCTGTTCTTCAGAGTGGTAGTCTTTAAGGGGTTGAATAATTGTGGCAATGAAGAAACCACATAAGAACCATTTACTACTGTATTACATAAACAATTGATGTCATTTTAGTTGCATTTGGGTAGTTACAACGTCCTTGTAGGATTTGATTCTGAATACAATTCCAAATGTACACTATAGTCCCTAAACCCCTTTACAGCATTGGGGGTTGAATAATTTTGGCCACAACTGTATATCATGACCAGTTACTGAAATATTTCCGTACCTTGTAGCTTGAATATGACTTGCCTAAACAATTTTTTTCCAGTACCTACAGCTTAGACATGCTATTCTAAAATTTCTTCATGGTCATTTACTTAAGCGGTAATACTTAATCAAACTATATCTTCGACCACAAGAAAGGGTCAAATATCTTCGATGTATCAATCCATTATGCTCAGAATTTCTAAGGCAATGTCCCTCAGTTGTAGGACACAATGGTCGACTGATTTAGATACTATTTCAGATGAGGAATGGTCCACCATATTAGAAAATGTAATTAAAGTCTCTTTGTCTCCAGCTCAGAAGCTTAGCCAGCTTTTAATTATCCACCAAACTTACCGCACTCCTCTGCGGCTGTACGCTTGGAGTAGGAGGGATTCTCCTCTCTGTTCTAGGTGTGAAATTCATAATAGTACACTTATCCATATGCTATGGAAATGTCCCAAATTGGTAAGGTATTGGTCCCATATTATAACAATGATCAATAAGATCTGGAGTCTTAATGTACCATTAGATCCCAAGCTTTGTCTATTGGGAGTTCTGGATGAGGAACTGTACACTCCGCATGTCTATATAGCCATCCTTAGAGTACTGTTTATTGCTCGGAAGCTTATAGCTCATAAATGGTTATCTCCCACACCTCCTTCCCATATTCAATGGATTAAAGCTGTTAATGATAATCTAATTAGAGCAAAACTAGTTTATCAACATAGAGGATGTGCCCAGAAATTTACGAACATCTATGATGCCTGGTTGGGTACACCGGGATTAGCACCAACACAATTAGTTAAGGACAGGCTGTTAAGTGGTGGAATCTCTTCGGGTCTACTGTGAGATAAAAATTGTCCCATCAACGCTGGAATAGGAATTGGAGATATAGATGTATACATATGGTAAAAATTTGCTTCTGGCAGACATTGAATTAAAATTTCTATCTACTATATTGTGCGTGGATGAGCTGAGGGGGTTTGACTCTCAGAGTTCAGTTTAGTGAAAGGCTGGTTTTTGTTAGATTATTTTGTTTTTATATTTCGTGCTATTTTTTTTTTCTTTTTGTTTTATCCCTGTTTGTCTTGAAGTTTGTTTTCAAAAAAGAGGATGTGGAAAATGTTGTGGTTTGGAATCTATGTTTCTATCTTCGGTATACATGATTATGTACCCCTTTTACATTGTAAAGCTGTAAATTGTTGATACCAATGCCGTAATCTGCTGGAGATTGCGCTTGTATGATCATATGTATACGTGGATCCAAGCTTCAATCAATAAAAAAGATCTGATTTAAAAAATAATTTATAGTGGTGGGTTACATAAGCAATGTAGAACAATAGCCTTCTTCAAATTGTAGAAACATTGCGTTACATAAGTCATGCATTGGTCATATGACAATCCTTACGATACATTACAATCAGTTCATAAATGATGGTCTTCATAAAGTTATGTACAGGGGAACCCATATGGAATAAAAATATATTTGAAATATATTTTAAAATAAATCTTCCCAAATATATTGACATATATTTGAAATACTACAATTTTGGCCATATTCAATGTATTTCAAATTATATTTACTTCATATTTTAAATAAATTCTTCAGATTTTTTTTTTATATAAAAAAGTAATTTTAACATATATTTTTTACATATATTTGTAAATGCATTGCAAAAACGTAGATTTGTATTTCTAAAGACACACAGTATATTTGAAAAATTATTTTAAAAAAAAATCATATATTGTGTAATAAAAACGTATTTAAACATACAGTATATATATATATATATATATTAATTTAAATATATTGAGTATGGCCAAAATTGTAGTATTTCAAATATATTTTTCTTCCATGTGGGAAGAACTTACATAATCAGTGCAATGGTTTCTTTTCACAAATTTATCATATGATGCTGCACAAGTCTATACATGAAATGAGCTATTTATGATGAGTTAACCGTACAAATTACCTTATAAATAGCCTATACAAAATGGGTCACATAGACAAGTCACCAGATAGTCATGTTGATCTTTGCAAGAATATCTTTAAGAAACATATATGAGTTAAAGCTAAATGAAAGGCCTCTAACTGGTCTATCAGATAGAATATTAGATATATACTACTTTAATCCTAGTTTAATAGAAATCAATGTACAGTATATCTATAATTCATTTACACAGACCATGTAAGTGTTTTTTATCAAGTCACAATGCAAGATAATGCAATATAAATTAGACTGTGCCTTTGCAGAGCAACAAGCCTCAAAAACTGAACTGATTAGCAATTGGACAGTATGTACTTCTTATTTACTCAGATGTCATAGGAAAGTCTGCCAGACCTGGCCTGGGATAAACAAATCACAGTGACTTTTTTCTTAGACTGTATACTTACAGCCTACAATAGTGGTAGGCCTACAGAAGTGGCATGAGATGTTAACAATGGCAGGTAGATGATGTGCTCATAGTGGCTGGATGTGACAATAGTATCAGAATCTGACCTGCGGCAGTGAAAGGAGAAGTTTAGGCTGCAGCTAAAACAAAAAATACAGGAGGGTGGCCGAATCCCCCTCAAATGTAATCAGCAAGTTCCAAATTAGTGAAGGTGAAAAAACGTGATTCCCCAGGGTTGCTAAGGATGACATCGAGCTGCCTCCCCAGCTACAAACAACTGCTGGACTTTGGGAGACATGAAACCCAGTCCTCAAAAACTGCCCCATGATATCTTTAACCTCAGTGTCCCCACAGCAACCATACTCATCCTCTTCTTCTTCCTCCCCTTGTTCCTGCTGTGGCCTTACTTGGGAGGTTTCTTTATAGAGTGGGCCTTAAGATGAAGGAAAGTCCTCCTTTTCTTTCCACTGCTCTGCCTTGACTGCCCTTTCCATGGTGCTACGCAGTGTATACTCCAGCAGGAAAGCAACTAGGACAGTGTTACTGAGGCATGCATTATCACAGCTCACCATTCTTGTCACCACCTCAAATGGTGAGAATGGGGTGCATGCATTCTGTATCAGCAACCACTGAGACAGGGAAAAGAAGCCCAGTTTCCCTGAGCTGTCCTTCTTCTGTACTCACACAGGTACTCATTGATTGCTCTTGGCTGCATGCTGGCATGTCACAAATCAGACAATTTGTGGGCAGGCAGAATTTCTGCTGAATTTCACCCAGCCAAACGCTGGATAGGACCCTCTGAATTGTTTACAAACTCTTCTGGCCTACCTCAGGAGATCTTGTAAACCAGGATATCTATACCGGAACAGCTGCAGGACCAGATTGAGAACATGTGCCAGGCATGGCACATGTATCAACTTTCCCTGCCAGAGGGCAGACAGAAATTTGGTGCCATTGTTGCACATCATCATTCCTGGCTCAAGTTGCCATGGGGTTAATCACCTCTGAGCAAGCTTATGCAGAGCAAAAAGAATTTCTGCCCCAGTATGGCTCCTGTCCCCTAGGCAAACCAGCTGCAGCACTGTGTGGTATCTTGTAGTCTGAATTGTGTCAGCTTCTTTAACACTTAAAGGGGACTGGTGGTTTAGAGGATGACTCAGCAGGGCATTGGCATGGATGAAGAGGAGGGGGAGCGGACATCTCTGGCATCGTCATCACCATCTGTGAGTATATAGGGTGGCCAAACAAGCTCCAGTGGTAAGTCTCATCCTGCATCCTTCCCGGCTGCTGGCAGAGTCACCCAGTGGGCCATAAATTATTTATAGCATCCCTGTCTATACTTACTAGACCACATATCTGTGGTCATGTGGACCTTGATGCTAACTAAGTAGTCCAGCAATGTGGAAACATTGTCTTCCATGTGATGGTGAAGAGCAGGGATGGCCTCATGGGTGAAAAAATGGCTACTGAGAACCTGCCACTGTGGTACAGCACACTCAGTTCCCAAAAGGGGGAATTGTTAGCAGAATTTGAGCAAGGCTCCTGCCTATGCTTGCCCCTACTCTTCTGTGCTCCATGCAGAACTTCTTCCTCACTGGAGGAGCCAAAAGGTAGACCTCTGACACCCCATGCTGTACCATCATCGCTATTGCTGGGGGCTGCACGGTGCATAGTGAGAGCAAGAGCATGGCATATTGTGAAATGGGAGGATCTGGAGGGAGGAAGAGGAGGAAGAGTGAGACTTTTTTCTTGACCTACAGCCTATTGGTGCTGTTCCCAAAGAGATGTGTGGTGAAAGGTCAGATGTTCCTTCATGCACATAGTATCTAAATGGCTGATTCTACTGCCACGCTTGATCTGCTTGAGGCAGAGACTTTAAAAAACAACGACTTGGTCTGCTCTCCTTGTACTGAAAAATTTCACACAGCTGAGATCTCGGGAGCAGACGGGGGAGAACTGAGCTCTACTAACTGTGGAAATGGGGAGCTGCGTACTTCAATTCTCTGCCTGCATAGTTGGCATTGTACCTCTTCCTCACTTTCATCCTCTGCTCTGTTGGACCTTATCATCCCCCCCCCTCCTCATCACTAAAGGCAGCTTAGCATTTTGCTGCAGCTGTGGGCACGTCATTGCCATTTTTTGTCAATGACAGTGTCTCCTCTCTCTAGGGTCTCGTTTCTTTCCTTCTCAACCTCAGAACCAACATCAGAGCCAATTAATTGCTGCACATCCTCTTGCAGCAAGTGGTTCCAGCTATGCTCAAATAATTTAATTCCTCCAAGCCAGTTGGTGGGGGCAATGACAGGGGTAGCTGTGGATGAGGAGTCAGAATATGCTGCTTTGGCAGTTGGGCAGACTGTGAGGTAGTCTGAGCCATGGTGACAGAAGAGTAAGAAGACAAGAACAGCTTGGTTAGTCATTCCACCACCTGCTCCACATACGGTAACTGTATAGCACACTCAATACCTGAAAAAAGGGCAGATATGTCCTGCTTGCAGATGATGGACAATGCCCAGGACCACCACTTTAGCCTATGTACATATGAAAATTAAAATGCATTTTGTTTTAACATTGTTTTGCTTTATTGTCACCTATGCAAATTTCCAGCTCCCCATGCCCCCATTTGACAATAGCATGACCATTAACCTTACAAATGGCCATAATTTAGTATCAAGATTCCCCCATACCTTGCACATCCATGGGGTTTGCTGCTAAGTTCAGGTTTCCAGATTTAAATCAAGATTTGAAAAATCATCTGCAAATAGAACCCAGGCAGATTCACTCATCTCTATACATTTTGAAATAACAGGGAATTTTACATATTCTTTCTCCAATTTTTTTTCCATTTGATGTGCAGTTGATTTTTCCATATCGATCAAGTGTACAGTACATGTATTCTAAAGAAGAAATACATTAGTCTATTTGTACACCTGCTTATGAGAAGAAAAAGTGGGCATGAGACCTGCAAATACATGCAAGGATGTGCTGAAGTATGGAATTACGTAGAAGTCTTCTTCTTTTGGAGGTGGTTATTTTCATATATATCCATGAAGGCATTGCCTTTAAGCTATATGTAGTCCAGTAATATCACTCCTGTGGTGCTGCTACCCAAAATCACAAGCTGCTGTAGAAGACATTAGGGTAAAATGGTTCAACCATTGGTAGGTATTGGGATTTGGTGATTGGTGCTAGGAATATCTCTGGCCTTCAGTTCCACTTCTCCTACCCTACTAGCTGAACCCCACACCTATTTGTTTAAAATTTCTTAGATAAATACCAAATTCCAGTCATCTTCTTGCTGGTCCAGTGATGTCATGATTCCTTCTTCCTTTTCTTGTCAGCAGTCATTACTGAAGCATTAAATGGTTTTCACATATTTATGTGTAGGTTCTGGCTAGTGCACCAAGAAGGGGGCTGCATGACTGACTGTCATTTAACCTGGAGAAGAATGTGAGAAGAACCAAAAAATATCCCAAAAATAAGCAAAAATGCTTTAATCACTTGGTGAGATATTCAATTTGGGGTCTGATGTGTAACACATGGTTTTATACAGAAGCCATATGCTCTTTTGGAGGAAAATAACTATTCAAAGGAACATTGTGTTATAGTCTTACAATTAGCAAAATATTTTTTTTAAGTCATTCCTTCACAAGCAGACCAGAACCACCAGCCCTTTGCTGATGAGGCCCATTTTAAGCCAAAATAGTACTGCACATGCAGTGAATTACTACAGATCATGGGGCCCCATAGCAAAATGTATGGGGTCTCCCAATGACCTGCTTACTGTCATTGAACTTAACATAAAATATGTCTAAATAGAGGAAAAGATGAATCAGGCCTGTAATAGTGCTTCCTAATGTACATAAAATAAATTGTCAAAAATGCACTCTATGGAAGCCTAATAATCTAATTGGTCATAGGTAAACCTATGAAACTGGCATCTCATGTAAGGTACAAAGATCCAATGCTGCTGGATTACCAGAGGGGGAGGCTCCAGGATCATGTAGATAGACAAAAAGACAGAGAAATACAATGTACAAGATCATGGTGCTTTAAGTATATTTTACTATTTAATAATTTTAAAAAATATGTAAATGTACTCAAAATGGCGAAGGAGAGAGCATGTAGTGTAATGTACTAGCAGCTAAAATGACCACAAGTCTACTCAGTAGTGCCTGGGAAGCCCAGATGGGTTGGATATGATGCATGCTGAGGCTCTGTGATAGCTCCATTGACTCCTCACCCAAAGGGGGAAAAGCTGACACTGTTAGTGCGTACAAACCTCCTGGATGATGTCAAGTACTGGGAGTATTGAAATACCGAGATGCGTTTCTGGGGCAATTCCCTTTTCATCAGTCTCTTAGTCCCTAAAGAAAGGACCAGTAGTAGGAGAGCTGCCAACATAGTTTGTACATTACAAGAGGCGTAATAGTATCAATAATGACTGTCATAGTATATTAAGACATAACTGCTAGTACTCTTGCATACAATCATGCTATAATCCTAATAAAACTTTTTTTTAAAACTGTGTTTTTTTCAGAACTACAAACAATTGCCAGTTTTTAGGAGAGTGGAAATCAGTGTAAATGTAAATGTTGACGTCCTGTCCTGCAAATAATTGACATGCTCTTGTAAGGGCAATCAGTTTAGCTGCTTGGGCTGACTGATATGGAATTGGCTTTGCCTCGAGTATTTTGTCAGGAAGTTGCACAATGCCGTATCCTGCATGGTAAGTACTATCATTTGGCCTAGAACATGAGCCATCTACAAACAAATCTGGGGCCCCATCAAGAGCCACAGCTGACATGTCGGACCTAGGGGAAGTGTCTTGCTGTATGTGGGTTATACAATTGTGTTCTGGTGCCACTTCATCCTGTTCCCCCTTTAGCCCCAGTAGGGCATTCAAAATTGGAGCAGGACCTGAATTTGCTGAAGAATATTTAATAATCAAGTTGGGATCAGATAGAAGAATCACTTCATATCCGCTCAACCTTTGTGCTGACATGTGTTGAGTGTGTATGTTTTTCAGTAGTAAGGACACTTGGTGTGTGGTGTGTAGGGTAGTTTCATGTCCCAATGTGAAAGAAATAGCCCTCTCCACCAGAATTGCGCACGATGCAACAGCTCTCAGACAAGCAGGCATGCCCTGAACCTGAGTTGGCACTACTTTGGAAAAAAAAAGCTGCAGGGCGGAGCTTGCCTCCATGTTCCTGAGCCAGGACCCCCGCCATGGTTGTACAATTTTCCCTAGCATACAGATGAAACATTTTTTTATAGTCAGGTAGTCCAAGACCAGGGGCCATTACCATAGCATTCTTCAGGTACACAAAGGCATCAACCATGTCATTTGACCATGTGAGAATGTCAGGTGATTCTGAAAGTGTGGCAGACCTCAGAGTGTGATCATAGAATGAACAATCAGGTATCCATTGGCGGCAGTAACCAATCATACCAAGAAAAGTTAGCATGTCCTTTTTTGTTTGTGGGCGGGGCAGACCCACGAGAGCCGCAGCTCTTTTGTGACTGACACTCCTCTCACCATGACTTAGAATAAAACCAAGGTATTCAACCTGTTTTTGGCACCATTGCAATTTCTTTTTAGATGCTTTGTGACCATTCCCTGACAACCATTCTAACGGAGACCAACTATCCTCCTGACTGGCCTCCTGACTTGAACTACAAATCAATAGGTCATCCACATATATAATGAGGACCGAACCATTGGGAGGGGTCCAGGACCTCAGTGTGGTCTGGAAGGCAAGTGAGTAGACTGCAAACAAATCTACATAGCCCTAGGCATTCTACACCAGGTCATCTGGCAATTTTCAGAATATAAATACAAATAGTGCCCTTGTCTGGTGGTCCACAGGAACCGAAAAAAATGCATTTGTTAAATCAATCACTGTAAAATATTCTGCATCGGACGGAATGGAGGTGAGGAGTGATGGCACGTCAGGCACTATTGGGGCTAATGGAACTACCAAATTATTTGATCCCAGATCAGATTGCACCCAGATCACCATCCCGACTCCACAAAGGTAAGGTCATCCAAAATCGCTATCGGGTATCACCACCAGGGTCCAGGGTCCTCCAGATGGGCACTGCGAATGATGACACTCACACAGAGTGCCCAATAAGAGACCTCATAGCGTGATACTGCTTTAGATACCTTTATTCAGGGTTGGTTGGTGTAGGGTACATGAAAGATTATAAACGAAAAGTTTACTGACCATATGTTTTCCAGGGTGGTTAGGTGTCCTGCTGCTGTTGCTGCCCCCCTGACGCGTTTCGTGCGATGCACGTATTCATAGGGTTCAGGGCTGGTCAGGACCTCCTCACCCATGCTATTTATAAATGTGAATGGCAATTTTGCCTAATGCGGCCGCCATTTTCTCGACTGCCGGCGCATGCGCAGAACGTCGGCGTCGTCTTCCCAGTCTACTGCGCATGCGCGAAAGACCGGCGCCATTTTGTCGTGGATCGTTAATGCGATCCACAGCAGGAAGTCCCCTGCAGTGCGGCGCCATATTATTGGCAGTGAGCGGGGATATAGGAGCAGTATTAACTGTTCCGAATTATTAAACCCCAGGAGGTCCCCTGCAGTGTTGCGCCATATTATTGGCAGTGAAAGGGGATACAGGAACAGTCTTAACTGTTCCAAATCATTAAACCAAGAGATTATAATGACGTCTTTGTGACCACTATGTAGGCTGAGGGGAAAAATTGCTTAAACCTCCCTACTTTACCATGGTGCACAGGGTACTATTTTATAATCGATTAAGGTGTTTTCAAATCATGGATATTATTCAAAAAGTATGTGTATATATATATATAAAAATTCATATAATGCTATGTAAAATCCATCCTGTTTTGCTTAGAATCAAAACAGGATCTGGATTGAAAAAGACATAAATATTCTCCATGAGTATATAGATATAAATAGCATTCAAAGTATATGGTCAGATAGAAATACAAGATATATATAATTAAAATTAACAAATAATGTATATAAATATATATGAAAACATATGGTCAAAAACTCCAATAAGATACAGAGTCTCATAAATACATAATAAAAACACATGATTAAAATAACATGATACTAAATCAATATATCGCAATAAAATTTCATTTAAAAAACTCCTTAAAAGCGATGACAAGAAATGGGGAGAGGGACTCCATTAAAAATGAAATGATGACAAGAAATTAGCCCGATGTTGTATATTAATAACATATATACAAATATATTCACAATAGTTTGATATTTAATCCTAAAGTGCTCCTCAAAAATCAAATGCAATCTGTATATATATATCTATATAGACCCGAAGATGCTGGTATATTACATCCTCTTATTATCTGTTGTCTAAAAAGCAATTTAGATCGAAATCTATATTCAATCCTTTGGGGTATAAAGAACCTAGTTCATAGATCCACCGTGATTCGAGCTGTGACACCGCCCGTTTTCTATTTACTCCTCGCCAATGGGCATTTACAATGCCTATGCCCATAAATCTGAGTGACGAGGGATCGCTATTATGATGGATCTTATAATGTTGTGACAAAGAATGGTCCTTATATCCCTTTTTAATATTATTAACATGCTCCTTTAGTCTGTCTCTAAGGCGTCTGGTGGTGCGCCCGACGTATTGAAGGTTGCATGGACATTGGAGCAAGTATACCACAAATCTACTTGTACAAGTTATAAAATCATCAATGTCATAATGTTTACCCCTTGTTGTAGAGATAAAGTGTTTGTTCTTATTAGTGTATTTACTGCATCGACAAATAACGCATTTTCTGCAAGGGTGAAATCCTTTTAGATTAGTGAACATAATTGCATTCTTGGGTGGATCCACTATATTTGGGGCGATCCTATTTCTAAGCGGTGCCACTCTTCTAAAGATAATTTCTGGTTTCTCTGGCAATAGTGTATTTAATATCGGATCAGATTTCAGAATCCCCCAATTTTTATTAATAATGCTCGTGATTTTTCTATGTTGCAGAGAGTAATTTGTAATGAACGGACATATTTGTTTTGATTTTTGTTTGGGGATGTTGTTTAACATCAGATTTCTATCTGATTTTCCTATAATGTCAATAGTCTGATCAAGCGTAGGGCCATCATACCCTTTTTCTACAAATTTATCCTTAATTATCTTAGCTTGTTTATAATAGGTCTCCACATTAGTGCAATTCCGCTTGATCCTAGAGAATTGACCCTTTGGTATATTACGTAACCACACCGGATGATGACAGCTATCAGTTGAAATAAAGCCGTTTCTGTCCGTTGGTTTGAAATAAGTTTCTGTCATTATTTTACCATTATAGTTTATTAACACCAAATCTAGAAAATTAACGCTAGTTTGGCTGTACTCAAACACAAGCTTAATATTTAAGGAGTTAAAATTCAGGGTCGTAAAAAAATTTAAAAGGGCCTGTTCTTCACCGTTCCATATGAGGAGGATGTCATCAATGTACCTACGATAAAAAGAGAGCTCGGGCCAGTCTCTCGCATAGATGACATCCTCCTCCCACCTAGCCATAAACAGGTTTGCTAGGCTGGGGGCAAACTTTGCCCCCATGGCCACGCCCTTTTCTTGCAAATAGAAGTTGTGGCCAAACCAAAAATAGTTCCTCGTCATCGCAAAGTCTAATAAAGTTAAGATATAGTTCTTATGTGAATCAGACATACACTTAAAATCACAATTTTTTAAAAAGAAATCGACAGCCTCCATCCCATCCGAATGTTTTATACTTGTGTACAGGGATGTTACATCTGCCGTCACCAGAAAAGTGCCTTTATCCGTGGTGATATTACTGATATCCCGGAGCACTTGCTTTGTGTCCTTCAGATAGGCAGGAGTCTTTACCACGAGGGGTTGTAAAAAATGGTCAATATACTCGCCTACTCGTGAACATAAAGATCCTATGCCACTGATAATGGGCCTCCCTGGGGGATTAATGGGATCTTTATGAATCTTTGGTAATATGTACATAACCGGGAGTCTGGGTACTGTGGGGCAAAGATAACGTTTTTCTTTCTTATTTAAAATTCCTTCAGTATATCCTTTATTTATAATGGATGTAAGTTCTTTTTTGTATTCTCTAAGTGGATTTTTTGGTAGAAGAGAATATGTTTCCTTATCATTCAGAATGTTGTACACTTCTTTGATGTAATCGGATCTATTTAGCACCACTACGCCTCCTCCTTTGTCCGCTGGACGTATTACTAAGTCCTTTTTCTCTAATAACGTTTCTACAGCTCTCTTAACAGAATCTTGTTTATTTACTGGTTTAATTTTCATCATCTCAAGATCCTTAAACACTGTATCTCTAAAAGCATTAATATAAGAATTATTTTGCGGAGGAGGATTGAATAGTGATGCATTTCTTAGGTTGGAATTTATATTACCACCATTGTTTATACTTTGTGTGATTGGTTTATTATGGAAGTATTTTTTCAATGATAGCTGTCTGATATATTTCCTAATATCTATATATGTCTGAAATTTGTTCAGTGATTTTTTCGGGGCAAATTTTAATCCCTTGTTTAACAGTTGTGATTCTTGGTTGGTCAAAGATATATTACTCAAATTGAAAATTCCTACGTTTTGCGTTTTTTGGGGTTTGTTGACCCTTTTGCCTCCCCTCTTCCCCCTTCTACGGCACTCCTTTTGCGTGCCGAATTCCCCCCTAAAAAATTCTGTGGTATGGGTTGTTTGCTCCTTTGTTCCTTATAATCGCTCTGATGGTTCAATGTTCCCCCATAAGAGTTATTATTGCTGTAATATACTGGAGGTCTGGGACTCATATTGCCTCCATTATGATATGGAGACCTCCCGTTTTGATGTCCAGATGGATAATAATTAGGTTTCGGTCCCTTATTATGTTGGTATTGGGCTGGTCCGCGATGTGATTGACCATAATTTTGTCCCCTTGGTGATTGGTCCCTTGGGTGCCAGTTAAAATTGCGTGCCCCCACATCCTCATTCCTTAGTGTGTTTAAGGATTCATACCTGTTGTGGGTGGGTACATTATATGCTTGATTGGCATTTGGCCTAAAGGCATTAGAGGATTGTGCTCCCTGTTTAGGTTGATTTTTATATTTACCCGATACTTTTTGAGGTTTGGGAGTATGAAAATTAATACTAGTTCTGAGTGGATCGAGATCCTCTGTTTTAATCTGCCACTTAAACACATGTTGTTCCTGATAATCTGTGTGATCCCGTAAATATTTCTTGCGTTTTTTTATTCTCTGCTCCTTATCCAATTTTTCCATGTATGATTTAAGTTTATTGGATTCCGTTACATATTCCTCACTGTCCTTAAAGGGAGTGAGTTTATCTCTCACCTTATTAATCTCTGCGTCAAGATATTGTAACTTTTTCTTTTTTCTTAGGATTAGGAACTTTAGCATATCTACTCCTGCTATGTTAAAATATTGATACCATTCCTCAATTCCATTCACATCATCATGTTCAGGAGGGATACTCCATCTCAAGGATCTGGGGACCATTCCTTCTTTTTTCTACCAAAAAATCCACTTAGAGAATACAAAAAAGAACTTACATCCATTATAAATAAAGGATATACTGAAGGAATTTTAAATAAGAAAGAAAAACGTTATCTTTGCCCCACAGTACCCAGACTCCCGGTTATGTACATATTACCAAAGATTCATAAAGATCCCATTAATCCCCCAGGGAGGCCCATTATCAGTGGCATAGGATCTTTATGTTCACGAGTAGGCGAGTATATTGACCATTTTTTACAACCCCTCGTGGTAAAGACTCCTTCCTATCTGAAGGACACAAAGCAAGTGCTCCGGGATATCAGTAATATCACCACGGATAAAGGCACTTTTCTGGTGACGGCAGATGTAACATCCCTGTACACAAGTATAAAACATTCGGATGGGATGGAGGCTGTCGATTTCTTTTTAAAAAATTGTGATTTTAAGTGTATGTCTGATTCACATAAGAACTATATCTTAACTTTATTAGACTTTGCGATGACGAGGAACTATATTTGGTTTGGCCACAACTTCTATTTGCAAGAAAAGGGCGTGGCCATGGGGGCAAAGTTTGCCCCCAGCCTAGCAAACCTGTTTATGGCTAGGTGGGAGGAGGATGTCATCTATGCGAGAGACTGGCCCGAGCTCTCTTTTTATCGTAGGTACATTGATGACATCCTCCTCATATGGAACGGTGAAGAACAGGCCCTTTTAAATTTTTTTACGACCCTGAATTTTAACTCCTTAAATATTAAGCTTGTGTTTGAGTACAGCCAAACTAGCGTTAATTTTCTAGATTTGGTGTTAATAAACTATAATGGTAAAATAATGACAGAAACTTATTTCAAACCAACGGACAGAAACGGCTTTATTTCAACTGATAGCTGTCATCATCCGGTGTGGTTACGTAATATACCAAAGGGTCAATTCTCTAGGATCAAGCGGAATTGCACTAATGTGGAGACCTATTATAAACAGGCTAAGATAATTAAGGATAAATTTGTAGAAAAAGGGTATGATGGCCCTACGCTTGATCAGACTATTGACATTATAGGAAAATCAGATAGAAATCTGATGTTAAACAACATCCCCAAACAAAAATCAAAACAAATATGTCCGTTCATTACAAATTACTCTCTGCAACATAGAAAAATCACGAGCATTATTAATAAAAATTGGGGGATTCTGAAATCTGATCCGATATTAAATACACTATTGCCAGAGAAACCAGAAATTATCTTTAGAAGAGTGGCACCGCTTAGAAATAGGATCGCCCCAAATATAGTGGATCCACCCAAGAATGCAATTATGTTCACTAATCTAAAAGGATTTCACCCTTGCAGAAAATGCGTTATTTGTCGATGCAGTAAATACACTAATAAGAACAAACACTTTATCTCTACAACAAGGGGTAAACATTATGACATTGATGATTTTATAACTTGTACAAGTAGATTTGTGGTATACTTGCTCCAATGTCCATGCAACCTTCAATACGTCGGGCGCACCACCAGACGCCTTAGAGACAGACTAAAGGAGCATGTTAATAATATTAAAAAGGGATATAAGGACCATTCTTTGTCACAACATTATAAGATCCATCATAATAGCGATCCCTCGTCACTCAGATTTATGGGCATAGGCATTGTAAATGCCCATTGGCGAGGAGTAAATAGAAAACGGGCGGTGTCACAGCTCGAATCACGGTGGATCTATGAACTAGGTTCTTTATACCCCAAAGGATTGAATATAGATTTCGATCTAAATTGCTTTTTAGACAACAGATAATAAGAGGATGTAATATACCAGCATCTTCGGGTCTATATAGATATATATATACAGATTGCATTTGATTTTTGAGGAGCACTTTAGGATTAAATATCAAACTATTGTGAATATATTTGTATATATGTTATTAATATACAACATCGGGCTAATTTCTTGTCATCATTTCATTTTTAATGGAGTCCCTCTCCCCATTTCTTGTCATCGCTTTTAAGGAGTTTTTTAAATGAAATTTTATTGCGATATATTGATTTAGTATCATGTTATTTTAATCATGTGTTTTTATTATGTATTTATGAGACTCTGTATCTTATTGGAGTTTTTGACCATATGTTTTCATATATATTTATATACATTATTTGTTAATTTTAATTATATATATCTTGTATTTCTATCTGACCATATACTTTGAATGCTATTTATATCTATATACTCATGGAGAATATTTATGTCTTTTTCAATCCAGATCCTGTTTTGATTCTAAGCAAAACAGGATGGATTTTACATAGCATTATATGAATTTTTATATATATATATACACATACTTTTTGAATAATATCCATGATTTGAAAACACCTTAATCGATTATAAAATAGTACCCTGTGCACCATGGTAAAGTAGGGAGGTTTAAGCAATTTTTCCCCTCAGCCTACATAGTGGTCACAAAGACGTCATTATAATCTCTTGGTTTAATGATTTGGAACAGTTAAGACTGTTCCTGTATCCCCTTTCACTGCCAATAATATGGCGCAACACTGCAGGGGACCTCCTGGGGTTTAATAATTCAGAACAGTTAATACTGCTCCTATATCCCCGCTCACTGCCAATAATATGGCGCCGCACTGCAGGGGACTTCCTGCTGTGGATCGCATTAACGATCCACGACAAAATGGCGCCGGTCTTTCGCACATGCGCAGTAGACTGGGAAGACGACGCCGACGTTCTGCGCATGCGCCGGCAGTCGAGAAAATGGCGGCCGCATTAGGCAAAATTGCCATTCACATTTATAAATAGCATGGGTGAGGAGGTCCTGACCAGCCCTGAACCCTATGAATACGTGCATCGCACGAAACGCGTCAGGGGGGCAGCAACAGCAGCAGGACACCTAACCACCCTGGAAAACATATGGTCAGTAAACTTTTCGTTTATAATCTTTCATGTACCCTACACCAACCAACCCTGAATAAAGGTATCTAAAGCAGTATCACGCTATGAGGTCTCTTATTGGACACTCTGTGTGAGTGTCATCATTCGCAGTGCCCATCTGGAGGACCCTGGACCCTGGTGGTCATACCCGATAGCGATTTTGGATGACCTTACCTTTGTGGAGTCGGGATGGTGATCTGGGTGCAATCTGATCTGGGATCTGATGATCGTTCTATGGCCTGGTGACGCAGGATACATATTGCGTATATTAAACGCACATCTGGTGAGTGCGTTTTTCACCTATTTGTGTGACACACTTATCATCACACCTTGGATCAGGACGTCCATTCACCTTGAATTAGGATCTCTCCATGATCCGCACTATCACTATGAACTTTTATTTATGGATCACCATTAGAGTGATATCACGCATGAATATATAGTGTGTGTATATACTATGTTCCATTGTTAAGCGCTGCACCATTTATTTGATATATATACGTTTGATTGAAGGTTTTTGTTTGGTTACCTTTCTGGTGTATCAGCTGCTAAGTAGTACTGTTTTGTATATCTATTTATACACTTTCATTTAAGTCGCGCTCACTATAACACCTTTTACTACATACCAAATTATTTATGGCCCTCAAATCTTGTACAAACCTGTAAGAGCCATCCGGCTTCTTAACAGAATTGATAGGTGTGTTGTAAGGAGAAACCGTTTCTTCTACCTTCTGTTTACATGCTGTAGCAATAGGGAGGGAAGCCTTATTCTTGAAAACCCTTTTTAATTCTGTGTCAAGCTCCTCCCACATAGTTTCTCTCCCTTCTGTGGTGTTTAGTTTATAGGCAGTAGCCTGTGTATTACTTGGTTCTATGTGACTAATGCTTTTTACATTTATCCAATCCCAAGCTGGATTATTTCCCAGAATACCATCAATGATCAATCTCATATCTTCCTGTGTGTAATTTCTTCCTAAACATACCTTTTTTAAATAAGCAAGTGTACCTCCAGGAGATACTGTAGGCTTGGGACAATGTTTAACAATCTTACTAATATCTTCTAATTCTATGGGGTTTTTTAGAATTAGTTCTCCTGCTGTGAGAAAAGGTAGTGTCAATGTAGCCAACTCCTTTCCTCCTACGGCCCCCTCATCTTCTCTTTTTCCCTCTTGTTTCTTATCCATGGATCTAAGCTGCATTCTAAATTCCTCCACCTCTCTCTGCCCTTTCTATGACTGGTGTCACTTCTTCTCCATTGACCATCCTTTTCCTGTAATTTTATTATATTTACCTGTCCCTGTTCTTCGTATTCCAACTCTCCTTCGTTGTCATTATTCTCCGTAAGGATGCCTTGAACTTGGCTACCCTCCTCTGGTGATTTTATACTAATGATCTGTTTGGGTCTAGTGGAGGGGCCTGGCTGTATTGGTTGTAGATCCGGGACGGGAAGTGGCGCAGGGACAGGGGCAGGGGCAGGAGCTGCAGAGACAGGAGCAGGGGCTGGAGGGGCATTAGGCTGGGGTGTAATCATCCCCAAACTAATCAAAAAATCATCATCAGCAGCATTTTTAAAACAACTTAATGAAGGATATATATTATACGGAGGGGGTGGGGTTGGTGTCTGAACTGTTTTCAGTCCAATCTTGGGTCTGCATGTCTTTTCAGATTGATGCTTTTCCTGGCATATTTTTAATGTATCCAATTTCAACTTCCTCTTTTGTTTTAAAGAGAAAATCAAATTGAACTTTCCCTTGCTATTATCAACCCAATACGGTGACCATTTTAACCAGTTTTCTCCCCCTTTCTTGGGAATGGGTCTGTACTCCCCATAGCTTCTGTCCAACCTGCCATACAATCCACCCAGGGATTTATTAAATAATAGTCCGTTCCACAAACTCTAGCAACATAATCCTTACAATTTTCTCCCTTTTCTGGGGGACCTGGTGGGTAACTACCTCTTTGACCCATATTTAGACAGTGGATAAAACAATTTTAGCTTAAAATCTTATTTTGTTCCACACAACAAATTATCTTATACTTCTACGCAACAGAAAGAAAAAGCAAAAGACAGATAAACCAGAATCTGCTCCACAGACTTATTAACCTCTTGATAACTTCCCAAAAGTTATCTCTTCACTGTTTTACCAAAAACAGAGAACTGTGTTTACCAAAACACCTTTTTTTTTATATTATAGTGCACTATTTTGTAACTCTTACCAAAGAGTTAAGTCTGCTTTACCAAAAGCAGCTACAGGTTATCACGGGTCTATATAGACAATACAGAATGATTCAAGACCTTCCCTCAACACAGGGCAAGAAAGAGCTTTTAGTCATAAAAAGACAAAAGGTTTACTTACCAAGTGAGGTGGGTGGTCATCCCGGACGAGCCCCCAGCTGAAAGGAATGATTTTCTTTCCCCCTCAGAGACCCCCGGTCTGTGGAGAGATTCCTGGTTTATCAGCAGAATTCTGGGAACACCCCTTGAACACGGAAATCACGACAGCTTATGTTCAGAGATGTTCAAAGTTTATTAGACATTAATAAGATTATATAGACTACAGATAATAATAAGGGAGGGGGGAGCGAGTTTCAAAACTGTAACTTGTAAATTTCCATCATGAGCTAACTACATGAAACATAACATATACATTTCTTGGTACAAATTGTTTTGTCTAACTTTTAGAGAAAACAGACAGACAAAAACATTGTCAGGGTCGTGTTAGCTTCTGTTGATACATCCTTGAACAACTGAAAACAGTTTCATTAAACTTCTAATATCTCTACAAAAAGCTAACTTAATACTTAATACTTAAAATGGCGTACATAATACAAAATGGAAGTTATCTAGATTCTTTCAGGTAGCAGACACTGAAAGGCTAGTAAGGTGGATGAGCCTGGCAGCAGCATTCATGATGGACTGCAGGGGGGATAGCCTATGAAAAGAGTAAGCCAATGAGGAGGGAGTTGCAGTAGTCGAGCGAGAGATAACCAGAGAGTGAATTAGGAGCTTTGTGGTATCATTGGTTAAAAAGGGGCACATTCTGGAGATGTTGCAGAGGTTGAGGATGATTTGGACAGGGATTGGATGTGGGCTTGAAAGGATTGTTCAGGATCCAGGGTTACCCCTAGAACCCTGGCATGCATGGATGGGTTGATAATGGTGCTATTGATCCTGACTGAGAAATCAGAGGAAGAGGCATGTGGGGGAGGAAATATAATGAGCTCAGTTTTGGATAGACTGAGTTTTAGAAAGTGGTGTGACACCCAATCTGATATGTCTGTTAGTAAATAGGTGATACGTGAGGAAATGGATGGGGTGAGCTGAGGAGTAGAAAGATAGATTTGTGTGTCTTCAGCATAGAAATGGTATTGGAAACCATGGGAAGCTATCAGCTGACCCAAGGAAGAATTGTAGATCGAGAATAGGAGAGATCCAATGACAGAACCTCGGAGGACACCGACAGTAAGAGGAGTAGGGGAGGAGTAAGTAGAGTTGTAAGTGACACTGACGGTGTGGTGAGATAGGTAAGATTCCAACCAATGGAGATCAAGTAAATAGAGTTTTTTGAGGAGGAGGGGGTGGTCAACTGTGTCAAAGGCAGCGGAGAGGTCCAAGAGTTAGAGTATGGAATAGTGACCATTGTTTTTTGCGGTTAGTAAGTCATTTGTGAGTTTTATGAGAGCAGATTCTGTGGAATGTTGTGGGCAAAATCCAGACTACAGGGGATCGAGAAGGTTATTCTCAATAAGGTGGCAGCTCAGCTAGTTGTAGACTAGACGTTCAAGGTGTTTGGAGGCAAAAGAGAGAAAGGAGATGGGTGTTAGGTTGCCAAGATTGGTGGGGCTGTTGTGGCCTTTTTAAGTATGGGGGTGACAAGCGCATGTTTTAGAGAATTGGGGAAGATGCCAGTAGAAAGGGAGAGATTGAAGATATGAGTTAAAGAGTGAAAGATAGAGCCAGAGGGTGACCGTACTATTTGCGAGGGAACAGGATCCAGGGGACAGGTGATTAGGTGAGCTTTAAAAAAAAGTTTACCAACCTCCTCTCTAGTAGCTGGGCTAAACAAGGGGAGTATAGATTGTGCAGGTGGACAAATTGTGCAGGTGGACAAGGAGTGCAGGGTGAGGGAGATATCTGTACAGTGGAAATCTCATCACAAATTGTATCAATCTTATTTTTTAAGTGATTAGCGATCTCCTGGGCAGTGAGTGAGTTAGTAGGTGGAGGTAAAGAAGGATGAAGTAGAAAGTTAAAGGTAGAAAAGAGTTGACGGGGATTGCCTGAGAGGGTGTTAATGAGAGTGATAAAATGTCTCTTTGGCAGTGTGGAGACAGGAATTGTATTTTTGAAGGGCAGATTTATATTGGTTGAAGACTTGCTGGGTCTTAGTCTTACGCCATAAACTCACAAGAGCACGGCTATGCTTTTTGAGGCATCTGGAATTGTCTGTTTGCCAGGGCTGTAGCGGTCAGGGCCTAATTCTGTATTTAGTGAGGGGGCCAATGTGTCCACAGTGGATGACAGTGAACTGTTGTAGACAGAAGTGGCCAGCTTGGGGCAGGACAGGGCTGAGATTTTGTCATAGAGACAATCTGTTGCAGAAAAAAGAAGAGAAGGGTTAAGGAAGCGAAGGTTTCTATGGGTAACTGTTCAGTAGTTGGAAGACAAGGAGGAGGAAGCCAAGGAGAGAGTGAAGCTACTAAGGGAGTGATCAGAAAGAGGAAAGAAAGGTTGGTGAGGTTGCAAAGAGTGCAAGTAGGAGAATACAAGGTTGAGACAGTTACCATTAGAGTGAGTAGAAGCATGTGTCCATTGTCTTAGGTCAAAAGAAGTGGTTAGGCTCATAAGTTTAGAGGTAGCAGGAGTGCTGAGTTTAACAGGGATGTGAAAGTCAACAAGAATGAGTGTGGGGATTTCAGAGTAAGGAAGCCAGACCGAGAGGACATCAAGGAAGCTTGATACCAATCCAAGAGGTCGATCACAGCAATTCTTAAAGAACCTGGAGAGAATAGACGAATATAGTGAACTTCAAATGAGGTGAGGGACAGAGAGGGAGATGACTGAAGGACCTGAAAAGTGCTTTGAGGGGGCAGGAGGATTCCAACTCCACCTCCTTTCTGTCCACTAGACCTGGGAGAGTGAGTCCAGAGAAGACCACCATGGGAGAGGGCAGCAGGAGAGGGAAAGTCAGATTCATGAAGCCAGGTTTCCATAATTACAAGTATGTTAAAGGAGTTTGTGATAAAACGGTCATGGGCAGAGATGATTTTGTTACAGGCAGAGCGGGCATTCCAAACGGCACAGGAAAAGGAGAGGCTGGTTCTAGCAAGAAGAGGAATAGTCTCCAGATTGTGTGGATTGCGGCCTCTGTTAGAGGATAAGGGGTGCCGGATGTGTTTGTCAATGGAAAAATATGGTGGCCCGGGATTTGGGGAAAGGCCTCCAGATGTTAGGAGAAGCAGAAGGGTGAGAGTGTAGTGGTTTCCTTTTTTTTTTTGCTTTCTTAATTTTTGAAAAAAATATATTTATGTACTTATTGTGCTGCAGCAGCAGCAGTAAAAATATTTAGGGCATAATTGCTGTTCCCCCTTCTGCGTCGCAGGTGTTCCTCCTTTTGTGTCAGCAGTGGTTCCCTTTTTTTTTTGGCTTTCTGAATTTTAATTTGAATTCTTTATTTTTTCTCCAGCAGCAGCAAAAAGATTTCTCCAAATTTGCTGTTCCTCCTTCTAAGTTGCAGGTGTTCTTCCTTCTGTGTCACAAGTGTTTTTTTTTTTTTCACATTTATTTTATTTAATTTTTTTTGATGTATCCCCCATTTTCTTTATTTAAAAAAATAATAAAACAGTTTATAGTGCACTAAGCACAAATTAGTGCACCCAAGCACCAAATTCCCATCCCACACTCTAAAATAAAAAGTCATAAAAATCCCCCCAAAAATCCAATCATGTCTGATGAGGCCAACAAGTAGAGGCAAACGTTCACAGGCAGCTAAAAGAGGGCAAGCAGCCTCTATATCCACTATGAAAAGAGGTGGTTGTGAACATGGTGCATTCTCTGCAGGCAGGGCATGCTTGTCCTTTTTTTCTGGTGCTGGCCGTGTTATTGAACCACAACATGCAGAAGAGGTGGTGAAGTGGCTAACTAAGCCATCCTCCTCATCCTCTGTCTCCCAGGCTCATACCAGTACACTATCCACCGCAGCTGCGAAAACAGCCTATTCCACAGGCTCCTTGTCCACAGCTACTCCTTCTGTAGCCCCACCATCATGCATGGAGGAATCACCTCCCCGCTGAAGTTCATTGTTGTAAGCTTTTTTTCAACATGCGCAGAAGACCACAGCATTGCTGTTTGCAGTCTCTGTCTAAAGTGGATCAAGCGTGGCCAAAGTATGCTTGACAAGACATTTGACGACCTGCCATGCAACCCCTTGGCAACAGCACCTGAAAGACCCACATTATAAAAAAGTTCAGACTTCTCCTTGCTTCTCATCTGGGATCTCTACCCTACTATAGCTCAATTTGTCTCAACAGCCTCCACTGAGAGAGATGATTGTATAGCAATGGGTGCCATAGGTCCTTGCACCCAATCTGCTAGCAGTACACCACCTGTTGGTTTCATCAGGCAAATTTCGCTACCCCAGTTGCTGAACTGTAAAAAAAAAAAAAAATACTATTCCACCTATCCACATGCTCAGCGTCTAAATGCTAGCTTGATCAAATTGCTAGCAATACCACCTCCTCTTCCTCTATGGCCTCTTCTGCTGAATTGTCCTGTGAACCAGCAGTGCTCCCTAAGCATTCAAGGGGCTAAACAAGCAGACAGGCTAAAAGATGCCATGCGGTGCTTCAGCTGGTCTGCCTAGGGGACAGGAGCCACAGCGGGGAAGAGATTCTGTCAGCTCTGCAGGGGGAGGCTCAGAGGTGGCTGATGCCACGGTAGCTTGAGCCAGGAATGGTTGTATGTGACAATGGCACCAACCTTCTGTCCGCCCTCCAACAGAGACACTTGACCACTTGAGACATGTTCAATTCTTGGTATTGAATTTGGTGGTGCAGCATTTCTTGAACAGGTTGGGTACTTTGGCTTATAACATCTTCTGAGGCAGGCCAGAAAAGTCTGTAGCCATTTTTGGCGGTCATACACACCCATTGTTCTGCTGGCTGACATTCAACGGGATTCAACCTGCCCACCAACCGCCTCATTTGTGACATGCCCACCAGGTGGAACTCAACATTGGCAATGCTGCAGCGGCTGCATACACAGCAGAGGGCCATCAAAAAGTACCTGTATGAGTATGGCACAAGGACAGGCTAAGGGGAGCTTGGCTTCTTTTCACCACACCAGTGACTGCTAATAAAGGATGCATGCACTGTCCTGTCACCATTTGAGGAGGTCAAAAGGATGGTGAGTCATGACAATGCATGCATCAGTGACACTATCCCTCAAGTCTTCCTGCTAGAGCACACGCTGCATGGAACCATGGAGAGGGAACTTGAGGCAGAACAGCGGGAGAAAGAGAAGGACTTCCTTTCCTCTCAAGGCTCCCTTCATGCAGATACCATTTCTGCAGGACTACAAAACACAGGAGGATTGTGGCAGCATGGAAGTAGAGGATAACATATGGAAATCTTCAAGGGATGGTTTTCAGTCCCTACAAACCCAGCCAGAAGTAGTATGTGGCTTGGAGGAGGTATTTCCTGACAGTGTCATCCTCAGTGACCCAGAGAACTCAAATTCTCAAATTCTCATGCCTTCTCAAA
The DNA here is from genome assembly GCF_062004578.1 of Staurois parvus. Classification (NCBI taxonomy): domain Eukaryota; kingdom Metazoa; phylum Chordata; class Amphibia; order Anura; family Ranidae; genus Staurois; species Staurois parvus. Next base: position 4,733,534 of record NW_028318295.1, read on the forward strand.
CGTATGCTGCATGGGCTACCTGATTCTGCAAAGCCTGCAAAAGGACCCGAAGATTTGTAGTATCAAGGAGAGGGAACATTACTGGTTGACAACCCTTTTTGATCCATTTAACAGTGGTAAAGTTGCAGAGCTCTTCCTGCCTCGCAGAGGGAACAGAGGATGAAATATCTTGTGAAAGCCATAGAGAAAAATTTGTTTAATACCTTTCCAGACACTAGGAGGTTACCATTTCCTGGACAGTGTTTCTGAGGCTTTGTTCGGTCAAAGGAAGAGTGGTAGAGAAGGCGGCCGGCTGACCGATGCCTTTAAACAATTCTTTAGACCTCAGTGTCCAGGGCTATCGACAGGCAAGCGCAAACTTGGAGACCTTTCCAACTGAGGATTCACTTGCTCAATATGCAATCGAGCTATTGCCCTTTCCTGCATCAAGTGAGCTTTCTGAATGCACATTCTGTGCTGCTGGGGGTTTTGTGACAGATAAAAGAGTGCATCTGTCACGATCGCGGCATCGGACCCCAGACCTTCTCACCAAACTCGTGACCGAAGGACTAGCCGATCTAAAACCGCGATGTCACGTGCGTAACAATGCCACACCCAGCTGCACTCTGCACAACGATTTTCCAGCTAATTGGACCACAATCGATGTTCCGGCAGCCTGAGCGATTGTTACTGGGTCAGGTTAATTACGCAATTAACCCTTCACACTGCCACCACCTCCTTTTTGTACAGAGAAAGAGGAAACTCGGCAATCTCAGCAATAACACTATAATGGTTGAGGTAATCGTCTGCATAACACAGTTATACAGAGGGTTAAACAAACACGGTAGCGTTCTCTTTAGAGGCAAGAATTCGTAAATGCATATGGTTTGAATTTTTAGAGCAGGTTCCAATCCTGCTGTTAGGATCCGCCAGGCGGAGCCCTCCGTCTGCCAACTGGTAGACCTACCCAGAGCGTGGGGTCTAAGCCCGGGCTGTGCTTTCACCAGGGCCCCTGATGGTGGGGATGGACTTGAAACAGTCCCGGGCCAGGTCACGACCTCTGAGCGGGCCACCAGCGGCCGAGGAGGCCTCCGGGGATGTATGTAGGTACCAGGAGAGCCAGCTGTGAAGAGGATGGCGGCCCCAGCAGGGTGGTACGGATAGTGGCCCCGTGGGGTAAGCGGGGTACCGAATCGGCGGGCTAGGAGTAGTCGGGTCACACGCAGGGTCAGCCAGGTAAATCAATCCGTAGGAACAGTCGGGATAAGCCGAGTCAAAACGCAGGAGCAGGCAGAATAGTCAGAACAAAGCCGGGTCAATCACAGGAGCGGGTAGAATAGTCAGAACAAAGCCGGGTCAATCACAGGGGCAGGCAGCGTAGTCAGGGTCAAAAAACAGGGTCACAGCAGGAGCAGGTATTCAGGATCACATATAGACCTTGCGGCAATTAGTGACAGTGCAGGGCATCTTTAAATAGTGCGCCCTGCACTGTCATTGGCTGGCTAGGACGCGCCCCCGGCTGTCATTGGACGCCTGAGGCGCGCCCGCGGTTTCTACTGTGCATGCGCGGCGTCCTGTCAGCCGCGGCTCGCCGGGACCTAGTTCCTGTGTCCCGGCGTGATCTGCCGCCAAGGCGCATGCGCGGGGGACAGAGCCGCGATTGCGGCAGACGGAGCCGGGATCCCTGACATTGCCCCCCCCCAACGGGCACCCTCCGGGAGCCCCACTGATCTCTCCACCGCGGGTGAGCACGAAAAAACTCCCGGATGAGCCTGGGCGCGTGAACGTCCTGGGCAGGTTCCCAGGAGTTCTCCTCAGGACCATAACCCTTCCATTTTATCAGGAACTGAGTCTGGCCCCCCCTCCTTCGGCAACTGAGGATAGCCTCCACCTCAAATTCCTCCTGGTCACCTATGGCGATTGCCTCGGGAGGTCTGGATTCTCGGTCTGGGAAGGGATCCGGTCTGGACGGCTTCAGGAGAGATACATGAAACACAGGATGTATTTTGAAAGTCTGCGGAAGCTCGAGTTCGTAGGCCACCTCGTTGACCATTCGTTTAACAGGAAATGGGCCAATGTACTTGGGTCCCAGCTTCTTTGAGGGGCACAGCATCTTCAAGTTGGCTGTTGCCAGCCAAACCAGATCTCCTGGTTGAAGCAGTAAATCTCCTCTTCTCTTTCTGTCGAAAGCCTTCTTACTGTCCTCCTGGGCCTTAGCGATGGCTTCCTGAATAGTCTTGTTGTTGACGGAAAAGAAGTTCAAGATGTCCTGCGACGCCGGTACCAGATTTTCAGGCATTAGATCAGGGAGGAATGTGGGGTGATACCCGTAATTAGAAAAGAATGGCGATTGACCCGTAGCTGAGTGACTTGAGTTGTTGTATGAGAACTCCGCAGAAGGCAACAACGTCAGCCAGTCATCCTGGAGATAGGAGGTGTAGCATCGTAAATACTGTTCCAGCGTTTGGTTGGTCCTCTCGGTTTGACCGTTGGTCTGCGGGTGGTAGGCGGACGAGAGCGACAGCTTGATTCCCAGCGCTTTACATAGGGCGTTCCAGAACCTGGAGGTGAATTGCACCCCCCGATCCGACACAATGTCTTCGGGGACTCCATGAAGCCTTACCACTTCCCGAATGAAGATCCGTGCCGTTTCCGGTGCCGATGGGGTCTTCTCCAGGGGCACGAAATGCGCCATCTTCGAGAAGCGGTCGACGATCACCATTATCGCTGTGTGGCCTTGGGATGGTGGGAGTTCGACCACAAAATCCATGGCTATCATTTGCCAGGCCCGCTTGGGTATAGGTAATGGACGCAACAATCCCCATGCCCTACTCCTGGAGGGTTTGTTCCTTTGACAGGTGGGACACGTCCGGACGTAATGCTCACAATCCTTGATCATGTCCGGCCACCAGAACGAGCGCCGTAGTAGTTCTAGAGTCTTCGTCACCCCGAAGTGACCTGCCATTGGATGGTCGTGGCAATGCCCTAGGACCAAGGTTCGCACCTCTTCTGGGACCATGATTCGGTCTTCCTTCCAAAACAGGCCATCGTGGCTCTGGAGGGGTGACCCAGATGGAACGGGTAGTCTTACCGAAGCATCAAGAAGCCGGGAGCGCAGTTCCGTTTGTACCGCGAGGAAGCTTCCAGAAGGCAGGATGGTGTCTGGTACTGCAGCGTCGTCGGGGTCCTCAAACATGCGGGACAGGGCGTCTGGTTTGGTATTCTTAGTACCGGGTCGGTACGTTATATGGAATGAGAATCGAGAAAAGAAAAGAGCCCATCTCGCTTGGCGTGGTCTCAGTCGTTTTGCCGTCCTTAAATATTCTAGGTTTTTGTGATCTGTAAATATTAGGATGGGGTGAGTGGCCCCTTCCAGTAAATACCTCCATTCTTCCAAAGCGGTTTTAATGGCCAGGAGCTCCCGATCTCCAATGTCATAGTTGCGCTCCGCTGGTGTCAGCTTCCTGGAGAAGAACGCCACAGGGTGCAGTAGTTCCTTGGTACCATTCCTTTGGGACAGAACCGCTCCTACCGCGTTTTCGGAGGCGTCAACTTCCAACACATATGGGAGCGAAGAATCCGGATGGCAGAGAATGGGAGCAGAGGTGAACAGTCTCTTGAGCTTATCGAAGGCCGACTGAGCTTCGGAGGTCCACTTAAAGCGGACCCCTTGTTTCGTCAGTTGCGTGATCGGGGAGACCAGGCCGGAGAAGTTCCTAACAAATTTTCTGTAAAAGTTAGCAAAGCCGATGAAGCGCTGTACCCCCTTTTTGTCGGCGGGTATTGGCCAATCTAAGATCGCCGTGACCTTCTGGGGATCCATCGCGACCCCCGCGGAAGAGAGAACCAGTCCCAAGAATGTGATCTCGTGCTGATCAAAACAGCACTTTTCAGCCTTAGCGTATAGCCCGTGTTGGCGCAACCGTTCTAAGACCCGTGACACGTGACCCCGATGAACCTCCAGTGAGGGGGAAAAAATTAGGATGTCATCCAAGTAAACTACCACGAAAATATCAAGAAAATCGCGAAAAACATCATTGATAAAATGCTGAAAAGTCGCCGGGGCATTACAGAGCCCGAACGGCATCACCAAATATTCGTAGTGACCGAATCTTGTACGGAACGCCGTTTTCCACTCATCCCCCTCCCTGATACGAACAAGGTTATAGGCCCCCCGCAGGTCTAATTTAGTAAATATCGTTGCTGATCTCAGTCTCTGGAGGAGCTCGGGGACTAGGGGTAAGGGATAACGATTCTTTACCGTAATTTTATTTAGGTCACGATAGTCTATGCAGGGCCGTAACGACTTGTCCTTCTTCTCTACAAAGAACAACCCGGCCCCGGCTGGGGATGTGGAAGGACGAATAAAGCCCTTCCGAAGGTTTTCGTCGATATATTCCCTCAGCACCCCCGATTCCATCTCGGACAAGGGGAAGATACGGCCGAAAGAGATTTCCGACCCGGGTAGGAGGTCAATGGGGCAGTCGTAGGGACGGTGTGGAGGTAGAACGTCAGCTCCCCGCTTACTAAAGACGTCCAAGAAGTCATGATAGGCCGGAGGAATCACCTGGGATAGATTGGTGTCTCCGTCCAAGCACAGGAGGAACCGGGGAACCATGGGTCCTGTGACGTGGCAGTGACTCAAACAATAGGGTGACCGAAAATGAATCGTTCCCTTTTCCCAGTCAATCTGGGGGTTATGGGCCCTCAGCCAAGGGAGCCCCAGAATGACTGGAAAAAGGGGGGAGGCGATGGCGTCCAAACGGAGGAACTCCTGGTGATGGTCTGCCATAGTGGTGAAAATGGGTGGTGTCTCCTGGTCCACCACCCCAGATTTAATACTGGACCCATCTGCCAAGAAAATGTTGAACCCCCTTTCTTTGGTCTGGAGAGGGATTTTTTGCCGGTGGGCAAAAGTCAGATCAATAAAACAGCTACAGGCTCCTGAGTCAACGATCGCGGTCACCGACAATATTCCTCCGGGGAGCTGTAAAGACACAGGAATGGCCCGGTAACTAGACTGATCATCCCTGCCTGCAGGTAAGGAACAAGAAACGGGTGTGGACTTACTCGTTTTTGCAGGACAGGAGCGCACCTGGTGACCAGCTTCCCCGCAGTACAGACACAGGTTCAGTGAGCGCCTCCTCTGGCGTTCCTCGACCGATAAGTGGGAACGGGCCAGTCCCAGTTGCATGGGTTCCGAGTTGTCTCCCATCTCCGTGTTTCGCGGATGGTTCCCTGGGGCTGGAGTTGTATCTCTTGATGGAATCCATGCCACCCTTTGACCCTGGCCGCTCCTTTCCTGTCGGCGTTCCCTTAGTCTACGGTCAATTTGAATGGCCAATTCAATCAATCTTTCCAGGGAGTCAGGTAGGCCTACTCGTGCGAGTTCGTCCTTGAGAGGCTCAGACAGTCCAATGCGGAACTGGTGACATAAGGCCGCATCGTTCCATCTGGTGTCTCCCATGCTACGCCTAAAATCGGACGCGTATTCTTCCGCTGCCCGGCGGCCCTGTCGCAGAGAGTATAGGGTAGCCTCTGCGGAAGCAGCCCGCTGAGGGTCGTCATACAAAACGGCCATGGCCTGAAAGAACTCGGTCACGGAGTCAAGATGGGGGTCGCGCCTCTCCATCAGACGGTGGGCCCAATCCTGGGGCTCATCCTGAAGGAGAGAGACTATAAACCCCACCTTGACGGTCTCGGAGGAGAATGTGCGAGGCTGCAGGTCAAAATATAGTGTGCAAGCGTTCCGAAAGGCTCGGAAGCGGCTCCGGTCCCCACGGAACCGCTCCGGCAGGGGAACACGGGGTTCAGGAGCTAAGGGTGTGGCAACCGCTCCGGATACCGGGGTAGCGGGAGGTTCCACAGACGGGGAACTCTGAGCAGGGGGAGTCTGGGGGGCTAATGTCTCCATGCGGTCTTCCAGTCGGGCGCAGCGACTGTGGAAGTTCTGGAAAGCCTGGGTCAAAGTTGCCAGGTGCTGGCAAATATCCTCTAGGGACGCCGGTCCACTTCCTGGCTCTGTCATGGCCGCAAGGTACTGTTAGGATCCGCCAGGCGGAGCCCTCCGTCTGCCAGCTGGTAGACCTACCCAGAGCGTGGGGTCTAAGCCCGGGCTGTGCTTTCACCAGGGCCCCTGATGGTGGGGATGGACTTGAAACAGTCCCGGGCCAGGTCACGACCTCTGAGCGGGCCACCAGCGGCCGAGGAGGCCTCCGGGGATGTATGTAGGTACCAGGAGAGCCAGCTGTGAAGAGGATGGCGGCCCCAGCAGGGTGGTACGGATAGTGGCCCCGTGGGGTAAGCGGGGTACCGAATCGGCGGGCTAGGAGTAGTCGGGTCACACGCAGGGTCAGCCAGGTAAATCAATCCGTAGGAACAGTCGGGATAAGCCGAGTCAAAACGCAGGAGCAGGCAGAATAGTCAGAACAAAGCCGGGTCAATCACAGGAGCGGGTAGAATAGTCAGAACAAAGCCGGGTCAATCACAGGGGCAGGCAGCGTAGTCAGGGTCAAAAAACAGGGTCACAGCAGGAGCAGGTATTCAGGATCACATATAGACCTTGCGGCAATTAGTGACAGTGCAGGGCATCTTTAAATAGTGCGCCCTGCACTGTCATTGGCTGGCTAGGACGCGCCCCCGGCTGTCATTGGACGCCTGAGGCGCACCCGCGGTTTCTACTGTGCATGCGCGGCGTCCTGTCAGCCGCGGCTCGCCGGGACCTAGTTCCTGTGTCCCGGCGTGATCTGCCGCCAAGGCGCATGCGCGGGGGACAGAGCCGCGATTGCGGCAGATGGAGCCGGGATCCCTGACACCTGCACTTGTCAAGAATAACTCTGAAGGGTTACGGTATGAAGACACCACCAACTGTTCGCCTGCCAAACACACTGCAAAACACTTCACTCTCACAGTGCACAGTTCCCACCCCACACTATATAAGACTGCTTACACTGCAGCCTTATGCAGTGTGTTTCTGAATACTGCCGTAGACAGAGGGGATAATACTCTCACCAAAAAAAAAACAAAAAACAACCAGTAAAAAATAAATATATAAATACAAATTAAACAATAAATACAATTTAAAAAAAAGAAACAGCGTGGGTCCCCATCCCTCCCAATCCATACCAGGCCCTTTAGGTCTGGTAGGAAGGTTAGGAGGAACCCTACAGTAATTTTTTTTTTTTTGTAAAGTGGGTAGGATTCCCCCTAAAAGCCACACCAGGCCCTTTATGCCTGGTAGGGCTTTTAAGGGGAACCCCCACCTCCCAAAAATGGGGGGGAAAGTGTGGGATCTCCCCTAAATTTCTACCAAACCCTTGATCCAAGTACAGATCTGGCAGGCCAGGAAAGGGGGGTGGGATATCAAGCGCTCCCTCTCTCTTCGGCTTACCAGGCCACGTGCCCTCAGCATGGGATGGTGTCCCCATACTGATGGGGACAAGGGCCTCTTCTCCACAACCCTGGCCTGGTGGTTGAGGGGATCTGCGGGCAGGGGGGCTCATTAGCATCAGGGTATCCCTTTAAATAAGGGGTTGCCCTGATGCTGCCCCCCCTTGTGAATGAGTAAGGGGTACTTGTACCCCTACCCAGTCACTGAAGGATTCAATTTAGAAGAAATAAAGATGCCAGACTTGAAAAATTCCTTTATTGAACAACAACAGTTTTTGACAAGTCGTTTATTAGAAAAAAAAAAAAAGGGTTCCATTATTGTAATCCATCATCAATCATGGCATCCAGTGTGGTCACGAAGCCGCCGGACACTCTGCACCCACTGAGCACTTGCCGCAATATTATTATTATTATTTTTATTATACAGGATTTATATACCGCCAAAGGTTTGCTCAGCGCTTTACATTATAGTGGGAGACAATACGGTAACAATACAGTTCAATACAAGAGGGATTTGAGGGCCCTGCTCCTTGGAGCTTACAATCTAGGAGGGAGGGGTGAATGGTACAGTAGGTAGTAACTGTGGGGGATGGAGTGGTTGGAAGAGTAGATGATTCCAGAATTAGCAGAGGGCTGGATAGGCTTCCCTGAAGAGATAGGTTTTCAGTGATCACCTAAAGGCAAGTAGAGTAGGTGAGAGTCTGGTAGATTGGGGTAGGGAGTTCCAGAGGATGGGTGACGCCCTGAAGAAGTCTTGGAGATGAGCATGGGAGGAGGAGATAAGTGAGCTAGAGATTTAGAGGTCTTGCGAGGAGCGGAGTGTACGGTTTGGGTGATATTTACAGATAAGATCGGTTATGTAAATTGGGGCAGTGTTGTGGATGGCTTTATATGTCTTTGTTAATGTTTTGAATTTTATCCATTGGGCAACTGGGAGCCAGTGGAGGGGTGATGGATACAGAATGGTTAGTGAGGTGGATGAGTCTGGCAGCAGCGTACATGATAGACTGGAGGGGGGATAGCCTGCGATGAGGTAGGCCAATGAGTAGGGAGTTACAGTAGTCGAGGAGTGATATGACAAGGGAGTGAATAAGTTGCTTAGTGTTGTGGACCTTTTGAATTATGTCTCAAAAACATGACTTTATCAAGACATAACATTATATGACAAGCAGATCAGTATAGCCGGATGCTAAGAGTTAATTTTGTCTTGGTTGAACCCTCGAAGGATCCTAGTTAAGAAATGGATAGAATGGGGGAAGTGAGACTTTTCCAAGACAATAAGACTGTTTGGACTGTCAACAAGTACTATTTGTATATTGAGGTTGAGAAGAATGCATACACAAAAAGTCAAACAGATAGCCAGATAGGACTTCGACTTTCAAACATTTTAACAATAATGAGACGGGAACTCTCATTATTAGCAATCACCGAAACTTGGGTACAGGCCACCGACTCCACCTCCCCTGCGGCACTCACTCATGGAGGTCTCATCTGGACCCATTCACCAAGACTGAGCGATCGCAGAGGTGGTGGTGTCGGCTTGCTCCTGTCACCGCTTAGCACCTTCCAGGTCCTCCCTAACCCACCCTCTCTTTCCTTCCCCTCCTTTGAGGCGCACTGCATCCGACTCTTCTCACCCACCCCCCTAAGGATCGCAGTGATCTACAGGCCTCCCGGACCCATAGCCCGCTTCCTGGATGACTTCGCCGCCTGGCTTCCCTTCTTCCTCTCCTCTGAGCTCCCCACCATCATCCTCGGGGACTTCAACATCCCCATCAACGACAACACCCTGGCTACTTCCCAATTCCTCCACCTAACCTCCTCTTTCGCGCTCACACAGCACACTCAATCCTCCACCCACCTCGGAGGGAACACCCTGGACCTCGTCTTTTCCCACCTCTGTACCCTCAACCAGTTCGCGAACACCCCCTTCCCTCTCTCCGACCACCACCTCATCACCTTCTCCATCTCCCCTTCCCCCAACTCCCCCCCTCAAAAACGCCAAACCATCACCAGCCGCAACCTCCGCAACCTGAACCCGGCCCCCCTCCACTCTGCCGCCGACTGCCTACACGACAGCATCCTCTCACTGTCATGTCCTGACATAGCCACCACCTTGTACAATGACTCACTGTCAGCTGCCCTAGACTCTCTGGCACCCCTTACCACACGCATCATCAAACCCAGACCGCTTCAACCCTGGCAGACCGACAGCACTAAACGCCTCAAACGTCGCAGTCGCGCACTGGAGAGACTGTGGCGCAAAACCAGGTCCCCTCATACTTTCTCCCTCTACAAATCTGCATTTCTTATCTACACCTCCTCCCTCCACGCCGCCAAGCAGGCCTACTTTGTTAACCTAATAAACACCCTCTCCTCCTGCCCCCGCCGACTCTTCTCCACCTTCAACTCCCTGCTCTCCCCCCCCCCCCTCCTCCACTCAGTACCTCTCTCACCGCCCACGAAATTGCCACCCATTTCCACAACAAGATTGACGCTATCCGTAAGGACATCGTCAACTTGCAATCTACCTCCCCACCTAGCCTCCTCGCCCCCGTCACCCCTTCATCTCCCCCCTCCTCTGCCCTCACAACCGCACTGCCCCCCTCCTCTCCCAATGCCCCGCCCACCATAACCCCCCCCGCACTGCACTCCCTCAGCCCTGTCACTACTGAGGAAGTCGCCAAAGTCCTCTCAAAAGCCCGCCTCACTACCTGCCCCCTGGACCCTATCCCCTCTCAACTCCTCCGGTCACCCCCCTCTTCCCTCATCCGCTCCCTCACCCACATCTTCAATCTCTCCCTCTCTACTGGCATATTCCCCTCCCCCCTAAAGCACGCGCATATCACCCCCATCCTCAAAAAGCCCTCCCTGGATCCCGCGGACCCCAACAACCTCAGACCCATCTCCCTGCTGCCACTCACCTCCAAGCTCCTTGAACGCTTAGTCTACGATCGCCTAAGCTCCCACCTTACTGACAATAACCTCCTTGACCCTCTACAGTCCGGCTTCCGTCCCCTACACTCCACTGAAACCGCCCTCCTCAAAATCACTAACGACCTACTCAACGCCAAAGCCAAGGGCGACTACTCTGTCCTCCTTCTCCTGGACCTCTCTGCGGCCTTCGACACAGTTGACCACCCCCTCCTTCTTAATAAACTACTCTCCCTTGGCATCGGAGATGCTGCTCTCTCTTGGTTCTCATCCTACCTATCCCGACGCTCCTTCAGTGTCACCTACAATGGTGCCACCTCCCCCTCCCTCCCCCTCTCTGTTGGGGTCCCCCAAGGCTCTGTCCTTGGACCCCTTCTCTTCTCCATCTACACCTCCTCCCTGGGCAAACTCATACAATCTCACGGCTTCAACTATCACCTCTATGCTGACGACACCCAAATCTACCTCTCCACCCCTCACCTCACCCCCACTATCTCCGCCCGCATCACTCACCTCCTAAATGACATCTCAGACTGGATGTCGCTACATTTCCTCAAGATTAACCTCTCCAAAACCGAGCTTCTCGTCTTTCCCCCTGCCCACACCCCCCCCCCATCCTATCCATCATCACCAACAACTCCACTATCACTTCCGCCCCGCAAGCCAAAGTCCTTGGCGTCATTCTTGACGCGAACCTCTCCCTCCAACCGCATGTCAAATCACTCACAAACACATGCAGGCTCCATCTTCGCAACATTGCCAAGATCCGCTCCTTCCTCACCCCAGACACCACCAAACTTCTAGTACACTCCCTCATCATCTCACGCCTTGACTACTGCAACTCCCTCCTCACTGGCCTACCCAAGTGCAGGCTCTCCCCGCTCCAGACCATCCTGAACTCAGCTGCCAGACTCATCCACCTTACCACCCGCTCCACCTCTGCCACCCCCCTCTGCCTCTCCCTCCACTGGCTCCCGATTGCCCAACGCATCAAATTTAAACTCCTTACCCTGACCTACAAAGCCGTTCACAACACTGCCCCTGACTACCTCACCAATCTGATCACCAGGTACCACCCTACCCGTACCCTTCGCTCCTCACAGGACCTCCTTCTATCCTGCTCCCTGGTCTCCTCCTCCCATGCACGACTGCAGGACTTCTCCAGGTCCTCCCCCATCCTCTGGAACTCACTGCCCCAATCCATCAGACTGTCGCCTTCTCTATTCACATTCAGGCGCTCCCTCAAAACCCATCTCTTCAGGGAAGCCTACCCCACCCTCACCTAACGGCCATCCTCCCTCATTCCTCCTACCACTTCATCCCCCCCAGCCACTTCCTACTGTACCTTTACCCCCTCCCTCCTAGATTGTAAGCTCGTAAGAGTAGGGCCCTCTTACCCCTCGTACGCTGTCTGTCTTTGTTGTACTGTGCCATGTATTGTCCCCCCCTATTGTACAGCGCTGAGCAAACCCTTTGGCGCTATATAAACTCGTAGTAATAATAATAATAATAATAACTCAACTGGTTGGAAGTTTACCCAAACCTTGTAGAGTGTGATAAACCAACAGACCTCTGAAACTATCACAATATACTATTGTCCACCAAGGGTGAAAGCATTAACAGTTGTTTACCATGATTCCAATACAAGAGCCAGGCAAACAGAGAGTTTTTCCCTACACATAGAAAATGTTGATTCTAAAACAAAGAAGTGAAATTCAGGACATTTAAGTCTAAAAATTGACTGTATATAATTACAAAGATATACTACAAAAACATATTATAAATAAGATATTATAGATTTTACACACCACTAAATATTCAGCAATGGGAACTATATATCACTAACTTGAGTATTGAGATGATGGAAAGTAAGATGTATTATAAACTAGCATTAGTTACATGTCTTATCAGGAAACAAACAGGATGGTATTTCAAGAAGGAATAACTGAATATACACCTATATTCCATGGTCCCTATTTAGAATATTATAGGTATGATCACTTATATCTGGAAAAAGACGTATATTTGATCCCTGAAATTACCTTAAGATTCCACCCGAGGTATGAGTCATCTCAAATACTCAAATTGTTCTATGATACATGACCGCCACCTGGCGGGCAGGTGAGAAATAGCTTATGTACACACATTTCTCAACTAGCCAATCAAGAAGCCTGGTGGGAAGGTATCTTAGAACAATGGATTAGTGGATATAAAAGCCCTTGTACCTTTAAGAAAAAAAAAACCTCATCAAGAAAAAGCTCAAAAAGAAAAACTCATCAAAAGAAAAGACCTCATCAAAAGAAGACCCTGACATCTGAAGAAGATCTCTGCTGAATAACTACTTTTCCATCCTTTCAAACTTCCTAAAACTTTAACTAAATTTCTAAACCTCTAACCTTATAACTTCCTACATTCTCCCATACTGAATATCTATCACTTGCCCTATAATATCAGTCTAAAGGCGTTCCACTGCCAGCTAAATCCACGGGAGAGTTGCCTAGTCTGAATGCCGGGTGCGGTGAGATTGTTTATTTGATTTTGTATTACCTATTTTCTCTGTTGTGTGGAATCATAAAATTACCTTAGTGTATCACAACAAATTTGGGTAGTTAGATATATGTAGAGAGATCCTGTTTTACTGTTAAAAATTGTTTGTTGCCATATTATAATTTTTTTTTTTTCATATTTCATAATTTATTGAATATTAATAATCAGAGTATAATATATCAAGGGCTAGCTTCTTGCAATCCTATGGCCACGGCTTGTGAGAATATAACCTTTGAGATACTCGAATTTATTAATTATTAATAAATTTAATAAATAATCAGATCATTTAAAAAGTGTGATATTGATGTAATTAGTCAGAGACCTTATTATTGTGTCTTACATTGGTAGGATATATTTTTGATTGTGTGTACCAATATTCATTTATCACCAGTCTTTTGCGTTTTGTGTTAATATATATATAATTTTTTGTACATAAATAAATTTCATATTTATCTATTATAAGGCAAATTTTGTGTGTATGGTACGAAATCATATTGGCTAAAAGAATTCAAGGTATAATAATAAGTGGTGATCAAATTATCAAGGTGTCCAAATTATTGGTTTACTAAATATTTGCCGTATTTTAACGGCTGGAGGCACTGTAATATTTCATCTAAGGGAAAGGGACACGCCCTTTATAAATAAAATACATCCTTATATAAACCACCACAGGATAAATTTGGAGGCACTGCTGAGATCCATAGAAATCGTACCATAATACAAAACGCACTGGTGATTGTATATTTGTACACTTTATCAAACATATATTTTGTATCAAAATGGCATCCAGTAATCACGGATCCACCTCTTCCAAGCATAACGAGGAAAATATGGCAGCTCAAGGCATTGAGCAGGAAACTCTGAAGCCAGCCCGGAAAGCTGTCGGTGCTTGGCAGAAGTATGTTGAATGTGGAGTAATAGATTATCTCCGCAAGAGATTAGGTCTGGGGGATAGCAATAATGAATTTGTGGATGAAGAGAAAAGGCAGGCTATGAGCACCTTTGAGGACCTGTTCAACCAAAAGGGCCAGGTTGTTGGGTTTTTAATAGCATTTGCTGGAGCAGAAAGTGATAAAAGCCGTGACAGACTTCTCCTAGAAGCTTGGCCCATGTTATGGTTCATGACCGCTGGAGCTGCCCAGCGAACCATGACTTTAAGGGAAGAGTTGTCAGAGGCCCGCCTCTTGTTAGAAAGCAAAAATCAGGACATTGAGTCTTTGAAAGGGAAGCTTGGTCATGCCGGTATTCGTTTAGACGAATCCCAGAAAGATTATTGTAGATTGGTCAGAGACTTTCGAAGTGCTCAGGACCTGTATGAAAGAAACTTTCAGGAATTAAAACAGCTTCAAGAGAAGTATCAGGACTTAAAAGATGAGGTGGAGTACTTCAGATTAGAAAGGTTATCTCCTGTCAAAATTAAAGTTCACCCAGGGGATAAGCATGACCAGTCAGAACTTACATTGATAAAATCTGAGCAGAAAACTCTGGAGGAGCAGATTATGAGGTTGACGGCCCAAATAAATTCTGGGGTCCAAAACCGGACCAACCCAGGCAAGCAGGAGGCTGATGAGCGGAGATACCCGCATCACAGCGAAGTATCTGATAGTGAGGCAGGGTCAGAATATAGGTCACCTCCTAAGCTTTTAAGATACACTCCAGAGCGCTCAGAAGAAAAGTATGAGGTTTCATATAGACAGGAAGGGAAATCCCAGGGGTCATTCAGGAGATATGACACCCCAAAGGTCATTAAGTTCCTGAAGGACACTGTTCCTATGTTTTCTAAGAAAGGGTCCCTTGAGATCACCGAACACATGAAAACATATGAACAGACGTTAGAGATTCTGGGCATTAGAGATGACCACACCAAAATAGAATTGCTGCCATGGGTGTTTGAAGAGAAATACCGGCAATTCTTTGAGACCTTGAGGGCCTATTCCAATCAGTCCTGGAGAGAGGTTAAACATAAGTGCCACATGGAATTTGGGCCTTATAAAACTGTAACCTCTGCCAAGGCTGCGGCCTACAATTTAAAGTGTGGTCCTCACCAAAGCCCTGCAGAATTTCTGGCTGTCCTCAGAAATGCCTATTTCCTGGCTGAAAAGGATCCCAATCCTAACCAGCCAGAATTCAAGACACTATTCTATGAAGCATTACCTGCTTACATAAAATTGGGACTTGCAAAGGATTACAGAAAAGGATGCTCTCTTGATTGGTTGGTGAGAGAGAGTGACTATTTATTCTCAATCCAACAGTCCAGTGAGGGCGGGATAAAAAGAGAACCCAAAAATAGCCCCAAGATAGTAGCAACCACTACCGTTTCCCCTCCAAATCCAAATTTGCAGGCAGAGAAGAAATCATATGCGGAAGTAGTCCGTGGGGGTAAAACCAATGGTTCCCCTAGATTTGTACCTCAAACCCAGCAAGTGAAGGAGGTCCATAACTTTGCACCCCAAAACCAGTGGGTGAGAAAGGATAGACAAAAGCCAGGAAACTACGGTAGTGGAAGTGAGAAGAATAAAAAGTATGGTAAGGGCCAGTATAGTGATGAGAATCAAAGGAGTCAATGGTATCCTCGGAGGTTCTATTATCCTCGCCAAAACCAACATGGGAATTTTTATGGGAACCCCAATTTCAACAGGAACCATAATTACAATAAGAATCCCAATTTTAATAAGAACTCCGACTTCCAAAGATTTCCTCCACGCCAAGAACACCCTCAAGCTCAAAGGGGGGATACAGTACCCCAGGCTCCCCTTAATGATAGGGAGACCCCAAAACCTCAGAGAGAACAATGGCGTCGGGACCAGAGCAGTAGTTCTGACTCTGAGTCTCATTACCAGTCTCGTCCAAAATACAAGCGCAAGTATAGGAAGAGGGAGAATCAACAGAATGACTCCTCTGAGCGTATTGGACAAATCGAGGCACAGATCAGCAAAATGGCTGAACAAATGGACAGGCTTGTCACTCAATTTCCATCCAATCCCTTTTTAGGAGCAGCTCTTGTGACCAACCAAGGGTCACAGAATTAACAGGCAACCAAGCCTTAAACCAACAGGGGAGAACACTGAGTCAAATGACAGGAGATGTATGCCCCGTCCCTGACACGCCTACTAATGGAGAAGCTAGTTCTCAGGCAAAGGGGGACCATTTGTTGGTTATTAATGATTCTCCTGCTTTTCAGTGTCCATCTATTGCCCCTAATATAGTCGCGGCATCGGAAGTCGTCGGGATTGACAAGCCAGACGGAGCACCAACTTCTAGTTGTGCTTCTGTCTTGAGACAGTCCAAGAATCCCACCAGGGAGGATAAGGGTGATGTGTCCACCACATGCGGTGAGACAAGAGCTAGTCATATGTCATTGAAGGGCCCACAGATCTTCAACCACACCAATTTCATGTGTGAGCTGACTGAATCTGATGGGAGATATTATGCCACGGTGCAGGTGCAGGATGCCAGTGATCTTTCTATTGTCGGCCTAATAGACACTGGATCCCAAGCCACCATCATGTCACAGGAACATTTTGATAAAGTGGCGAATGTCATGCCCACCAAGCCGAGACTTAAAAGTTTTGACAGCTCATTGATTGGTGTAGGTGGAGACCCTTTACAAGTCATGGGTACCACCTGGCTTAAACTGAAACTGGGTAATAAGGAACTGAGACACCCCATCATCATTGCTAGCATATCCCAGCACCACATGATAATTGGGATGGACTTCCTAAAAAGGCTGAACACGATAGTTGACTGTGTGAACCAAGTACTGTGGTCACAGGTAAATACCCCGATTAAATATGGGAAACTTAAAACTCCCCATTCCCGACAACACTGCCACCTGGTGGAAGAAAGGCCTGGATCATTAGAAATCCATTTCAGGAACAGCCAACTTCCTGATGTAACGGTTATCAAACCTGATGACCATAACCCTATCAGAAGAGATGAGGAACACATTTTTAGAATTCCCCAAGATAAAATAAAAGATATTTCCCTCCAAGATGACATCCTTACGATATCTTTTCATCAGGAGGATAAACCAAGAAAAGGGGGAGATCACACCCAATTCTTGACAGGTATTGAAAGGGTTAACAGCGACTTGTTTATCCCCATCCGGATAAATGGTCTTAATAGGTCAAAATATGCCAAACTCGATTTGAGACAGGAACACAGCTTTGTAAGCCATGGGCTGATAAAACACCTGACCGAAATGGAAATGATCCGTTTCTCCACACCTCAGCGTCATTGGATTTCAGACTCCATTGATGACTCTGATGATCACAATTCAATGGCTAGGTGTCTCTTAAACGTCACTGTAGGAAACAAAACAGCCACCCATGTGTTCCTAGTCTTGGATAATCCCCAAACTAAAATTTATTTTGGCAACGATGTATTACATCGATTTGCAATGCAAGTCGACCTAATTAATGACTGTTTATGGAGTCGACTAAAGGGGGACCCCGAAAAATACCAAAATCTGGACTTAGCTTTAAAATCCCAGCAACAGATGCCTTATGCTGTTGAAGTCCAGGTAGCCCAAAAGATTACAATTCCTAAGGGCATAAATAATTTCATACTCCCCATCCAAGTTAAAAAGGGACATAGACTGAAGGGGTCAGATGCATTAGTATGCCTCTCCCATAAAATGCAGGGGGAAGGACTGAACATTACGCACACGCCCCTAGTCAACACACATCAATCCCCGATGTACATTTACATACATAATCTGTCTAATCAGGACATCGTCTTACCCAAAGAGACCCTTATTGGTCTAGCGGTAGAAACTGAATATTACACCTTTGGGGTCACTAACCAGGTGATTGGACTCATCCCCGATGAATATTTGTCGGAGGAACAATTAATTGAACAAACATTCCATTCATTACCAGAGGGTATTTTCACCATAGAGTCCATTTATCCATTCGATTCTAAAGATGGCACCTGTCGAATCGAAGAGACATCAATTGTCTTTGATCACCCAATCAAAGAACAAGAGTACCCCAAAGAACCTGGATGGCAGGAGAACACACACACACACATCACATACCCAATGACCTCACCACGAAACTTGAGGAGGCATATGAGATAGGTCAGCCGGAAAGCTTTCCTGGATTCAAGGAGTTAGTGGAAGAGATGGTGGCCCTCGCCGACGCGTGTGCCAGTGATCTCGACCGACAATTGCTCCGAGAGCTTCTCCTTGAATTCCAAGAGATCTTTGCCAAGGATTCTTATGATTGTGGGACTACTGACCTACACATCGCTAGGATCCAAACAGATCCAGATGCCCCACCAGTATTCGTAAGACAGTATAGGTTACCATTAGCTTCCTATGAATCTCTAGCTGAGATTATCAGGAAGTTACATGAAAGGGGTATAATTAGGCCCATCCACAGCTCCTACAACCACCCGATCCTGGGTATTTTAAAACCCAATGGACAATGGCGTTTGTGCGCTGACCTCCGTCAGCTGAACAAACGTGTGTACATGTCAGGATGGCCTGTCCCATACATAGACCAATGTCTAGCCCAGCTCCAAGGATCCCAGGTTTTTACAGCCTTGGATTGTGCACAGGGGTATTGGACCATAAAGGTGAGTGAGGAAGACCAATACAAACTGGCCTTCAGTTTTGGAAATCGACAATATTGTTGGGTGAGAATGCCTTTCGGATTCATAAATTCCGGACATGAATTTGCTGTGTTCATGCACAAGGCCATGCCAGACGCCTTCGAAAGGGGGACGTTGGCATATGTGGACGATATCCTGATCAAAAGTACTGATATGGCCAAACACATTACAGAACTTCGGCATGTCCTGGGCCAATTGAAATCAGCAGGAGTTAAACTGTCCTTACAGAAAGCCCAGTGGTGTCGCACGAAGGTAAACTTCCTAGGCCATGAAGTTACTGCTGAAGGTTTGAACCCACAAAAGAAGAAGGTTGAGGCGGTTCTGAACTGTAAAGTCCCTACTAACCTTAAAGAATTGAGATCATTCCTAGGTATGGTAAACTACTCGCGTAAGTTTATTGATAATTACGCCGAGATAAGCAAGCCACTGCTTCACCTACTGAAGAAGGATGTCGAATGGTCGTGGGGTAAGAAACAGGAGGACGCCATGAAGGAATTAAAGGAACGTCCCACACAAGCCCCGTGTCTCGGATATCCCGAAGGGGGTAAAAATTTCTATCTAGAGACAGGGTTTACGCAGGTAAGTATGAGTTCTGTTCTTTACCAGAAACGTGATGATGTCAGTAAGGTGATTGCCTATGCCAGTAAAACTTTGTCCCCGGTTGAAGTAAAGTTCAGTGACTGTGAAAAAGCTCTATTGTCCACCGTGTGGGCATTACAGAATTTCCGCAGTTACATTCAGGGAGAGAGAATCATTGTTGAAACGGCACACCAGCCTTTACAGTATTTAAAGAGTGAACGTATCAAGGGAGGAAATGTGTCTAATAGCCGCATCACTGCTTGGACTTTGTCTTTGCAAGGGTGGCCTCTTGAAATTCGGTACAAACAGAACAAGGAAAGTCCAGTAGCCCAGGGCCTAGCCGAGCTCCATGATTGTTCCGCAACTACGCCTGCTATGGAGGCCACGGACACTGACTTTCTGGAAGAACAACTGTTCTCTCCCTACAAGGTTTATGATGAAGAATACTGTAAACAGCTGCCGTGTGTATATGTGGATGGTTGTGCTTTTCATCACAAGGATGGGGAACAGCTCCAACTAGTGGCAGGTATTGGAATCGTTTGGACCCAAGGTGTCACCCCAATCTCTGTGGGATACAAACTTGGACCAAAAAGCAGTCAGGTTGCTGAACTTACTGCAATCCTTAGAGCAGTTGAGATGGCTATAGAGTTCAACATCAGAGAGTGTGCCATCATAACCGATTCCAATTATGTCAGGAATAGTTTTGTGGAGTATTTCCCTAGGTGGAAGCGAAACAACATGAACAAGAGTAATCACAAACCCGTGAAACATGGTAAGCTCTTTTGTCACATTGATGAACTGGTAAGGTCCAATGATCTCACCCTGCACTTCAAGAAGACCAAAGGCCACTCCAAGGTTCTAGGTGCCGAGAAAGAAGGGAACGATCTGGCCGATTCTCTAGCCAAGGAAGGGGCAATCACCGGTGAACTGTTAGACATTGATCAATTTTTAGGTACCGTACAGGTTGAAGCTGTCACCAGGCAACAGGCCAGAACAGCTGGTGATCCAAATGCATTACAGTGGAGTCACGATTCTCCTAGTGAGGATTTAATTACTGCCCAAAAAGAAGACCCAATAATTGGCTTGTTTTATAGTCATATAGAAGATCCCAACCAAAATCCCATAAATAAGGAAGTATGTAGTGGGAAGGAGGATTTACGTATCTTAATGAAATCCAAATCCCAATTCTCTTTATACCAGGGATTGTTGATACGAACCTCAAAGGGTGGCGTACAACAATGGGTCGTCCCACTTAAATTTAGAGGTTTGATGCTACAGCATGCCCATGATGCTCCCACTTCCGGTCATCGTGGAGAGAAGATCACGTATGAGATCCTGCGGGATTATGCCTACTGGCCTCATATGTTACGTGATGTGAAGGAATACTGCCAAGGTTGCCTAATATGTCCCCAATTTCAACCTACCAAGCCAACTCACCGAGCACCTCTCCAGAAGAGGGGGATATGTATGCCTTGGTCAGACCTTCAGATGGATTTTATTGGGCCCGTAACAAAATCTTCACGAGGAAATCGGTATATGTTAACAGTTACATGTTTATTCACCAAGTATGTCGAATGTATACCAGCACCAAATAATAGCTCCGAGACATGTGCTGCATTGCTAATAAATCATGTATTTTCACGTTTTGGTCTACCACAGAGGATAGAGTCTGATAGAGGATCGCACTTCACTAGCGAAGTGATGGCCAAATTGTGGAAAATTTTGGGGGTTAAAAGGAAATTGCATATCGCCTATCGGCCAGCCTCTAGTGGTGGTGTAGAACGATACAATCAGACCATCGTTAATGTCCTTAAGAAATTTGTTAAGGAAACAGGCAAAGATTGGGATGTCAAACTCCCGCTGGTCCTGATGGCGTTGAGGGCTACTCCGAATACAGTTACAAAAATGTCATCTTTTGAACTGATGACAGGTAGACGGATGGTACTGCCCCAGCACTTATTGTATCGCACTACAGATCAAAATTTGATCAATGCCACCACCACACACCAGTACATAGAGGATTTACGTAAACATCTGCAATATGCTTTTGCCTTTGCCCAGCGGAATTTGGAAAGAGCTGCAACTAGTGCTAAGACATACTATGATCTCAAAACCTCCAAGAAGGAATATGAGATTGGTGACAAAGTCTATCTATACAACTTTGCAAGAGACCAGATCAAGGAACGGAAATTCCTTCCATCTTGGAAAGGTCCGTTCTCTATCATTGATAAAATCTCTCCGGTCGCATATAAATTGCAGGTTACCCGGTATGGTGAAATCAGTGATAGATGGGTGCACATCAACCAATTACGTGCTTGCCATCCAAAGTCTCAATTGCAGTTGTTGGAAGACTAACCCACCAGTTCCTATCTGGAGATATTGAGATCATTATTAAATTTCCTTTGAACATATAATTCATCCTTTGCCTTACAGGATCCAGTAATATAATTTTATGTATATCCAATACTTAAACTGTTCATTTTAATAATTTAGAAAGGAAGGCCCAGACAATGACCAGACCGGCGATCGGAGGTGTCAATGACCGGACCCTAGAAGGAAGCTATGACGTTCTGTGGGAAAGCCTAGATGACAAAAGTCGATCCGGAAATGACAACCTGACGTTCCAGGCCACCAAGGGCCAGTTCAGAAGAAGAAACCCGCCGATGAGACCATCCCAAGGACCCGTCGTGCGGAAGATCCTATGGACCCTGATGTGGATGTGGACGACCAGCCAGGCCAGCCTCATCGCAAGACCCGGACCGTCATCGGGAAAACTCATCCAGGAAGCACCAGGATTCATCTTAACTGATAAACACATCATTACCCAGAAGGTCTGCGTTAGCGTCGATCCAAAGACTTCTACGGAGAAACGCTACCAACCACAAAGCATCCAATCCCCAGAAATTAAGGAGTGGTACCATATGCACATCAGTACAGCACAGGCTCGAGTTGAGGAAATCCTAATCCAAGCTCGCAAGCCCTTTGTCCCGGTAACCACAGCTCAGGAGAAAAGACCAAAGAGATTCATCGGAGCGTTAATTGCCGGACTCATATTCACAGTCTTAGGAACCGTGGTCTCCACTACCATGTCGGACGCTAATTCTGTCTCAGTAAAGACTCTCGCCACCGAAATTGAACATTTACAGATGAGCATCAAAGCAATTCACCACGAACTGGAACTGCAGAAAGCAGGGTTGATAGACTTGCTTGCTGTCATCAACGATACCGTAGTAACTGTCAATATGCATTCAGAATTGATTGCCCGTTCCATAGATTTGCATCAGACTCACAAACTGTTCAAGAGAGAGCTACTGTTCATTCAGGAACCCATATTTTTCCACACCTTGGCCTTCCTGAATGAGATACAAAGCGGCATGAATGACCTTTCTCATGGATACATTCCACTATATTTTGTGTCCACTGAGATGGTCAAGAACTTACTCCAGCGGGTCAATGGGGATGGAGTGGAAGACTTCCAAGTCAACCTAGCCTTCGAGATGGGAAGTGCAATGCCCCTCTACATCAATCCAGATGATCTCGAAGTATGTTTCCTGTTGGCCATACCCTATGTCTCCTCTAAAAACGTGTTTCAAATAAAGACAATTCACAATGTGGGAACATGGAAAGGGGACATTCACATCAAGATAAAGACTCCTGATCTGATCGCCTACCAGCCATGGGTGCCAGATCTGTACGCCATCCCTATACTGGATGAATGCACCCGATTCAAAGACATTAATTACCAATGTAACGGAAATCCATTTGTACACGACTACCCATGCATTATGCGGACTAGAGTATAATAAACACGGTTCTGAGAGATGTGAGGTCCAAATGAGAAAAGCTACTGACCCATCAGAAGTACAAGCAATACTCGTGAAAGATGAATGGTTTGTTAGCACGGCATTAAAAAATATGAGCATATTCTACGAAAAACAAATAATGAGCCGAGTGATAGCGTTACCCGCTTCAGTGTCCATCATTAAAGTACCATCCAATTCGAGAATAACCATCGGGAAAACCACACTTTACCCAATTGGAAATGAGGTATGTGAAGGGGAGATTGAAAGCGTTGATGCCTTTCAACATCAAGAAATACCCATGAACCCAGACCTGAAATTCCTATTAGAACACAAGCCCAATCACACCATCCAGATGACGATCAAGAAAGAGAACCTATCGGTTGAAAACTTTGATTTCTCCGAAGAAGACCATGTCCTGTTGGATAGTCGATCCCACCCTATTCCAACGGACATCATTGTTTTCAGTTTTATTGGACTGGCAATAATATGGTTAACCTTCCTCACCATACGAGTTATGAAAATCTCACAAAGACTTAACCAACAGATACCTACCGTGCTAAGACTTGTTACCGGAGAAGACGAACGATCACCCTAGCCAAAAGTCCCACTCATGTTTTGCGACACAGACACCCATCTACACGTGCCTGTACCCCAAAAAAAGGGGGATTTGTTGTGGACCTTTTGAATTATGTCTCAAAAACATGACTTTATCAAGACATAACATTATATGACAAGCAGATCAGTATAGCCGGATGCTAAGAGTTAATTTTGTCTTGGTTGAACCCTCGAAGGATCCTAGTTAAGAAATGGATAGAATGGGGGAAGTGAGACTTTTCCAAGACAATAAGACTGTTTGGACTGTCAACAAGTACTATTTGTATATTGAGGTTGAGAAGAATGCATACACAAAAAGTCAAACAGATAGCCAGATAGGACTTCGACTTTCAAACATTTTAACAATAATGAGACGGGAACTCAACTGGTTGGAAGTTTACCCAAACCTTGTAGAGTGTGATAAACCAACAGACCTCTGAAACTATCACAATATACTATTGTCCACCAAGGGTGAAAGCATTAACAGTTGTTTACCATGATTCCAATACAAGAGCCAGGCAAACAGAGAGTTTTTCCCTACACATAGAAAATGTTGATTCTAAAACAAAGAAGTGAAATTCAGGACATTTAAGTCTAAAAATTGACTGTATATAATTACAAAGATATACTACAAAAACATATTATAAATAAGATATTATAGATTTTACACACCACTAAATATTCAGCAATGGGAACTATATATCACTAACTTGAGTATTGAGATGATGGAAAGTAAGATGTATTATAAACTAGCATTAGTTACATGTCTTATCAGGAAACAAACAGGATGGTATTTCAAGAAGGAATAACTGAATATACACCTATATTCCATGGTCCCTATTTAGAATATTATAGGTATGATCACTTATATCTGGAAAAAGACGTATATTTGATCCCTGAAATTACCTTAAGATTCCACCCGAGGTATGAGTCATCTCAAATACTCAAATTGTTCTATGATACATGACCGCCACCTGGCGGGCAGGTGAGAAATAGCTTATGTACACACATTTCTCAACTAGCCAATCAAGAAGCCTGGTGGGAAGGTATCTTAGAACAATGGATTAGTGGATATAAAAGCCCTTGTACCTTTAAGAAAAAAAAAACCTCATCAAGAAAAAGCTCAAAAAGAAAAACTCATCAAAAGAAAAGACCTCATCAAAAGAAGACCCTGACATCTGAAGAAGATCTCTGCTGAATAACTACTCTTCCATCCTTTCAAACTTCCTAAAACTTTAACTAAATTTCTAAACCTCTAACCTTATAACTTCCTACATTCTCCCATACTGAATATCTATCACTTGCCCTATAATATCAGTCTAAAGGCGTTCCACTGCCAGCTAAATCCACGGGAGAGTTGCCTAGTCTGAATGCCGGGTGCGGTGAGATTGTTTATTTGATTTTGTATTACCTATTTTCTCTGTTGTGTGGAATCATAAAATTACCTTAGTGTATCACAACAAGTTTGGGTAGTTAGATATATGTAGAGAGATCCTGTTTTACTGTTAAAAATTGTTTGTTGCCATATTATAATTTTTTTTTTTCATATTTCATAATTTATTGAATATTAATAATCAGAGTATAATATATCAAGGGCTAGCTTCTTGCAATCCTATGGCCACGGCTTGTGAGAATATAACCTTTGAGATACTCGAATTTATTAATTATTAATAAATTTAATAAATAATCAGATCATTTAAAAAGTGTGATATTGATGTAATTAGTCAGAGACCTTATTATTGTGTCTTACATTGGTAGGATATATTTTTGATTGTGTGTACCAATATTCATTTATCACCAGTCTTTTGCATTTTGTGTTAATATATATATAATTTTTTGTACATAAATAAATTTCATATTTATCTATTATAAGGCAAATTTTGTGTGTATGGTACGAAATCATATTGGCTAAAAGAATTCAAGGTATAATAATAAGTGGTGATCAAATTATCAAGGTGTCCAAATTATTGGTTTACTAAATATTTGCCGTATTTTAACGGCTGGAGGCACTGTAATATTTCATCTAAGGGAAAGGGACACGCCCTTTATAAATAAAATACATCCTTATATAAACCACCACATTAGTGGTTTCTGGGGTTAGGAACGGTCGTGTCTTGGAGATGTTGTGGAGGTGAAGTCTACATGATTTTGTCAGCGATTGGATCTGGGGCTGGAAGGACAGATGGGAGTCTAGGAGTACACCTAGTACCCTGGCATGAGGGGATGGACTGAGGATGGTGTTAGGGATATTTATTGTGAAGTCAGTGGGGGTGGCGTGGGCAGGGGGGAATACTGGGAGCTCAGTTTTGGAAAGGTTGAGTTTGAGGAAGTGGAGTGACATCCAAGCCGGTATGTCGCTTAGTAGGCTAGCAATGCGGGTGGAAACTGAAGGGGTGAGGTGAGGGGTAGACAGTTAGATTTGCGTGTCATCAGCATAGAGATAGCAATTGAAGCCGTGGGAGTTTATCAAGTGACCAAGGGAGGAGGTGTAGATGAAGAAGAGAAAGGGTCCAAGGAGAGAACCTTGAGGAACCCTTACAGAGAGAGGGAGTGAGGAGGAGGTGGCAGCCAGGAGAACCAGGAGAGAGCGGATGTCACAAGTTAGCTTGCAGCCTCTTGTGTGTTACACTTACCTCCATGCTGCCTTTGATTCCTTCACATGTGTGTTGTTCTGTGCTCACCTATGGGCGTCATCTGCTATTCCCTGGGTTTTATGTTCTTCCCTTCCATCACTTCCTGTCCCACCTCCTTGTCTGCCTGTCTATTTAAGATGTGCTCAGACTGGGCTACATTGCCTGAGCAACGTTTGTTGTTGGAGCTCCCCTGTGTTCTACTGAGTATCCGTTTAGTATATCTGTGTACCGACCCCGGCTTCGTCCCTGACATTCCTCCTGTATTGTCTACCTGTGTACCGACCCCAGCTTCGTCCCTGACATCACTAGTTTTCCGCCTGTCCTGACCTTGGCTTTCCAACTGGATTTCTTGTGTCTACTCCTGGTGTACCCTGCTCCCTCTAGCTGTCTCCTCTACCTCAGCTGGGTGTACCTGGGAGCCGCGACCTGGTTCCAGCCTGCTCCAAGTCCATCCCCACCATCAGGGGCCCTGGACAACAAGCAGGCTGGGGATTAGAATCTGTGCCCTGGGGAACCCCAAGATGTGGTTTTATAGAGCTCACTACCATACCACGTGACAGCGGAGTCGCTGAGGCCAAAAGAGTGTAGTTTTTTGAGGAGGAGGGGATGTTCAACCATGACAAAAGCCGTGGAAAGGTCGAGTAGTAGGAGTATTGAATAGTGGCCATTGGTTTTAGCAGTTAGTAGATCAATAAAGAGTTATAGTAGGGCAATTTCGGTGGAGTGTAGAGGGCGAAAGCCAGACTGTAAAGGGTCGAGAAGGTTATTGTCAGTGAGGTGGGAGCTCAGACGATTGTTGACAGTTCTGACAGCTCCTGGTCACATGTAAACAATTGGGCAGAGCTTGCGGCGAGTGCAAACAATATGTAACAATATACAGTATATGGCAGTGTGCAGAGGATTCCTTCAGAATTTCTAGTATTAATACTGTATGTGGTCACATCTCTTTAGCACTTGATAGATAAATGCATGTACAAGATATTGGGATTTGCGCACAGGTGTATTTGTTGTATTGTGGGTCAGTAGCTAGACTCAAACCTTGTAGCTCTCCCCCACTCTGTTTCTGTTTGCCCCATACTGGCATTGTGTCCACAGTAGCATTTGCTTTGGCAGAGTAGGATTGCCCAAAAGGGATTACTTTGATGCAGTTGACCAGCTTAAACATGCTTTTAACTTTAAAAAAACCTGTTTTTTATTTTCCTTTCCTTGTATTCTTCTCAACTAAAACTTCCACACATTCACTAAGCTCTGGGGCAAATTCTTTTGCAGAGTGCAACTTCCCTTGCAAAGAGAACATCATATTTGCTTTCAACTTTGTCTCAACCGGAGTGCAGTAAATCAGCTTTCAAATTTCTATTTTCCAAAGCTGTGTGGAAAAAAATAAAGATAGAAGCTGATTGATTGATATGGAGAATGGCACCAGTTGAGGTAGAACCTGTAAAATACATTTTTTATTATTAATTCCCCGTTATGTCCTCCAAAACTCACATGTACACCTGCAAAGCAAATGACATATTTCAACAAATATTTACGGTGAAACTGAATGTTCTGTGTAAGCAGCCGAACATATTTATATTACGGCAATGGCATTCAGTAACATTTAAATAGAATTAGAAGTTCAACATCCATTGTGACAAAGTAGTCAGGCAACAAACAGAAAGTTAATTCAAGGTAGAAGGGCATGTATTACAATATTCTTGTCACAAGCATTGCCAATGGAAAACTCTGATTCCCTCCAGCGTAACTAACATAGATGTCAGATGCTGCTGGGAGATAAAAACAGGTCTGTTTGTCCTAGTGTGTTATCAGTAGAGATGAGCGAATCGAAGTAGGCGAAGTGGAATTCGAGTCGAATATTGGAAAATTTTCGATTCGCGCTGAATCCGAAAAATAGCCTACTTCGGACGCGCGAATCAAAATTTTTCCTAAAATGGCGGCGGACATGTGCGGCGACGGAGCGGGGATGTCTGTGAAGGCGCGCAGACAAGGCGCGCTGACCCATAATGCATTCCTTAATGACATGTGATCGCATTAGCCAATCAGCAGCCAGGCAGCCAGCACTGTGTAATGGACGAGCTATAAATAGCGGCCATTTTAGAATTCTTCATTTGCCTCCAGTCATTCAAGAGAGGCAGACCGCTCTGTATTAGGGACAGAGTTAGGGCCACAGAAACGTTACTTGGGGACAGAGAAACGTTACTTAGGGACAGAGAAGCATTACTCAGGGACACAGAATTGTTAATGAGGGCCACAGAATCGTTACTTAGGGCCAAAGAAACGCTAGTTAGGGCCACAGAATTGTTACTCAGGGACAGACAGAATTGTTACTGAGTGCCAGAGAATTGTTACTTAGGGCCACAGAAACGTTAGGGCCACAGAATTGTTACTCAGGGACAGACACAGAATTGTTACTGAGGGCCACAGAACTGTTACTTAGGGCCACAGAAACGTTATTAGGGCCACAGAATTGTTACTCAGGGACAGACAGAATTGTTACTGAGTGCCAGAGAATTGTTACTTAGGGCCACAGAAACGTTAGTTAGGGCCACAGAATTGTTACTCAGGGACAGACACAGAATTGTTACTGAGGGCCACAGAACTGTTACTTAGGGCCACAGAAACGTTATTAGGGCCACAGAATTGTTACTCAGGGACAGACAGAATTGTTACTGAGTGCCAGAGAATTGTTACTTAGGGCCACAGAAACGTTAGTTAGGGCCACAGAATTGTTACTCAGGGACAGACACAGAATTGTTACTGAGGGCCACAGAACTGTTACTGAGGGCCACAGAAACGTTAGTTAGGGCCACAGAATTGTTACTCAGGGACAGACACAGAATTGTTACTGAGGGCCACAGAATTGTTATTTAGGGCCACAGAATTGTTACTCAGGGACAGACAGAATTGTTACTGAGTGCCAGAGAATTGTTACTTAGGGCCACAGAAACGTTAGTTAGGGCCACAGAATTGTTACTCAGGGACAGACACAGAATTGTTACTGAGGGCCACAGAACTGTTACTGAGGGCCACAGAAACGTTAGTTAGGGCCACAGAATTGTTACTCAGGGACAGACACAGAATTGTTACTGAGGGCCACAGAATTGTTATTTAGGGATACAGAATTGTTACTCAGGGACAGACAGAATTGTTACTGAGTGCCAGAGAATTGTTACTTAGGGCCACAGAAACGTTAGTTAGGGCCACAGAATTGTTACTCAGGGACAGACACAGAATTGTTACTGAGGGCCACAGAATTGTTACTTAGGGCCACAGAAACGTTACTCAGGGACACAGAATTGTTACTGAGGGCCACAGAACTGTTACTTAGGGCCACAGAAACGTTAGTTAGGGCCACAGAATTGTTACTCAGGGACAGACACAGAACTGTTACTGAGGGCCACAGAATTGTTACTTAGGGCCACAGAAACGTTACTCAGGGACACAGAATTGTTACTGAGGGCCACAGAACCGTTACTTAGGGCCACAGAATTGTTACTCAGGGACAGACACAGAATTGTTACTCAGGGACACAGAATTGTTACTGAGGGCCACAGAACCGTTACTTAGGGCCACAGAAACGTTACTCAGGGACACAGAATTGTTACTGAGGGCCACATAACCGTTACTTAGGGCCATATAATTGTTACTCAGGGACAGACACAGAATTGTTACTGAGGGACACAGAATTGTTACTGAGGGCCACAGAAACGTTAATCAGGGACACAGAATTGTTACTGAGGGCCACAGAACCGTTACTTAGGGCCACAGAATTGTTACTCAGGGACAGACACAGAATTGTTACTGAGGGACACAGAATTGTTACTGAGGGCCACAGAACCGTTACTTAGGGCCACAGAAACGTTAATCAGGGACACAGAATTGTTACTGAGGGCCACAGAACCGTTACTTAGGGCCACATAAACATTAATCAGGGACACAGAATTGTTACTGAGGGCCACAGAACCGTTACTTAGGGCCACAGAATTGTTACTCACGGACAGACACAGAATTGTTTCTTGAGGGACACAGAATTGTTACTGAGGGCCACAGAACCGTTACTTAGGGCCACAGAAACGTTAATCAGGGACACAGAATTGTTACTGAGGGCCACAGAACCGTTACTTAGGGCCACGTAAACGTTAATCAGGGACAGACACAGAATTGTTACTGAGGGACACAGAATTGTTACTGAGGGCCACAGAACCGTTACTTAGGGCCACAGAACCAATACTTAGGGCCACAGAATTGTTACTGAGGGCCACAGAACTGTTACTTAGGGCCACAGAATTGTTACTCGGACAGACACAGAATTGTTACTCAGGGACACAGAATTGTTACTGAGGGCCACAGAACCGTTACTTAGGGCCACAGAATTGTTACTCAGGGACACAGAATTGTTACTGAGGGCCACAGAACTGTTACTTAGGGCCACAGAATTGTTACTCGGACAGACACAGAATTGTTACTCAGGGACACAGAATTGTTACTGAGGGCCACAGAACCGTTACTTAGGGCCACATAATTGTTACTCAGGGACAGACACAGAATTGTTACTGAGGGACACAGAATTGTTACTGAGGGCCACAGAACCGTTACTTAGGGCCACAGAATTGTTACTCAGGGACAGACACAGAATTGTTACTCAGGGACACAGAATTGTTACTGAGGGCCACAGAACCGTTACTTAGGGCCACAGAATTGTTACTCAGGGACACAGAATTGTTACTGAGGGCCACAGAACTGTTACTTAAGGCCACAGAATTGTTACTCAGGGACACAGAATTGTTACTGAGGGCCACAGAACTGTTACTTAGGGCCACAGAATTGTTACTCAGGGACACAGAATTGTTACTGAGGGCCACAGAACTGTTACTTAGGGCCACAGAAAGGTTACTCAGGGACACAGAATTGTTACTGAGGGCCACAGAACTGTTACTTAGGGCCACAGAATTGTTACTCGGACAGACACAGAATTGTTACTCAGGGACACAGAATTGTTACTGAGGGCCACAGAACCGTTACTTAGGGCCACATAAACGTTAATCAGGGACACAGAATTGTTACTGAGGGCCACAGAACCGTTACTTAGGGCCACAGAATTGTTACTCAGGGACATACACAGAATTGTTACTCAGGGACACAGAATTGTTACTGAGGGCCACAGAACCGTTACTTAGGGCCACAGAATTGTTACTCAGGGACAGACACAGAATTGTTACTCAGGGACAGACACAGAATTGTTACTCAGGGACACAGAATTGTTACTCAGGGACACAGAATCGTTGAATTAAAGAGTATGTCAGACAACATGCAGAGGAGTGGCAGAGGAGGCAATGTTTTAGGAGCGAGCAGACGTGGCAGCAGAGGAAGGGGTCGAGGCAGCACTATTCACAGCCAGAGGCCAGTGCTCCCGGTGTCATCCAGCGGTCGTGTCTCCACCGACAACCCTGCCGTCGTCGATTGGTTGGCTCGGTCGTCTTCCTCTTCCCAGGTCACCTCTGACACCTACAGCCAATGGTCGGTGGGTACGTCAGACACAACCATTAGTTGGCATGGCCCGGGACCAAGCCCACTGAAATCACGTGTCCTCTACCTGCCCCTGTCCTTTGGTGTTCCCTCACCAAGCGAAGTATCGCATGCTGTGGGCTCAGCCCCACTGTACAGTGAGGAAGAGCTAACAGAGGGCGGTCAGGAACGGGGGGAGACATCCGCCTTTTCAGCAGCCAGGCGAAGAAGTAGTGGCGAGGAGAGTGGCTCGGTAGCCGGTCTAGAGACAGGTCTGTCTCCTGACCCAGACGCAGCCGAGGGGGCTAGTAGTGAGGCGGAGACCCTACTTGATGATGAGGAGGTTGATCGCACTTGGCAGCCTCGTCGTCATCAGGCAATTTCTTCCGCATCATCAGGAGAAGAGGGTGGCAGCTTGGCAGCGAGCGAAACAGTCGGTGGGTTGCCCAGGAGACAGCAGCAGGGTCGCAGCAGTGTCAGTGGAGCCAAACGGCCACGGAGTAGAGCACCAGCTCCACTGCAGCCTACCACCACGGCCAGTAGTGGTGCCGGTGTGCACGGAGGAAGCAGCAGTCAGCCAGTGAGGAGTATCGGGGGCAAAGTTTCCTACTCGGCGGTGTGGCAATTTTTTGTCAAGCCGCCCGAGGAAGTAAACGTAGCCGTATGTCGACTATGTGGCCAGAAAGTCAAGCGTGGCCAGGGGGCCCATGTTGGGACTACAGCGTTGCGGCAGCATATGCAGCGTCGCCATTTGGTGGCCTGGGAAAACCGTGATAAAGATACGGCGGTTCTGCCCGCCCCAGCCCCCGCTCCATCACCCGCTCCGTTACTTGCTCCGTCACCTGACGTCAATCGCCCTCCATCAGCCAGTCAAGGCTCCAACACCTCTGCTGAGGGGAGTTGTCGCTCGTTGGCATCTTCCGCTCGTTCAGATGCTCCTTCTCCTGCTACTCCTCTTCACGGATTCCGTCAGCAGTCTTTCTTGGAATCCGTTTCCAAGAGACAACAGTTTGCGAGCACGCACCCGACGGTGCAAAAGCTGAACGTCCTCCTGTCCAAGTTGCTGGTGCTGCAGTCCCTCCCTTTCCAAGTGGTAGACTCAGCACCTTTCCGAGAAATGATGGCTTGTGCCGCGCTGCGGTGGAGAGTGCCAAGCCGTCATTTCTTCGCCAAAAAGGCAGTGCCAGCCCTGCATTCACATGTAGAAGAGATGGTGGGCCAGTCTTTGAGCATGTCGGTCTCTGCCAAAGTGCACGGCAGCGCCGACGTGTGGAGCTGTAACTACGGTCAGGGACAGTACATGTCATTTATGGCCCACTGGGTGAACGTGGTGCCGTCACAGCCGTACCAGCAACTTGGACAGGTCACGCCGCTTTTGCCTCCACGTTTGCACGTCCTTGGTCCGGCAAAGATGTCCGCCTCTACCACCTCTTCTTCCGCCGTGTCCTCAGCCGCCACCCCCGTGCCAAGTCCCATTACCCGACCGGCATATCACATGTGCAGGGCGCAACGGTGTCACGCTGTGCTGCACCTGGTACGCCTTGGCGAACGTAGTCACACAGGGGAGGAAATTCTCAGTGTAATGAACAGAGAAATCGACAGATGGCTGTCTCCGCGCAAACTCAAAATCGGAACCATGTTGACCGACAACGGAAAGAACATGGTGTCTGCTCTGCGTCAAGGAAGGTTGTGCCATGCGCCATGCATGGCTCACGTGTTCAATCTGGTTGTCAAGCGGTTCCTAAAATCCACCATCCCACTGCAAGACATCCTTAAAATGTCACGTAAACTTTGCATGCATTTCAGCCATTCCTACACCGCAAAGCACACCCTCCTTGAGCTGCAGCGGCAGAACGGAATTGCACAGCATCGCCTGATCTGCGACGTTGCAACAAGGTGGAATTCAACCCTACACATGTTAGACCGCCTTTACGAACAGCGAAAGGCCATCACCGATTTCCTGATGTTACAAGCGGATAAAGGTACTCCCCTGTGTAACTTTGATGTCAGCCATTGGCAGCTCATGCGTGACACCTGCCGCTTGCTCAGGCCCTTTGAGGAGGCCACGCTATTCGTGAGTCGGCAGGACTATGGGATGAACGACGTCATTCCTCTGTTGCACGTCCTGGAACAAATGCTGTTAACAATGGCTGGTCAGGGTGCGGTAGACGTGGCGCACAGATCTCAACGCCACATGACCCCTGTGGGGGCAGGACAGGAAGAAGAGGAGGAGGTAGAGGAGGACATTTGTGCTCAGGAATTATTGAGTGAAATGGGTGGTTTTTCCACTCAGCGGACAGGAGTGGAGGAGCAGGAGCATCTGGTAGAGGAGGAGGAGGAGGAGACAGAGGACCCAGACGCACCGTGGCAGTATGCTGTGGAGATGGAGGCAGGGAGTCCCTCGCATTCCTTGGCACAAATGGCCCATAGCATGCTCGGTTGCTTGCGTAGCGACAGCCGAATAATAACCATCAGACAGAGGGATGACTTTTGGCTG
This sequence comes from Staurois parvus, assembly GCF_062004578.1. Lineage (NCBI taxonomy): Eukaryota > Metazoa > Chordata > Amphibia > Anura > Ranidae > Staurois > Staurois parvus. The sequence goes on from NW_028318295.1 coordinate 4,767,610, forward strand.
TCCACCTTGTTGGACCCTCGCTACCATTCAAAAATGGTGGCCTTTTTCACACCTGCTGAGAGGGAGGCCAAAATAACGTACTATAAAAACCACCTATGTAGTCAGTTGGTCTCTTCCTTTGTGCGCCAACGTCCATCCTCAGACACTGTGGGCCCTGTGCGCTCGCGTTCCGCTGCCATGGCAGCAGGGGAGGGGTGGGGTGGTAGGAGCAGTGGCAGCTCCACCAGCAGCGGCTGCCTCAGTCTGCAGTCGATGATGAGTAGCTTTCTTCACCAGCGCAGTGAGGAAACTACTAACCAGCCGCAGCAGCAGCAGCAGCAGCATCAGGTGGACCTGGAGCAGGACCTCAAACAACAGGCTTGGGCCTACTTGGACAGCACCCTGCCAACCGAGGTAGACAATCCCCTTGACTACTGGGCAACGAAACTTGACCTTTGGCCCCAACTAGCTGAATTTGCCCTTGAAAGGCTGTCATGCCCGGCCAGTAGCGTGGCATCGGAGTGCGTGTTTAGTGCGGCAGGAGGTATTGTAACTCCGCGGAGGACACGACTGTTCACCCAAAGTGTGGAGAGACTCACGTTTGTGAAAATGAATCAGGCGTGGATTAGTCTGGATTTCAAACCACCAGTTCCTGACACAACTGACTAAATCCGCCATGAATCATGCCTCAAACATGTGCCCCTTTCAGGTCTCCTCACACACTGCTGGTGTGTTCCATTTTTTGTCATAGGGTGCTGGCAGATTACGGGCCTCCCATAGCTGCTGCCAGGCCCCTAATCTGCCATGGGCCCCTATACCGCCTCCTCATGCTGCTGCCAGGTCCACAGTCTCTTATGCCATGTGCCACTTTCAGGTCTCCTCACACTGCTGGTGTGTTCAATTTTTTGACATAGGGTGCTGGCAGATTACGGGCCTCCTATAGCTGCTGCCAGGCCCCTAATCTGTCATGGGCCCCTATATACCGCCTCCTCATGCTGCTGCCAGGTCCAGAGTTTGTCATGGGTCCCTGTACGGCCTCCCATTGCTGCTGTCTCCATCGCCACACTCTGCCATGTGCCACTTTCAGGTCTCCTCACACACTGCTGGTGTGTTGAATTTTTTGACATAGGGTGCTGGCAGATTACGGGCCTCCCATAGCTGCTGCCAGGCCCCTAATCTGCTATGGGCCCCTATATACCGCCTCCTCATGCTGCTGCCAGGTCCAGAGTCTGTCATGGGTCCCTGTACGGCCTCCCATTGCTGCTGTCTCCATCGCCACACTCTGCCATGTGCCACTTTAAGGTCTCCTCACACTGCTGGTGTGTTGAATTTTTTGACATAGGGTGCTGGCAGATTACGGGCCTCCTATAGCTGCTGCCAGGCCCCTAATCTGCCATGGGCCCCTATATACCGCCTCCTCATGCTGCTGCCAAGTCCAGAGTCTGTCATGGGTCCCTGTACGGCCTCCCATTGCTGCTGTCTCCATCGCCACACTCTGCCATGTGCCACTTTCAGGTCTCCTCACACTGCTGGTGTGTTGAATTTTTTGACATAGGGTGCTGGCAGATTACGGGCCTCCTATAGCTGCTGCCAGGCCCCTAATCTGCCATAAGCCCCTATATACCGCCTCCTCATGCTGCTGCCAAGTCCAGAGTCTGTCATGGGTCCCTGTACGGCCTCCCATTGCTGCTGTCTCCATCGCCACACTCTGCCATGTGCCACTTTCAGGTCTCCTCACACTGCTGGTGTGTTGAATTTTTTGACATAGGGTGCTGGCAGATTACGGGCCTCCTATAGCTGCTGCCAGGCCCCTAATCTGCCATAAGCCCCTATATACCGCCTCCTCATGCTGCTGCCAAGTCCAGAGTCTGTCATGGGTCCCTGTACGGCCTCCCATTGCTGCTGTCTCCATCGCCACACTCTGCCATGTGCCACTTTCAGGTCTCCTCACACTGCTGGTGTGTTGAATTTTTTGACATAGGGTGCTGGCAGATTACGGGCCTCCTATAGCTGCTGCCAGGCCCCTAATCTGCCATAGGCCCCTATATACCGCCTCCTCATGCTGCTGCCAGGTCCAGAGTCTGTCATGGGTCCCTGTACGGCCTCCCATTGCTGCTGTCTCCATCGCCACAATCTGCCATGTGCCACTTTCAGGTCTCCTCACACACTGCTGGTGTGTTGAATTTTTTGACATAGGGTGCTGGCAGATTACGGGCCTCCTATAGCTGCTGCCAGGCCCCTAATCTGCCATGGGCCCCTATATACCGCCTCCTCATGCTGCTGCCAAGTCCAGAGTCTGTCATGGGTCCCTGTACGGCCTCCCATTGCTGCTGTCTCCATCGCCACCCTCTGCCATGTGCCACTTTCAGGTCTCCTCACACTGCTGGTGTGTTGAATTTTTTGACATAGGGTGCTGGCAGATTACGGGCCTCCTATAGCTGCTGCCAGGCCCCTAATCTGCCATAGGCCCCTATATACCGCCTCCTCATGCTGCTGCCAAGTCCAGAGTCTGTCATGGGTCCCTGTACGGCCTCCCATTGCTGCTGTCTCCATCGCCACACTCTGCCATGTGCCACTTTCAAATCTCCTCACACACTGCTGGTGTGTTGAATTTTTTGACATAGGGTGCTGGCAGATTACGGGCCTCCTATAGCTGCTGCCAGGCCCCTAATCTGCCATGGGCCCCTATATACCGCCTCCTCATGCTGCTGCCAAGTCCAGAGTCTGTCATGGGTCCCTGTACGGCCTCCCATTGCTGCTGTCTCCATCGCCACACTCTGCCATGTGCCACTTTCAGGTCTCCTCACACTGCTGGTGTGTTGAATTTTTTGACATAGGGTGCTGGCAGATTACGGGCCTCCTATAGCTGCTGCCAGGGCCCTAATCTGCCATAGGCCCCTATATACCGCCTCCTCATGCTGCTGCCAGGTCCAGAGTCTCTCATGGGTCCCTGTACGGCCTCCCATTGCTGCTGTCTCCATCGCCACAATCTGCCATGTGCCACTTTCAGGTCTCCTCACACACTGCTGGTGTGTTCAATTTTTTGACATAGGGTGCTGGCAGATTACGGGCCTCCCATAGCTGCTGCCAGGCCCCTAATCTGCCATGGGCCCCTATATACCGCCTCCTCATGCTGCTGCCAAGTCCAGAGTCTGTCATGGGTCCCTGTACGGCCTCCCATTGCTGCTGTCTCCATCGCCACACTCTGCCATGTGCCACTTTCAGGTCTCCTCACACACTGCTGGTGTGTTAAATTTTTTGACATAGGGTGCTGGCAGATTACGGGCCTCCCATAGCTGCTGCCAGGCCCCTAATCTGCCATGGGCCCCTATATACCGCCTCCTCATGCTGCTGCCAAGTCCAGAGTCTGTCATGGGTCCCTGTACGGCCTCCCATTGCTGCTGTCTCCATCGCCACACTCTGCCATGTGCCACTTTCAGGTCTCCTCACACTGCTGGTGTGTTGAATTTTTTGACATAGGGTGCTGGCAGATTACGGGCCTCCTATAGCTGCTGCCAGGCCCCTAATCTGCCATAGGCCCCTATATACCGCCTCCTCATGCTGCTGCCAAGTCCAGAGTCTGTCATGGGTCCCTGTACGGCCTCCCATTGCTGCTGTCTCCATCGCCACACTCTGCCATGTGCCACTTTCAGGTCTCCTCACACTGCTGGTGTGTTGAATTTTTTGACATAGGGTGCTGGCAGATTACGGGCCTCCTATAGCTGCTGCCAGGCCCCTAATCTGCCATAAGCCCCTATATACCGCCTCCTCATGCTGCTGCCAAGTCCAGAGTCTGTCATGGGTCCCTGTACGGCCTCCCATTGCTGCTGTCTCCATCGCCACACTCTGCCATGTGCCACTTTCAGGTCTCCTCACACTGCTGGTGTGTTGAATTTTTTGACATAGGGTGCTGGCAGATTACGGGCCTCCTATAGCTGCTGCCAGGCCCCTAATATGCCATAGGCCCCTATATACCGCCTCCTCATGCTGCTGCCAGGTCCAGAGTCTGTCATGGGTCCCTGTACGGCCTCCCATTGCTGCTGTCTCCATCGCCACAATCTGCCATGCGCCACTTTCAGGTCTCCTCACACACTGCTGGTGTGTTTAATTTTTTGACATAGGGTGCTGGCAGATTACGGGCCTCCTATAGCTGCTGCCAGGCCCCTAATCTGCCATAGGCCCCTATATACCGCCTCCTCATGCTGCTGCCAAGTCCAGAGTCTGTCATGGGTCCCTGTACGGCCTCCCATTGCTGCTGTCTCCATCGCCACACTCTGCCATGTGCCACTTTCAGGTCTCCTCACACACTGCTGGTGTGTTGAATTTTTTGACATAGGGTGCTGGCAGATTACGGGCCTCCCATAGCTGCTGCCAGGCCCCTAATCTGCCATAGGCCCCTATATACCGCCTCCTCATGCTGCTGCCAAGTCCAGAGTCTGTCATGGGTCCCTGTACGGCCTCCCATTGCTGCTGTCTCCATCGCCACACTCTGCCATGTGCCACTTTCAGGTCTCCTCACACACTGCTGGTGTGTTGAATTTTTTGACATAGGGTGCTGGCAGATTACGGGCCTCCTAGATCTGCTGCCAGGCCCCTAATCTGCCATGGGCCCCTATATACCGCCTCCTCATGCTGCTGCCAAGTCCAGAGTCTGTCATGGGTCCCTGTACGGCCTCCCATTGCTGCTGTCTCCATCGCCACACTCTGCCATGTGCCACTTTCAGGTCTCCTCACACTGCTGGTGTGTTGAATTTTTTGACATAGGGTGCTGGCAGATTACGGGCCTCCTATAGCTGCTGCCAGGCCCCTAATCTGCCATAGGCCCCTATATACCGCCTCCTCATGCTGCTGCCAAGTCCAGAGTCTGTCATGGGTCCCTGTACGGCCTCCCATTGCTGCTGTCTCCATCGCCACACTCTGCCATGTGCCACTTTCAGGTCTCCTCACACACTGCTGGTGTGTTGAATTTTTTGACATAGGGTGCTGGCAGATTACGGGCCTCCTATAGCTGCTGCCAGGCCCCTAATCTGCCATAGGCCCCTATATACCGCCTCCTCATGCTGCTGCCAGGTCCAGAGTCTCTCATGGGTCCCTGTACGGCCTCCCATTGCTGCTGTCTCCATCGCCACAATCTGCCATGTGCCACTTTCAGGTCTCCTCACACACTGCTGGTGTGTTCAATTTTTTGACATAGGGTGCTGGCAGATTACGGGCCTCCCATAGCTGCTGCCAGGCCCCTAATCTGCCATGGGCCCCTATACCGACTCCTCATGCTGTGACGTTGCAACAAGGTGGAATTCAACCCTACATATGTTAGACCACCTTTACGAACAGCAAAAGGCCATCACAGATTTCCTGATGTTAAAAGCGGATAAAGGTACTCCCTGTGTAACTTAGATGTCAGCCATTGGCAGCTCATGCGTGATACCTGCGCTTGCTCAGGCCCTTTGAGGAGGCCACGCTATTCGTGAGTCGGCAGGACTATGGGATGAACGACGTCATTCCTCTGTTGCACGTCCTGGAACAAATGCTGTTAACAATGGCTGGTCAGGGTGCGGTAGACGTGGCGCACAGATCTCAACGCCACATGACCCCTGTGGGGGCAGGACAGGAAGAAGAGGAGGAGGTAGAGGAGGACATTGGTGCTCAGGAATTATTGAGTGAAATGGGTGGTTTTTCCACTCAGCGGACAGGAGTGGAGGAGCAGGAGCATCTGGTAGAGGAGGAGGAAGAGGAGACAGAGGACCCAGACGCACCGTGGCAGTATGCTGTGGAGATGGAGGCAGGGAGTCCCTCGCATTCCTTGGCACAAATGGCCCAAAGCATGCTCGGTTGCTTGCGTAGCGACAGCCGAATAATAACCATCAGACAGAGGGATGACTTTTGGCTGTCCACCTTGTTGGACCCTCGCTACAGTTCAAAAATGGTGGCCTTTTTCACACCTGCTGAGAGGGAGGCCAAAATAACGTACTATAAAAACCACCTATGTAGTCAGCTGGTCTCTGCCTGTCTGCGCCAACGTCCATCCTCAGACACTGTGGGCCCTGTGCGCTCGCGTTCCGCTGCCATGGCAGCAGGGGAGGGGTGGGGTGGTAGGAGCAGTGGCAGCTCCACCAGCAGCGGCTGCCTCAGTCTGCAGTCGATGATGAGTAGCTTTCTTCACCAGCGCAGTGAGGAAACTACTAACCAGCCGCAGCAGCAGCAGCATCAGGTGGACCTGGAGCAGGACCTCAAACAACAGGCTTAGGCCTACTTGGACAGCACCCTGCCAACCGAGGTAGACAATCCCCTTGACTACTGGGCAACGAAACTTGACCTTTGGCCCCAACTAGCTGAATTTGCCCTTGAAAGGCTGTCATGCCCGGCCAGTAGCGTGGCATCGGAGCGCGTGTTTAGTCCGGCAGGAGGTATTGCAACTCCGCGGAGGACACGACTGTCCACCCAAAGTGTGGAGAGACTGACGTTTGTGAAAATGAATCAGGCGTGGATTAGTCTGGATTTCAAACCACCAGTTCCTGACACAACTGACTAAATCCGCCATGAATCATGCCCCAAACATGTGCCACTTTCAGGTCTCCTCACACTGCTGGTGTGTTCCATTTTTTGTCATAGGGTGCTGGCAGATTACGGGTCTCCCATAGCTGCTGCCAGGCCCCTAATCTGCCATGGGCCCCTATACCGCCTCCTCATGCTGCTGCCAAGTCCAGAGTCTCTCATGGGTCCCTGTACGGCCTCCCATTGCTGCTGTCTCCATCGCCACACTCTGCCATGTGCCACTTTCAGGTCTCCTCACACTGCTGGTGTGTTCCATTTTTTGTCATAGGGTGCTGGCAGATTACGGGCCTCCCATAGCTGCTGCCAGGCCCCTAATCTGCCATGGGCCCCTATACCGCCTCCTCATGCTGCTGCCAGGTCCAGAGTCTCTCATGGGTCCCTGTACGGCCTCCCATTGCTGCTGTCTCCATCGCCACACTCTGCCATGTGCCACTTTCAGGTCTCCTCACACTGCTGGTGGGTTCCATTTTTTGTCATAGGGTGCTGGCAGATTACGGGCCTCCCATAGCTGCTGCCAGGCCCCTAATCTGCCATGGGCCCCCGTACCGACTCCTCATGCTGCTGCCAGGCCCGTAATCTGTCATGGGCCCCTGTTGTCGCTTGTTGGCATATTCCGCTCGTTCAGATGCTCCTTCTCCTGCTACTCCTCTTCACGGATTCCGTCAGCAGTCTTTCTTGGAATCCGTTTCCAAGAGACAACAGTTTGCGAGCACGCACCCGACGGTGCAGAAGCTGAACGTCCTCCTGTCCAAGTTGCTGCTGCCAGGCTCGTAATCTGTCATGCGCCCCTGTACCGCCTCCTCATGCTGCTGCCAGGTCCAGAGTGTGTCATGGGCCCCCGTACTGACTCCTCATGCTGCTGCCAGGCCCGTAATCTGTCATGGGCCCCTGTACCGCCTCCCCATGCTGCTGCCAGGTCCAGAGTGTGTCATGGATCCCTGTACGGCCTCCCATTGCTGCTGCCAGGCCCGTAATCTGCCATGGGCCCCCGTACCGACTCCTCATGCTGCTGCCAGGCCCGTAATCTGTCATGGGCCCCTGTACCGCCTCCTCATGCTGCTGCCAGGTCCAGAGTGTGTCATGGGTCCCTGTACGGCCTCCCATTGCTGCTGTCTCTATCGCCACACTCTGCCATGTGCCACTTTCAGGTCTCCTCACACTGCTGGTGGTTTCCATTTTTGTCATAGGGTGCTGTATGGCCTCCCATTGCTGCTGCCTCCACCGCCACACTGTGGCTCCACACTCTGGTTTTGGCCCCGTGACTGCCCAAATGAGTGAAGTGTGCGGTGATTCTAAGATCGACGGCACTCATCTGCATGTCATACTGACTGACAGTATTATTTCTCTTCCCCAGCAGACTCCAAGGGCATTTAAATTAAAGGTACAGTGTTCTGCACTAATATTAAGTCTCTCTGAAGCCTAGAAACACCCTTTTTTAAGTTAAATTCACAGCGAATATATTCGACTTGAATCAAAATTTTTCCACGAATTCGCCGAATCAGTCGAATCGAATTTTTGAATACTTCGCTCATCTCTAGTTATCAGATTCTAGAGTAAGGGATAAAAGCTAAGTAGTGATGCACATGATCAATGCAGCCAGACTCTGCATCCCTGTCCTGTGGGGTTCCACACGCCCCCCTTCTATACGCGATTGGCTCACCCGAGTGGGTAAAACGGCAGTTATGGAAGAACTGATTGCGACTGCACTTGATACCCCTACAAAATTTTCCCACACTTGGGCCTGTTGGACTCATTTTCTGACTACCCCCGCATATCGATCTCTTATGGACCAACCTGTTTGAATTGACTTAGATTCCCTACTGTTGTAACTCAGTTGTATTTGACCCGATGGTGGTCAACATGCTCCCCCTCCTCCGTGTACATCCCACATTTATTTGACACTAATGTTAATTTAGACTTATACCGCACCTGATATGACCCGTATTGATGATCAAATAATTTTTGCAGTCACCCCCTCCCTCACTCCCTTCTACCCACGTGTTTCCCTCCCCCCCCCCCTTTTTTTTTTTTTTTTTCTTTTCTTCCCCTTTTCTTTCTCTCTTTCCTTTGCGCTTCTCTCCTTCCTCTTTTTTTTTCTCCTCTCTTATGCTTGTACAAGCTCCAGATAATTATTCCGCAGAGCATTAGGCATGATGTCAACATCTTATCTCCTTTCCCATTAGCGATTTCCATGACAATTTACTCCCATATACGCTCTCCGCCACCTCCACTATCTCAAACCTGTAGTTTGGACTTCTGCTTAGATACTGTACGCACCCTCCTTTCCTCCATAGCACCATACTTTGAGACATTAATGTAGAATGCCTGGTGCCTCCTTGCTCTAATCGTTTGACAAGCGCACTGGAATATTGCAGGCACAACCTTGTCGTGGTTTTACTCATCCAATTTGTTCATTTCTGCATTGTATTTCATGCTCTTCTGTATGATATATGTTTTGCCATATGCCCTATGTTCAACCCGTTTGAAATTTTATTCCGTCTTGTATCAATCTGTGTGTTTTGTTTTCAATAAACACCTCTTTTTTGGAAAAAAAAAAAGAAGCTAAGTAGTGGTCTGATACTGCAGGGTTGGACATTATTTATTATTACACAGGATTTATATAGCGCCAACAGTTAATTCAGTGCTTTACAATATAAAGGGAGACAAAGCAGCAACGATTCAGTTCAATACAAGAGGGTTAGGAGGGCCCTGTTTTATTTGTATGCAACAAGCACATAACAGTCACATTCCTAATTGTTTAAGAGAACATGTCAACTAAAAAAGGCAGAAAAGCAATCTGCTGCAAGTATAAAGTACCTGTGCATCCACAACTTTAATAAAGTGGAGCATTAGTCAGAAAATTAAGAGAAAGGAAGAAAAGGAAGTGTTGAGAATCTCAAAACCTTTCCTGCTCTATCCCCCCAAAAAATGTAAACGGCTGTGCTTTTAACAAAAAGAAGGCACTGGACAATGGTAACAGTTATTTGTTAGCGGTACAGGAATAATTTATGTGGTCTGAAAATGGGAATTTGAATAATAGTGAGATTCTATATAAACATGACAGGTTACATACATTGGGGGACATTTAATGACTCAATTGGGTATTACCAAATGTTAATTTTGCATGCAAAGATGTTAGCATTAACCTTTGTCTGTTTCATGACCAAGTCTACAGATTTACTTTTACATCAAAGTGCAGCCGAACAGCAACTATACACTTATTTTCTTGCAACGTATTTAGCAATGATAATTACCTTTGGAACTGTACCAGAACTTAGAAATGTTAAGGAGTACTTTTTCAATATAAGAGGGTATATTAATTTTAAACAGTAGCTAATTAATTATGCAAATTGCATACAGAAAATAAAGTTGCCCCTAACTTACATTAAAAATAAAAATGTGACAGATTAATAACTGTAAACAATAAGACAGTTTTGATATATGTCCCCCATTGCATTCTGTATATAAAGTTAGTAAAGGGTGAAAGCATTAAAGCTATTCACATTAAAACGTTTTTAAATAGGTAGACTTGATCTGCTTTAAAGTCAGCTTGGGGCTTTTTACCAACATGCCTCCATAGTGTATTTGCAAACTCCTCTTTATCATTTAAATTTCATTATACTCAAGGTTGGCATTAGGTAGTTAACGTGAGTCTTAACCTTGCATTAGTACATTATAATAGCATCACCTCCTAACTTTGTTTAAGTAAACCATCTGTTGTAGGAATATGGGGTTCTGGGGACTTTTCCATAAATATTCAGCTCTGTATATATAGATTATTTCTATACAGTATATATGCAGTACATGTAGTATATATGTAGTACATTATTTTTGCAGATGGACCTCATTTGGGTCCCCTCATACTTGTATGCAGTTTTTCTAGGCACATTTATATATGTTGCATCAAAGAGGCATAGACATCTTCTATGGACCTTGGGGATCAAAACATTCTCTTTTCTAATGTAATACAAGGCAATTCAAAATTACATATGTGTTGTGAACATGTATACATGTTAGGGTGCCATTAAAATGAATAAGCATGCACCCGTTAGCACTTACTGTACATCTCATGTTGGTATAGTTTATGAGTGCAGAGTGTGTGATACTGGAGATGTGAGCTCCTGCACTCCTTCATCCAGAGTGGACTCATTGTAATACAGGAGGCATGTTACTGGCCAGATCACCAGGTAAAATCAGAGGGAAAAAAGCCTTAAAAACGAAACTAATGCTGCCACCACATTGGTAAGCTGCAATATATTACATTTTTGTTTTGGATTTAATAACACTTTAAGTGTGAACTTGTGTTCATACTGAAATTTAAGCTCATCCCTATTGAGAGCATGTTCCCTGTTATAGTTCAGGAGAGGAGGGCTGCACACCCAGATAATGGTCTAGTATGATTTTTTTAGAGGAATACTATGCAAAAATAAAAATAGCGTGGGGTCCCCCTAGGGCATACAAGAACATTCTATATCTCTCCCTAATCTTATGAGAGTCCTATCTAAATGTAATACTCTAACAGGTCTTTCTGTCAATTCCTAACAAATATATGGCACTTCCAATTAACCTACCCAATTCCAGGAGAGAAGCTTTGATTACTAATTTTCCATTTATTTGGTATCCATCTTTTATCTCCTATTTGGGGATTGACCTGACATTGACTTTTTCAATTGTTTCAATGCAACTATCCCATTGTTGTTTCTAAAGTCAAACAATTGCTTAAAGTATGGTCATCCTTTCATATCTAATTTATTGGAAGGGTGACTGCAATAAAGCTGACCATTCTCCCAAAGTGACCTCTGTGACCAAGCCCCCAAAGAGCGGGGTGAAACACATCAGAGGGCGTGGCTGGAACGGTGGCTGAGGTCATTCCTCATCATATGAACTCCTGGGGTCAGTTGAGCAGTGATTTCATGCTATAACTGTCATGCTGTCAGATCTCCAAAAAGGCTCATCATTTATCTCCTTCTTGCAGCTCCAACAACTGAGAGCTATTCCACCCACTGGATTCTATTTTCATTTACAGATCAGACATTTTTACACCACACACTATGCCTTAACTATTTCAGACTCCTGCACTTTCCGTGAGGCGATATGTCATACTCACCCTAGGATTAAGAGGCTGATCTCCCCATTGTATCAATGACTGACCTCTAATAATATCTCCCACAAACTTCCATATAAGCTCAAATGGGGGGAGGAGCTTGGGGAACAATTTACAGAGCAGGAATGGGACACAATGTGGACAAATCTCAGATGTACCGAATGGTCCGAGATACTGCACATAAACTATTTACTAGATGGTACCATACCCCTCTTGTATATATCCCCAGGCTTCCCCTCACTGCTTTTGTGATTGCCCTTAGGCTGGGTTCTTTCTGCATATTTCTGAAGCTGTTAGAAAGTGTCTTCATTTTGGGTTGAGCTTTCAGATCTTGCCTCTAAACTAGCTGAGGAACGGATAACTTTGACTTAATACCAATCCCTATTGTTCACTACAATCCCCTTTCTCACTCGACCTCTGGAGAATTTGATACATACTTTGTGTGTGGCTATGCATTGGGTAATAGCATACAATTGGAAGTCTCTGTCAATACCATTTTTCACAAGTTATTTCTAGAATGGATGCTAATATGCTAATGGTACAAATCTTTCATGCACTTCATGAATCAAAAGCATGTGTTGATGCCAAGTGGAACTTATGGCTTGCGTATCGTCTTTTTTCACCAGGCTGATATATTGTATATAAATATTTTTTTTCTTTTCTGCCGTAAGTATATCTTTTTATACTTGCCTAACTCTATTGGATGGATGTGTGCTATCATACACTGGTATTACCTCTATGATTTAAGAGTGCCTTTTGTGTATTTCCCCTTTTTGGCAGCTATTAGTATACAATTTCTATTTTTTTTTCTTTCTGTTTAACTGTTTGTAAAAATGAATATTTGGTACATTATTGTGATGCATTAGACATTTAATGCTGGCTTTTTGTCATTTTGTCATTATGTATCATTTATAATAAAGGTTTAGAAACAAAAATAGGGGAATGGAATAGGGGTTCCGGCATGGATTTTCAGGGGACCTTACACTGTTTTTTTTGGGCCCCCACTTAAAAATTCATACCACAACCCTATACTAGATTTATGTATTTTCTTTTACAGGTCCTATAGCATGGTATGTTTTAGGAGGAGGGAACATATCCACTGCATGTCTGGATAAGGATGTGGATTTTGAGGGGGACCCCAAACAAAAACATACAAACAAAATTAAGTGGGGTAATAAGCCATAGCAGGCCACATGTTCTCAATATTGGCAATGTACCCTGCCAGTGAAAGAGTAAAGGGTAAATAATACCCCTGGCTACTCATTCCCCAAAAAGGAAAATAGTAAATAAACAATGTAAATGAATAAATAAGCATTGTTCCCTGATCCCCAACATCAATCATATTGTCCTTTGATGTAGATCCTTTGGAAATCACAATTAGGGATGAGCCAAACTGCCCTGGGTTTTGTTTGAGCAGGGTTCGGCAAACTTCAGAGTTCAGATGCCAAACTTAAATCTGTCATATCAAAAATGCTGATTTTCTGGGCTAATAGGCAAATGTTTGTTAAATAAATAGCAACAAGGGTGCATATATTTACAAGGTGGAGGAACATTTACCAATGCAAAAAAAAAAGGTAAAAAAATCCTATTTAGCTGGAAGCAGTGATTGATTTTTTTTTTAGAAACACTGACATTTACAAAGGAAACATTTTTTTTTTATTGCAAATGACATTTCTTCCTGACCTAATTTTTTCTAAAAGAAAAAATGGCACACAAACCCTGTTTGGATTCTGCAATCTAAGCACTGAAAGTGTGATCTCTATGACTGATCCTGTTGTGATTGGCAGACATAAGATTTGATTTACCATAACGGTAAAATCTCGTGCAGCTGTGCATGGTAGAAAATCAGCTTCTAACTTCACATTAAATATTTGTGCAGCGCTAAAATATATATAAAATATAATCCTGATGTGTATAAGTTAAATATCATAAAAATATATATTCCCGGTTCGTGATAAATATGAATAAAATATAATCCTGATGTGTATAGATCATATATCACATAAATATGATCAAAGTATGGATGAATAAAATTAAGGCCCAAGGTGACACAATTAATCCCAGTCATATATCAATCAGCAAGATTCGGTGAGGGGCAGGAAATAGATAAAATGCACACTCATCAGAGGTGAGGAGGAGCCTGCACACCTTGACATCACGCCGCCGGATCATAGAGGTCTGGCGGCCATTACTGCTTACCAGCTGGTCAATGCTCTTAGCAGTTTTATGCTGCTTGCTATTTTCTAGCTTACAAGGAATTATTTCATGTATAATTACATTTGCTATATTTTATCATTCCTACATTTAATAAACAATGGTAAAATGCTACACTATGGGCATTTCCCTTTCTTGCTCTATGCTGAGCACTTAAATCCTCCAGAGCTCCCCCTGGTGACCATCCCTGTATTTAGAAGAGGCTGCACCCACGTCCGTAAAGGGGACCTCCAGTTTTACCACCACCTTACAACCCTGATGAAATTCACCTTTCCTGGGCTGCTTCCTGTACCACCCTAAGAGGGATTCCTGGCAGACCTACATTTATTAGTATACTGCGCAATACCTTTGAGCATCTGGTGAGTGCTCATTTTATATACTGCCTGCCCTTCACCGAATCTTACTGATTGATATATGACTGGGGTTAATTGTGTCACCTTGGGCCTTAATTTTATTCATCCATACTTTGATCATGGACTGGAAATATTATATTTTATTCATATTTATCACGAACTGGGAATATATATTTTTATGATATTTAATTTATACACATCAGGATTATATTTTATTTATATTTAAGTGCTGCACAAATATTTTATGTGTCTTTTTGAAGGTTTTATGGTTTCCTTTTAGTGCGTAGCTGCTCTTATTCAAGCGCTCGCTGAGATTTTACATATTAAGCTTCTAACTTCAGCTTGTTCAATTAAGCTTTGACCAAAAAAACTGGAAGCTAATTGGTTTCTATGCAGAGATTTTGCATTCTTCAGTCTTAGTAAATAAATCGCAGTGACTATCAAAATGATATCTTACAGATCAATGAACGCTTTAATTTAAAAACCTGTGAAGATAATAACAGATGAACATTAGTTAGGTAAAAAAAATCATAGTGTGTCTAGCGCTAGCAGAATAAAGCACATGTGAGCAATGGAGACTAAGCAATAAAAAGAAGGGTAAGAGTAACTACATAGAGTATCCCCTAGCTACAAAGTGGGGTAGGGACTAAAGTAATTAAAGGCAAACAATAATGCATGTGTAACATGATAGACCCTAAATGTCCCTCAAAATACAGGGAAGATTGCTAAGGGGGGGGGGGGGGTCTGTGTGCCATTTTTTAAAGAAGCCACCAATGAAATGTAGGTTGATACTGCAGCTTCCAACCACAGCCAGACTCACCAGGTGGGATCAAACTTTGCCTTGTCAGGGAGCAAGAGGTTATCAAAAGGTTTTGTTCAGAAGAGCAACAAGGAAATTGTTGATATCATAAATACCTTCTCTTTTTTTCTCTGAGAAATGGAGAGCACAAAAAATATAATCTCTAAAATATTAGTGCAGCACTAAAAATGTATGTCACAGTTTCATAAGTGCATGTGAATTAAGCGTATAGGTGCAAAAAAGTGCAATATCAATATAATAATTCAAAATGATGTAAAAAGCAATAAAAGGAGTTCCTAGAATTATTCGTGAATATTAAAATGTCTTTTGTGCAAAGGTATCGGCTGAAGTAGTACCTATGATTGGCACATGAGGTTACCCGTGAAGAACAATGGTGCAAGAACTTGTGAAAGGAAATTCACCCTTGGGACGTATGTACACTCGCCAGACCATAAATAATAATGCGCATGGGTTATAATACATCGCACATCTGGGGGTGCAGTGGTATGCTGGCAGCTACAGGATCATCCATCCATCCATCAGGGTGGGTGCTTGGTAGTCCTGGGGAGGAATCAGCTCAGCCACAGGAGCCAGAAAGGTGCTTATAGTGTAGTATTTTATTATAGTAATGATAGCAAGTAACATAAAGGTATCCACGTGGAGTAACAAAAATTAATAGAATAGAGTACCAAGATGGCCACCGCTCCTCTGCAGCGAGAGCTAGAGATCAGCAATAGGGCTCCACCCAATATGTTTCGTGTAATAACACATCCTCACGGGCACACCCATTGCTGATTTCTCACATACATCCCCTTATATAGCCCGCAAGGCGCCAAAATACCGTGAGGTGACCACGGCCATTTTGCCGGTGACACGCGGTCACGTGACAACCTTGGCCATCTTGCTAGGCTAGGTTAGATAGTGGCCATTTTATTGGAGGTGCTGATGTACTGTTATGAGAGTACACATGAGAATCTGGACAAAGCTATTCGCATTCATACAGAGCAAGTTATATATTCAAAGAACAGGGGAAAACAAGAGCATACAATGGCATATGGAGACTAATAAAAGTGTGGTAGTAAAACTAGGATATTTTTCTTAAAAAAGTGTATCGTATAGATCACAACAATCTCATATTTGACCTGATAATGACCCCTAATCTTAAACGAAGATATAAATATGTTGGGACATGATGAATTATTACTTATTGAAATAATAGGACCATATAATATGTTTTTTGCTTATAAAACATCATAATATATATAAAAATAGACCAGATAAAGAGATTAAATATGTGGAGTCCACATAAAAACGTATAAAATGGGAAAAAGCAAAGTTTGCATAAAATAGATGTGTATGATCGTATGAGGTAATTCAAATAAAATTCCTGATATAAAATGTTGTAAAAATATATTAAAAAATGCATTTAATAAAAAAAAAAAAAAAAAAATTATATATATATATATATATATATATATATATATATATATATATATAAGATATGACTGATCCCGAATTATCATTAATAGTTTAATGAGATTAATATAAAATTATTAAAAAATTATTAAAAATGCTAAAAATAGTAATAATGGTTTGGATTCATGCCTTGCGAGATATATACGGAGACAATTCAGTCTAAATAAATTGCACATGCATAAAAGGAAATGAACCCAGAATAAAAATACAAAAAATACAATATATCCATAATATGTATGTTCATAAATCATTATATTCGTCCACTAGTGAGTGAACGACTATTAGGATACATGATATTGTTATGTGAAAATTACGGTCATACAGTCACATTCAATGGTATGGATATGATAAATAATATATTTATTTCAGCTTTTACCAATAAAGCATTTAATATCAATTTCAACATTGTGGCCTAAAGGTGCAAGTGACTTCATCTTGTTTATCCACGTTGTTTCTAATTGGGATATTATTTTTGAATACAAAAAAATATAAAAGAATGTCCTATACTCCAATAAGCAATAACTGGCTACAAACAGAAAATTGATGTTGCATTAATCACAATAATGCCACAGACAAAACAAAACCTTGATGAAGTCACGTGACAAAGATGTAACGCGTAAGTCAGACAGCAGAATGTGGTGACATCATTTCTGACACGAACGGCCGCAGCCATATTGGTACACCCAGTACACCCATATCAACACATGTGATTGATGCCTTGTTTGATCTGTTCCCATGTAAGTGCGCATTTGTCTTTACAATACATTTGATTCATTTACAGGGGTTAAAATTTCGAGTCCAGATCTACTAGCCGGTCACAAAAAAAACTTACTCTCCTCCAGTTGCCCCACCCAACCTTACCCAGGTCTGCCTCCAACCCCACCCCGGTCTGCTCCAAACCCCACCCATGACCCGCCCCCAGCCATGCCCCCTTAAAGCTTATGAAATTACAATTTTCTTTAGAATAAATAGTCCAAAATATAAAACTGTAGACAGTAATCTATATCCCAGCTCCCCTGTACTTCATTATAGTGATATGACATGTATACAGTATGTATATCCCATCTCCCTGTACTCCATTATAGTGATATGACATGTTTACAGTAATGTATATCCCAGCTCCCATTTACTCCATTATAGTGATATGACTTGTATACAGTATGTATATCCCAGCTCCCCTGTACTCCATTATAGTGATAGGACTTGTTGTATACAGTACTTACTGCCCCCCCGAGTCCCCCGCGGCGGTGGAGAGGGTGTCTCCTCTCAGCGGAGGAGAGCAGGCCTCTCCTGCACCTGTCCCCTCGGCAGCGGTGCCGCAGAAGCCAGAAACCGGAAGTTGTAAACCAGAACTCGGCTTCACAATGAGGCTTGGAGCGCATGCTTCATCTGTCCTCAACGCTTGCAGCCGCTCCCCACAGAGGAATTTCTCCTCGCACTTGGCGAGCGGCTTTTTCAAGCCCTGATTTACAATATTACACTATGGAAGCACTTTTTCTTGTCTCCCTGAGAGTGCTGTGAGTTGGCTGTTTTTTCTGGTCCAACGAACCCCTGGCAGGAGTTCTGTGCGCTGGCGGTTTTCCGTCTCCAAAGGTGAAAGATATATTACCACCGCTGAACAGTATGGTCCACCAGAGAGGAAGATATCATCGCTACATCGCCGTTTGGGATTCCACTTAAAATGCCCCTGCAGTGAGTGTCCTGAAAGCCTTTTGGCCCCTTGGGGTCTGGGCGCAGAGGTGAGGAGGGAATTTAGCCGGTGTGGGATTCAACAATCATTTACCTATCCATGTTGTGTTTTTTTTTTCTGTGCGTTTTTGTTGGACGTTTTTACAAATGGACTTTATGTCGTATTTACGATTTTTTTAGTCACGTTATTTATTGTTTCATTGTGTTATTGTATTTTACGCTGAACAGTAATACATTCATTTAGTTTCACTGTGCGTTTATATCACCATTTTCTGTTTTATACTAGTTGCACATTATATATGTTTACCACATTTATTTATGGTATTTATATGGTCATGTATTAGTCGTTTTATGTCACATGGCCTTTTGATGCACATTGTGTTATGACTCTTTAGTCGCATGGTCCCAATTTTTGGCCTCACTGTGCGTTGTTATTGTCATTCTTCTGTGATAAGTGATTTGTCCACTTTTAATATTAAGCATTTTGTATTTTTCAGAACTTGCTCCACTTTCTCATCAGTTGTATTCACGTTATTTCATTTATGTTGTGATGGACTCATATGTTTCACTATTACTGTGAATTAGTTAATATTTTATTTCTCCCTGATCATTTCTGTGCGTTTTGCCCATGGTCACGATTTATTGTCTGTTACATCTTTTGGTCCTCATTTTGGACCTTTATTATTTCACCTTTCCCTTCACTCCCATATTCCTTCCATTTACTGATTATGTTATGGTGTATTATCTATTGTCTTCTCATCTCAAGTCAAGGCCTGGACTGAGCGAAGCTAAAAGGGAGGGCCAGCAGTGACTGGGGCGTGCAGACGAGGCGGAGCATGTATTTTGGGTGGGAGTCTAAGCAAGAAGAAAAAGGGGGGGGTTACTTACTTGATTGGAGTACGCATCATTGAGGGGTGGTCTTGCCAGGATTTGAAAAAAGGGGGGGTTGGGTCTTGTCGGAGTCAGTCGGAGCTTGTGCCATCACGGGGGTGGTTTGTCCCGCCCTCCCTCCCTGGAGTTGTTTTTGTATTTTGTTTGATGTGTTGGTTATGGTTTGTTCTTGTGTTTGTCCTGGTGTTGGTTTTGCTGTTTTGGTTTGGTTGTTCGTGGTGTTTGTTTTATGTAGGTTCCTTAAGAAGGGATACACACAAGAATCCATTGATAAAAATATGAAAGAGGTAGGAGATATGGATAGGTGTAATTTACTATGTGATAAAAACAAAATGAAGAAAGATCAAGACCAGTTGGCTGCAATTTTAGATTTTAATTCACATTTTAAAATGGTGGAGAGTATTTTTAAAAAGCATTGGCCTCTTTTAAAAGCAGATCCTGTATTAGGCACGGTTTTATCAGATCGTCCTAAATTTATTTATAGGAAGGCTCCTACAATCAGGACGAAAATAGTAAAAAATGTTATTAATCCACCCAATAAGAAAACTGTGACGTTTTTGGATATGGCTGGTTTCTTTCCGTGTAGAAAGTGTTACGCGTGCAGAGAAACTAAAGGGACCAACAAGAAAAAATTGTCATTCCAGTCAAAAGTCACAGGAAATGAGTATAATATCAGTGAGTTTATTTCGTGCAGAACAGAGGGGGTTGTGTACTGTTTGGAATGTTCTTGTGGTCTCCAGTATGTGGGGAGGACGAAGAGACCTTTATGGAAGCGATTACGAGAACATATACAAAAAATTAAGAAGGGATCAGTAAAACATAGTGTGCCGAGACATTTTTTGACTCATCATAACAAGGACCCCTCTATGTTAAAATTTTGGGGTATAGAGAAGTATAGTGGTCATTGGAGGGGGAGTCATAAAGTAAGGTCCTTGAGTAAATCCGAATCGAGATGGATTTTTGACATGAAGACTCAGGCCCCGAAAGGCTTAAACGTAGAGTTTGATTTGAACTGCTTTATTAGTAACAATTAAATAGGTAGAGTTTTTTACGTGGTAATATCTGGTTTTATATGAATAATAATTTTATTAAAAATGACTTTAATTTTGTTATATAGATGAATTTTATATGATTTTATATAGTGATCTGTTTTTACGTGAATTGATATTATTGGCAGTAGAGAATCACTTATGGAGATCCACTTACATTATAGTAATAAGATATCTTCATAGAGAATTATTAGCTATTTTTGTATTACTGAGTAGGCTGTAAACCGATGCTGTGAATTTAATCATGGGTATTTATTGTGGGTATTGATTATGATATGGGAGTTTTTATGTAATTAAAAGTAGTTTTTATGTTTAATTTATTTTAAGTGTAATATGTTATTTTTCCACTAGGGGAGTGGGAAGAGGTATATGTACCCATATAGATTAATCATATAGGTCCACGGTTTCATTTAAGTTAATTAGGTGGATTGGTAATATAATATACAATATAAAATACTGTAGAGGCTGTTGTTTGTGGTCCTTTGGTGGAGGATTACAAATATAACAGTATATGATGAGAGGGGTTTGTATTAGGTGGTCGGTCCGGTGCTCCTTGGTCCTGTATAAGTTGTACTGTCACCGCTATAATGGTGAGTATAGGAGGACTACGAGAAAATGGCCGCTCGGGTCCTCCCCCAATCATTTGATTGGGCTAGGAGGAGTATATTTAGAATCCAGTCCTCGGTGGGCGTTAACCCTGAGGAAGTCACGTGATAACGTGACGCAACGCGTCGGTACGCGAGGAGGATTCTGGGAGCGCGGTGACGTCAGTTCCGGCGTGGCGGCCATATTTGGGATCCCTGTATCTAATACCCATGCAGGAGATTCACAGCATGGGGTATTGAAGGCATGTAATGAGAGATAACAAATGTGAGTGGGCAATTTGTTTTATATCTATATCATTAATGATTAAACAGTATTACACTATATAAGTTCTTTTGTCCGTATATGAAACGAGGAAGAGGCGGCTGATAAAGTGTAAGAGGCGGGGGAGGACCTGGTGAGTCATCAGAGTGGTGTCCTGGTTATAAAGTGAGCTGACCCTGTGGGGTCTTGGCAAGGAGGTGAGGGGCCACTTCAGCTATTTTGGATTCACATTGAGTGGACACGTGTGAGCACATGCATGAAGATTTGTGTGTTTTTTGTCGGATTTGGACATTTTTTTCTTTATGGACGATATTTTTACAGAAGTGTGCAGTGATTTTTGCTATTGATTGGCACTATTGCACTTTATTTATAGTTGGCAGTACACGGATTGCACAATTTATATATTATACTATATTTTTTTGCACATATTGCACAGAGACTTGGCACTTTAGTGGTATTTATAGAACACTGTCATATTTTGATTAGTTAGTGGTATGGCATATATTTAATTAGTTTAGGGATAGCGCTACACCTGAATGTTTATGTTTATTTACTCATTTTGGTAAGGAGGTTTGTGTTAGCAGCTTGGTAAATAGGGTCCCAGTCTTAGCGCAGGAAGTTCTTTCGTTTTTTACTTTAAGAAAAAAAACACTCCTCAAGAAAGGCCACATGCAGTCACCACTGAGCTTTCCGAAAACATACTTTGAAGATTCTGTGGCCACATGGAAAAAGGTGTTATGGTCAGATGAGACAAATTGAATGATCTGGCCTCAACACTAAATGATATGTATGGCAGGATTCCAATACAGCTCACCATCCAAATAACACCATTCCTACAGTAAAGCATGTAGGTGGCAATATCCTGTTATGGAGGGGTGTTTCTCTGCTGCAGGAACTGAAGCACTTGTTAGGATAGAAAGATGGGGCAAAATATCGTCAAATTATTGAGAAAAATCTACTGCCCTCTGCCAGAAAGTTGTCAATGGGAAGAAGGTTTACCTTCCAACATGACAATGACCCAAACCACACAACAAAAATTACCACACAATGGTTAAAGAAGAAAAAGGTGAATGTCCTTGTATGGCTTAGCCAGAGCCCAGACTTACATTAATTCCATAGAATTTCAATGGCTTTTAAGACTGCAGTCCACAAACCGTCACCATCAAATTTAACTAAACTTGGGCAGTTATGCAAAGAGGAGTGGGCAAATATTGCAAAGTTTAGACGTGCAAAATTAGACATATCCCAACAGACTAAAGGCCTCAAGTAAAGCAAAAGGCGGTCCAACAAAATACTGACACTGTCAGGAATGGACTGGCCAGCAATGGTGGGACTCACCTGCCTTTTGATCTGCAGTACCAGGGCTGGCCAGCGGTTGCTCCCAGCAATCAGAGACTCAACCTTTCAGCCAGCTAACACCTGGAACTGATTATACTGGTGTATTTAAGGGATGGCCAGACCTGCAGACTCTGCCTTGGTGTTGTGTTTGTCCTGGGCCCTGTATCTGTCCTGCATCCTGTTTCTGTTCCTTTGCTGACCCTGCCTGATCTGAACCACTGCTGACTTCTCCTGCTCTGATCCCGGCTCGCTCCTGACCATCCCTCTGCCTGACCCTCTGTACCACGCTGCTTGCTACCTGTTCTGATCCCTGGCTTGTGACCCTGACCATCCCTCTGCCTGACCCTCTGTACTACGCTGCCCGCTACCTGCTGAACCTGGCCTGTGACCCCGACCAATCTCCGCTTGCTCCCCCTGTACCTACCTGCCCTATTGATATTGACCCGGCCTGCCTGACGACGCTTGCTTGTATGTACTGTTATCTGTGGGTGGTTGGTTTGGTTTGTTTGCACTGTGTTATGTTTTAGTATTGCACTGCGTTTATGTTTGTATGGTTAGTGTTAATAAATTACATTGTTTATAACATATCTGAAGTCTGCGTTTCCCTGCATCAGTCACACACCTCTGGTCATACCCGGGAGCCCTGACATTACACCAAGGCTTGTTGATGGGAAGGATGGATCTAGATGAGGTTGCGTATTTATATCTGCTAGTGTTTGATGACAGGGATTATGCTTATCAAACTCTGAAGGAGTATCCCCGGGATGAACTGCTAGAATGTATATGGCTCGCTCATGTTCTAGTAGATCAGGGCACAGAGTTCTCTGAGGTGCAGCCTTTGATTGAGGTTTGTGCTGAGTTGGTTTCATCTGGTACCCCCGAATGCAGGGATGAATTTTTGCCACCATTTAGTGCAGACCAGGTAGAGTCCCTGGTGTGGTTATTAGAGGATGATGTGGGTTACTTTCTGGAGCGTTATTCCACATGTTCACCACAGGCACTAAGAGATTGTATAAACGCAGTGCAGTCATTGACCAGAC
Source organism: Staurois parvus (assembly GCF_062004578.1). Lineage (NCBI taxonomy): Eukaryota > Metazoa > Chordata > Amphibia > Anura > Ranidae > Staurois > Staurois parvus. The sequence goes on from NW_028318295.1 coordinate 4,790,964, forward strand.
AGGCTTTGTGTAAGTTCAGCTTTGTTCAACCCATACTGCAGACATGGACAGACTTGTTGCACCCAGCCTCAGTCAACTTACAAAAACCCAGTCCTGCTTCTAATCTATTTCCTCAAAGTTCTATTCCTGCATTCCCAACAGCTCCTCCTGCCCTGCTATCTACCGCATGTCAGTACCCTGTTCCCACTCGCTGCACCTATCCTGCCTTTAACCCTGTAAAAAAGCCCTCTGTAGCAACTGCTCCCTCTCCTGTTCCATCCTCCAGTTCTTCTCTGTCTCCAGCTGCTCCATTCATTTGCAGACCTGCGTTTACTTGCAGTGCTCCAGTAGTTAAAACCAGAAAAAAGCGAAAATTCTTTCCAACCAATACCATCCTGCCAGTATCCAAACCGGTGAACCTGCCTTCCGTGGTTCAGCCTGAAGCCTCTACTCAGCCTGAATCCTCTATCCAGCCTGACGATCCTATCATGCCAGTTGACTCGGAGCCCACTGCCTTGCCAGATGACGCGGTGCTCGCTGTCAAGCCAAATGACCTGATGCCTGGTGACCCAGTGCCCGCTGTCATACCTGGTGACCTGATGCCCGCTGTCAAGCCAGACGATCCAATGCCTGGTGACCCGGTGCCCGCTGTCGTGCCAATTGACTCAGAGCCCGCTGTCGTACCTGGGGACTTGGTGCCCACTACCTTGCCAGATGACGCGGTGCCCGCTGGCGAGCCAAATGACCTGATGCCTGGTGACCCAGTGCCCGCTGTCATACCTGGTGACCCGATGCCCGCTGTCGAGCCAGACGATCCAATGCCTGGTGACCCGGTGCCCACTGCCTTGCCAGATGACGCGGTGCCCGCTGGCAAGCCAAATGACCTGATGCCTGGTGACCCAGTGCCCGCTGTCATACCTGGTGACCCGATGCCCGCTGTCGAGCCAGACAATCCGGTACCTGATGACCCGGTGCCCGCTGTCGTGCCTGTTGACTCAGAGCCCACTGCCGTGCCAGATGACACGGTGCCCGCTGTCGAGCCAAATTACCTGATGCCTGGTGACCCAATGCCCGCTGTCCAGCCAGACGATTCAATGCCTGCCCCAGTGCCCGCGGTCATGCCAGTTGACTCGGAGCCCACTGCCTTGCCAGATGACGCGGTGCTCGCTGTCGAGCCAAATGACTTGATGCCTGGTGACCCGATGCCCGCTGTCCAGTCAGACGATCCAATGTCTGACCCAGTGCCCGCGGTCATACCAGTTGACTCGGAGCCCACTGCCTTGCCAGATGACGCGGTGCCCGCTGTCGAGCCAAATGACCTGATGCCTGGTGACCCGATGCCCGCTGTCCAGCCAGACGATCCAATGTCTGACCCAGTGCCAGCGGTCATGCCAGTTGACTCGGAGCCCACTGTCGTGCCTGGTGACTCGGTGCCTGCCGCTTCGCCTGGGGGCCCAAGACCTGTCGCTCCGCCTGAGGGCCCGAGACCTGTCGCTCCACCTGGGGGTCCGGCGCCCGCCGCTCCGCCTGAGGGCCCGAGACCTGTCGCTCCATCTGGGGGTCCGGCGCCCGCCGCTCCGCCTGAGGGCCCGAGACCCGTCGCTCCACCTGGGGGTCCGGCGCCCGCCGCTCCGCCTGAGGGCCCGAGACCTGTCGCTCCACCTTGGGGTCCGGCGCCCGCCGCTCCGCTTGAGGGCCCGAGACCTGTCGCTCCGCCTGGGGGCCCGGCGCCCCGCCTAGGGGCCCGATGCCTGTCGCCCCGCCTGGGGGCCCGGTGCCTGTCGCCCCGCCTGGGGGCCCGGTGCCTGTCGCCCCGCCTGGAGGCCCGGTGCCTGTCGCCCCGCCTGGAGGCCCGGTGCCTGTCGCCCCGCCTGGGGGCCCGATGCCTGTCGCCCCTCCTGGGGGCTCGGCGCCCGCCGCTCCGCCTGGGGGCCCGATGCCTGTCGCCCCGCCTGAAGGCCCGATGCCTGTCGCCCCGCCTGGGGGCCCGATGCCTGTCACCCCGCCTGGGGGCCCGATGCCTGTCACCCCGCCTGGGGGCCCGGTGCCTGTCGCTCTGCCTGGTGGCTCGGTGCCTGCTGTTCCGCCTGGTGGCTCGGTGCCTGCTGCTCCGCCTGGTGGCTCGGTGCCTGCTGCTCCGCCTGGTAATCCGATGTGCCTCTGCCCGGAGTCCAGCCCGATGTGCCTCTGCCCGGAGTCCAGCCCGATGTGCCTCTGCCCGGAGTCCAGCCCGATGTGCCTCTGCCCGGAGTCCAGCCCGATGTGCCTCTGCCCGGAGTCCAGCCCGATGTGCCTCTGCCCGATGTGCCTCTGCCCGGAGTCCGGCCCGATGTGCCTCTGCCCGGAGTCCGGCCCGATGTGCCTCTGCCCGGAGTCCGGCCCGATGTGCCTCTGCCCGGAGTCCGGCCCGATGTGCCTCTGCCCGGAGTCCGGCCCGATGTGCCTCTGCCCGGAGTCCTGCCCGATGTGCCTTTGCCCGGAATCCAGCCCGATGTGCCTCTGCCCGATGTGCCTCTGCCCGATGTGCCTCTGCCCGATGTGCCTCTGCCCGGTGTGCCGCTGCCCGGAGTCCTGCTCGGTGTGCCAGTCTTTGATATCCCGCCAGTTACCAGACCCGGGCGGTGGAACATTTTGCCCAGCTAGGATTGTTTGGAGCGTCCTGAGGCCGCTCCTTGAGGGGGGGGGGTACTGTCAGGAATGGACTGGCCAGCAATGGTGGGACTCACCTGCCTTTTGATCTGCAGTACCAGGGCTGGCCAGCGGTTGCTCCCAGCAATCAGAGACTCAACCTTTCAGCCAGCTAACACCTGGAACTGATTATACTGATGTATTTAAGGGATGGCCAGACCTGCAGACTCTGCCTTGGTGTTGTGTTTGTCCTGGGCCCTGTATCTGTCCTGCATCCTGTTTCTGTTCCTTTGCTGACCCTGCCTGATCTGAACCACTGCTGACTTCTCCTGCTCTGATCCCGGCTCGCTCCTGACCATCCCTCTGCCTGACCCTCTGTACCACGCTGCTTGCTACCTGTTCTGATCCCTGGCTTGTGACCCTGACCATCCCTCTGCCTGACCCTCTGTACTACGCTGCCCGCTACCTGCTGAACCTGGCCTGTGACCCCGACCAATCTCCGCTTGCTCCCCCTGTACCTACCTGCCCTATTGATATTGACCCGGCCTGCCTGACGACGCTTGCTTGTATGTACTGTTATCTGTGGGTGGTTGGTTTGGTTTGTTTGCACTGTGTTATGTTTTAGTATTGCACTGCGTTTATGTTTGTATGGTTAGTGTTAATAAATTACATTGTTTATAACATATCTGAAGTCTGTGTTTCCCTGCATCAGTCACACACCTCTGGTCATACCCGGGAGCCCTGACAGACACATGGGGGCGATCCTTTTTCCAACTCAGTTATTCTGTTTTTTAATTTTTTTTGCAATTTTTCTGACATAGTATTATATATGGACATTTCAGGCTGCAAAGCAACAAAATGTGATTATTTTAGGTGATTTTAGGTAGGTGATTCTTTTCTAAACCCACTGTATCTGTCATTTAATTTGTCGTTTTTCTCTCTTCAACCTAGTCTGCAAACTCTTGGCCCAAGACTACTTCAATGATTTCAAATGAATGAAGGGGGGTGATTCTTTTTTATACCCACTGTACGTACTATAAATTTCCTTTTCTGACTAGCTGTTTCAGTTGTCAACTGTGCTGACATGGAGCTCATCAGGAAAGGAGAATTTTGGTAGGTATCTGTCATTCAGTTTTCCATTTCCCAACGGCTCCATGTCAGCACAGCTGGAAACTATCTAGCCACACAGGGAAGGGATAAAGCTACACATTCCTTAATGCTGGCTAAAAGCAGAAGCCAGGATGCCTCTGCCAAACTCAACTGTCATTAAGACTGCTTCTATACAGTAATGAGCCATGATCATATATATTTATGTTCATGTAGCTGCCTTGCAGATAGTGTCTGGGAACACTCAGCTTGCTGCTGCTCACAAGGTCAAGACCCTTCTAGTGGAGAGTGACGTGATCCCCCTGCACAGTCAACGCTTTCAACTTGTACGCCATGAATGTAACATTTTATAGCTTGGTAAACATCTGATGGCTTAACGTAGGAAGGAAAACATCTTGTGTGATATGGACTCTGAAGGCCACTTTAGGAACAAGCATCAGCCTGTCTGGGAAGAACTTGAGAATGTTTTTTTTAAACCCCAAGGCAGCTAATACGGACACTCTTCTGGCTGATGTAATTGCCACCAGGAAAGCAGTTTTCAGCAAAAGGTACTACAGGGGGCCACTTTGATTGAAGGTATCTGATGCACAAAAGTCCAACACAAATGGGAGATCCCACTTCAGTAACAAAAATCCCATGTCACGGCTTGCAGGGCTCCTCTTTAATGCGTTTCTTACAATACATACATTATCAAAAGGGGTATTGTATGAAACGCGTTAAGCAGGAGCCCTGCAAGCTGTGACGTCACGCTGCCGGATCACGGAGGTCCGGAGGCCATCTTTGAAACCCAGCTGAGCACTTAATGCCCCAGGAACTCAAGGTGACCATCCCAGGGCCCAGAGGAGAGATACCTTTTTCAGACCCTCACTGCAGCTCTTAAGGGGACCTCTAGAAGTGCTACTCCATCGCCCTTATTCCTAAGAAGAGGTTATCCACTCCAGGCTGCTTCCTTCCAAGGACAGAGGGGACCTCGGGCTTATTTGATTTATAAGCGCATTCATATTGTGCCTCTGGCGAGTGTGCAATTTTACCATTTTCCTGCACAGCACTGGATTACAGTTATCACTGGGATTAGAGAAGTCACTTATCGGAATATTGATACCAACATCACTTTCTTCACTCTTGAATTTTGACTGATACATTTGCTATATTGTATATAGTGCATAGGTTATGTCGCAAAGACTTTATTTTCATATTATAACATGTTATGCTTTTATAATTCAATTTTCTGCATTTATTTTTACAATTTATTGTCAGGGATCCCCTCGATCCCCGCCGCGATGGTCCCGGCGCAGGCGCACTGCACCGCCCTGTGCAGGGACACGGGCACTAGTTCCGGGCCGGCCGCGGTGTTCGAGTTCGCGCATGCGCAGTAGAAGCCGTGGCCGCCCGCTGGGCACCAATGGCAGCGCAGGGCGGGATATTTAAATGTCCCTGAGCTGTCATTTCAGTGCCTTCTGGTCCTACCTGTATCCTGCGAATCTGAACCTGTGCCTTGTAAGTTATTTGACCCGGATTGCTCTTGACCTGCTGATTTCTCCTGCCCAGACCCTTGCTTTGCCTGACCTCTCTTCCTGAATGCCCCTCATTAGATCTGACCTACTGTTGCTGACCTGGCGTGTGACCCGACGATTCTCTGCTCGCTCCCTTGTACCTTACCGCCCTCTACGTTACCAACTCGGCCTGTCTGACTTCGCAAGTGCTCAGCCATCCATCCCATCGGGGTCACCCGACCTCCTCACATCTGGCTCTCCCTGGTTGGAGCCCCTGGCGAACACCCCTACCACTGACAGGTGTGCTCAGTAGTGGCGACCTGGTCCCGGGGTACTATAAGTCCATCCCCACCATCAGGGGCCCTGGTGAAAAAGTACCCTGGGGCTTAGACTCCGCGCTCTGGGCACGCCTGACCAGTGGAGTGCTAGTGGTGCCGTCCGGCGGTCCCTCACATTTATTGTGTAATTTTAGCTTTAGGCATCCGCATCATATTATTCGTAGCGCTGCACTACATGTTTTTTATATGATTTTAGAAGGTTATATGGTTTTCCTTTTTAGTGTTCTAGCCGCTTTCCTTATTTAAGCGCTCGCTGGACCCACATCTTTACAAAACAATTTATGTGGCCCAATCTGAGATGTAAAGGATAAAAGATCTCTCTGATATGACCTGAAATTCTTGCCTTGATTGACCATGTGTCCATCACCAAAATTGTACTTACGTATGTCCAAAGAGGAGTCACCAAGTGCCCATAAGACATGTATGGGTGGCACAATCCCCAAAATACCAGAAAGCATCCTGACATGGAGCTCTTCACTGACCTCTTGGATTATGCGCTGGCTTACCAGTTTTTCCTGGACTCCCAGCCAGAAATTCAGAAGCTACCCTTTCATCATGAGGCAGGAAGCCAAAATGACCGCAATTAATTTAGGCTTCACCTTCTAAGACCAAGAACAATGCAGTGATTGAGTAAGTCATTGAAGGCCACAGCATCTTTTAATGGTAAGGTCATGTATCTGGCCAATCCCATAAGAGACACATCGACCAAAGGGATGATACCAAACCCTGGACACTTTCCTGTTCAAATGAGCATAATTTTGACATCCTGCTGTAACAACATATTCCACTCTTGTAGATCGAGCACTTGATTTAGTCACCATAAGGGAATTATCAGCCATCTATGGAGGCATTTAATTTTCTTCCACAGCTTTACTTCTATTTAAAGGCATTTCATCAACCTTACAAAAGGAGGAATCAAAAACCAGGACAAATGTTGTCCTCATCCTTTTTTCAGAAAGGATTGATTGGTTTGAGAATGCTCTGAGACCAGTTTAAATGGCCCTGAAAGGAAGATTAGACATTGCCAGAATAGATGGCTCTTGCAGAAGAGGAATTCAGTAATCTCTTTAGTGTCTTGACCACATGCTTACCTAATTGTGACAACTTGTTAACCATCATCTTAGTCACTGTCTTCTTGAACAAAGCAGGAATCATACAGTCATGTTCATCCATATCTTCCTTGGAAGAATCTGACAAGAGTTGATTTGCCTGAAAGGTTCTGAGACAGCTCATTGACAGAATGCATGACCCCTTCACAGGGTGAGTGGAAGCAACTCCTGTACAATGTGTTGACCATGTGTTCAATAAATGTGATAACCTGTTAGGTGTCAACTTCTTTATTCTTGACTGCTGTTTCTTCTTTTTAGAAAAGTCTAAAAGGCTTGTTTGCCAAGGAAGGCTAGGAGACTGGTCATTGATAGAATAGATGGACCTTTCAAAGGCTGAGTGGAAACACTTTTAAGCTCCTAGAAGCTGTTATCAGCATTTTTTTCTGCTCCTAGAAGCTAAATAGTCTTAACCTATGTGTCCATGCACACTATTTTAGGCTAGTAATTTTTTTCAAGCTTCAGCATTTAGGAGCAGAAAAAAAATGTTTTTGTAGAGTTTTTGGGAGCGCTTTTCCAGCAGAAAAAAACACTACTAAACGCAACTAAATTGCTCCTAACAGTTTTTTTCAGTTTTTTTTTCTCTATATGTACTTAAAAATGCTAATAAAATGCTAACACACCTAAATGCTTCTAAATGCTACTAAAATGCTATTGCCAGCATTTTTTATCCAACAGTATTTTTAAGCTAAAAAAAAAAAAATACTAGTGTGTATGGAGCCCTTCAGTGTAAATTTGTGTTAATATAAAATCTTGCAAGCAAACAACTTGTAATTAAAAACATATTTACATACTGTATTTTCCAGCATATAAGATGACTTTTTAACCCATGAAAATCTTCTGAAAAGTTGGGGGTCGTCTTATACGCCGGTATACGTCGAGCCGGTGTCAGGACGGCACTTTTTCGGGGGGCGGCACGGTGCAGCCCCCCCTTCCAACGAAAGGGACACTAAGTACAGGGGCGGGCAGGGGGCTGCTGTTTCTTACCTGGCTCCGGTCCCACGCCGATCCAGTCCAGGAAGCGCGGCTGCTCCTTCATTCAGTTCCGCCTGCTTGATGTTCGCGCGGCCGCTCGGCTGTGCCTCCTCACCGGTGATTGGGCACCAGAACTGTAGCTCAGGAAAGGCACACAGGCGGAGCCGAGCGGCCCCGCAAAAATTGAGCGAGGGAGCGGCCAGTAAGTGTGCAGCAGCACCATGCTGGAACACTATTGGCACTATTCCTCCCCCCCTCCCACTGACACCAACGATGAGGCACTATTCCTCCTCCCCACTGACACCAACAATGAGGCACTATTCCTCCTCCCCACTGACACCAACAATGGGGCAATATTCCTCCTCCCCACTGACACCAACGATGGGGCACTATTCCTCCTCCCCACTGACACCAACGATGGGGCACTATTCCTCCTCCCCACTGACACCAACGATGGGGCACTATTCCACCCCCCACTGACACCAACGATGGGGCGCAATTCCTGCCACTGATACCAACGATGGGGCGCAATTCCTGCCACTGATACCAACGATGGGGCGCAATTCCTGCCACTGATACCAACGATGGGGCGCAATTCCTGCCACTGATACCAACGATGGGGCGCTATTCCTCCCACTGACACTAATGATGGGACACTATTCCTCACACACTGACACTAATGATGGGGCACCATGTCATTAGTGGGAAGGATAGCACCCCATCATTGGAATACCATACCCTATTAAAATCAAATCTGATGTTTTTTAATTTTTATTTGGTTTGCATTGGAAGAGGGGTAGTCTTATACAGAGAGTATAGCCCAAACCCTATATTTTAACAGGAAAAGTAGGGAGTCGTCTTATACGCTCAGTCGTCTTATACGCCGGAAAATACAGTATATAAAAAAAAGAAATAAAAATTAATATATACAGTCAGGTCCATAAATATTGGGACATCGACACAATTCTAACATTTTTGGCTCTATACACCACCACAATGGATTTGAAATAAAACGAACAAGATGTGCTTTAACTGCAGACTGTCAGCTTTAATTTGAGGGTATTTACATCCAAATCAGGTGAACGGTGTAGGAATTACAACAGTTTGCATATGTGCCTCCCACTTGTTAAGGGACCAAAAGTAATGGGACAATTAGCTTCTCAGCTGTTCCATGGCCAGGTGTGTGTTTTTCCCTCATAATCCCAATTACAATGAGCGGATAAAAGGTCCAGAGTTCATTTCAAGTGTCCTATTTGCATTTGGAATCTGTTGCTGTCAACTCTCAAGATGAGATCCAAAGAGCTGTCACTATCAGTGAAGCAAGCTATCATTAGGCTGAAAATACAAAACAAACCCATCAGAGAGATAGCAAAAACATTAGGCGTGGCCAAAACAACTGTTTAGAACCTTCTTAAAAAGAAGGAATGCACCGGTGAGCTCAGCAACACCAAAAGACCTGGAAGACCACGGAAAACAACTGTGGTGGATGACCGAAGAATTCTTTCCCTGGTGAAGAAAACACCCTTCACAACAGTTGGCCAGATCACGAACACTCTCCAGGAGGTAGGTGTGTGTGTGTCAAAGTCAACAATCAAGAGAAGACTTCACCAGAGTGAATACAGAGGGTTCACCACAAGATGTAAACCATTGGTGAGCCTCAAAAACAGGAAGCCCAGATTAGAGTTTGCCAAACGACATCTAAAAAAGCCTTCACAGTTCTGGAACAACATCCTATGGACAGATGAGACCAAGATCAACTTGTACCAGAATGATGGGAAGAGAAGAGTATGGAGAAGGAAAGCAACTGCTCATGATCCTAAGCATACCACCTCATCAGTGAAGCATGGTGGTGGTAGTGTCATGGCGTTGGCATGTATGGCTGCCAATGGAACTGGTTCTCTTGTATTTATTGATGATGTGACTGCTGACAAAAGCAGCAGGATGAATTCTGAAGTGTTTCGGGCAATATTATCTGCTCATATTCAGCCAAATGCTTCAGAACTCATTGGACGCCGCTTCACAGTGCAGATGGACAATGACCCAAAGCATACTGCAAAAGCAACCAAAGAGTTTAAGGGAAAGACGTGGAATGTTATGCAATGGCCAAGTCAATCGCCTGACCTGAATCCGATTGAGCATGCATTTCACTTGCTGAAGACAAAACTGAAGGGAAAATGCCCCAAGAACAAGCAGGAACTGAAGACAGTTGCAGTAGAGGCCTGGCAGAGCATCACCAGGGATGAAACCCAGCGTCTGGTGATGTCTATGCGTTCCAGACTTCAGGCTGTAATTGACTGCAAAGGATTTGCAACCAAGTATTAAAAAGTGAAAGTTTGATTTATGATTATTATTCTGTCCCATTACCTTTGGCCCCTTAACAAGTGGGAGGCACATATGCAAACTGTTGTAATTCCTACACCGTTCACCTGATTTGGATGTAAATACCCTCAAATTAAAGCTGACAGTCTGCAGTTAAAGCACATCTTGTTCGTTTTATTTCAAATCCATTGTGGTGGTGTATAGAGCCAAAAATGTTAGAATTGTGTCGATGTCCCAATATTTATGGACCTGACTGTACATAAACAAAAACAAATAAGCTTACATTAGCAAATAACAGAAAAGAAAACATCTTTTTTCCCCAAAAACCACAAACCTACCTAAACCTAAGTACACCCTCAGGCTAAAAACAATTAGACATTGAACCCATGCATGCAACCTTTTTCCAAAAATCTGATCTTATAAAAATCTAGGTGATGTGAAAGGACAGAAAGAAATATCACACACCCAGAGACTAACAATGGCTATGGGGACCTGACATTCCTCCACACCTATGTCCAGGCCTCCTGCTGAACCTGTCCTTCTCAAGACCCTGAATCTTCCCAACCTCACCCAGAATGTTGCGCACCACCACCTATATGGGAAGAACTTTTTCCATGTGACATTGTGTATTCCGTATATAGCTACTAAGCTAACTAGAAAAAGTGTCTCAAAATCCCAGTGAATTTGAAAGACTTTGTATGACCACTCTGCGTAACTCAAGGGGGAATGGAAAGGGATACCCAGAACCCCACTCACCCGCACTGAAGCAAGAAATGGTCCATTGTTTTCTCGACCCCACCACTTTCTACTCTTTGATAACCACAGTTCTCCGCAAAGCAATGCTTCAGGTTGCCCTTCACATAGAGTCTGCCATGGAATAAGCGCCAGGCCGAATCCTGAAACTTTAAAGAGATTCTTTCCAAATTTATGAAACGCAAACCCACCCTCATAACATGGTCTGGACAATCCCTCAAGGCCAGTGGCTCGCTAAAGGCAGATTAAACAACCCTCCTCTCCAGGGCCTTCCTAAGAAAAGACTTAATTTCCTCCACTGTCACCACTGCCGAAGCATTTTCAGGCACAGGGCAACAAAAGCCAGGAGCTTACCATGTTGGACCCTTAGTGTCAGGGCTCCCGGGTATGACCAGAGGTGTGTGACTGACGCAGGGAAACGCAGACTTCCGATAAGTTATAAACAATTTATTAACACTAACAATACAAACATAAACGCAGTGCAATACTAAAACATAACACAGTGCAAACGAACCAAACCAAACCACCCACAGATAACAGTACATACAGTGCAAGCGTCGTCAGGCAGGCCGGGTCAATATCAATCGGGCAGGTAGGTACAGGGGGAGCAAGCGGAGAATAGTCAGGTCACAAGCAGGGTACAGCAACTAACAGGCAGGTAGGTACAGGGGGTCAGGCAGAGAATGGTCGGGGTCACAAGCCAGGGATCAGAACAGGAGAAGTCAGCAGAGGTCAGAATCAAGCCGGGTCAGCAACAAGACAGGAACAGGAGCAGGAGCAGGATGCAGGAACAAGATACAGGGCCCAGGAAAAGCACAACACCAAGGCAGAGTCTGCAGGTCTGAATGTCCCTTAAATACACCAGTATAATTAGTTCCAGGTGTTTGACTGGCTGCAAGGTTGAGTCTGATTGCTGGAAGCACCCGCTGGCCAGCCCTGGTACTGCAGCTCACAAGGCAGTTGAGTCCCACCACCTGTGGTGAATCCATTCCTGAGCTTGTTGTGGAAGGTGGTGTGCAGGCTGTGCTCTGAGCTTCCAGAGGCCTTTGTTGGAACCGGGGACTGGATTCCTCTCCCTGCCCAGGAAGGATGAGTGTTCCTGGGCAGGATCCTGGTGGCGGGGGCCCCCCCAAGGGCCCTAGTACCGGCCCCACAAAAACACCAGTGGAGGACCTGGGAATGGGCCCTAGGCCAGGGGAGAAATACAGTGCATACAGAGAGCGCACTGTGGCCCATATCAACCGTTTGAACAAGGAGGAGGAAAAGCTAAGTGGGTTGAGACTGGAGTTGAAGAAATTCAGAGCTTTGTATGACCAGGTCTGGTCCACCAAGCGCCATACCATGAAGCCTCAGTTGGAGATCTTGGAACAGCGTGTCAGCGAGCAGGTCAAGATGGTTGCTGCACTAAAAGCGGCCAGTGGAATCCTGCGGGAAAGACATACTAATGATGACAGGTTTAGATCTGCAAGGAGCAAGCTTGTGGCAGGGGCCCGTGGTCATGCTGAGGAGGAGTCATCTCTGGAGGAGTTTTCTGATGCACCAGCAGGTGAGGGAGCCTGCCGGGTGGAGGCTGATCCGGCCAGCCCCCCCATGCATGCTGAGGAAGTATTACCTGCAGTAAAGGTTGTGGGGTCCAGCTCCATCCCCCCCCCCAGCAGCAGCAGCAGCCCCTGGACTGGGGGTCTCAAGTGGAGGTGGCTGAGAGAGCTGGAACTATGCATTTTATTAAAGAAATGGAGTCCCCTTTACATGTAAAGCAGTTTGCTTTTACATCTGAGGAATCAGAGGATGAGGATGACAGGTGTAAGAAGCCAGCTAAGCCCAGAGAGAAAGAAAGAGCGGTGTTTGTCAGCTTGGAAAGGATCCCCAGCACGTTGGTGAGGTCTGCAGCAGCAGGAGTGAAAGTGTCAGAGGTGTTGGGAGTGAACCCATCCAGCAGTGAAGTGGTGGCTGAATCCAGTGATCTAAGTCAAGGAGAGCGGGGTGTCCCTGCCCAGGGATGTCAGCATGCAGTCTGGAGGTGTGAAGGAGAGCGGGGTGTGCCTGCAAGTCAGCATCCTCATGGCATGGAGGAAGACAAGGTGTTGCAGCCCAGAGGCGGGGGTGTGTCTGCAGCTCAGATTCCCTGTGGCTTAGAAGATCATGGAGTGTCCCCGCCCACTGGCAGTACAATGCTGGCTCTGGGTCTCTGTGATGCTGCACGGGGAGGACTGTCCCTGCCCAGTGGTGAGTCATGTTCTGGTCTTTGTGATGGGATGAAGAGTGGAGTGGCCCCACCCATAGGTGGAACTGAATCTGTGCTCAGAGACCAGCGTGTCTGTAACGCTGGAGGACTGGCTAAAGCCATGAGTCTGGTGGGGGGGAAGGAGGAGGAGATGATATGTGATGCACCAGGTGGGGAGAGTGTAAAGTCTGTGATCTCTGTTTCTGCTCTTACAGTTCCTGGGTCTGTCTTTGTTCCATGTGCTTCTCCCATCCCTGCTGCCTGTAAGGCAGTCCCTGCTTCTGTCATCCATGCTGGCTCTGGGCCAGTCCCTGCTCCCTCTGCTCATCCCATCCCTGCTGTTCAGGGGTCCATCCCCAGTCCCTCTGCTCATCCCATCCCTGCTCCCTCTGCTCATCCCATCCCTGCTGTTCAGGGGTCCATCTCTGCTCCCCCTGGATCCATCCCAGCTGCGGGCTCTGTCAGTTATTCTGCAGCGGTCAGGGGAGGCCAGGGGGTGAGAGGGGTGTTAGAGTCCCGGGTTGGGGGTTCCCCTTCTTCGGTGGCACGGCGTAACGTGGTCCAGTTACGGTGGACGGGTGAGGGCGCCTCCCCAAATAGGAGGGAGGTGATAGACAGAATTATAGAAATGGGCTTCAGGGCTAGTGAGATCTTTGCCTTTATTGCTCCTTTGGGTGCAGGTGAATACGATGTATCTTTTGTGAGGGCTGATGGCCTGGATTTATTCTGGCAAAGGTATGATGATAGGTGGCAGGGGTCTCCCAGGTGGGCGGGTTTAACCCCGAGGGTCATCTCTCGTCAGCCTTTGGTAAAAAATGTGACCATTCTGGTGAGGAATGAGTCCATCCCAGCAGCGGACATTATGGTTTGGCTAGGCTGCTATGGAGATGTGTTGAGCCCATTAAGGAAGATACTAGATGACAGGGGAATTTGGACAGGCGGCTGGACGGCTATGATGAGGTTGAAGGTCACTGATAATGTGATCAAACACCTCCCCTCCTCCGCTTTCCTTGGGAAAGACAGACTTATCCTTTTTTATGCAGGCCAACCGAAGTTATGTCATCGGTGTGGGAGCAAGCAGCATTTTGCGTCAGGATGTGCAGTCCTGAAGTGCTCATTGTGCCAGGGGATTGGGCATCTGGCTAAGGACTGCAATGAAATCAGGTGCAACCTGTGCCTTAGGCTAGGCCACTCATATAGTCGTTGCCCTGAGGCACTCCATAACCAGCCGGAGCTAATAGACGAACTGTTGAGGTTGGAAGCGGAAGAGCTTAAAGAGGCCTCCAAGGCTCGGGACGATGCGGTGGCTGTAGCCGCTGCATCTTCGGAGGGATCATCTGTTGTTCCTGATGTTGCTTCCCCTGTGTCTGCCTCTTCCCCCAAGGTTGGGTCTGTTTCTGTGAGTGTGTCTTCCCCTGCCCAAGTGTTGTCTGTGTCTCCCTCTGTCCCTGTCCCTCCGGTTAGGAGGAAAAAAATTGGTGAGGCGGCTAAAGGTGCTGGGCTTGTTGGGCAGGGTGTGCCCCCCTCTCCGGTTCTTCTTCCGCAGCGCCGCCGCAATGTCCCGGGGGTGGCGGTGGAGGAGTCAGGAGGTGGGAGGGAGGCCTCAAACCCAGATGGGGGAACCCCGGTGGAGAAAGGGGGGGGTGAAGAGTGGTCTGTAGTGGGAAAGGGTGGGAGAAATAGGACAGTAATTTCCCCCGCCACATCCCTTTCATCTCTGGAGGTGGATGATCTACCTTTAGAAAATAGGTTTGGGACTCTGTCTGGGGATGGGGAGGAGTTAGGGGACTCCCCTGCCCCGATGGAGGAGGAGGCTTCTGGTGTGTCCCTGAAAAGGACCAGGCCCTCAGCTAAGAAGGGGAAAAAGAAGGCTAAGAAACGCCTCTCTCAATTACCTTAATGGCAGTTCCCGCTCCGATAAATGTGGCAACCATTAATGTTGCCAGCATAAAGTCTGTGAGTGCTAGAAGTGCGGCCTTATTTTTGCTCAGTGGTGTTTGTGCTGACATTTTGTTTTTGCAGGAGACCCGGCTTGAGTGCCTTGCCGATATCCACCTGGCAAAGAGGGAGTGGAGGTGTGGTCCCTCCTTCTGGTCTCTTGCGGCCGAGCCTTACAGCGGAGTTGCGGTGCTTTTTTCCGGCATGGTAACGTGTCGGCGGGTCATTGAAGTGGAGGTCGGAAGATGCATGGTCTTGGACGTCCTTGTGAAGGGGCAGGAGCTGAGGCTCATTAATGTTTATGGCCCGCAGTCAAAGTGGGGTAGGAAATGCCTCTTTACAAGGATTAAGCCTTTCCTTTTTACATCCCGGCAGGTTGTCTTTGGAGGTGATTTCAACACCGTTACTAGGCCCAAAGACAGGAAAGGCTCCAATGACAGGCTGGGATATGACAGCATTTTTCTAAATGCGATAGTCAGGGAAGCAGGTCTGGAGGATGCCTTAATTAAGTGCAGCCCGGACAGCACGGGGTTCACATTTAGGCGAGGTAGAAGTGAGAGTAGAATAGACAGGTTTTTTTTAAAGGGGGACTCCGCTTTCTCGGCAACTGTGTGTCAGGCAGTGGAATTCTCTGACCACCTTTTGCTAACTGTGTCTTTGAATGTTGCAGATACTCCACTGAAGGGGAGGGGTGTCTGGAGATTGAATTCGTCCCTGCTGGACGATGAGGAGGTGAGAAGATCCTTCGAGGATTTTTTCCAGGCTCAGGAGACCATCCTGGATTTCTGTGACAATAAGTCAGAATGGTGGGAGCTTACCAAGGTGCGGATTGGCAGGTTTTTCAAGGCCCTAGGTAAGAGGAAACAATTTGATAAATATGTTACCTACCAACGGTTGAGGAGGAAACTCGATCGCCTTGTCTCTGAGGGTGGAGATTCTGGGGCAATCTCAGAGGTTAAACTTCTCCTCAGAAAATATCAATATGATCGGCATGCCTCCTTGGTTCTGGAGAGGGACTATGGGAAATACCATTCACCTGACCCTTACCAGAATTGCAAGCAAGGTATAGCGGTTAAGATGATCACTGGTCTGAGAGACAGTACAGGTTCCCTGACAAAATCCAGGGCGGGAATCCTGGAGATCTCGAGGGCTTTTTTTAAGGATATTTTGGAGGAGAAGCACCTCGACCAGGCAAGGATGTTGAGTTTCTTGGAGTCTACGCCAGGTCTAGAAAATAATGTTCTGCCCGCGAATTTGATAGGTGAGATTACAGCTGCCGAGGTTGCCAAAGCCATAGATAGTCTGGCCATCAAGAAGACGCCTGGGCCGGATGGTTTGACAGCTGAATTTTTTAAGATCTTCAAGTCCAGCTTGGCACCCCGTCTCGCGGAGGTCTTTAATAGCTGTCTTGATGAGGGCTCACTCCCTCCCTCCATGAGAGTTTCGGCTGTAATCTTGTTGTCAAAGGGTAAGGACCCTTCGGCGATTGAGAATTGGCGCCCCATCAGCCTTCTCAACGTCGATAGAAAGATTTTGGCCAAGATTCTTTTCTGGCGCTTGTCGTCAGTGGCAGACGAGTTGCTTTCACAACATCAGCACTGTTCAGTCCAGGGCAGAAGTACGTTCTCAGTGGTGTTAGCTGTCCGGGAGGTTCTGGAGCGTTGCAGGGCTGATGGCAGTGGGAAGTATTTGCTGGCGCTGGATCAGGCTAAGGCGTTTGATCTGGTGGACCACGAGTACCTCTGGCGTCTCCTTGACCGGTATGGCCTGGAAGGGAGGTTCATTGGATGGCTAAAGACATTGTACAAAGGGGCAGAGAGCTTCATGCTGGTTAACGGTTGGGTTGGGCAGCCTTTCAGGGTAGGCTCAGGGGTGCGCCAGGGGTGTCCACTGAGCCCCTTGCTTTATGCTTTTGCCATCGACCCCTTCATCAGGAGGCTAGATGGCGGGGTTTTGGCTGGGGTGCTGGTGGGCGCAACTGGTGAGCCGCCTTTGAAGGTTGTAGCCTATGCTGATGATGTGTCTGTTTTTATCTCTGGGGCTGAGGAGGCGCAGGTGGTGGTTTCGGAGATGGAGCAGTATGCGGAGGCATCAGGCTCCAAGATTAATCGTGACAAGTGTGAAGTTTTCTGGATGGGTAGGGATGGTGAGAACTTCTCACTTCCGGAAGCCTTCCCAGTGCCCCAGTCGAAGATCAAAGTGTTAGGCATCACTTTTGGCCCTGATGATTATGGTAAAGAAAACTGGGAATCCAGGTTGTCTGATGCCGAGGTCAAGGTGAGATGCTGGAAGGGGTGGCGGCTCTCCTTAAGGGAAAGGGTCGACCTAATTAAGACTTACTTGATTCCGGTCTTTTTGTACGTCAGTTATGTCTGTCTCTTGTCAGAGTCTCTCTACACAAGGGTCTACAGCTGTTTTTTCCAGCTATTATGGGGAAACAGGCTGAACCTCGTGAAGCGGAATGTGACCTATCGACCCAGGCGGGAGGGTGGCTTAGGAATGGTCAACCCGATCGTTTTCTTCTCTGTAATGTTCATTAAACATAATTTTGGTAACATGCTGAAAGAGAGGCCGCCTGCATGGGTAGGTTTATTTCTGATGTGGTTTAGACCTTTTCTGAACTGTTGGGAGAGTGGCGGGCCAGTGAAAAGCCTGAGAGTCAAGCACGGTAAGCTCCCGGCTTATGTTGCCCCGAGCTTGAAAATTCTTAGGCGGTGGTGTGTGACAGCGGAGGAGGTCAGATCGCTTCCTGGGAGATCTCTCAGGGAGAGGGTCGTGGCCACCGTTTTTCATGCACCTCTGGCCTTGAAGGATTGCCCAGGCCATAGTTTGCGGGAGGGTTTAAGATTGATAAACATGGAAAGGATTCCCTTGAAATTTAGAGACCAGGCCTGGCTTGCGTTCCATGGCAGACTATATGTGAGGGGGAACTTGAAGTTCCGTTCTCTGGATGACCGCGGTTGTCCGAGGGCGGAGTGTGGGGGTGAAGTGGAATCTATGGACCATTTCTTGCTTCAGTGCCCCTTCAATATAGAGGTGTACAAAGAGGTGGGGAGGGCTCTAGACATCCCGTTCCTGCACCGCATGTCTTATGCGGAGTGGGTATATGGGGCTTTTGAAAGACGTGTGGGGTTTGATTTTGACACTCTTTTTTTAGTTGGTCTAGTGGTCCGATATTTCACCTGGAACGCACGGTGTCAGGTCTCCCTTCGGCAGAAAGTCCTTCCTGTTTCGGTGGTGGTGTATGACATTCTTGGTGAGGTTGGGAAAATTCGGGGTCTTGAGAAAGACAGGCTGCGGCGAAGGGCCTGGATAGAGGCGTGGAGGAATATCAGGTCTGTAGTCGCAGTCTGTTGATCTCTGGGTGTGGATTCTGTTCTTTCTTTCTTCCTGTGTGTTTTACTCCCCTAGATTTGTGAAGAAGAATTTTTAAGAGAGGCTTTATGCATCCGAAGATCTATGTTTCTTAGCCTTGGATTTATGTATTGTTACTGTTATAGTGTTATAGGTAGCGCCTGAAAGGCGCCAATATATCTATTTAGTATAAAGCCATAAAGGCCTTTTTTTTTGTTTTGAAATGTGTTTGCATTTCCTTTTATGATATGTTTTCTTTCATGGTGAAGTAACCTTGTGTAATTGTATTTAAGGCCGGATGTGTGGCCATGTGTTTATTTATTTATTTGTACTTTTATAAGAAAATGTATGCTGGTTGCAAGATTTTTTTACAATAAAAAATCTCCCACTATTGCTGGCCAGTCCATTCCTGACAGTACCCCCCCCTCAAGGAGCGGCCTCAGGACGCTCCAAATAGTCCTAGCTGGGCAAAATGTTCCACCGCCCGGGTCTGGTAACTGGCGGGATATCAAAGACTGGCACTCCGGGCAGAGGCACACCGGGCTGGACTCCGGGCAGAGGCACACCGGGCTGGACTCCGGGCAGAGGCACACCGGGCTGGACTCCGGGCAGAGGCACACCGGGCTGGACTCCGGGCAGAGGCACACCGGGCTGGACTCCGGGCAGAGGCACACCGGGCTGGACTCCGGGCAGAGGCACACCGGGCTGGACTCCGGGCAGAGGCACATCGGGCTGGACTCCGGGCAGAGGCACATCGGATTACCAGGTGAAGCAGCAGGCACCGGGCCCCCAGGCGGGGCGACAGGCACCGGGCCCCCCGGTGGGGCGACAGGCACCGGGCCCCCCGGCAGGCGCCGGGCCCCCAGGAGGGGCGACGGGCGCCGGGCCCCCAGGCGGAGCGGCGGGCGCCGGACCCCCAGGCGGAGCGGCGGGCGCCGGACCCCCAGGCGGAGCGGCGGGCGCCGGACCCCCAGGCGGAGCGGCGGGCACCGAGTCGTCTGGCAAGACTGCGGGCACCGAGTCGTCTGGCAAGACTGCGGGCACCGAGTCGTCTGGCAAGACTGCGGGCACCGAGTCGTCTGGCAAGACTGCGGGCACCGAGTCGTCTGGCAAGACTGCGGGCACCGAGTCGCCTGGCGGAACAGCGGGCACCGAGTCGCCTGGCGGAACAGCGGGCACCGAGTCGCCTGGCGGAACAGCGGGCACCGAGTCGCCTGGCAAGACTGCGGGCACCGAGTCAACTGGCGGAACAGCGGGCACCGAGTCAACTGGCGGGACAGCGGGCACCGAGTCAACTGGCGGAACAGCGGGCACCGAGTCAACTGGCGGAACAGCGGGCACCGAGTCAACTGGCGGAACAGCGGGCACCGAGTCGTCTGGCAAGACTGCGGGCACCGAGTCCTCTGGCTTGACAGCGGGCATCGGGTCACCAGGTATGACAGCGGGCACTGGGTCACCAGGCATCAGGTCATTTGGCTCGCCAGCGGGCACCGCGTCATCTGGCAAGGCAGTGGGCACCGAGTCACCAGGTACGACAGCGGGCTCTGAGTCAATTGGCACGACAGCGGGCACCGGATCATCTGGATCAACAGCGGGCATCGAGTCAACTGGCCTAATAGGATCATCAGGCTGGATCAGTTCATTATGCTGGGTAGAGGCATCCGGCTGAGGGGAGGCATCCGGCTGAGGGGAGGCATCCGGCTGAGGGGAGGCATCCGGCTGAGGGGAGGCATCCGGCTGAGGGGAGGCATCCGGCTGAGGGGAGGCTTCCGGCTGAGGGGAGGCTTCCGGCTGAAGAGAGGCTTCCGGCTGAAGAGAGGCTTCCGGCTGAAGAGAGGCTAAAGGCTGAGTACAGGCATCAGGCTTGAGTACAGGCATCAGGCTTGAGTACAGGCATCAGGCTTGAGTACAGGCATCAGGCTTGAGTACAGGCATCAGGCTTGAGTACAGGCATCAGGCTGAAGAGAGGCATCAGGCTGAACCACATAAGGCAGGTTCTCAGACGGTAGGCTCACCGGTTTGGATACTGGCAGGATGGTATTGGTTGGAAAGAATTTTCGCTTTTTTCTGGTTTTAACTACTGGGGCACTGCAAGTAAACGCAGGTCTGCAAATGAATGGAGCAGCTGGAGACAGAGAAGAGCTGGAGGATGGAACAGGGGAAGGAACAGTCACTACAGAGGGCTTCTTTACAGGGTTAAAGGCAGGATAGGTGCAGCGAGTGGGAACAGGGTACTGACATGCGGTAGATAGCCAAGTATACTGGGCTGTAACTGGAGGAGCTGTTGGGAATACAGGAGTAGAGCTTTGAGGAGATAGATTAGAAGCAGGACTGGGTCTTTGTAAGCTGACTGAGGCTGGGTGCAACAAATCTGTCCATGTCTGCAGTATGGGTTGAACAAAGCTGAGCTTACACAAAGCCTGTCTGACCAAAGACTGCACTGCGTTTATACAATCTCTTAGTACCTGTGGTGAACATGTGGAATAACGCTCCAGAAAGTAACCCACATCATCCTCTAATAACCATACCAGGGACTCTACCTGGTCTGCACTAAATGGTGGCAAAAATTCATCCCTGCATTCGGGGGAACCAGATGAAACCAACTCAGCACAAACCTCAATCAATGGCTGCACCTCAGAGAACTCTGTGCCCTGATCTACTAGAACATGAGCGAGCCGTATACATTCTAGCAGTTCATCCCGGGTATACTCCTTCAGAGTTTGATAAGCATACTCCCTGTCATCAAACACTAGCAGATATAAATATGCAACCTCATCCAGATCCATCCTTCCCATCAACAAACCAAGATGGCTTCCCTGTGCAGCCACTTCTGGTCAGGATTGGCCTTGGTGTAATGTCAGGGCTCCCGGGTATGACCAGAGGTGTGTGACTGACGCAGGGAAACGCAGACTTCCGATAAGTTATAAACAATTTATTAACACTAACAATACAAACATAAACGCAATGCAATACTAAAACATAACACAGTGCAAACGAACCAAACCAAACCACCCACAGATAACAGTACATACAGTGCAAGCGTCGTCAGGCAGGCCGGGTCAATATCAATCGGGCAGGTAGGTACAGGGAGAGCAAGCGGAGAATAGTCAGGTCACGAGCAGGGTACAGCAACTAACAGGCAGGTAGGTACAGGGGGTCAGGCAGAGAATGGTCGGGGTCACAAGCCAGGGATCAGAACAGGAGAAGTCAGCAGAGGTCAGAATCAAGCCGGGTCAGCAACAAGACAGGAACAGGAGCAGGATGCAGGAACAAGATACAGGGCCCAGGAAAAACACAACACCAAGGCAGAGTCTGCAGGTCTGAATGTCCCTTAAATACACCAGTATAATTAGTTCCAGGTGTTTGACTGGCTGCAAGGTTGAGTCTCTGATTGCTGGGAGCACCCGCTGGCCAGCCCTGGTACTGCAGCTCACAAGGCAGGTGAGTCCCACTATTGCTGGCCAGTCCATTCCTGACACTTAGACTTCACTGGCCCACCATTCTTCCAGCTCAGTAGAAAAGGCCTAAACCAGGATTGAAAAATACCAAGTTGACCATACCCAGGCCAGCCATCAGCCTGGGAAAGTAAGTTACAGACCTCTTAATGAGGTTCAGTCTGTACCCCCGTAACAGCTGGAAGAAACAGCTGTAGATCTTCGCATAGGCAGAAAAACACATACAAAGCTGACATACAGGAATCAGGTAAGTTTTAATCCAGTAAATCCTTTCTCTGTAAGAAAGTTTCCAATCCTTCCAGCTGGCAACCTTGACATTAGCATCTTGTAGCCTGCTTACCCAATTTGCAAGGCTGTAATCGCTGGGTCCAAATTTGATGCCTAAAACTTTAATTTCCTGTTGGGGCTCTGGGAAGATGTCTGGAAGCTCAAAGCCTTCCTCTCCCATCCAGAAAACCTCACTCTTATCCTCACTGATCTTTGAGCCAGATGCCTCTGCATACTGCCCCATCACTGAGACCACCTCTTCTGCCTCCTCTGTCCCAGAGATGAAAACAGACATATCATCAGCATAGACAACTCTCAAAGGAAGCTCACCAGGAATGCCTAAAGGCACTCCACACAACGATCCACTCTCTAACCTCCTCTAACCACCTAATGAAGGAATCAATTGTGAACACATATACTCCTTTAGAATGTATTAGCCTCATGTGACAACCTGTTAGGTGTCGTCATATTTATTTATGTCCATCCGCATTGTCCTCTTTGGAAACTCTGAAGAGGGCTGTTTCGCTTGGGAAGTCTATGCAGCTTCTCATTGCCAGAGCAGATAACCCTTTCAAAGGGTGAGTGGAAACCACTCCTTTAGAGTGTATTAACATTGTGTTTGTTGAAAGTGATATCCTGTTATGTCTCATCATTTCTATCCTTGGCTTCTTAAACTATCAGGATACATACAGTCATGCTCATCCACATCTTCCTCTTTATAGAGTCTGAAGAGGGCTGTTTTGCTTGGGAAGGCTATGAGACTGGTCATTGCCAGAACATAAAACCCTCTCACAGGGTGAGTGGAAACAACTCCTTTTCAGTGTATTGTCCACTTGTTTAATGAATTCAACAACCTGTTGGTGTCATCATCCTCATTCCTGGTTGCTTGAACAAAGCAAGAATCATACAGTCATGTTCATCCACATCTTTCCCTTTGGAGAGTCTGAAGAGGCTGTTTTGCTGGGTAAGGCTATGAGACTGCCCATTGCTAGAGCATATAAGCCCATCACAGGGTGAGTGGAAACACTCCTTTTGAGTGTATTGGTCATGTGTTTAATGAAGGTAACAACCTGTTAGGTGCCATCATCCTCATTTTTGGTTGCTTTAACAACTGAAGAGGGCTGTTTTGCTTGAGAAAGCTCTGAGACTGCTCATTGCCAGAATAGATAAACCATTCACATGGTTTTGCCTGCTGCTTAACAAAGCAGCTGAAGAAATAATTGAATTTAGTAGAAAATAGCTTGCTTAGTATCAAAACCTAAAGGGTTAACTACTGCTGGAGGGAGGTTGATACTGCAGCTTCCAACCACAGCCCTAAGATTCACCAGGTGTTAATGAACCAAACCTTGCTCTTCCAAGGAGCAGGTCATGATGAACATTTTTTTTTCAGAAGAGCAACAAACAGTAGGAAGCTTTAATAGAATTACAATAATATTCTGCAATGTACACAAATCATCCAAGGGAATTGTTTGCATCATAAAGACCTTCTCTTTTTTTTGGCAGAGATGCTGGAGAGCACAAACAAATATAAAAGTATGTCCTGTACTCCAACAGGCAAGTGCTGGCTACATTAGTCATCCACAGGCGACTCCTGTACCTTCTCTGAGAATGCTGATCTTTTGAGCAGGTTGGTATATAGGCACAATAATAAAACAAACATGAGAAGCCACCAATGGGTTAATGCCATTTGTAAACAGACAAAGTATTACTTTGTCATGCAGAGTACTACCTCTGGAGGATCTCAGTGGGTGCACAGCGGCTGCAGGGAACAAGGAACAACAATATCTAGCAATGAAGCATTCATTTGAATACAAAGCATTTTTAAATTTAGCTCACCCATCTGACAGCAAACACTGGCACTGCGCGGTCATGTGTGCCTAGGGAAGACTCTGCTGACAGTGTAGCCCACTTCACATAGATCCAGGCAAGGCTGGTAGCCATGATAAAAGCCGCCCCAAGGACCAGTAGCGAGGCTCCCTGTGTGGCAGCACCCAAATATTGTAGAGTTCCCCTTAAGTTTTAACATTTCTAACAGTATCTGTTTGCAAAACAAGGTCATCAACTCACTTCCCCCATCCCTTATTTCCTGTGAAATAATGTTTTCCAGTCTGTAGCTGGAACCCTTATTTTCAGCTGAAGATAATTTATCTAGCAAGGCCATATTCTGCATTGCTTAGAAAGTCTTTTAAATGTACAGTGAAAAATGAAATATATGAATTGTGACATAATTGCTGATATGTATAGCCTGTAAGATGCTTTTTCAAGGCACTTAGCTTTGCAGACGTTAGTCTGGCTAGGTCACCAGCTGGTTAATAAAGTTTCTTTTCCTCATGTTCGTGTCCGGAGTTATACTTAGAATTTCCAAAGTTGCCATTACACGTGGATTACGGATCATTTAGCTGGTACGCCAGGGACCTCATCCAGCTGAAACCCAATTCTCATGGAAGGACAGACAGCCAGGTAGAGGAGGACGCCTAGGTCCTGCACATGGGAAGAAAAAAAAGAGGACCATCAAGGCTGCAGGTGGGCTCAAATGTAGGAGTTAGCTCCTGGACGCATGGGGGCCAGGGCCCTTACCCAACTGTGCTGGCATGGAGCTCCTCAAGAAATAATGGGTATAACCTGTAGGTCAGATGGAGCCAAGATAGGTATGAGAATTTGAGAAAGGTTATGGCTGATGACATCTATGCTCCAAATAAACATTGAAGAATACAGTTCTAATTGTACAACAAAACTTTGTGATAACTCTAAATGACAAATGTAATGATAGTTCAAAATGTTTGGTCACAAATCCCAAAGGTCTGGCAAGCAAACTTGAAATGTCTGAAATATTTATGTTTTAATTTATTGGTTTTGCAGAAATTTATTGTAGGTTAATATTTTACATGATTGGTATGTTCATTTATGTGGCTGCACTTTCTTTCAGAGAAACAGGGTAAATATGAAAAGTGGTGTCTCCATGTGAAAGGCATTGTGAGTAGAACTGTGTATATGGATGTGCACACTGCTAAGATAAAGTGGGTTGCTAGTGCTAGCCAAACTTGTTTTATAGTGTAGTGGGTTTTCCTTTTTGCTGATTTGTTGCTTTGTCCCATTTAAAGCTCTCCCTTCATTTCCTGTTACAGCACAGCCAGAAGTGAGAGGAAAGCTCTCCAAAGTTAGAAGAAATCCCGCTGACATAGTTATCACCAAAGCAGATGTTTGTTATAAAGAGTTCTCTTCATCTCTTATTGTGGTAACAACAGTGTGTTTTCCTTTTATCAAAGCCTAAAACGTACTTTCACTTTTGCAGTCAAATTTGAGAAACTCCCAACATATGTTTGTTTTGCATTTTCATTCACACAACATACTGTACCTATTTTTAAAAATCTCTTACATTTTAGATACTTCTCAGAAGTAGTCCTCGTGGCTGCCTGAAAGCATTTCTCAACAATGTCAGTTTGTGTTAATAGATAGGCTGAGGACAATCTCTTCTCATTAACATACAGAGCAAAATGTAAAGCTTCAAAATCCCTAATCCATTGCTAGGACAGGCAATGTTCAAATCCAGTGTACAACTGATACAACTGCCAACACAGAACACAGTAGAGACAGGTTTAATTATGGCAAACACAGCTCCCAGCCCCCTCATAAACTAAGAGAACCAAGTAGGATTTTTCAGTGCTGGAGTTATCAGAAAAGAGCATTTACAATGATAATCAGCAAGTTTTAACATTTTTTTTTTATTTTTTTAAGTCATGCTATGTGAATGAAAATATGTACAGTTTGAATTAGGTGTTATGCCAATTTGGTTGCAAAAGTGGAAATAAACTTTATGCTACTTGCTGACTTGAGAATAGTTTTTCTGAATTGCAAGGGGCATTAAATCCCTGCAGAGAGACTGCTGGTCTCACACAGCAGACTACTACTGGGGACCCGGGGAGCTATAACTAGGAAACTGGAAACAGAAGCAGAAAGACCTTTCACAAATGATACAACGTGATTCCCATGCACGAGCATCTAAAAACAACACCACAATTTATCAACTTAACAGTGAATATAATTAAAATACCTGCAATAATTAAAGCTGCTCACACCTACACATACTCATATAAATGTGGAAAACCATAAATGAATAAACCTACAGTGCCACGCTTTCCTTAAATACAACTCCTTAAAACTATAAAGTGCAATATAGAGATTGTTCACAGGATATTTTTTGTATTCAAAGTCTCTTAATCATATCCCCCTGAGGAAGCAACATGACCCGGTGGCGTAACATGTAGGGGAGGGGCTTGGTGACGTCACAACGCTCGCAGTCAACCAATACACTGGTATGATGGATCAGGGAAGAGGAGGCTATCTGTAAGTGTATACGATGTGATTTATTGGATTATACATGCACATGATATCAGGTGCGATGGAGCACCTATACAATGTGAGTGGCAAATTTTAATGTATTTTAATAAATAAGTGTTATAAAAGGATAAAGCACTATTGTGTTTTACTTACTCTTTACGACATATGCTTGCTGGGTCGAGGAGGAAGTATTAAAGGGATCGCTTACTACTGAATGAAGACTCTATATACAAGATATATTCAGCATCTTATGTACACGTCAAGGGACACAAGCATTTTTTGACCTAACTTTATGTGAGGTCAAAAACTCCAGGTGAGGGCACACCTGGTATGTTTGGTGGACTAAGACTAATACACAAAGTAATTAGGGATATGCATTCTTTGAGGCAGAAATAAGAATCATTAAATTAACACTTTGCAATATAGAAATTGTTCACATGATATTTTTTGTACTCATGGTTTTAGAGAGTTGAATTTAAGGAAAGCGTGGCATTGTAGGTTTATTCAAGTAAGACTTTGCATGTTTTTTGTTTGGATACACCCTGAATAAATGTACCCATCCCTTAATATTAAGGTTTGAAGTGGTTCTAAAGTCTAAAGTTAATGCATTCTGTAAATTAAGGTAAAACACACCACTACCTGTCCAACCCACCCCATCACTAATCATTTACCTGGCTCCCATCACCACTCCAGTATTGTCTCAGCTGCAGCATCTCTCCCCTCAATTATTGATCTCACTGGAGACACTGAGGACAGAGAAGCCATAGGTGTCAGTAAAATTCCTGTAAGGAATGAGTGGGGGTGTGGCTTACCGGAACAGTGTTTGTCAGTGGACGCACACAGCCCAGCTCAGAAGTGTACACATTGGTGCCTCCTTATCACCCAGTTTGCTAAGGAGGCACCCGAGCAAGGAGAAGCTCTTGTTGTGTAGGTGGAATAGGTGTCCATCTAGCGGGTGCTGGGGGGTTGGGGGTGTCAGTGGGCTTGTGTTTCCCCTCAGCTCCTCTCTATCCCTTTGGGAGAGGGGTGAAAAGGTGGGTGGGTTTTTCAACTGGGGGGTGCATTTTGGATTTTAGGGGGTTTCAGAGAGTGGTTGGGAGTGGTTGGTAGGGTGGGAGGCAGTAGGGGTTGGCTCATAGGGGATTACTTCATCGGGGTAGGCTAGACCCAGTGGACACCTCTTCCATCATTTAATGTCCCACATGGAGGGTCCCCTCCTCTATGGGTATTGGTGCCCCTTATGATGTCGTATCTCCAATGTCATATTTTTGTGGTAGTTGTTCAATAAACTTTGAGGCCAGCCAATTAGGTGTGCAGCCTTTTTTCTTCTTTTCTTTGTTTTTTTGGAAGGAGAAACTAACAGCACTGGCAGGGGACTATGAGAAGAGGAGGTAAAGGACCTTTCTTTGTTATATTGTTGCCCAGAGTACGTAAATATTATCTCTTTTTGTATTTCAATCTAAAAAAAAACTATAGGTTTTAGTATCACTTTAATTGAGCTTTAAGGTCTTTACCTGGTATTTACAGACCTGTCATTTTAAGGTCTGTTGCAGGGAAGATAGTGTATTTGGGGGATTGATAAAGGACCACATATTAGAATATCTGCTGGAATTTATATCATAAATGAAAGTCAGAATTGATTTATATAATTTTTAACTATAATAAAACACTTGACAGATGGCTACTGTGTACATTATGCTGTCAGAAAATGGAAAATTTGATTAAAGGCCACATTCAGAGAGCTGTGATAAATAATTAATACTTTGAGGCTCCATTCACACTTGTGCAACTTGTCATGTGACTTTGGACACAGTCACATGATAGGTTGCAGCCTTTTTGTTTTCAATGGCACCCATTCAGATCCATGCAACTCAGTCACAGCAACTTTGAAGAGGTTCTTACACTACTTTGATAGGAATTAGTGCTACACAGCGTAAAGTCGGAATCTAAGTCGCACAAGTGTGAATGATGCCTGAGCAGTCTAGGATGGTTAGTAGAATATTCCAAAGCTGGACCAATACTTTTAGCCAGTTTGTAAATGGTAAAGAGATTAAATTAGTATCATTTTTGTGTTTGCCGATGACACAAAGGGGGTATTTATAAATCATTTGTTGCATGAATGTCAGAAACATTTATGCAAACTGAACTAAATTTCATCGTATGTTTTTGAACAGATTAACTCTAGTATCATCATCCCTATCTAGTGGTCAAAATGTAGTATATTTTCTCATTGAGGTATTTCAGAAAACCACACTGCACTTTGGCCACTAAATGGAGCTGATAATACAGGAGTTAATCTAGTAGAAAACATACAGTAAAATGTAGTTCGCTTTCATGAATATTTCTGCTGTTAATGCAACAAATATTTTATAACTAAAACTATTTGTGTGGAATAGAGTCCTTGCAAAATGTCTCTAACTTGCAAGGTGACTTTATTCAGGGTTACCAACTTCCTGCAACTAATTTTTACTGGCAGAACATGGCAACTTTATTGACAGAGTACATTTTGTATTGGCAACCTGAAAAAAAATGATAACTCCTATTAGAAACTAAATCAATCGATATTTAAACAGTTTAATCAAAATCTGTAAACTCTGACACAGGGGCGGGCCTTTTTTTACCTTAATGCAGGAAATACATTGAGGTAAAAAATGTTTTGACTTCAGAACCACTGTAACACAAGCATACAAATATGTTGATTACTGTAAGAGCTGAAAAATGTGAAATAGTCTTCCCCAGGAGCTGGTCCTATTCAATGTATGTGTTTCTAAATGCTCAAAATATAAATGACTACAAATAATAATCCATATAAATGGCTAAAATGTTAATCCAGGATGATTACCTTTGAGAAATAGAAAGCAATAGTTCATTTTGGAGCAAATGGGACCCCACATTATTAGGCTTAATTTGCCTTCCTCTGGATCAACTGGGTTATGGGTTATTGGGATGCAACAATTTATACTACAGTGGTAATTGTAGTGAAGTAATATTGTGTGAACTTTAAACATCCAAACATGTACAGTGGATTAAAAAAAATACAAACTTCATCATATGACAGCATGTTTAAAATGAACACATTTACTTCAAATCATTTTTCATCATACGAACTCTAGTTAACCTCCTCAGCAGTATGATTCTTTCCGATTTTTTGTGCTGAATGCGGTACCATTTTTTTGCATGGAAATATGTAGTTTTTATTGTAGGCTGTAATTTTTTATGAATAACTCACTGAAATCTGTATGAACAAGAGTCTAGTAAACATTCTGTATATGATAAAAAACTTTAAACACGAAATCATAAATAATTTAATAAATAATCATAAAAAAATAATTAAATAATAAATTTGATTCAATAATATAATCAAACCAAAAACACTGAAATTTGAAATACAGAGGCAAATTCGCAAAATCGTTTTCAGTGTCTGATGACAAATTTCACCACTAATCATTATCACTCAATTCTGCAAGTGGTTCTGATTTACTATCGCTGTTCTAAAACTGTTTTTGATGTAAAGGGATGCTTTTTGGACGCCATGGACTTTTCTAAGTTTCCAGGCAGAAAGAACAGTCAAAATGCAGGCAGGGCACAGGACAAAGCAGTAGGGACAAAATATATGTGAAATGCATTGAAACAGCAATGACAGCAAAAATTAAATATTTTAAAAATTTCAAATTTCCCGACATCACAGGGACCAGGACACAGAAGCTGGATGCCGGCATCGGCCGGAGGAGATGGCTGGGGACGCTGCAGGGGATACATCACGGGAGCGAAGGACAAGGTAAGTGCTGCAGGGACCCCCAGAGCAACGCAGCATGGTAAACCCGAGTGTAGCTACACTCGGGAATACCGCTAAGGAGGTTAATGGTCATCTCACTAAATGTCATCCAAGCTTAATATATATGAAGAGATTGTCGAAAAAGTTGATCATTATGGAATTGATCAGTTATTTAATGACATATACACTTGAAAATAAAAGTTAACGCAATCCTAAAAATCTTCAGTTGCATTTAAATACAATTGTCTAGCCTTCATTTAATTGTATATCAAACAAACCGCTATCCTGAAGATATTAAAGTACTGTTCTCTTCTAAAAAAGGGAAAGAAAAGTAGCCATCTATCTTATTTTTACCAATAAACAAGGGAACATGGTGTTTTGCTCACCTCCACACATTTAAGCAATCCACTTTAATTACAGACACTTTTAGGCAGAACACAATATAACTGGTACGCTATGCTCAATAAATCAGTGAAATGTGACGGACAGCCTCTTGGTCCAATTGTTCTCATTTAGTCGAGTCCTCACAAGCATGGTAGTAAAATATGATTGTGGTTCCAGATGACATGAAACTACAATGCCATCAATCAGTCCAAACAGGGATCCAGGGTGGGAATCGATGTCTAGCACAAGCTTAGAGTCTTCAGCCACTTAATCAATGCCACACATTTCTCAGTTTTGTCCTCTTTTTTTAACTCTGTCACTCTGCTAGGTGGTGAGACTTAGAAGCGGAGATGAAGAAATCAATACTTTACAGCTATGATAGTCTTTGAAAACACTCTTCAATTACCATTTTATCCAAGAACATAATTTACTTGGTTTAAAGTTCAACTTCACATCTCTTTGCTAAAGGGGAAACCAAAACCTTTAGAATAGTAAAATGCAAGTTGTGAAAACATCAAAAAACAAAGAAAAACAAACACAAAAAATAGCAAAAAAACCCCCAACTCTTACCTTTACATCTAAACAGTTTTTACTTTTATTTATAATGTATCACATAGATGCAAATCAACATACCTATTTAGTAAGCATCTGATTAATGAGTGGAGATGAGTGAATCAATTTGGGCCAATCCATATGATGCACTCTTTAGGCTAAAACATTTGCTCCATTTTGATGATTTTTTTTAATTTTCCAAGCCCTCTGTGCTTTCCTGCTAATCAGGGGTGTGGAAATGTTTTAAAAACTCCTTGTCCAAGGGTACAAATCTACTTGTCTTGATAAAAACTATATACAAAGAGTTGATGTTTTTCATTAGGCAGAGGTGATTTTAGGAATGTCTGGGGCTTTAAAAATGAAATTGGCTTTATGTCAACTTAAAAATGTAATGTTTTTAAAATTGTGCTGTTTATCTCTGATTCCCCTCTCTGCCTGTCTCCAGCACTGCACCCGGGAACTAGCAGGGAGGGGAGAGACCTTGCAGTGTAATGAGCACCGATTGGGTGCTTGTCAGGAAAGGGGACTGTCAAACTCTCTTAATGCTCAGCAGAAGCACATCTGCTGAGTGAGTAAATGAGACGCCAGCCCCAGTGAGAAAAAAAAAAAACCTTTATTCCTTCAGGCTACCCTCGCACATGGAAGCATTTGGGTGCTCAGTAAAACCGCATGCTCTGGTGTGCACTCTGGATATGGTTGAAAACCCCCTGGAGAGTAGGGACTAGATCCTGGGTGCAGGAGTTGTGGGGCTAAGTCCTACTGTGTGTGTGTGTGTGTGTGTGTGTGTGTGTGTGTGTGTGTCTACGGAGTGTGGTTCTGTAGACACACAGGTTGGGAGCAAGCACACAGTATTTATTCCAATAGCAAACGGCTTGCTATGGGGACACACAAAGCAGAGGAGGAGCCTGGATCGCCGGCGGGTTACCCGAGAAGAGGAGAATCGGGGGCTACTTTGTGCAATACCACTGCACAGAGTAGGTGAGTATAACACTTTACACTTCTGCATTCTAACACACGAGTTGAAAAACACTAAAATGCATGTGTCTAATGGTGACATAATAAAATTTGTGTCTACTCCCATGTAAATGCATAATGTGATAGTATGCATATGGTGTTGATTTACTAAAGGCAAATATATTGTGTACTGCAATTGCACCTGCTCCAGAGCTTATTAAATGAGGTAAAACTTCACTTTGCAAAGAATAACCAAACACATGCAAGGAAAAAAAAAAAAAACAGCATTTTTGCTTTCACATGATTGGATGACAGAAATCAGCAGAGCTTCCCTGCAGATCTAGAGCAACTGCACTTGCAGTGCACAGTATATTTGCCGTCAGTAAATCAACCCCTATCCCTCTTTCAAGTTGCAATGAATGCATTCTATGGGGAGGTTTCACAAACACATGCTCAAACAGGTGGGGAGCTCCTCTTGACATCTGAAGACATCTCTGTGTCAAAAAATGTAAAATGACTTACCCAGAAGATTGATGTTGTTTCTAGAGATAAAGGTCAATATCATGGTTGTTTGCAAAGCGCATAATAGTGCAACTTAATTGCAGAAGCTTGGTTCTCGCCCTGTCTCTTCCCCCATCAGATGCTTCCCTTATCAGCCATTGTGAGAGAGGGGAGGACTGGTTGTGTGTATATACAGCCAGTGTTTACACTTGTGATTTTTGTAATTGGTTCACAGTGATCACAAAGAATACTTTGATTGGCTGTTTTGCATTTTGCCTGTAATCTACACTATCTTATGACATGTCTTATAAACAAAGATGTTTCTACACATCCACTTAAAAAAATGACTGTTCTGACCATCCATTTAACTACAATGGCCAGGCAGGAGGTGGTTTAGGCGGTCAAACAGTGAATCAGTGGTTCATTTTCATACTTATTACAGGTGCTTATATTCCTATATATTGTACATTCACATCAGTCCCTGCCCTCAAGGAGCTTACAGTCTAAGGTCCCTAACTCACGTTCATACATACATATATATGCTAGCACCAATTTAGACAGGAACCAGTTAGTCTACCAGCATATATATGGAGTGTCAGAAGAAACCCATGAAGGCACAGAGGGAACATACAAACTTCAGACAGGTTGGGATTCAAACCTACAACCCTAGTACTGCCACGCAAAAGTGCTAACAACTTAGACACTGCTTCTAATCAATGCTTGTTTGTGATCTGATAAAATATCTGATAAATCTGATCTTATAATAATAAATCTGATAAAACAATAAAAATATCTTCAAAGGAGAAGTACAGCCAAAGCTCTTTTGGCTGCACTTTTCCTGTGGATCAGAACGAACTGTTCTCCTGAAGTCTGTGTCGACTGATGTCACTCAGCTGGTCCAGGCTGGGGAAAGATCCTTTCACATGTTCTGGAGTGGCACCTTAATGAGCCACCGAGAGCCTGAGCCAGCAGCTCCCACCCCCTCCACAGCGCAGTGCTCAGGTGAGTGACAGTCACCGCTCTCTGCTCACAGCAGTGGTGAGAGCTCAGCGAACAGCTGTCATGTGATCACTTAGAGTCCTCACGCTTAGAGATGGCGGGGGTCCGATGCTGCATCAACCTAGGTAAGTATATAATTGTGCTCCACACATAATTCTGTCTCATGATACTTCTACTGCTACTTGTAACTGCCCTTGGCTTGTGACCCTGATGCTGATTCTCTGTTGCCTGCACCAACCCTGGCTTATGACCTCCTATGCTGATTCTCTGCCACCTGAACTGGCCCTGGCTTGTGACCGATATTAATTCTGATCCTTGTGATCTGAACTATTTGATTTCTCTTGATCCAGTAAGGACTGTGCTTAGCCTCATGTTTCTGGACACTGGCCTACACTCTCTACAGGCCTAGTGTCAGGAATCCCAGAGATCACCACGGCACACGAATCTGCACAGGCGTAGGATCCCTACAAGACATACAGGAAGGCGGGCACTAGGACCTCGGCACGCCTGTCACCAATGACGGCCGGGCAGGCACCAGGACCCAGAGCAATTTAAACCAGCTCGTGCAATGGTCACATTGCCGTATGGTCTTCATTTCCTGTTCCCTGCGCTTCAGTTCCTGCGTGAGATACCTTGTTGCCGACCCTGCTTGATCCTGACCCTGCTTTGATCCCTGGCTTGTCTGACTATTCTTTTGCTTACTCCTGATTACCTGACCTCCTGTTGCTGAAACCTGGCTTGTGACCCGACTACTCTGTCCGCTGCTCTGTACCGTTCTGCCTCTGCTGTTACCGACCCGGCCTGCCTGACTACGCTACACGTACTCTGTCATCCATCCATCCTGCATGGATCTGGTCACCACTGCCCAGGTCTGCCAGCCTCTTCACATCAGGCTCTCTTCCAATACATAACTCCAGCAGTTCCCTCTACCACAGTCGGGTGCACTCAGGGGTCGCGACCTGTTCTCAGTGAGCTCCAAGTCTATCCCCACCATCAGGGGCCCTGGTGAATAAGCAGATTGGGGCTTAGACCCCACGCCCTTGGGAATCCCGTTCTGTGGGTTGCTAGAGATACTGCCGAGTGGATCATGACAGAACCATACAGCCATGACTGAGCCTGGAAGAGGACCATCCCCGCTGGATGATATATGCCAACATCTGGTGTCGCTCAACCAAGCGTTTAAAATGCTACAGGAGGATTACACACATCTGGAAGGCCGTTTTCAGCTAGCCTCACCGGCATCCACATCTCAGAAACCGGTTACTCCATCTTTGACCAGGAACCTCTCGGAACCTCCTGTCGGAGCAATGGTCTCAATGCCTCCACCGGAACCCCGTGTACCGATGCCGGAACGGTTCAATGGGGATCGAGGAAAATTCAGGGCATTCCGCAATGCATGCCAACTATACTTTGAGCTGCAGCCGCGGACATTTTCTGCAGAATCTGTGAAGGTGGGGTTCATTATATCCCTACTACAAGATGAACCCCAGGGTTGGGCCCACCAACTACTCGAGACCCGCCATCCACATCTGGATTCAGTAACAGCGTTTTTTAAAGCAAGGGCGGTGTTATATGACGACCCGCAGTGTGCAGCATTGGCTGAGACAGCCCTGCATACACTCAGACAAGGTCGCAGAGCAGCGGAAGAGTACGCCTCGGAGTTCAGACGTTGGATGGGGGACACCCATTGGAATGATGCAGCCTTGCGTCACCAATTCCGTATGGGCTTATCCGAGTCACTTAAAGACGAACTAGCCAGAGTGGGCATACCCGATACCTTAGAAGACCTCATAGCTCTGGCCATCCAGATCAACTGCAGATTGCGGGAACGTAAGCTAGAGAGGTCCAGCCAGGGTCAGAGACCAACATGGGTACTACCTCGCGTTCCGTTCCAGTCTACCTCTCTTGTTGGGAATCGGAACCCGGAAGCCACCGAGATGCCCAAACCCATGCAACTGGGATTGATGCGACTGTCATTAACGGTTGAAGAACGCCAGAGACGTCGGGCAAACAATCTGTCTGTACTGCGGGGGAGCAGGTCATGTGGTATGCTCCTGCCCAGCAAAACTAAGAAAGTGTGCCTCTGTTTTCTGCTGTATCTCCCACCTGTCTTAATAAGTCAAATTACTTAGCCGTGCCTAGCGACAGCAATCATTGACTCAGGAGCTTTTAGCTGCTTTATAGACCTAGACTTTGGAGCTCGACAGCAGATCCCCCTACAGACAAAGGAATGTGGGTTAAATATCTTCCTAGCCGAAGGGTCTTGCATTAAATCGGGGTTAGTAGACCGGGAGACCCCACCTATTTGCACTACAGTGGCTGATCACCATCAGGAATTTCTCCGCCTGGATGCCATTGCATCCCCTCTATTTCCAATTATCCTGGGGCTTCCCTGGTTACGAGCAGATGATCCCCAGATTAATTGGAAGACAGGGACAATTCAGTTTCGGTCATCCTACTGTCAGGAGCATTGCTATTCCAGGGTTCCTGCAGTTCCACAGTCCCTGCTATGTATGGACGTAGACGCAGAACTGACCCAAGTCATTCCCCCGGCCTACCACACCTACCTCGATGTGTTTAGTAAGCGGGGGGTAGACACTTTCCCTCCACATCGAACCCATGACTGCCGACCTTCTCCCAGGATCTGAGATTCCTTTTGGGCGAATATTCCCCTTATCTGAGCTGGAGTTGGGGGTACTAAAAGACTACATAGATGAAAATTTCCAAAAGGGTTTCATTCGCCCCTCTATGTCACCAGCCGGAGCTGGAATCTTTTTTGTAGAAAAAAAGACAAGTCCCTAAAGCCCTGTATGGACTATCAGGAATTAAACAAAATAACGATGGAAAAAAAAAAAAAAATCGCTATCCACTTCCCTTGGTTCCTGAGCTTTTTCAAAGACTAAGGTCAGCAGCAGTGTTTACCAAGTTGGATTTGAGGGGTGCGTATAATTTAGTCCACATAAGGGAGGGAGATGAGTGGAAGACAGCATTTCGCACCAGGTTTGGGCACTTCGAGTACCTAGTCATGCCCTTCGGGCTATGCAATGCACCAGCTACATTCCAGCATTTTATAAATGACGTGTTCCAAGACTATTTAGATGCCTTTGTGGTCGTATACCTAGACGACATCCTGATTTTCTCCTCATCCCTGGGAGGTACATAGAGATCATGTCCGGAGAGCGTTGGAGCGACTTCACCAACACGGGCTGTATGCCAAGGCGGACAAGTGTAGCTTTGAACAGCACAGCATTGCCTTCTTGGGATTGATTATCTCTACCAAGGGAGTTGCCATGGACCCCCAAAAAATCTCTGCAATGATGGAGTGGCCAGTACCCATCGATAAAAAAGGGGTTCAGTGGTTTATTGGCTTCGCCAATTTCTATAGAGAGTTCATCAAGAACTTCTCGGGTCTTGTGTACCCCATTACCCAGCTCACCAAGCAGGGGTTCGCTTGCGGTGGACACCTGAGGCACAGGTGGCATTCGAGTCCCTGAAGGGATTGTTTACCACAGCCCCTATTCTAAGTCATCTGGATTCCTCCTTACCCTATGTACTGGAGGTGAATGAGTCTGAGAAGGCAGTGGGGGCAGTCCTGTCCCCGAGAAAGGGCACCAAAGAACTCATGCACCCAGTGGCCTTCTTCTCTAGAAAACTAACGTCAGCAGAGAGGAATTATGATATTGGAGACCGGGAACTCTTAGCGATCAAGACAGCTCTGGAGGAGTGGAGGTACCTGCTGGAAGGGGCTACACACCCGATCTTAATTTTCACGGACCACAAAAAAGTGGAGTATTTGAGGATCGCTAAGTGCCTGAGACCACACCAGGCGAGATGAGCACTATTCTTTTCAAGGTTCGTGTTCCATATCACTTATAGACCTGGATCTAAGAACACAAAACCTGACACGCTCTCGCGCATGTTCGAGGACCCTGAAGAGGTTCCCAAACCAGACACCATTCTGTCTACAGGGAACTTTCTTGCCCTCCAATCTGAACTACGTTCCAAATTACAGACGGCATCTGTAGGGATGACAAGCCCACCCTGGGTTTACTTGCAGAACAAGGAAGGACTTTTCTGGAGAGAGGGACAGATCGTGGTACCTGAGGAGGCCAGTACCATGGTCCTGGGTTACTGCCATGATCACCCATTGGCAGGCCATTTTGGAACATGTAAAACGTTAGAGCTGTTACAACGCACATTCTGGTGGCAGAGTATGGTCAAAGCTTGTGAATTGTATGTGAAGACTTGTGCCATTTGTCAGAGAAACAAGCCCACCAGAAATAGGGCCTGGGGTCTATTACGACCCTTACCAATACCTGACAGGCCATAGAGAATGATCTCCATAGACTTTGTAGTGGAGCTCCCACCTTCTCAGGATCACACGGCAATCTTTGTGGTTGTAGATCGCCTGTCAAAGATGGCCCATTTCCTTCCATTAAAAAGCACAGCTTTGGCTCCCGAGACGGCACAAATCTTTGTGAAGGAGCTTATAAGACTCCATGGAATCCCGAAAGATATTGTCTCGGACCGGGGGGTCCAGTTCACCTCAAAGTTCTGGAAGGCTCTATGTGAGATCTTAGGAATTAAACTTTTTTCATCTGCATATCACCCACAGACAAATGGGCAGAGAGAACGAACAAATCAGACATTGGAACAGTATCTCAGGTGCTACACCTCATTTCTACAGAATGCTCCTGCCCTTAGCCGAATTCACGTACAATAACACAAGTCACTCTGCCATCAAGAAACCTCCGTTCTTTGCGAAATATGGGTTCCATCCCACGTTTCTGCCTGACCTGATCCCAGAAAGTTCAGTGCCCGCTACACAAGATATGATAAATTTCTTTTCTTCCAACAATAAAGTGCTACAAGAGGCAATTGCTAAAGCCCAGGAGGATAATAAAAGGGCGTTTGACTGAAAAAGAGGCGAACTGATCCTGCAACCTTGGGACCAGGTCTGGTTAGCCACGACCAATCTAAAAATGTCATGCTCATCAAGGAAATTGGGACCGAAGTTCATGGGGCCGAGTGAAATGGAAAATTAATGAAGTAGCTTATGAGCTCACACTTCCTGAATCATTTAAGATGCACCCAGTTTTTCATGTGTCTTTGTTGAAACCTGCAGCGCCAGATCCCTTCCTGGATCGGAGGTCCAGACCCCCAGAGGCCGTGACCATCGACGAGGAAGAGGAGTTTGAAGTTGAGGCAATTTTGGATTGTAGAAAGAGGGGAGGCCAAATGCAGTTTCTCATTAAGTTGAAGGGCTATGGTCCTGAGGAGAATTAGTGGGAGCCAGCCCAAAGCGTCCACCCCCCTAGGTTGGTTCGGGAGTTTTTCCACAACCACCCACAGAGGAGAAATCAGTTGGGCATCCGGAGGCTGCCCGTAGGGGGGGGGGGGGGGGGGGCAATGTCAGGGATCCCAGCGATCACCACGGCGCATGAATCTGCACAGGCGTAGGATCCTGACAAGACATACAGGCAGGCGGGCACTAGGACCCAGGCGCGCCTGTCACCAATAACGGCCGGGCAGGCACTAGGACCCAGGCGCGCCTATCGGCGCCGGGCGGGCTATTTGAACCAGCTTGTGCAATGCTCACATTGCCGTATGGTCTTAATTTCCTGTTCCCTGCTCGTCTGTTCCTGCGTGAGATACCTTGTTGCCAACCCTGCTTGATCCTGACCTCTGCTGACCGTTTCCTGCTCTGATCCTTGGCTCGTCTGCCTATTCTTTTGCTTACTCCTGATTACCTGACCTCCTGTTGCTGAAACCTGGCTTGTGACCCGACTACTCTGTCCACTGCTCTGTATCGTTCTGACTCTGCTGTTATTGACCCGGCCTGCCTGACTACGCTACACATTTCTCTGTCATCCATCCATCCTGCATGGATCCAGTCACCACTGCCCAGGTCTGCCAGCCTCTCCACATCAGGCTCTCTTCTGATACATCCGGCGGTTCCTTCTACCACAGTTGGGTGCACTCAGGGGTCGCAACCTGGTCTCAGTCTGCTCCAAGTCCATCCCCACCATCAGGGACCCGGGTGAATAACTGGCCTTAGCAGCAAGGAGCACATGGAAGGGCAACACATGTCAAACAACAACAGAGAAAAATTCCTAGTTCAATCTACCAACCGGCCTTCAACCAACCAAATTGTCCTGTCTAATAGTTCACGTCAACAACAGGGGTTTCGTTTGCACACATTTGAATACATGCATAAGATGCAGAGGCTCTTCATGGTGTCCCAATATTCTGCAGTTCCTAACTTTATAAGTTGTGAGAGCCTGCATAGTAGCAGCACATGTATAATAATGGATAGTCTGAGGGCAGATAAGCTTGGAAGGAATCCCCCCACTCTTTATGCACTGAACACCCAGCATATAGCACAATGGCAGCCAAGGTGTCCAGTGTGTCCCCTCACCAGTATATCAACAGTACAAACAAATGGCAACTGCCCCAATCTATAATTGGCCTTAGCAGCAAGGAGCACAAGGAAGGGCGTCATATGTAAAAAAACAAGAGAAAAATTCCCAGCTCAACTTACCAACCAGCCTGCAACCAACCTAATTGTCCTGTTAAAAACAGGGGTTTAGTTTGCACACATTTGCAAATATATGCGCAAGCTGCAGAGCCTCTTCACCCCAATATTCTGCAGTTCCTAACTCCCTCCTCTCAGTCAATAGCTGAGAGCTCTGACCGGTGTGTTCTGGTGGGGGAAAACACAATAGCTCAGCAGCGATATACAATAGGTGTACTAACATTAACTTGTTAGTACAGGATCTCCTCCTGAGCTCTTCAGTTTTTTTTTTCATGCAGTCTGCTGGGTTGAACGAAAAAAAAACAAAAACTGATAGCGTGTGCTAGGCTTTAGTCTACATACTGAAAGCTCTTAAACAGAGTCCATTCTCAGACAGAGTCCTCAGAGTGTAGTGGATGAAAGAGCACAAGACAATTTGGCAGCTTTTAACAGTCTTTTAAAGATTTCATTTGAAGGGAAGGAAGGTGAGAAACAATTATTATATTGCCAGACAACAGTCTAGCCTCTGTAGCTGAATTCTCTAGATAAACAATGGAGGCAGTTCAGGAGAAAATAGAAAAAAAAGATTGTGTGGATTTCT
The DNA here is from genome assembly GCF_062004578.1 of Staurois parvus. Lineage (NCBI taxonomy): Eukaryota > Metazoa > Chordata > Amphibia > Anura > Ranidae > Staurois > Staurois parvus. Next base: position 4,831,518 of record NW_028318295.1, read on the forward strand.
TTGATATAATTGGCTAAGGAAGGTTAAAGGTAAAGGTTCCTGTGTTTTCTTCAGTCGCAAAACCAGATTAGTCTCACTGAATGCTCTTACAGGGCACATTGTAGTTTCTTTAGGCACTTCAGGAGATTTATAGAAGCACTAGAGATCCCACATATTTATCAGATCACTAGTACAACCTACTGGAACATATCAGCAAAGAATATCAGGACTGATAAATATTCCTCTTCAGTATATTTTATTATAAAAATGATAACATGCAACAGTGTTAAATAAGCAAGGACACAAAGACAAAGATTAAATACAACAAAACACCTTCAATAATGAATACTTTTTTTTTACAGTTTTGATAATTTGACTTACAAACATTTAACATAAACCAAACAGAGATATTAACCTTTAATAATTTTAAAAATTAGGTGGATGCAGATAACCATAATGCATAATATTTACTCCATCACAGCCAGCACTGTATCACTGCATTTGTTGCTGAATTAGTACAATTATTGGGTGCCTACCCTTGAAATGGCAGATCTTGGGATGAGGTTAATGTTTGTGACCATTCAATGTTCTCTCTAAAATTACACAAAAACCCTTATCCTTGATGATGGCCTGGTAGAGATTTTAAGGTAGACCCCACTCGAGAATAAAAAACAAATAGTTGTAAGGGCACCCCATAAATGTAAATACCAGATCTTTATCCTTGATGAGGGTCTGGTATGGATTTCAAGGTGGTACCCAACATAAAAAGCAGAAGTGTGGGGTACTGCCAAAAATATATACCAAACCCTTATGTGAGCATGGAGCTTGAACCATACCTGGCTACAACATTCTTAATATGGGAAGAGTACTTTACCAGGCTCCATGGCAAAGCACCCTGTCACAATGTTGATGAGTACACGTGCCCATTTCCCACATCTCTAACACACAAGGTACAGATTCAATAGGATGGGATCATCTCCGGGAGTTGCTTTTTTTGGTGGTCATCATTGATTTGGATCTCCATCTCTGGATGACATAATTTACAATGGATCTACACTGTGGAACATGTGTATGTATATATGTATATATATGACTTTGTTAAACATCTGCTGTGTTTATTTATATTATGATTTTTGATTTTTTTTTGCAAATAAAAGAGGGGTGGATACTTGTGGTGAAGATGCAGGTTTGGAAAAGGCAAACAAATCGGGGAAAAAAGCTGAGAAAAGAGGTACCACAAAAGAACCAGGTAGTTTGTCTAAAAAAAAATAATTAACTTTATTAAAGCAATATTCATTTAAAATATACAGTAGATATAGTAGATGCAAAGTAGAAAATGCAAATTTTTCAGGAACCTCCACTCAACACCAAAAATGACAGCGACAACATTGTCTGATAAAAATACATTAGTCCAGACTAGAAACTGCCACGTACAATAATGTCTGTCCTATTGTAAATTGCCAGAGTTTCCATAAGCCCTAAAGATTGGGGTAATATAATGAACAAATTGGATATAAATTAGGGAATAGTTCTGGGTGATCCACATTAGCAGCATAAATAATCATGAATAATTAGTGGCTCAACCCTACTAAAGATATTTTATAAAGGACATCATTGCAGGCTAAATAGCAATTGCGTATATGTTTAGGCAAGCTGCTAACATGCAATAAGGGCATTAAGAAAGCCTGGCTGAATTGTCAATTGAAAGAGGAAAGTGCATATCTGTACATATAAAGGGGTACAGGTGAGCCTTTCTAAGGTCAATGGGCTGCTACATCCCTAATACTGTATGTAAAGCAAAAAATGTTCTCCCCGGGACATTAATGCAGGTACACAGTATCTATCATAAAAGATTGCCTGAATTTTAGAAGCTTCATGATCGACATGGTCTTTAACCACCTTCAATGCCACATATCAGTGCCCATCTGAGCTGCCTTTCAATGTCACCCATCGGTGTCAGTCAGTGCCACCTATCAGTGCCGCCAATCAGTGCCGCCAATCAGTGCTGCCAATCAGTGCCGCCAATCAGTGCTGCCAATCAGTGCCGCCAATCAGTGCCAGTCAGCGCCAGTCAGTGCCGCCTATCAGCGCCAGTCAGTGCCGCCTATCAGCGCCAGTCAGTGCCGCCTATCAGCGCCAGTCAGTGCCGCCTATCAGCGCCAGTCAGTGCCGCCTATCAGCGCCAGTCAGTGCCGCCTATCAGCGCCAGTCAGTGCCGCCTATCAGCGCCAGTCAGTGCCGCCTATCAGCGCCAGTCAGTGCCGCCTATCAGCGCCAGTCAGTGCCGCCTATCAGCGCCAGTCAGTGCCACCTATCAGTAGTGTCATATATCAGTGCCATATATCAGTGCCCATCAGTGATGCCTGTCAATGCCCATCAGTGCAACCTACAAGTGCCTCCTCATCAGTGCTCATCACTGCAGCCTCATTAGCGCACATCAGTGAAGGAGAAAAATCACTTATTTACAAAATTGTATAACAAAAACTAAGAAAAAACAATTTTTTTTCAAAATTTTCAGTGGTTTTTGGTTTGTTTAAAAAAAAAAAAATCCCAGAGGTGATTAAATACCACCAAAAGAAAGCTCTGTCTCAAAAAAATGATAAAAATTTCATATGGGTACAGTGTTGCATGACCGCGCAATTGTCAATGTGTGAGAGCGCTGAAAGCTGGAAATTGGCCTGGGCAGGAAGGGGGTATAAGTGTCCTGTAGGCTAGTGGTTAATAAGTTGTTGGCTGAGAGTGGAAGATCTTGATTGTAGAGACACGGTGGACCTTGATAAGTGTCTTGTAGATGCCAAGCTATGAGATTTAGATTCATAAAGTTGTGTGATTCTCACTTCTGCCTTTGTATTTGTTTGTAGTGCTAAACTGTCTCTCTAGATTATGCTCATCAAATTTGTTTATATCTTCCTTTGGCTCTTCAGTGTTGTACCCCTTAAAGAGGTTAATATATTTAAGGCAGAGTCATTAATAGCTCTCATAGGTAGCAATGAACTGTTTGAATGCACCCTTTAGTTGCAGTATCTCATGAAACGGTTGAGAAAAGATGACATGCAATTAACTGTTTTAAACCATAAATGATTAATATTAACCTAACCAACAGTTCTTCTTTATCAGCCTCATAATTCTGTTGAACCTCCCAAGTTGGATTAACCATGTGTTTACCTTGTCTGCTTAGATCCTGATCTGAAAAGCATTCTGGTTCTTGCTGTGTTTTAACCTCCACAGAAAATGTAATGGTTTGCTGAAATGTTTTGCTGACAATGAAAGTTAACTGTCAGTCTTGAACAAATGTATCAATTACTTAGCTCTCTGACTGGAGGTTGTGAAACACAGGCAGCTTTCTGCCTCATAAGAATGGTTTATTCCCAACTATTATTTTGGAAAAGCTATAGTATAGATGGTGCCTTCTTTTTGTGGAGTGGAAATGCAGTCCCTAAACAAATTTATGTCACATTTGAATGATAACTCTTGGGGTATTTGTTTTTCTTATAAATTGAGTGATGTGTCCAGTAGTTTCCTCAATGTAGTAATTTTTAGACCTTTTTTAAAGTCATGGACCAGAATGGCTTCAATTCCAGTGAGAAGTTACCACCACCCCTCCCATCCCTAAAAGCCAGTTTCAAAGGATCAGGAGAAACTGTTGCTTTGGGAAAGAATTTGAGTTGCAGGCTAAAATTCTTAAAGACTGATTCCTTTTAAAAAGTTATGAAGAAAATAAGCTCGATCAGAAAATTCTTTCTGAATCGAGTTTAGACTGTAAGTCTTTATGGACTAGCATATTTGCTACTTCTGTTGGGCCGAATACATTTGACTGGAACTTTGACAACTTTTTCCACTCAGCATGGGTGAGGTAAATAGGGTCCTTAGAAAGCACTGGTCTATTCTTAAAAGCAATAAAGTACTTGGTCCACATCTCCCTGAAAAGCCTAGCTTTATATTAACAAAGGCCCAAACACTGAGGGCATTATTGCTTACAATTTGGCGGCCAGGCCACATATGTTTGAGCATTTAAAAGGCTTTTACCCCTGTAAGAGGTGTAAAACTTTTAGGAATTGTAATATTGTGAGGACAGTCTCTTTCTCTTCTCATGTCACCTCTAAAACATGTGACACACAGGAGTTCATAACGTGCTCCACTGTGGGTGTAATCTATTTGTTCTGCCCATGTGATCTGCAATATATGGGGAAGACCATGTGTGTACTGAGACTAAGCTTAGGGGAGCACCTAACTAATATTTAAAAAAAAAAAAAAAAAAAAAAAGTTTAAAAAGGCATAGCCTTTCTAAGCATTTTTCACTTTGCCATACCAAAGACCCTTCCGTGCTCAAAAGTAGTGGCTATTGAAAAATACTTTCCCCACTGGAGGGGAAGTCATTTGAGGATTTTTGACCTTAAGACTTACACTCCATGGGATCATAACATAGGATGGGATATTAACTGTTATATTAACAATAATTAATGTACTGTATATGTTACTGGACTTTGATTAATTTATTTTTAACATTGTTTAAAAAATATATTTTTTTTGCAATCGATTTTTTATTTAAATTGTAACATCTATTCTTCTTAATAAATTGGTTGTTACTTTAACCACTAAGGTGAGTTTTTCTTCTTTTCCTTTTAGTTGATACTTTTATTTTTTATTCTTATGTTATTCTTAACTTTTATCTTTCATAGATTTTTTTTATTTTTAATACATTTCTCTTTTTAATATAAATAAGTTTCAGGATGTTGTTTTGTGAGGTCTTTTTATCTCTGGTTCATCATTTACTTTTGGATTAGTTCACAGCGGCTTGCTTCAATTCCTCTTGGGTATATATATTTGCATATGATGTCCCTTGTCCAGCCTCCTTTCTTTGAGAATACCCTTTCAGGGGAAACGCAACAGTGGAGCAACACTGTTGGGACTCGTGGCTATGCTCAAATGAGATGGAAAATACGCTGTACCATACTGCTGCTATTGTAAGTACAATATTCCTTTATTAAATTAAGTTTAAGGTTTACTGAACCATGAAGTTTCTCCTTTCTTTTGTTCCTATGTAGATGTTGTGGCTATGAATACAATGTAGACAGTGCTTTGTGGTAATGATCCATGATGGGTTGATAATTCTTTGAGTGGAATGGTTACCACACAGAGATCTATGCTGATGATCCATGCTGGATGGATTATCCTTTGGACTGATGGAGTGGTGCCTTTTTCATGAACTCATTTAGATCTTCAGTGTTGAGATTTATTTTATTTGGTAAGCTGCACCTTTTATGGCAACTTTTGTGGCACTGTGAGAACTATTTAACCACTGGATTCAATCTATGGATTTTGGAACTTTTATCTTGCATTTTTTATTGGGGACTTGTTACATACTGTTTATGTTGACTTTTACAAAATTCTTTAACTATTTTCTGTCTCACTTGTTTGAGAAATAGTAATAACCAGACATCAGCATGGCATAAAGTAATAAAGGTAGCTTCTACTGCATGTATAATGCACAAATTGAATTGTATAACACATATCTATAGGAAAAACAATGTGTTATTGCTCCTTTGTAGGCTGTAGGATGCTGTGATTAGTTTGAATGGATGTACAGGTTTGTATGACAATGGGTGCACTGTTCAAAGCTGCTGTATACCCAGAGTCCATATCACATTTCACAGTATATTCTAGAGCTATAGATGATTTTTGATTGGAGATATAAAGGATTTTTTGGTTGGAGCTAAAGAAGATTTTCTGACTGTTCTGCCTCTCCAATCACTATAAGTGTGATCTCTAAATCTGATCCAGTTGTGGCACGTTGTAGCTTAGTCTCGGTAGAATTGGCAGACAGTTACTCGGCCCAAATGACATCTTGCAGATCATAGAAAGCCTTTAAAAACTTGTGCAGATCTCCACAAATGAACATCAGGTGAAAAAAGTAATACTGTGTCTAGCTCCTACAATTACATGTGCTCAGAACAGAAACTAAAGATAAAATGAAAAGAGGGTGGGATTAGTTATTTAGAGCATCCCTAGCTATGGAGCGAATAGGGGGAAAAGTTATTTAAAGGTAAATAAACAACAATGCATGTGTACCATGATAAGTCAGCTCAGAGCAGATCTGAACCAGTAGCTGAATTTCATGAAATGAAACACTGCCTTGATCAACAAAATAATGGACCACACAAATGCATTCCAACAGTTGTTCATTAGTTTGTTCCTGTGATATCTGGCAGCAATGTTACCTATCCTCTGTTGCTAGTGACTACATAGTTACTACTGTGTAGTAAAATACCAAATCTGGCGGCATTTTAGAACAGGGTAGCAAGTGTATGCAATCAAAGTAACAGATCCCATGTGCAATCAGTAAGGCTAGTACTAGCCTCAGCATTATATGATCATTTACACTTGTGGTTGGGGGGCAGTAAAACATGCAGTTGAGCCAGCTGGAAGGGGGTGTGCATATACCAAGGCAATGATGCTTCATGACTGCTGCAAAAATGAACCCCCCTGTTGCATTCAAAAGGCAACCCTGCCACCAAACATTACCCATTCAAGCGAACGGTGCCACTCTGCAACCACCCTGTAAAAGAAGATGTGGTGGGTTGGCATTTTGAGGGTAAAACAGGGGGTGAAGATGCGACACATAAGAAATTCACCACCTGTCAACATACAGTTGCAAGAAAAAGTATGTGAACCCCTTGGGATTACGTGGAGTTTTGCATGAATTGGGCATAAAATGTGCTCTGAACATCATCTAAGTCACAACAATAGAAGAACAGTCTGCTGAACATAATACTACAAAAACATTAGATGTTGCCATGGTTTAATTGCACATAACATGTAAACATTCACAGTGCAGGGAGGAAAAAGTATGTGAACCTTTGGACTTAATAACTGGTTGACCCTCCTTTAGCAGCAATAACCTCAACCAAACGTTTCCTGTAGTTGCAGATCAGACCTGCACAATGATCTGGAGTAATTTTGGACCACTCCTCTTCACAAAACTGTTTCAGTGTAGCAATATTCTTGGGATGTCTGGTGTGAATCGCTCTTTTAAGGTCATGCCACAGCATTTCAATCGGGTTGAGGTCAGGACTCTGACTGGGCCACTCCAGAAGGCGTATTCTGTGCTGTTGCAGCCATTGTTTTGTTGAATTACTTGTATGCTTTGGGTTGTTGTCCTGATGCATCACCCATCCTCTGCGGAGCTTCAGTTGGCGGACAGATGGTCATACGTTTTCCTGCAAAATGTCTTGATAAACTCTGGAATTCATTTTCCCATCAATGACAACAATCCGTCCAGGCCCTGAGGCAGCAAAGCAGCCCCAAACCATGATGCTCCCTCCGCCATGTTTTACAGTGGGGATGAGGTTTTGATGTTGGTGTGCTGTGCCTTTTTTTCTCCACACACAGTGTTGTGTGTTCTTCCCAAACAACTCAATCTTGGTTTCATCTGTTCACAGTATATTTTGCCAGTAGTGCTGTGGAACATCCAGGTGCTCTTTTGCAAACTTCAAATGTGCTGCAATATTCTTTTTGGACAGCAATGGCTTCCTCCGTGGTGTCCTCCCATGTACTCCATTCTTATTTAATGTTTTCCTTATTGTAGATGTGTCAACAAAAATGTTAGCATGTGCCAGAGATTTCTGTAGGTCTTTAGCTGACACTCTGGGATTCTTCTTTACCTTATGCAGCATTCTGTGCTGTGCTCTTGCAGTCATTTTTACAGGACGACCACGCCTAGGGAGAGTAGCAACAGTGCTAAACTTTCTCCATTTGTAGACAGTCTGTCTTACCGTGGACACATGAACATCAAGGCTTTTGGAGATACTTTTGTAACCCTTTCCAGCTTCATGCAAGTCAACAATTCTTGATCGTAGGTCTTCTGAGAGCTCTTTTCTGCAAGGCATGGTTCACATCAGACAGTGCTTCTTGAAACCATTAAACCCAAAACAGGTGTGTGTTTTTTAAGGGCAGGACAGCTGTCAGCAACACATCCAATATCATCACACTGATTGGAGTCAAGGTTGGCTCACTCCTGGCTCCAATTAGCTCTGGGAGAAGTCATTAGGCTAGGGCCTCACATACTTTTTCCTCCCTGCACTGTGAATGTTTACATGTTATGTGCAATTAAACCATGGCAACATCTAATGTTTGTGTAGTATTATGTTCAGCAGACTGTGTTCTTCTATTGTTGTGACTTAGATGACGTTCAGAGCACATTTTATGCCCAATTCATGCAAAACTCCACGTAATCCCAAAGGGTTCACATACTTTTTCTTGCAACTGTAACTTGATGATCAACACAAACACCAAATACAGAAATAAATACAAAAACCAGTGAATCTATATAAAAGTGAATTTACCTAGTGAACATCAACCCAGCATGGAAAACAAACCCAATTGAAGTGAATGAGGCATGTTAAGAATGGACACACAGGTAAATTGCCAAGGCACTGAGAGATTCTAGAATAGGAGCTAAATGCCATCCCTGCACCAAGCGCAGACCAATTCCTTAGACCTTCTTGCTGCTTGGGGATACTTGCTGGTGGACACCAGAACTTAATTATTCATTCCCATGGACCACAGTGCTACCAGTAGGTGATCTGGTCCCCAACATATGGCACCCAATACAAGCCAAGAGATCTACACTACATGCAATTAAATCCCATGGAAAGTCACAGGGAGACTCACAAGAGATATTATAGAGAACAAGTCCAAATTTTTGAGCCACAGGTGTTCAATGGTGGCTACTACCTGCTCTTTCACCATTACTTTCAGGATCCTCAGGAGAGGTTACAGATTCTGATGATGCCACACAGTCCAAGGGTCACCCAGCTCAGGTCCTTGTTAGGTCTGTGGAGCATTCTGACCAGCTGTCTACCTGAAGATATGGCTGAGACAAAACACCTGAGGTGTTCCTAGAGGTCTAACCTCACAAAACCCCATACAAACTTTGCACCAGAAGATTTTGGATGATCTGAAAACTTGTCTGGGACCACAAGTTTAAGTGGGGTGGAGAGAATTAGAGGGCCCCTTTACTAATTTTCCTCAGTGGTAGGTTCCTTTAACTCCATTCCCCACAATCCCCTAGATTTTCATAGCCCTAAGCTCCCATCATCCGGATATGCCCAAGGGAAATAAATTCAAGCTCTTTCCACCCCCCAGTACTCAAAGGATTTATGCCTGAAGGAACAGCAATAACTGGGCACACAAGTCCTCACCAGTTGCTGGGCCTTCCAATGTTTTATCTGACGTGCAGGCCACCAGTTCTTCCTTGTAAGCCTCTGTCAAGGTGGACTTTCCAGTGGGGTGGGTTACATTCATCCACCTGAACCTCCAGACCAAAGTCTCCTCCAGCCATACATCAGTAGAGCCTGCCTGGGGATTTCTGTGACCCGCTGCCTGAACTAAAAGCTATAATAATAATAATAATAATAATAATAATAATAATAATAATAATAATCTTAGTGAAAGAGGTGTTGCAACCCCATGTCCAGGGAACCACTAGCAACTGTATTTGTTCTAATTTGTGCTACATTGTTTGTTTTACATGACAATCTTTCTGATCTCTTTTATGCTGGCACAAAGATTACGTGTGAAAATGATTCCTAAGCATTTCTGTTACTTCAGTGACAATTATTCTTTGTTCAGGACTATTTCATACCTTCCTACCATTCTATATTTATCATTGCTCATCACTCTTTGCCTGATCATTTGGCTGGTACCGTTACATGACAAAAAACGCCATTACATGATGACTGCTATTTGTAAACAAAAATGCCACTTTTTAAGGGCAGCATTGTACTGCTCCCTATCTGCACGTGCAGGTGTAAAGTGACACTCAAGCTTCGTTTTTTATTTAAATAACAAACATGTCTATATTTATCTGCTCTGTGCAGTGGTTTTGCACAGTGCAGCCCTAATCCTGTTTTTTGTGCCCCGCCGATGTCTCTTGCTCCTCCCCCTCAAGCAATGCCCCCAGGGATGGTTCTCCTTGGGGACACCACTGCATGCTCGTCCCCAAACTGCTGCTCTATGTGCCCATAAGACACAGAGCCCCAGCTCTGCCCCACCTCCCCCCCGATTTCTCCTCATTGGCTTACTGGCTGTGATTGATAGAAGTGGGAGCCAATGTGCTCCTGTTGCTGTCTCAGCCAATGAGGAGGAAGAGCCCCCAGATAGCAGAGGCTGTCGATAACGCTGCTGGATTGGAGGATGTTCAGTAAGGATTGGGTGGGGCAGTGACCATTTTTTGTATTGAAGGATTGAGGAGGGCTGTGGGGGGCTGCACACAGAAGGTTTTTTACCTTCATGCATAGAATACATGAAGGTGAAAAAAAAAATCTTAAGCCTTTAGAAACACTTTTAAGCATTCCCAAAACATGTTATTTCAAAGAATTTGTATATTTTAATGTTACCCTTTAAGTCACATAAAAAAACCTACTCTTACTGCTGAACAGTATTTATTTTATCTTATTTATGTATTTTTTTTAATTGGTACATACCCTACTTTACAGTGTCAAGTTACTTATGCCCTAAAAATATATACTAATTAGTTTTGAAAAAGGCGAGAAAAAAGATATCCATATTTGGCTAATTTGGCTCTAAAAGACTTCAGTGGGGTTCAGTGGTATGTTCTTGGCTTGTAAACTTCCTGTCAGGTTTGTCAAAAGCCCAGAGAACTGAAATTTGGTTCACTATACTATTGCTTAGATACTGTATGTTGTTGGTATAATAAAACGATCCCTGGAGAATTCTGCAGTAGTTAATTGTGTATCTTTTTAGGTGTAATATATATATATATTAAGAGTTAAAGGCACTTTACTCTTTCAAATGTTTTTGTTGTTTTCACTAGCTATTAGTCTGTGTTTGTTTTCCTAGCCTTGGGCTCACATGTTACATAGTTAGTCTGACTGAAAAAAGACAAATCATCCAGTTCAACCAAAAAAAAAAAAAGTTATAATCATATACCCCCAGTTGATCCAGAGGAAGGCAAAAAACCCAGCAAAGCATAATCCAATTTACTTCTGCAGAGGAAGTAAATTCCCTGATCCCCCAATCAACTTTACCTATAAATGTGAAAATCCAGTTGTATTGTGTGTATCTAAGAGAAGATCCAGGCCTTTTTTAAAGCAATCCACTGAGCTGGCCAGAATCAACACTTGAGGGAGTCTATTTCACATTTTCACAGCTTTTACTGTAAGGAAACCTTTCTGTATTTGGAGATTGAATCCCCCTTGTCCTCTGTCTTTCATGAATCCATGCTGTCTGCTGCTTAAAATATTTTTTTCCAGTAAGAACTCATCTATGTAGCTTTTTATAAAACTCCAGTATCTTCCCAACCATAAAAGTTAAACAGGTCTATAATTACTTGGTAAATATTTTGATCCTTTTAGATCACTTGCCTACTGGGCACATTTACCCCCTTCCTGCCCAGGCCAATTTTCAGCTTTCAGCGCTGTTGCACTTTGAATGACAATTGTGCGGTCATGCAACACTGTACCATATGACATTTTTATAATTTTTTTCACACAATTAGAGCTCTCTTTTGGTGGTATTTACTTGCCGCTGGGTGTTTTTATTTTTTGCGTTATAAACAAAAAAGAACAAAACATTTGAAAAAAAAAAAAGTTTGTTTCTATTATAAAATCTTGCAAACAGGTAATTTTTCTCTTTCACTGATGTGCGTTGATGAGGCTGCACTGATGGGCACTGATAGGTGGCACGGATAGGTAGCACTGATGGGCACTGATAGGCAGCACTGGTGAGTTGGCACTTATGAGGCAGCACTGATGCTGCTTCACTGATATGCAACAATGATGGGCACTGATAGGCGGCACTGTTAGGTGTCACTGATGGGCGGCACTACTAGGCACTGATGGGCACAGGTGGGTGGCGCTGCTGGGCACAGGTGGGTGGCACTGATCATCAGTGCCCTGATGATCGGTGCCAATCTGTCGTCTGACAATTGCCAGTTATTGGAAGTACTTTCCACACGCTGTGACAGCATGTGGAAAGTGCAGCTGATAACCGGCAACTGCATTTACCTGTGATCTGTTGTGTCATTGGACACAGCTGATCATGTGGTAAAAGGCTGCTGTGATTGACCTTTTACCACATCATGTGATCAGCTGTGTTTTTAGGACACAGCGATGATGGAGATCGCCGGGTGCACCCCCCTGAGGGCACGCGTGAGGGTACGGTCTGGGAGGACGTTATATGACGCCCTCCCAGAACTGGACAACCGCACTGTAGCCATCATTCAGCTATACCACGGTTGGCAAGTGGTTAAATATATGCACCACATTGACTTTACGCCAATCCAGTGGTACCATGCTAGTCAATAAAAAGTCCCTAAAAATTAGAAACAATGACTTTGAAATGACAGAACTCAATTCTTTAAGGACCCGTGGGTGTATGCTATCTGGTCCAGGTGCTTTGTTCAACTTTATTCAGTCTAAATATTTCTGGATCATATCAATTGTTAGCCAATGTGGATAATCTGGGGTTGTGTCAATACCATGTCCATTATGGACAAGAGATCCCCCATGCTCCTTTGTATACACAGAGCTAAAGAAGGTATTTAATAAATTTGCCTTCTCTTTGTCCCCAGTCACCCACTCTAGATTATTTTGTAAAAGGCCTACATGCTCGGACCTGACCTTTTTACTATTAATATATTTGAAGAATTTGTGGGGGGTTTGTTCTGCTATCTTTTGCAATCTGTCGTTCGTTTTCAATTTTTGCGGCCTTGATTACCTTTTTATATATTCGGTTATATTCTTTGTAATGTTTAAATGATGATAGTGTTCCTTCATTTTTATACTTAATAAAAACTATTGTCTTATTATTTATAGTTTTTAACTTTGGCCGTAAACCACATAGGGTTGATTTTTAGCCTTTTAAACTTGTTGCCCATGGAAATATATATTACAGAGTTTTCATATACAGTCTTTTTAAAGAACTCCCATTTCTGTGTTGTGTTCATCAATGCCAAGATTCCCGCCCAGTCTAAAGTCTTAGAAAGCAGCTCTCAGCCTTGGAAAATTAGCTCTCTTAAAGTCGAGCGGTTTTATTTTTCCTGTGTGTGCTTGTTGTTTACAGCCAACTATAAATGAAATCATGTTATGGTCACTGCTACCCAGATGTTGTTTTATATGGACATTAGTAATAAGCTCTGCATGGTTTGAGATTACCAGGTCCAGAAGAGCATCAGTCCTCTATGAACTGTACCATAAAATTGTCCTATAGTAGGTTTATACATTTTTGCCCTTTAACTTTTCCTGCAGTGCCATTACTCCAGTCAATTTCTGGGTAGTTCAAATCCAAAATTATTATCACTGTCCCAGCTCTTTCGATCTATGCAAGGAGCTGAGTCTCCACCTCCTCATTAACACTGGGTGGCCTATAACAGACTCCAGTGATTACCTTTCTATTATGCACCCCCATGTGCAGTTCCACCCATAGTACTGCAGCCTCATCACACTCTCCATCAACTAAGTCCTCCTTCACACTTGCTCTGAGATCACTTCTCACAGAGACAGACACCACCACCTTTCCTTTTTACCCTGTCTCTCCGAAAGAGAACATAGCCAGGAATATTAATGGCTTAGTCATGTGAAGAATGAAGCCAAGATTTAGCAATACCAATTAAATCATAGTTCTCTTCATACACCAAAGCTTCCAACTCACCTATTTTGCTTGGAAGACTTCTGGCATTGGTGAACACACACTTTAATTCACTGACCCCTTCTGCACACGTAGTTTGCATATTTTTTATTTTCGTACAAATGGTACCAATTCCAATGGTTGTTTGTAACATGGGCACCTTCTTATCACCTGCCATAGCCCTCCCCCCCCATCTTTCCCCATTCCACCCACCAGTAACGACTGACCTTTGTCTGATCTGTCTGCCCCATTATAATCTAATTCTCCCTCCGCCCTCGATCCTAATTTAAATTCTCCTCCAGCTGTCCCATAAACCTCTCCCCAACACAGCAGACCCCCTTCCATTTAGGTGCAGACCACCTCTAGCATATAGGTTGCACTCCAATGAAAAGTCAGCCCAGTGCTCTAGAAACCCAAATCCTTCCCTCTTAAACCAGGTCTTTAACCATGCAATGAGATCTCTAATCTCCCCCTGTCTTTCCAGAGTTGTGCAAGGCACAGGTAATATTTCAGAGCATATCACCTTGGGGTTCCTTCCCTTCAACGTGCAGCCTAGTTCTTTAAATTGATTCTTAAGGAGTCTCCACCTTCCATGTATTCTGTCATTGGTTCCAACATGGACCAAGACAGCTGGGTCATGCCCAGCCCCTCCCAGTAATTTATCAACTCGGTGCACCACATGCCGAACCCCTGGTACCAGGGAGACAGCAAACCATTAGGTTGAGGTGATCCTGGCAACAAATTATTCTATCAGTCCTTCTGATTATAGAATCCCCTATTACTAACTGTCTAGGCCTTCCTGCACTACCTCACCACCCTTCCCACATGGTCTGCCCTCCCTGCTGTTAGGGGTAACAGTGACATCCAGGGCTGCTACCCCTGAGCTTGCCACCCCCCCATCTTCACCCAACTTGTCAAATCTGTTTAGGTGCTCAAACCCATGGCTGGCCTTCCTTTTCTGTGAGCTCTTACCACTCCCTTTTTTTTACAGCAACCCATCTTCCTACTTGATAATCCTGACTAGCCCCTCCACATCAATCCCATTAGCTACCTGCTCAGAGAGCAGAAGACCCATTTCAAGGTTGTCAGTTCTGCCCAGTGTTGCAACTTACTCCTCCAGATCTCTAACTTGAGCTTCCAGAATGGCAACCCTCTCACATCTGTCGCAGCGGTATATATCATGGAGCTGTTGTTCCATTGTTGCATACATGCAGCACACTATGCACTGCACAAAACCTTCAACGCTGCTAGCACTCATTATCCAAGTTACAATATTAATATTACTAATAGGAAATATCAGATGTTACTTACAGGTTAGTATAATCTCCTGTTTCCAACTCCATTTTTTAAATCCACTTAATCAAATGTCCACTTTGACAAAGGTCCTGCAAGCAAAATACAGGCAAGAATGAGCAACCTCAGAGTGAGCTCTATAGAAAGTTATATAGGACCTTGAGCACCTGTGACCAATTAACCCCTCCCCTTAATCAGCAGACTGAAGGAAGGAAAGGAAAAAAATGCTATTTAAAAAGTGACAGAAAAAGTGATTTAAAAAAGTAAAAGCTGCTAGTAAGACCCCAAAGAAAAAAATAAAACAACTACAAGCACCAGCAATCACCAGCATGTTGTGACTACAGTATATAGTGTCATGGCTGATCAATTCCCCGCTGTCCATGCATTAACCTAACTTGTTCCTATTCAACAGGTTTTGACAAATTTCAAAGAAATTTGAATTTGAACTTGAACCCCACTGAAATGAAGAGTCAAATTTGTCAAATTAGAAATGCCCATTTTCTTGGTTAATTGGCAAGGAGGTGTAAAAAAATATCATCAACAGTGATTTTTTTAAAGCTCTGACATTTACAAAGAAAAAAAAATGTTTTAAATTGCCTGCAAAGAACATCCCCCCCAAACATTTTAAAAGTAAAAAATGGCACACAGACCCCAAAGATCCCCCAAAATACATAGCAGACCCCTAAGGGTCCATGACAAACTGTAACCTGAGAATGCAGCTTGGCTGGCCAAAAAAAAGGTCAGGGGAATGAGTGTATGCTCAACCTCCTGAACTATACCAGGCAACATGCCCTTAACATGAACAGTTGGTGCCTGGCAAAGCTCCTTGTCCCCATGTTGATGAGGACAAAGACCTCTGTCACACAACCTTAGCAGTTGTGAGGGTCTATGGGCAGAAAACTTAATGGAATCTGGAAGCCATTTTTAATAATAATATAGGACCCCCAAATAACCCTGACAATGTGAATGGGTAGGGGTACATAGTATAGGATTGTGTGCTCAACCTGCAGATAAATAAAAAAAACCTTCGCTAAGTGGAAAAGTGGGTTTGATAATAAAGTGGGCAGTGCCTCTACCCAGGCCAGAGCATCTGTGAACAGAGGGATTCCCTTCCTGTGAAATGAACCAGTAATCTAATCAAAGTCATTGGAAGCACAGAAACTACTGCCACCAGCATATAACATTAACCACAAGTATATAAATACACACCAGTATGGAAATATACAAGCTTGAAATACTAGAAGATTAATCATAATACATACCTCCAATGTACAAACAGGTATTATCAGCAAAGGAATTCCTGTATATTCAACAGTGTCTTAAAACCATCCTTCTTAAAGGGAACCCAATCCAAATAGTGGAGAAATATGCCTGCCATCGAGGGCCCATCTTGACATCCTGTGCAGTATGTAGTGCTACCCCCTTGAGAGCTGCTGGTTTTGGGTCTCCCTTTTTTCCTGCATGGCCAGACAACACGCATTTACCTTCTTTCTTGGTAAGTCAGTAACCAGTCCATGGGCTTGTTTGTTGTTGTTTTATTTAGGGGAAACAAATTGGATAGGGCCTGCGGGTATTTTGGATGCCCAGCATGACTTGAAATAAAAACTCTGAGGACACACTTCCTACATTCTGTACAAAAAGAATGAATCCTACCTTTTCTACTCCCTCAGCAGTAGCATCAGTCTTTAATCAGTAGCACAGACTCTGTAAAGAGCACAGTGGTCCCCAAACTGTGGCCCTTTGCTCACCCTTTCTTGGCCCTTGGAGCACTTCTTTCCTCTGATACAAGACACTATTCCTCCCACTGACACCAACAATGGGGAAAACTTTCTGCTACTAACAACAGGGCACTATTTCTCCCACTGACACAAAAAAAGGCCACTAATACTAATGATGGAGTACTATTCCTCCCATTGACACCAATAATGGGTGACTATTCCTCTAAATGACACCAACAATGGGTCACTATTCCTCCTATTAACACAAACGATGAGTCACTACTCCTCCCACTGATACCAATAAAGGGTCACTATTTCTGCCACTAATACCAATGATGGGGCACTATTCCTCCCAGTGACACCAATAATGGGGTATTTTTCCCCTCAATGACACCAGTGATGGGGCATTATTCCCTCCATTGATACTAATGATGGGCAGTATTCCTCCCACAGACACCAAATATGTATTTTTTACTCCCACTAATGCCAGGACAATTTCAACTCCCACTTGCCACAATCTGGCCCCCCCTAAAGTCAGAAGGACAGTAAACCGGCCCTTTGTTTAGAAAGTTTGGAGACCCCTGCTCTAAGTGAATCTCTTCAGAACCCAGCTAGAAACTGCCCAGCCTTCTGGCTGTCTGTGAAGAGTATTCCAGAGCAAGAGACTCTAGAACAGATTTTCAGCACTGCCCCAGGGAGAACTGGTTGAGTATAGCACCTAACAGTCCTCTCTCTTGTAGGCCCCTGGGTATAGAGATACTTACACTGTCCTTGTGTCCTTTGGGTAAACTGCTTTCAGGCCCTGTAGCTGAGCCAGAGGTTTTAGCTTAAAGCCTGTGGGCCCCGATGCAAAGGTTGACCCGGGGTCCCCCCACTACTACCAGCTGCTTGCACTGTTACCCTGTGTAGGTGAAACTGGAAACTCAGAGCACCTAGGATGGGCCTGAACACCCAGGATATACCCTGGGTATATATATATAGGATATATATATACCCAGGATTACTGAATTACCTACGCAGAGTGAAACAGCAAGTGCTTTTCCCCAGGGACACAGTTTAAAACAGGGCCAGCGCATACCTCACAACTTTGGAACTTGAGAATGAAGTACACCTAGGGGTGGAAAAGATATGTTGAGCACACTGTGGCAAAAATGTGCTGAATATTGAGGTGACACTCCGTCATCTGACAGCAACAGTACTATCAGTCCTCTCTAGGGTATCCATAGTACTGTTGCTGTCAGATGTCAGAGTGTCTCTCTCTGTTATCAGAGATATCTTGTCTATCTGGAACTTTTTGCTTGGAGCCTTTTGGACCATACAAGTTCCGCTTTGGACCATACAAGTACACTGGTTACTGTGCTTCCCACTATGGATTGGAAACTCTATCTAGCTGGCGGACATTGACACTCTTGATTGAGGGACCTCTTCCATTTGTGTTTGGACCTAATGCTCATGTTTTTTAATTGGCTTTCCACAGAGTCACTGATGTTACCAATGGAATTATATACTTTGTCTCCCTGAAGAAGCGGGCTGCGTCCTGTGAAATACAGTGGAGAAACAAAGTATCAACTTGGAATGATTATGTCAGTTATGATATTCAAGCTCTCAAAGGCCAGATTCTGTAATGTTGTTTGTTAATTATGTTTGTTATAAGCAGTTTATGCTTTTTAAGAGTAATGTATGTGTTTACATGCTATTTTTTAATCACCTCAATTGTGGTCTAATTTTATCAATAAATTTTATCCAGACTAGCAGGCTCTCCTTCCTCGGTGGACTGCAGGGGAGCTCCATCTGTCAGCTTCCTTTTCCCATCCTTCCAACCTCCATCCTCAAGGCAGAACCCCTTCTCTGGGGTCCCCTCCCAGGCTATACAGCAGCACACCTCAGCACTCCATCTTCCACCCAACCCCCCTGCTGGTCAGGCTTTCTCCTATTTATGGACTGATTAGGTCACCTTGCCAGGCCTTCTGCCTGGGGATTTGGCCAGATTTCCATAAATATGTGGATTAGCACCTTTTAGCCTCCAAACACTAGCTTCTAGAAACTTCTTCACACTTCTAGAACCAGTGTGAGGTACCAGAGGCCTGACCTAATGTAAACTCACTGACTCACACTCAGGCTTCTAACAAGCCTCTAACTACACTGCAAACTGTGTACACTAGAGGGTGATACAAGTATATAGAAATAATTGTGTGAGGAGAGAGAATGTACTAGAATGATACCTACACACTTAAAAAATTGGTATAGCCTGCGTTCAGAGGCTAAATATGGTAAAATATTATAATAAAGGAGTGCTGCAACCAAAATATCCGAACACTGCATTTTTTTTAAATAATCTAAAAATATGGTGTACTGCTCATGTGGACCATTATACCAACACACTTACTAAAGACTTTAAATGTGCTCACAGGGAAATATAATTACTACGCTAGATACCAGAAAAAAGACATAAAAATAATTTTTTATTTACATACTGACCATAAAATTCAATTAGTGAAGAAGGTTTCTTCCCACATTTCAAAGACATGCTGGTAGATTAATTGGCTGCTTCTAAATCTAAATTGGCCCTAGTACAGTATGTGTGTATGAATGTGAGTTAGGGACCTTAGATTGTAAGCTTCTTGTGGGCAAAGTCTGATGTGAATGTATAATAAATATGTAAAGTGCTGCATATATTGATGACGCTATGTAAGTATCGGTAATAAATAATACTATACATACAATGTGTGCATTCATTATTAAGAATAAATATTTTTCCCTTGACTACCCATATAGCATCCCTTTGTGTCAATGTGTTTCGTTTTTTCACCACTTCTTCAGGACTGGGCCAGAAATTAAGCACATTCATTTTTGAAAAGTGAATCCATTTAAGGGATGTAATATTACAATAATAGCATATAAATTGCCAAATTGAAGTCATGGTTATTTAAACAGTATATGGTGGGTTACTAAGCACTATTTAGTCTAGGTAGGTATCATTCTAGCACATTAACCACTTGCCGCCCAGCCACCGCATATAAACGGTGGCAGGGCGGCGCTCGTAGGCAAAAGCACGTTTTAAAACGGCTGCCTTCAAAACAGGTAGGGGGCGCACGCAAAGCGCGCGTGCCCGTCCTACCTTTCCCGCGGGTGTCAGCAGCGGGTGTCAGCCGACAGGTCACGGCCGGTTTTTACCGGCCGTTTTCCCGCGATTGCCAGTGATCGCTAACACAGAGCAGGGCTGCATTGTTTACACACAGCCCTGTTCTGTGTCAGTTGTGAGAAGCTGCAGAGTTTCTCTCCCTCGATCAGCTCCCCCCTCCCTCCCCCAGTCCAGTGCACACCCCCGCCCCCTAGTAAAACACTCCCCTTACACAGCAAATTCTAAAAATGTTAACCCCTTCCTTCCCAGTGACATTAGTACAGTTTCAGTGTTTTTTTTTCACTGATCTCTGTATTGGTGTCACTGGGGATGTCAGTGACCCCAAGTCAGTTCCCCCCCCCCAGTGTCAAAATGTCCTCCGCTGTCTCACAGTCCTGCCATAATTTGCTGGTCGCCGCCATATGTCGCTAATCGTCGCTATTATTAGTATAAATAAAAATTAAAAATTCCAGTATCTTTCCTGCCATTTGTAAACGCTATAACTTTCACGTAAACCAATTAATTTACACGTATTGGGATTTTTTTTTAGCAAAGACATGTCGCAGAATGCATTTTGGCAGAAATTTATGACTAAATTTGATTTTTGCATTTTTTGTTTACTGGACATGTTTTATAGCAAAAAGTCCAAAATATTGTTTTTTTCCCTCAAAATTGTCAGCCTTTTTTTTTATAGCGCAAAAAATAAAAACCGCACAGGCAATCAAATACCACTGAAAGAAAGCTCAATTTGTGGGGAAAAAAAGGATGTAAATTTAATTTATGTACCGTATTGCATGACTGCGCAATTGTCCGTTAAACTAGCGCAGCGCTGTATAGCAAAAAAATGGCGTAAATTGCAGTTTTTATACCATAGTTTGTAGACGCTATAACTTCTACACAAAGCAATCAATATACACTTATTGGAATTTTTTTTACCAAAAACATGGAGCAGAATACATTTTGGCCTAAATTTATAACCAACTTTGAGTTTACTATATATTTTTTATAGCTGAAAGTAAAAAATATTGTTTTTCTTCAAAATTTTTGGCCTTTTTTTGTTTATAGCGTAAAAAATAAAAAGCGCACAGGTGATCAAATTACACCAAAAGAAAGCTCTATTTGTGTGAAAAAAAGGACGTAAATTTCGTTTGGGTGCAGCATTGCATGACCGCGCAGTTATCAGTTGAATTAGTGCAGCGCCGAGTAGCAAAAAGAGGCCTGGTCATTAAGGGGGTAAATCCTCAGGTGCTCAAGTGGTTAAGTTTATGGGACAGTGCTCCGAGAGAAAGTATTATAATTATTTGAAGATGATATAGATTCCCCTTTTATCTGTTTAACTGAAGTTAGTGTAAGATTTGCTTAAATTTTCTGTAAGCAAATTGTAAATCCTTGTTTTTTGGTTATTGGGTTTCTATATTTTTTCTTTTTTATAAGGATATGGCTTCACACAACTGTTTTGTATAGCTGCATCAATCTAATGTCATCTTTCGAGAACACTGCTCTCCTTGTCATCTTATACTTTCAAACTTTCTGGTATTTGAGCATGATAAGTGTATGCATACAGCTCATTCTGCATAGGAACATTTTCACCCGCAAATAATATTGACAGAGGAAAATGCATGAATTTGCATTGTATGGGTGCACACAATATTGTCTTGGAATTAGCTGCAAATGCAGGCTCCATATCAAGTAAATGTGTTTCTCTATGTAAACATTTGTAATTATTTTTTTCTTCAGTAAATCAACGCCTGAACATACATTGATATACAGATAGGAGGTACATTGTTTTGAATCCATTTATGACCTTCATATGTTATTTAAGAAGCCCCCTACAATATTATATTCAAAAGAAAAAGATAGAAAATATTTTTTTTACTCTTATATTGCACTAGTCCTTTAAATTTGAGCTGATGATAATTTGCCAAGAGGCAGAGTTCTAATTTAGAACATAATAATTTCTGAGAGAAAATGCCATAATTAGTGATCCGTAAATCAGACAGAAGAAGGCAGGTCAGCATGAGGCTATAAGACATCATAAAAAGAAGCTTTTTAAAAATTAGCTTTAATGCTCATATATTGTAATGTTCGATTTAACCTCATCTTATTTTAAACTGGATGTAATTCTAAATGAACCTTATTATCTTCCTCTGTTGTGTGACTTTGAAATTGTTATCTAAAGAAAAAACATGATGTTGATTTCTGGCATTCATTTGTGTAACGTTCTCATGTCAATTTGTATTATGATTATACAATTTCAGTATACTGCCACTCAGCTATTCATTTATAACAGGACTGCTGGATAAGTGGTGTATTTTGTAAGCCTCCATACTGCAATAGTGAGTAATCATTTTGTGCTCTTTGTTAAAAACTGCTATTAATTTTCAACGTGGCTGGGAAGAGTTTTTCTATAAATGAGTGTTACATAAATAGAAATAAACTACAGACATCTGCAGACAAGGATAATGAAATGATCCTGTATACCATACTGTGTCTTTGCATGCATCTTTGTGGCATTCCTGTTTAGGATTGTACAGCCAGAAAATTAATACAACTGTCAATTAGGTTTTTGTTCTCTTTCCGTATTACTGTGTCTCAAGTGTTATAGGTGGCTTTGACCAAAACAGCTGCATGTACTTGCATGAATTAACTATATAAAGCAAATTAGTACATGGCAGATTACCTGATGCTTAGCAAAAAAAGTAAAGCCTTTATATATGGTGAACTGCATTTGGGGAACACAATTCTAGCACCGCAGGTGTGTGCTCAGGGTGTGCTAGGTGTACTTAGGCACAGCCTAATCACCCATAGTAGTTGCCAAAATTCCTAGATGACATGCACATTGTAGAGATGACTCTCCTCCCCGTACCATCTTCCCCAGCAGTTTCAGGTGCTCCCACCTCTCATGGGGGAATGCAGGAACATCCCCCAAGGGGGATCCTGCCTCCTCATTGCTTTCTACTAGTACTGCAGTTAAGTTTGACTGGGCAGGATGGAGATGCACCTGGTCTCTGAGGTTGCGCAATGCCAGCCTTTTTCAGGTGTGTCAAGGTGAGCTGAGCAGAAGAAATCAGAGCGAGTATATGTGGAATATATATATATATATATATATATATATGTACACACATGTGTGTTTGAGCTTTGGGGTTTACACCCTAATGTAATAAGCTGCGCACACCAATATCTAGCACATTATAGATAATTCCACTGAAGTGTCTTCACTATGTAGGATATACATCCCTGTGATACTCTTCAAGATTTATCTTTGGCAGTAGCTTATGTTATATAATGTATGTATTGTTAAGACTGTTAGTAGTGTGTAGCACAAGGTTTACTAAGGTTAGGTGGAAGGAGTTGAGCCCTAGACGTTTTGAATTGATGACCATCCGGGAGAGTGGGGTTGTGAGCCATGTAACAACAAAATATACATTATATGCTGGCTTGTTTATTACATTTTGTAAGTGTTTTTAATCTGGGAGCTAATAAATCGTTTATAAATTGAGAGCACCATGGTTCCACTTTTTCAGTTTTCCATAATACATATTATTTGAGAGTGTCAGCTGGAGGAGTGTATACTGTGGTGGTGCCGGGAGATGAGTTGGAGGAGGACCACAGAGGGTGTACACAAGTATGTTCATATGTTGAGTGCATAATGATCTATTGATGAGGTCATAAAGTGAGGTGAGCAGGTTTTTTGCCTAATGGTGGTGGCACGGTTGGTACTGAAAAAGAGAGAAGACTTATTCACATTGCACCGTGACGTTTTCATGGGACTTTATTGTTTTTTATTGATTTTTATATGAGATATTAGTTTGTTGCGCTACACTTTCTTGTTATTCATTTTGGTACAAGTGTTGTGAAATCACTAACAGTTTTTTAGCAGCAACTAGTTAGGGTACTATCATATTATTTTAGGGTGTGTTGCACTGATTGAGTACGTTTTTAGACCCTAGTATCTGGTATGAATTTTAAAGGAGAACCCAACACAAAAACAAGTTAAAAAAAAGGCATGGGTTCACTCCAAAAATCTATATCAGACCCAATGTCATTATTTCCACATGTCCTCGACATGGGGGGAGGATATATTGCAGGGTATTTGGAAGCCCTCTTTTAAAATAAGGGGCCCCCCAGGTACCACCCCTCCCCCAGCTCTTTAGTTAAAAGAACACAACACATATATATTCCATGATGAAAATGTATTGACACTCATGTCATCCAGCAATGCAGATATTCATCAATCACAATGAATGATAGGAGCCAACTCGCCAAAAGAAAAAAGTCCACCAACCATCTGACATGGCTGATCCCTCCACTCACTCACAGCAAATGACAGCTATACAGGCTATCTTCTAAAACATAAAAAAGGAGTGAGATATACCCGTCTTGTCATTGACCAAATATGGCCATGGCTCTACTGTTTGCATGGCTGGTGATTTGCTGGCAGCAAATAAATGTGGCCGGATGAAGTCACCAGTTGATAGGGAATTGGCGGGTGCTGGCACCCACTCCTTCTTTAGCAACCAATAACAGCAGAAACAGGAAGCTGCCACATATAGTAGAAGTAGAATGCCCAAACCAGCAAAATTCAGTGCAAGCTAGTGTTTGGACTGAAGCAGGAGCTCATGCCTAATCCTGAGTTGTGCAAATTTGTGAACATTGATAGGATGGTAAAAAGATTTAATAAACACTTAAGGGTATTCTGAAGAAGGTGATGAAAGTTTTTAGACCCTAGTAGTCCTACTCAGGATTTTTACTTGTTGAGGCATCACCACCAAGGGGAAAATGAGACTACTCTCTACTAGAGTATATCTTGGTCATGCAAGACAGAATTGCTTTGGTATAATGCCTATGGTCTAGGAACACCTGCAGCAGGCTCAGGAAGACCCAGAGTCCAGTATATAATAGGTCTGCAAAGGTTTGAATATTTCACTGGGAATTTGTGTACTATTGCCCATGATGTAAAGTAGGTTGCTGGCTAAATGACAAGGACCCTATGGAATGCTGGTTGTGGAGGTAAACTGCAGATGGAAAAAGGAGCATATCTATCATGTAAATTTAATTAAAGCCTGGAAAAACAGAGAAGCCCTTCTGGCTATAGAAGTTAGACCCCCAGTGAGAGGGGAAAGCCTTGTCCTTAGCCCAGCATCAAAGGATGGGAGAATTTCTACAGTGCAATAACTATATCTTTTTAGAGTTACCAAGTTGCTCAAATATAATTAACATGACATTATCACAGATCCTGAGGGTAGGGTTTGGCTTAACCACTTCAATACAGGGCACTTTTACCCCCTTCCTGCCCAGACCAACTTTCAGTGTTCTCACACTTTGAACGACAATTACTCAGTCATGCTACACTGTACCCCACTTTTATATTTTTTTTCACACAGACAGAGCTTTCTTTGGTGGTATTTAATCACCACTGGTATTTTTTTGCGAAATAAGTGAAAAAAGAGTGAAAATTGTGAAGAAAAACACTTTTTTTAATTTCTATTAAAAATTTAGCAAACAACTAATTTTTCTTCATAAATATAGCCCAAAATGTATACTGCTTAATTTCTTAGGTAAAAATAACCCAAATCAGGGTATATTATGTAGTCTGTGCGAGAAGTATAGCGTCTACAAGCTATGGTACCAATTATTGAAAATTGATCACACCTAATGTACTAACGACCTAATTTCTTGAGGCCCTAACATGCCAGTCCAAGATATTTAGTAAGGGGCATGGTGAGTTTTTGGAAGTTGTCATATTTTTCCCACAATTCTTGGGAAAATTAAGAAATTATTATTTTTTTAAACACAAAATTGTCATATTAACAAGCTATTCCTCACACACGGCATATTCATACTTTCAATTACACCCCAAAACACATTTTGCTACTCATCCTGAGTATGGCGATACCACATGTGTGAGACTTTTACACAGCCTGAGACTTTTACAGAACCTGCTGCAGCAGGACTGACATTTTTTTTTTAAATTACATTTTTATTAAGAAAAAAACAGCATGGGGTCTCCCCCTAATCCTCACCAGACCCTTTAAGTCTGGTAGGAAGGTTCGGAGGAATCCCACAGTAATTTTTTTTAAAGTGCGTGCGTGGGGTTCCCCCTAAAAGCCATACCAGACCATTTAGCCCTGGTAGGACTTTAAAGGTGAACCCCCCTCCCAAAAAAGGCGGGAAAAAGTGAATAGGATTCCCTCTAAAAGCCATACGAGGCCATTTAACCCTGGTAGGACTTTTAAGGGGTACCCCACCCCCCAAAAAATG
The DNA here is from genome assembly GCF_062004578.1 of Staurois parvus. Lineage (NCBI taxonomy): Eukaryota > Metazoa > Chordata > Amphibia > Anura > Ranidae > Staurois > Staurois parvus. The sequence continues at coordinate 4,857,537 of NW_028318295.1, forward strand.
GGGGGGGGGAGCATGAATGCAGATGATATGTGCAAATCTAGCTATGATGACAGTTGGAATCTGTGACAGGAGACCTGCGGCTGCAGTGAAGAATACGGAGGAACTTGCTTCACCGGAGATGACGTCGCCCGGAACCCGAAGCTGGAAGTCATCAGCCGCACCACGTGGACCGCTGGAATGCACCAAGGAGTCAGTGGCTTTGCTATTTGCCAAGATAACATGTTTAAGGATACTCCCCTTTGTCAAATCCTGATGTGCTAACCAGCAAGACAACCATTTATACCCAACTGTTTTGGATTGGCACATCCCCTACCTAGAGAGGGACAATCAACTGCCAGTGGGTGAATTCATTAAAAAACGATTGTGATAAAAAAAATACCATAATACCTTTCCCTTAATTTAGTTAATTATTTGTTTCCACATATTGCCAAGAGTACTGATATACATTTCAAAGATTTAAGTAGAAATGTAGAAATATATACCTCTGAGAAACACAAACATTAATTATGCTCGCAATTGGAATTTGTTGTCTTAGAATGTACTTGTATATCATTAGACTCTAGACATTTAACTTATTACAATTATAACAATCACTTATACCAGTTTTATTCTATGCTTTCCACACTGTCATGGTCATTGTCTATTGTTTTGGTACTGCATCATGAACATTCAAAAGATATATGTTACATTGCTATATTTCATCAACAATTACATTGTATATTGTTAATTCAAAATAAATAAAAAATGAAAAATGTTTAAACAAAATGGATAATTTAAGTACTAGAATTGTGCAGACACCCCAAATGAGTCTTCTTGCTGCAACAATGTAAACAATTGTGTGGTAATGGCTTACATCAAAAATAACAAATGAGGATCGTATTCTGTATTTCTCAGTGAGCTGAAAGAAAATTCACCCAACAGTTGATAATTTGTTTTTACCACATATTTGTTTTTCCACATTTACTGTATATACCACATATGCATCAAACAATATTCACCCAACATATTTTTTTTGATGGGAAAGTGCTTTACTGTACTATTTATCACTGAGTCAATGTGGATTTGTTCTGAAATTCACCCAGCATTACTCCATTTTTCACCTTGCACACTAATCAATATATTCCCTAGCTTGAAGTAAGGAAGGTGTATTTTACCCACCTCCGGTCTGGACCAATTCTGACATTTCTCTCATACATGTAAAAATCATTTTTTATTTTTTTTTGCTGGAAAATTACTTATAACCTCTAATATCTATATATATTTTTAAACAGAGGCCCTGGAGAAAAAATGGTTATTGTTGCAATTAATTATGTTGCATATTAGAGCAGCAGTTTATCAAATGCAAATTTTCTGGAAAAAAATACCCTTTCATGAATTTTAGTGCACAAATACAATATATTACCCATTTTGTGAAGTAAAATATAAAAAATTATGTTACCCTAAGTAAACAGATACCTAACATGTCATGCTTTAAAATTGTGTACGCCTGTGGAATGGTGACAAACTACAGTACCTAAAAATCTCCAGTAAAAAAATTCTCTATTGGTGATGTTTTAAAAGGCTTTACAGGTTACCAGTTTTAAGCTACACAGGAAGTCTGGAATAAGAATTATTGCTCTCACTATGACATTTGCAACAATACCTCACACGTGGGGTACAATTACTTTTTACATATTCTTGCAGGGACCTACAGGTGTGTTTGCATTTGTGCATGAGCATAGGGGAATGGATGCACTTTAATATTTTTTATTATTATTATTAGTATTTTTTACACTGTACCTTTATTTTTTTTTAAATTGGATTCTATTGATAGCACAAGGAATAGCATGGGTCATGACAGGTCCTCTTTATGGAGAGATCTGGGAGTCTATTACATCCTGGATCTCTCTTCTGCCCTCCAAAGCATCTGATCAAAGTGAGATTGGTTTGATCAGATGCTCTACAATAGATTCCATTCCCCTACATTGCTTGGTGTCACATAGAAAGCGTACTTTAATTCCCAAACTCTTTATCATGTACAAATGTGTTAAAAAGTAAGGGTCTCTGAAATCTTGAGGTATACCACTAATACCCTTAGACCATTTCAAGTATGAATTGTTAATCACTACTCTCAGTATGTGGTCTTTTATCCAGTTTTCTATACATTTACAAACTGCGTTTTCCAAGCCTTTTAGCCTTTTAAATGTTTAAATAACCTTTCCAGAGTTTAGCAATGTCTGAAGAAGTCCCATGGCATCTACTGTAATACAGCATTGGTGGGTCACGGGATGGAGGAAAAGGTAGAAATATGGGCAATAATGTCACAGGGAACTCATCCCATAATTCTGGGCACAGAAAACAGTGCACAGTGTGAAACAATGATGACATCACTCAAACAGGAGGAGTATAGAAGGAAGATTACATTCAGCATTGGTAGGAATGTCCCAGGAACTCCTTAAACTAGTTTACCAGGGAGAGGTCAAACATCTACATGACCCCTACTGGGCGCTGGGGGTGCCAAAAAGCCTAGTGCCCATCAGCATCAGGTCACTTAGGTGGATTTCTTTTTGCGGGGGAAATATTCTTAGAGCACCTTTCAATGCTGAAGGGCATATTAGCTGGTATCTGCATAGCAGTGGGGCTGCACACTTGCCGCTCCCTTGCTATGGGGATACCAGTCTGCATCCAAGACAAAGCAGATTAGCTCTGGGAGGGGGCATGTTTTTTTTTTTAAATCTTCTTTATCTTCTTCTCTAAATAAATAAATATACATATACACTATATTGCCAAAAGTATTGGGACGCCTGCCTTTACATGCACATGAACTTTAATGACATCCCAGTCTTAGTCTGCAGGGTTCAATATTGAGTCTATGGGAATGTTTGACAATTCTTCCAGAAGTTCATTTGTGAGGTCAGGCACTGATATCAGACGAGAAGACCTGGCTCGCAGCTTCTACTCCAACTCATCCAAAAGGAGGGTTGAGGCCAGTTATGTTGGATCAGGAAGGGGTCATCCCCAAACTTTTCCCACAAAGTTGGGAACGTGAAATTGTCTAAAATGTCTTGGTATACTGATGCCCTAAGAGTTCCATTTACTGGAACTAAGTGGCCAAGCCCAACTCCTGAAAAACAAGCCCATAATCCCCCCTCCACGAAATTTTGCACTTGGCACAATGCAGTCAGGCAAGTACCACTCTCCTGACAACCACCAAACCCTGGCACATCCATTGGATTCCAGACAGAGCAGGGTGATTCATCACTCCAGAGAACATGTCTCCACTGCTCTAGAGTCCAGTGGCGGTGTGCTTTACACACTGCATCCGACTCTTTGCATTGCACTTGGTGATGTAAGGCTTGGATGAAGCTGCTCGGCCATGGAAAAACCCATTCCATGAAGCTCTCTATGCACTGTTGTCGTGCTAAACTGAAGGCCACATGAAGTTTGGAGGTATTTAGCTATTGACTCTGCAGAGAGTTGGGGACTTCTGCACACTGTGCGCTTCAGCTTGCGCTAACCCCGCTCTGTCATTTTACTTGGCCTACCACTTCTTGGCTGAGTTGCTGTTGTTCCCAGTTGCTTCCACTTTGTTAAAATACCACTAACAGTTGACCATGAAATATTAGTAGCAAGGAAATTTCACGGATTGACTTATTACACAGCTGGCAGCCTATCACGGTACCACACTTGAATTCATTGAGCTCCTGAGAGTGACCTATTCTTTAACACATTTTTGTAGAAGCGGTCTGCATGCCTAGGAGCTTGATTTTATACACCTGTGGCTATGGAGGTGATTGGTACATGGAGGGGTGTCCTAATACTTTTGTAGTGTATATATCAGGGGCGGAATGACCATTCGGGCACTCAGGCACTGCCTGAGGGCCCAGGGTCAGTAGGGGGCCTCATGAGATGCCCCTGGTACCTTTCATAGGCTTTTTTGGGGTCTGGTTTGAGTGTGGGTGAGGACACAGGGGCCCCATGATTCCCTTACATCTATTTTGGGGAACCCTTCTTAAAGCATCCCCTCAATGCTGAAGGAAAGGCAGGATGATATAAATATGGTTTGCATGTTTGCAACTTTCTTGCTCTTGGGATTCCAGACAACAAGCTTGGTGTGCTGCAATGGTTCCCTCTGGGAAGAGGCCTGGTTTTAAAAAAAATTAACCATCTCTGGAACTCCTGATTTGTTGTGAAAACACAGGTTTAGCACTCATCCAAACAATTACTGAATTTTCAGTAGAAAATGAAAAGATTCAAAAGCTCAACCAGGTGAATTTTATTCACCTGAGAATCTCTTAACAGGTCAAAAGAATATCAGGTGAAGGTAACATTCACCTATTTTTTTAAATAGCTTGCACGTTATAGTGAAGACCTCCTCCTGTTGAAGAGCAGATGTTGCCAAATGTGAATGAATGCAATTTTCACTATTCAGATATCGAGTGAACTGTGGGTTAATGTCAGAGATCTGGTTCTTTATTAAGCTGCCCATATTGTTCCTATTACACTTCAACTACTGGTCTTAGGCCTGACATTGAGTTTGCTACCCTTGATGCTATGCAGAAAGTTGAACAACATACACTGCCTGACTAGTAGCTAAACTAGTGATATTCTTCAAACCAGACATGTTATGTGTGTGGGCACCTTTACTGTGTTGTTATAAATGAAGCACTTCTTGCTTCAGTGGTGCATCATAGACTAGAAACATGTTTAACCCACAGGATTGATTAGATTCCCTAAATACAAATAGCTTGAATGACAGTTCCCATATGTCAGCATGTAAAAGTGAAAGTTACTATAGTAGTCTGCAAGGTGCCTTGCAAAACATTTATGGTTGCGTCCACCATCTAATGGAGATTTTAAATAATATACATATGGTACTTTTGTAGAAAGGCCAGGAAAACAAAAATAATCTTCCCTTTCGAGTTGTTCGGGAAAGTAATGCTTTTTCAGGCTTTCTATTTAACAACAATCTAACCTAAAGGCTAATAATTATGCAACAATTATAATAATAAAAGGTGTCCCTGCTGCTTACCTAAAAAACAAGAATATATTAGCACTAACACAGGCCCTCCAAAATACAAGCAACAAACCACATCTATTTTAAATTCCCCTGCAGAGCACCATAGGATGCACATAATTCATTCTCTAATTAGTATCTCTTCTGCTGCTCTGGGTGCAAGGAAAGACAAAAGAGGTATCATTATAACCCTTCTTTGGTAATCCTTAAATGCCTTTGTTCTCTGCAGGTTAGATATACAGATCAGGGGCAAACAGAAAGCACAATTAAAAGAGGTTTGCTGGAGCAGTCAGTGTGTGGCCATGCATTCCTAATCTAATAGGTGAGCAAGCCAGCAGAGACCCTATTTCCTAACTTGTGATTGTATACTGCTGGCATTTGTCCTGTTATGCCTTAAAAAAAAAACAAAACGTGAAACATGCAAGGCGATTGACTAACTAGCGTATTGACTATTTGTAAATGCACTCTACTTGCTATTCAGCTACTCAACCCCCTTCTACTTTGTGAAGTAAGAAATTGTTGCAAATAGCACATTTTTCCAAGAAGAGAATTTCACAGGGATAGTTTTTTTTTTTAATGGAAAATATGGACACATATCTCAACACAGACACTGGGCTCCATTCACTGAAGCAAATTGCATACACTGTTTAGGTGATCTAACACATTTTTCCTAAATATCACATGCGATGCTGAAAATGTCAATTCAATATCACCTTATGCGGTATTTACCTCAAAAAGCAAAAACGCTTGGTAAATAACTCATACAAGGCATTCAAGGCAATTCACAAAAGGAAATAAATAGTTAAATGCATGAGTTAACCGCTTACCCGCCGCCATATAGCAGATATACTGCTACACAGTGACACGGGTGCGCAAAATCATGTATATATGTTATTCTGCATTTCCGGGTAGGGGGCGTGTGCGAGCGCCTTACCCGTGACGCCATTCGCGGCCGCGGATGTCAATCGCCAGGTCCCGGCCAGTGATTACCCGCCGACACCCGGTGATTACCAACAATCACCGACGAGGAGGAAGACTGTTTTCTTTACAGTCTTCCTCCCTCTGAGCTCGGGCACACTGCTCAGGATGGCTATGCACAGCACAGCCATCCCGAGCAATGTGCTTACAGTAAAGCATACACCCCCGCCCCTTAGTAAAACACTCCCTACACACAGTTAACCCTTTGATCGCCCCTCACATTAATCCCTTCCTGCCCAGTGTCATTAGTACAGTTTCAGTGCTGTTTTTTAGCACTGATCACTGTATTGTGTCAGAATGCCCACTTCAGTCCCGCTAAAAGTCGTTGATTGCTGCCATTCCAATTAGGGAAAAAAATCCCAGTATCTATACCACCATTTGTAAACGCTATAACTTTGAATAAACCAATTAACTTACACGTATTGGGATTTGTTTTTAGCAAAGACATGTAGCAGAATACATTTTGGCTTAAATTTATGACGAAAATTTATATTTAAAATTTTTTTACTGGACATGTTTAATTTATTATTATTATTACACAGTATTTATATAGTGCCAACAGTTCGCTCAGCACTGTACATTACAATGGGAGACAATACACGAGACAGTACAATAACAATACAATGCGATACACAAGGGTCGAGGGTCCTGCTCCTTGGAGCTTACTATCTAGGAGGGAGGGGATAGTGGTACGGGAAGGATAGCTGTGGGGGATGGAGTGGTAGGAAGAGTGGAGAAGATCGGCAATTAGCTGAGGGCGGGGTAGGCTTCTGTGAAGAGGAGGGTTTTCAGGGTGCGCCTAAAGGAGAGTAGGTGAAAGTCTGATGGATTGGGGTAGGGAGTTCCAGAGGATGGGGGAAGCCCTGAAGAAGTCCTGGAGGCGGGCATGGGAGGAGGAGACCAGGGAACTAGAGAGAAAGAAGGTCTTGTGAGGAGCGGAGAATACGTTTTGGGTGGTATTTGGATATCAGGTCGGTGATGTAGTTTGGGCCCGTGTTATGGACAGCTTTGTATGTCAGTGTTAGCATTTTGAATTTGATCCGTTGGGCAATCGGAAGCCAGTGGAGGGATTGGCAGAGGGGGGTGGCGGATACGGAGCGGTTGGTAGGGTGGATGAGTCTGGCCGCAGTATTCAGGATTGACTGAAGTGGGGATAGCCTGTGGTGAGGTAGGCCGGTGAGGAGGGAGTTACAGTAGTCAAGTTGTGATATGATAAGGGAGTGAATGAGTTGCTTAGTAGTTTCTGGGGTTAGGAACAGACGTATTTCGGAGATGTTGAAAAGGTGGAGTCTACATGAGTTTGTCAGCGATTGGACCTGGGGCTGGAAGGACAGATTGGAGTCTAGGATAACACCAAGCACTCTGGCTTGCGGGGTGGGACTGATGGTGGCATTTTTGGTCGTGATGGAGAAGTCGGGGGGGGGGTGCGGGCTGGGGGGGAAACTATGAGCTCGGTTTTGGAACGGTTCAGTTTGAGGAAGTTGAGTGACATCCAATCTGATATGTCGTTCAGTAGGCTAGTGATTTGGGCAGAGACCGAGGGGGTGAGGCGAGGGGTAGAGAGATAGATTTGCGTGTTGTCAGCATAGAGATGGTAGTTGAAGCCGTGAGAGTGTATCAGTTGGCCAAGGGAGGAGGTGTAGATGGAGAAGAGAAGGGGCCCCCGAGAACAGAGCCTTGAGGGACTCCAACAGAGATGGGGAATGAGGGGGAGCTGGCAGCGTTATAGGTAACACTAAAGGAGTGCTGTGATAGATAGGAAGAGAGCCAGGAGAGAGCGGAGTCTCTGAAGCCAAGAGAGTGCAGTTTTTTGAGGAGGAGGGGGTGGTCGACTGTGTCGAAAGCCGCAGAGAGGTCAAGGAGTAGGAGCACTGTGCGTGCTTCAGAGGGGAGGGGAATGCGCCAGTAGAGAGGGAGAGATTAAAGATGTGGGTGAGGGAGCATAAGATGGAGGAAGAGAGAGATCATAGGAGTTGTGAGTGGACAGGGTCGAGGGGGCAGGTGGTGAGGCGGGCTTCTGAGAAGACCTTAGTGACCTCTTCAGTAGTAGCAAGGTTGAAGGAGTGGAGTGTAGAGGGGGTTTCAGTGTGAGGGATATTAGGTGGGGTGGAGGTCTGGACAGTGGTGAGGTCGAGGGAGAGGGGTGTTGAGGGGGTTTCTGTGTGAGGGGTGCTAGGTGGGGTGGAAGTCTGAACAGCGGTGATGTCCCTACGAATTGCGTCGATCTTGTTTTTGAAGTGATTGCCAATCTTGTGGGTGGTGAGTGAGGTACTGGGTGGAGGTGGGGGCGGAGAGAGTAGAGAGTTAAAAGTAGAGAAGAGCCGGCGAGGACTGGAGGAGAGGGTATTGATGAAAGTTACAAAGTAGGCTTGCTTGGCAGCGTGGAGGGAGGAAGTGTAGGTGAGGAAGGTGGATTTATATCGGGTGAACGCTTGTTGGGATCTGATTTTGCACCATAGTCGCTCCAGTGCACGACTGTTTAATATCAAAAAGTCCAAAATATTGTTTTTATTCTCAAAATTCTTGGTCTTTTTTTTTGCTTATAGTGCAAAAAATAAAAATGCACAGGTGATCAAATACCAACGAAAGAAAACTCAATTTGTGGGCAAAAAAGGACGTAAATTTAATCTGGGTGCAGCGTTGCATGACAGCACAATTGTCAGTTAAAATAACGCAGCGCCGTAACGCAAAAAATGACCTGGTCAGGAAGGGGGGTAAATCCTCTGGGTGGCAAGGGTATTAAATAAGTAGTGGTCCAGGCATGCGATATTTAAGGAATGTATAAATATAATAGCCTATTTTGAGTAGTCTCTAACATTTTGGATCTGTTCTGTCAGTAGTAATGCATAGAAACCTAAATATGGAAAACAGAATCATTGTGTTTAAAGTATAACTAAAGACTAAAGTGTTTTTTTTAGTTTATGTTTTGGACAGAGTGAAGCTGGAATAGAACCCCTGTCAGGTTTTTATTGCTGTCTGTGACCCCATTAGGCAGATCAACATACAAAACTTTATTTTTCATTTTGGATAGAGTAACGGAGGGTTAGAACCCCTGTCATTTTTTGCCATCTGTGTCTCATTGAGGAAATTTACCTTCACTTCCTGTCCCATTGCCAAAACAGGAAGTGAGAGGAAATTCTTGCAAATTAAGGGAATCCCTTGGGGCCTCCCAGGTCACTGGAACTAGTGTCCCCATTGTCAGATTTACCCTCTTTTACTTTTGTGTTGACAACCCAAAATGTGGATAAGCAAAATGTGCCTAGGCACTTCCTGGAATATCACAATAAGTCATCGGAAGGCCTGCGGGTATGGGTCATAGATGCCATGCCCAAAGGCCTTCACCAGCTGAAAGATTCAAGAGGCACCATATTATAAATATCCCCTTGCCTCCTCTTGAACATATCTTTTGTCATACCCTGCCTTAGAGTACTAGTTTCTATGTGAGCATAATAAATAATGTCATTTTTCCAATTCAATCTTTTTAAAACCAAAAAAACCCATAAAACATTTTTCCTCTCTTTTTAGAATATCTTTTAAATGTCCGTTGAATCCTCCCTTTCACAAACTTAAAAGCTAAGTTCACCTTTTTGGGAAGAATTTCACTTTTCATAATACACAGAATAATTTTGTGATATAATTTCTGGCCCAGCAATCCCAATGTTCTTATCTCTTACTTACCTTGTCCACAAAGAGTCGGAAATGTCATGTTTCTGTCTGAGGTTTAAAACATTCTTTCAGCTTGCATCACTTCCTGTAGGTAAGCTTCCATCATTCTCTGTTTTTGCATCACCTCCCTCATTACTATACCACCACTTACTTCTTTCCTTAAGGTGACCATACACATTACAATCTGATTGTACAATCTGCTTTAGAACTCCTATCAGCTATGTAGTGCAAGTGCAGGCCTGATTTGATACAAATTGAATGGATTCTTCAGGTGGGTTTTCCTATTCCATAGTTTTGGTCAATCTAAAGGTAACTGTAAAATCAGATTGCATAGTGTATGGCCAGCATTATACAAGTACATAGGAAGGAGTGGATGGAGACACCCAGCTTTCAGGCGCAATTCACATCTTCACATACTGCACACTTTTTTGGCATCCCTTCATAGTATATGCGCCGATGACGTCACTTGCTGCATCCAGTGTGAATATTACAATTATTATACAGTATTTATATAGCGCCAATAGTTTTCTCAGCGCTGTACATTATAGTGGGAGACAGTACAGTAACAATACAACGCGATACACGAGGGGTTCTAGGGCCCTGCTCCTTGGAGCTTACAATCTAGGAGGGAGGGCAGAGTGGTACAGGAGGAAATAGCTGTGGGGATGGAGTGGTAGGAAGAGCGGAGGAGATCAGCAATTAGGTGAGGGCTGGGTAGGCTTCCCTGAAGAGATGGGTTTTCAGAGTGCGCCTAAAGGTGAGGAGGGTAGGTGACAGTCTGATGGATTGGGGTAGCGAGTTCCAGAGGATGGGGGAAGTCCTGAAGATGGGCATGAGAGGAGGAGACCAGGGAACTGGAGAGTAGGAGGTCTTGTGAGGAGCGGAGAGTGCGTGTTGGGTGGTAGATGGTATATGACCTAAACACCGCAAATTTAGGAGCTAGTCACTGTACCTACAGATCAGCTTTATTATATATAATAAAGAAATATCTGTAAAAGAAAGGGAAGTCCAAAAAAATATATATCCCATTCCTTTAAGACAAAAAAATTATAACACCATGTAGTGCTCAGTAGACCCTCCCTTGTATCTTCCACACTCACCAGATATGATGGACCCCTAGCTTTTTGGGCTTAAGAATAAAAAATGCTTATTTCTGGTGGAATGTGCTCACAGAGATATCCAGGGTTCAACAGAGTGCCAGACTCATGGTTATGGAGTGCAGGCGCAATTCATCAATATGTTCCATAATTCACCATGTGGGCAAAAGGAAAGCAGAAAGGACACTAGTAGAGTAATACTGTTGGGCTATTTATTCCATTAAAAACAGCGGTATATATTACACTCACATTAAATCAACAATACATGAACCTTTTGATAATATTTCTTGTTTGGCCTTCAAAGGTAATACAGTGGTAACAAAGATGGCTCCAGAGCGCCGCTATTCACGTGCGCTCCACTCACTGGACAGGACGTCACACAAGACAACCGGAAATTGCATCAACGAGTTTCACCCCTCCTCCAGGGTGTCCTCAGACAGTACTGTGAGCACATTCCACCAGAAATAAGTGTTTTTTGACTACTAAGCCCAAAAAGCTAGGAGTCCATCATATCTGGTGAGTGTGGAAGACACAAGGGAGGGTCCACTGAGCACTACATGGTGTTATAATTTTTTGTCTTAAAGGAACGGGATATATATTTTTTTGGACTTCTTTTTCTTTTACATGTATTTCTTTATTGGAGCACTCAAGCACAAATTATTTAAGATTGTGAACTTTATTTAAATAATATTTTTTGCGCTGTGTTTATTATTATATGTGATGGTGTTTTGCACTTTTTTAACAGCAGCATTGTTTAGTAGAATTTTATCTATATATCATTTTTCACATATTGTTTTTACACATAGAAGTGCAGGTGATTTGTTGCATTAAGCTTTATTACTGTATATACTCACCTGTGGGTACAACTTCAAAAGGGCAATTTACTATCACTTTAACAATGCAATAATATTCACAGAATGAAATAAAAGGATTTGGTTTGTAAATACATTTTTGTACAGAACAATGTAGACGATATCTTACTAATGTACATTTAAACGCCGTATATGCAAAGTGATATGTGTGAGAGGGGAAATGTTTTACGTGCAAGGAATATAAAAAAAACAGTAAGGCACAAATCACGGCTATTATTTTTTGTTCAGCAACAACCTGATGTTTATCTCTTAATCACTGCAGGATTGTACCTAATTGTCTAGGACCTAAAGGCTGGTAGACAAAAGCAAGTCTTAAATAAGTAAAGGAAATACTTCTACAAAACAAAAAAATCAATAATGTTCCAAAAACTTGTTCTTTCAAGCATCCAAAAACCCAGGAAAACAGTATATTTGTACTTTCTTTATTTGACTGCTGGTAACAAGTGTATATTTCCTTTAGACAAATCTGCCAAATACTGAATGTACATTACTGTATTTCTGTGTGGTTTACAGCATAATTAAGGTGTTTTGCATGGCAAGACCACTTACTGTTAGCTCACATATATATTCTTATTATAGCTAAATTTACCACCCTAACACCTCCCACAGTTTTTACACTACATAGACAGTAATATACCGAAATGTGCGGATTGTTCCCGATTGGTGTCCTATTACTTTGTGGAACGTTTCGCTGAATGGTTCACGAAATATCGCCGTTTTTGTGGTGAAATTGGTCCCATAGGAATGAATGGAGAAATCCTGACAGTTTTCACAATATGACCATTTGTTTGCAACTCACGCCGCCCATTGACATTCATTGAAACTGCACTCTAGCCACCTCAAATTTGAAGGGCAATTTCTAAACTCCAACTGTGCCTTCATTTTTAATATTTACTCAAGCCACTCCACCCAGTTACTCTGCCCACTCCAGTTGTAGACTACTGGTGGAGGCAAGAACACTTCACACAATTTCCCCAGAAATTGTAGCTTTTCTAGTTAATTTAATGCCACTAATATTTTTGAAATGCTTTTGAATTTCTGCCAAAACCCTAAAGGTCCACCACTCTCTTGTCTGATTATACTGTATATTATCATATGCAGGGCTGTGGATAAGGGGGTACCACCAGTCCTCCTGTATGGGGCCCAGGCCAGCAGGGGGGCCCAGGCAGCTGGGTGAATTTTATGTAGGCAGAGAGGGTGATCGGCATAGCGGGGGGGGGGGGGGCAATTACTGGAACTGATCCCCTGTATAGCTCTCTTTGCAGCAGCCGAAATCTGGTTTCTTCTCTTTTCCCTCCAACTGGTTGTCAGCTGCTGCAGAGAAAACCATACCATACCAGTAATTGCCCCCCATCATGCCCATCACCCTCCCCATGAACCATATGTTTCCCCCTGCTGCCCAGGCCCCTCTGTGTGCCCCCACCCCCCACAGTGCTGCTGGCTTCTCCCCTCTCCTTCCCATCCTCAGCTGCAATCACACAATATGAGCATTCAGGATGGAGAATGGGGGAAGGGTCCGGTAACAATGTCACATTTACCATCCTCTTCCTTTCCTGAATGAACACAATGAGTGGTTGGTACCAACTACTCACTCTGTTCATTCATAACTGAAGCGTAGTAGACTGTTTTTTTTTTTAAAGGGGGGAGGGGGCTGTCAGGTTGGCTGTATGGGGCACCATGGTTTCTAACAGCAGCCCTGCTCATATGTGTTCATTTCACCAAACATATAGACCATTTTACTTACCCACCACAAAAAAGGATAATGCTGTATGTGCTTCTTTTATTTTACTGGTGTTTGAGAAGAAGGGATTTGAATTTAAATTTCTTCAGAATGTTGATAGTATATAAGTGTGTTCTGTGTGACCCAATAGAGTGGCCCACAGACGCAAGAATTTTATCAGTGCAGGTAATACTTTCAAAAAGATGTGATGCACAAGATGGCAGGTTCCTTTTTTCTGCAATTAACATGTAGTTTAATGTTGCTGGTCACTATGGAGTTCCAGCCCCTCTCTTCCCATTTATCAGCGGAGGTGGAGCTGTGCCTGCGGAGGAAGGTAATGTCTGACTCTGATGTCTTGTGTCTGTGTGAGTGTGACCCTGTCGGCCATCCATCGATCACATGTGCAATGTGGCAGTGAATGATGACATCATCACAATCCCACAACATGCTCTTCTAGTGCCTGCTGGGTCTGCTGATCTGTGTCAGTGTTGGTGGTGGTAAGTTGTTTTGGATCTGTCACTGTATGGGATCGCTCAGTTCAGGTGTTCTTTGTGTGTGAGCTGGGCTGCCTGCTGTCACAGCGTTTTATCTGCCCCCATTGTGTCACATACCTGGTGGAGATCGAGCTGGAGAGGGGGCTTCTCTTGCACCTCTTGTCCAACACCCCTAGTAGTGATGACAGGGAGTGTGGGGACACAGAGTGGCACTTGGGCCGGTATAGCAGATAGCGCCAGCTGGGGTTTGCAGGAAGCAGATGACCATAGATCACCAGGCAGGAACCAGGAACTGGAACACGGTGACACTTGCTTGGCAGACAGGAGTGTAGCCAGGACACAACCCAAAAGGTCATCGACAGCCAGGCAGCCAGTTACAGGAACATCAGGCAGACAAGGAGTCAGGATACAAGCTGGGATCGGTACACAGCCGAGCAGCAAGGTACAGGAACTCAAGACAGTAGTAGAGTCAGAATCAGGGGTGGACTGACCATTTGGAAACTCGGGCACTGCCCGAGGTCCCGGGGTCAGTAGGGGGCCCCATGAGATGCCCCTGGTACCTTTTCCATAGGCTTTTTTGAGTTTGGGTAAGGTCACAGGGGCCCCATGATCCCCCATTGCCCAGGGGCCCCATGAGTTGTCAGTCCTCCTCTGGTCAGAATACAAGCCAAAGTCACATTAGGCAGGCAGAAATCCAAGGACAGGTCAGGGGCAAGCCGAGTCATACACAGGTAAGCAGGTATGGCAGGTCAAGGCTCAGGTAAAGCAGGAACTAGCTGAAGACCACTCAGCAATCCATCCATGTCAGAGTGCAGCTTAAATAGGCCATTTGGCACCAGTGCTCATACATGTGCATGTGCAATTGTTTTCTGCACATGCTAATATGTTTGCACTTATGTCTGATTCTTTGTCTATGTATTGCTATGCATCTTTTTGTTCGCTGTATGTGCATCACCTCCTATTGTATTTCCGACTGATACCTTGTATTACCTGTACTTATTGTATGATCTGAGTTTATTTATAAACTTTATGGAAAAAAAAAATATATGTTTGCACGAGTGTGACAATGCCTGTTTTGTATTAAGCTTTTGCTCAAACTTATGAATGTACATAAGTATGAGCAAGTGCGTCTTCGCCTTTCAACATGTTCTGAGGTTTTCTTACACATTGCCTGGGGAATTCCAGCCTGGAATCTGTCAGAGTGTGGATTCATCATCCTCCGCTCACTGCAACTGTCACACTGTCACTGCCAGCCACAGATACAGTCCGTCTGTGACACTGATTTTGTCTTTAATATTGGTGCTGGTGGTATTACATTGTGTGAGTGGTGGACATAATTGTATCATGAAGCACTATATGGACTGACATAGTCATTTTGATTGTGTTTGCTGATGGTCAAATATGCCCAGGTTTAACCTCCCTAGCGGTATGATTATTTCAGATTTTTGGTGCTGAAAGCGGTACCATTATTTTGCATGGAAATATGTAGTTTTTTTATTGTAGGCTGTAATATTTAGTAATAACTCACTGAAATCTGTCCGAACAAGAGTCTATTAAACATCCCGGGTATGATAAAATTTGAAACAAAATCATAAATTATAATTTAATAAATAATCATAAAAAATAATAATATAATAATAATACATTTAATTCAATAATATAATCAAACCAAAAACACTGAAATTTGAAATATAGCGCCATAATAAGTTCGCACATCACTGAGCAAAGTCGCAAAATTGTTTTCAGTGTCTGATGACGAATTTCTCCACGAATCATTATCACTCAATTCTGCAAGTGGTTCTGTTTTACTATCGCTGTTCTCTAGCTGATCTAAACCCGCCTTTGACCTAAAGGGACGCGTTTTGGACGCCATGGACTTTTCTAAGTTTCCAGGCAGAAAGAACAGTAAAAATGCAGACTAGGGACAAAATGTATGTGAAATGGTTTGAAATAGCAATGTTTAACTATGTAAAATTCGTTTTGAAAAAAATAAATTTTTTTTAAAATTTTCAAATTTCCCGCCGCTGGCGGCGCCCGTACGTCCCGACGTCACAGGGACCGGAACACAGAAGCCGGATGCCGGCATCAGCCGGAGGAGATGGCCGGGGACGCTGCAGGGGATACATCGCGGGAGCAAAGGACAAGGTAAGCTCTGCAGGGACTCCCTATGCAGCGCCGCATGGTAAGCCCGAGTGTAGCTCGGGGTTACCGCTTTTGGTACTGACATTTTACCCCGAGCTACACTCGGGAATACCGCTAGGGAGGTTAATTCAACAATTCCTGGAATACATTCTAAAAGAGAGAACTATGAGAACTGTTAGTAGTGTGAGGAAGTACTTCAGCAGCTGACCCTGCACTTCCTCCCACCCCCAGGAGATTGCTCCTTCCCAACTCTGTAGTTTCATGCTTTCTACTGCAGGCTATTTATTTCCCTTATTACATAGCCAGTGTCTTCCTTTGCTGATTGATCATTTTGTACCTTACCTTCTTCTTGCATAGATGTTTGATTTGGCAGCAAGCACAGGAGCTGAGTGATCACATAACAGCCTATGTGGGGCAGAGCTGTAGTATTGAAACAGAAGAAGTGTGTCCCTGGAAGTCTGTAAAGCTCACCATACACTAAAGCATGACTAGTTAATTTTAGGTGTATTAAAGTGTATAATGGCACACCTATCTATCCAATCCCTCTGTATCCAGTCAGTCAGTCAGGCCCTTGCACTACTTAGTTTATGGTAAATCCAAAGGAGATTGTACAATCAGATTATACAGCGTATGGTCACCTTAAAGGGAGAAGTAGGAAAGTGGGTGGAAAAGAAGTGGTAAAGTGATGAAAGAGGTGAGGTCTAGAGAGGTAAACACGCCTTATTCTGTGATACAGTAAGGCAGAGCATGAAGGGATATGAAGTTTCCTGAATGGTCACATATTGCTAGAGAAAGTCAAGGCTCACAATGCAGTTTTTGAAATGTTGAACAGAGAGCGTTCAGGTTGAAGGCTTCTATGGAATAGATAAGTGAGAGTTAAGTGCATAGGGATGGCTTGGGCAGTTAAGACATTAGAAAAGGCTTCTATTTATTATCAGCCTACAAAGTTGAACTTCGCCTTAAAATTCTGACCTTTTTTGGCTAATAGCCAAATCAAAAGAAGCACAGGGCTCTGGACACTCTCATGAGGGGAATTTAACAAAGGAAAAAAAGTTTTAAAAATACTGTACAGCAGAGAGAGAGTATTTTTAAGGCGGCTTCGATGGCAACATGGAAAAACAACAATGCTTTAAATTACACTCAATCCTTTAAATTACTTTAAACTGCATAAGAATTTATGTAATAGTACAGTTTTCACAGACCAAGTCAGTTACACTGTATTTTGGCATCATATATTTTGGATGTGTAACTGATTTTTTAAAATTTACATTTGGCTTGTCTCAAATACAGCAGTGGAAAATCAATTTGATTAATTCAATTAAAGGAAAAGTTCACCTTTTAGCAAAAAATAATACATGCATGGTTTTTTTGCAGGTAAAAAATGTGCATTTATTATTTTTTGTTTCTGGAGTCTCTAAAGCATTGTACCAGTGATCAGCAGATGTTTGATGTTTTTTAAAACAAATTCAAAAACAAATCTTAGCCTACCTCTGAGGCAGCCAGTTGTACTGGCGAAACCGGTCAGGAATGGGCTATTACTGCACTACCAGGTCTCTCAGGAAACTTCCAATGGATCTCTACAACATGATAAGTACTCCAAATTTGATCTCAATGATCTTTTGATGTTCCACTTGTATCATCTTTGGAATAACTTTTTGCTCAATATGCCAATACTTAAGGGGACTGCCTCTATTGTTATTCAACTCTGCCTAAAACATAATTTTGATATTTCTATTTAATCAAAACTGGAGCTACTTTGTTTTCAGGATTACCAAATCTAATCACTGCCCATGGATGTGAACTTGGTTATGTCCCAAACAAGGACTTTATTCACTTAATGTATGAGGGAGGTTCTCTTGGTTTATGTCCTCCCCTGGATGGTGTTTTAAATATAGGCACCAGAGGGAGGTGAAGCCATTATCTTCATCATCTCCATATAAAGCCGCTACTATAGATTTCCTCCTTTGGACTACATACATATACCAATGTATTGTCTGGGACCTCCCATACTCATCCTCAATATTACACGGTTGACTTACAGTCGAGTGTAAGAGGGAGGCTTATATAGTCTGCAACATCCTCCCCATTATTACACAACTATACTTCTATATGGGATTCCAAATCCTTGTCTTCTTCTGATTGGCAGATATATATATATATATATATATATATTAAAAAGATAAAAAAGTGTATATATATATATATATATATATATATATATATATATATATATATATTATAGAGCATATTCCCTTGATAAAGAGGACTGTGGATAACGAACTTCTGAAGTTCTATATATAGAGCACAATGCAATTTATATGGAGAGAGATATAATGTTACCAGCTTGATTTTCCATTGATCAGATAGGCATTCCCCCCTCTTTGCTGGGGGATGTCACCTGGGACCTGTGCAGTGTGGTATGATTTCTTCTGTTTTTAGAAATGTCTGTGTGCTGTGTGCTATTAACCCCCAACCCGTTGCAATTATTGTTTTTCAATATGAATATGCATAAACAAACCCACACCCTGGTTGATTCCATAACTAATCGAGTTTTTATCCAGTTTTTGAAAATAAAAAAACAGCACTTTGCTTACAAATTATAGCATAATGGAAGCCAGCAAAGTTTCTCTTCATTTACTAAGCCAATGCTGAATGCCGAACCCAAACCCTTTTGAAATAAATGGGGGTGGAAGCTGTCAAATTATAAATGCCAATTTTCTTGGATAATAGGCAAGGGTTTGTCAAAAAATTGCATGGGAGGGTGGGGAACATGAACAAATGCTATTTTTTTTAAACAAATCAATTTGATTAAGAGAAGTGATTCTTTTATACACCTAGAGTGAAACATTGAATTGACCATCTGGCAGTGAATGTCATTTGCTGGCAATTTAAATGTAGTTTTTTTTTTTACTTTGCAAATGTCATGCATATGGCCTTTTCCACATTGCCAGATTGCATTCCTTGGCTGCACTTAGAAGGCTCTTAAGCAGTGCATTTTTGTAGCACAATTGACATCAGGGTAATGGGCAGCATATGTATAGTATCAGTAACAGTCGTCCAGAAGACAAGGGAAAGTCCATAAAATAGTAATGTAGTAATGTATGGACTTCTTGGTTGCACCTTCAACACAAGAGGGGCATGCCTGGATTGATTTTGTGTAGGATCAATGGGGTTTTGTTCCAATGAGTCATAATTTTGTATCCATTCTAATGGTAATTGTTGGCTATAGACGCTTTATGGTGATAGAGGAGAATATGTTCTTTTAAGAATATGGTAGCAGAATAATGTTTTTGCTTGTTTCTTTTGTTCATGGTCTATATAATGGATTAATATTATTATACAGGATTTATATAGCTCCAACAGTTTGCCCAGCGCTTTACAATATAATGGGAGACAGTACAGCAACAATACAGTTCAATACAAAAGGGAAAGGAGGGCCCTGCTCCTCGGAGCTTACAATCTACAATCTAATAGATGTTTTATATTTCTATGAATCAGGTGTATTTAATATTTTTGTATATGGTTTCTATATATTTTTTTGGTTCTGCTTGGTGAAAATTTGGCTTTATATCATTCTACGGCTGACTATATTTCGTGATCTATGTAACATGATGTTTGATTACATTTTCCATGGATTTGACCCTTGCATTGTCAACCAAGCTTTTTCAATAAAGGTTTATGAACAAAAATTACTGTACAAACCATAGCCAAAGGGAATCCCAAGCTGACAGTAAGGATGACTCGTGTTTGTAAGCATGCCAGCGGGTGTGGGCTCCTTAACAACCAAGGACTCATCATTTCTGCTGCCAGCAGAAATGAGTCATAGTAGTAAACCCATAAACAGTGCGTCAATAATGCAAAAAAGTCACACTGCAGTTGCACTACAAAATCAAACTTGAAATTGGATCAAAATCACATCGCTCTAGTTGGAACCATGACTGCTGAGGTAAGATATTCGCTACATATAAAGTGCATTCAAATCTGAATTCTGTGAAGGAGCAGAAAAGCATTGTATAAACTGTTGCATAGCTGCAATGTAAGAAGTGGAGCCTTTTGAAGTAGCCATGTGGCAGGAGCAAAAGCTATGATATAAAATAAATACACTGCTCAAAATATTAAAGGAACACTTTTTAATCAGAGTATAGCATCAAGTCAATTAAATTCTTGGGATATTGATCTGGTCAGTTAAGTAGCAGAGGGTGTTGTTAATCAGTTTCAGCTACTTTGATATTTATTAAACTAACAACAGGTGCACTAGATGGGCAACAATGAGATGACCCTCAAAACAGGAATGGTTTACAGGTGGAGGCTACTGAAATTTGTTTTTCCCTACTCATTTTTTCTGACTGTTTTTCACTAGTTTTGCATTTGGTTAGGGTCAGTGTCACTACTGGTAGCATGAGGCGATACCTAGACCCTACAGAGGTTGCACAGGCATTCCAACTCCTCCAGGATGGCACATCAATATCATTGCCAGGTTTGCTGTGTCTCCCAGCAAAGTCTCAAGAGCATGGAGGAGATTCCAGGAAACAGGCAGTTACTCTAGGAGAGCTGAACAGGGACATAGAAGGTCCTTAACCCATCAGCAGGACTGGTATCTGCTCCTTTGTGCAAGGAGGAACAGGATGAGCACTGCCAGAGCCCTACAAAATTACCTCAAGCAGACCACTGGTGTGAATGTCTCTAACCAAACAATCAGAAACAGACTTTATGAGAGTGACCTGAGGGCCCGACATCCTTTAGTGGGCTCTGTACTCACTGCCCGGCACCATAGAGCTCAATTGGCATTTGCCATTGAACATCAGAATTGGCAGGTTCACCACTGGCGACCTTTGCTTTTCACAGATGAGAGCAGGTTCACCGTGAGCACATGTGACAGATGTGAAAGGGTCTGGATAAGCCAGTGATAACATTATTGTGATGAACTAGGAGCGCAGAGAGAAAGCACACGGAGACAAATCACATGGAACCCGACGTGCAGGCGTTTATTGGGGAGTTTATTGGGGTGCAGACAATAGGACAGCTAGTCCACAGAACAACACAAGGCACAGCAATACAGTAGGGTTCTCAGGAGGGCACTATGGGACAACAGGGGGTCGATAGTCCACGGGGCCAATGGAACAGAGTGGAAGGGGAACTGCAGGGGTTGGAGTCCATGGGCAAGGGTTTTGGGCAGATTAGGGTTAAGTCCAGCACAGGGCAGAGGTCCAAGCACAATGGGGTTAATCCAGTACAAAGGATGCGGATCAGGGCAGAGAGGATTAAGTCCAGCACAGGGAAGAGGTCCAGGCACAACGGGGCTAATCCAATACACAGGATGTGGCTCTGGGCAGAGAGGGTTAAGTCCAGCATAGGGCAGAGGACTGGGCACAATTAGGTTAATCCAGTACACAGGATGCGGATCAGGACAGAGAGGGTTAAGTCCAGCACAGGGCAGAGGTCCAGGCACAATAGAGTTAATCCAGTACACAGGATGTGGAGCAGGGCAGAGGGTTAAGTCCAGCACAGGGCAGAGGTCTTGGCACAACAGGGTTTATCCACTCACCAGCTAGCAGTGGAGAGCTTATGGGCAGAGAGGGCTAGGAGGTCCTGGTCTTGCAATCCATCAGTGAAGGAGGATGGGGGGGGGGCCTGGCCACACACACCTTACACAGCAGCAGGCGGGGGGGGGGGGAGCAACCGAGCAGCGTGAGACCAGAGCTTTGCCATGATCCCTGGCTCCTTGGAGGAAATGGAGAGCCCAGGAACCATCACAGAAAGGGATAGCCTTACTCATTCATTTTTATTATCTTTGGTATTGTTTGAACTACACAAAGTTTTTATTGAAACTGAATATTAGCTTCATAATTTGTTTAAAGGGACCATGTCAGGGTAAAGAAAAAGTGTAAACAAAGGCACCCTGCAATAGTCATTTATGCATCTCCTACCAGTCGTTTGCATTCTAAACATCTGGGCCTGTGTCCTCCTCTGTTTTACAACAGTAATGTAGGGTATGAAAGATGGATCCACAGTGATGGTGGTGGTGGAAGGGTGGGGGTGGACAGGCTTCCAACACTTAAAACGGAGCTCCAGGCTACCCCCAAAAAATTAAATGTCAGCAGCTACAAATACTGTAACTGCTGTCTTTTAATTTAAGGACACTTACCTGTCCAGGGATCCAGTGATGTCTTCACCTGAGCTGATTCTTCAATCAGCTTCAGGCACAGGGGCTGGCATCTTAAATAAGAGACACCACCAGTGAAGCCTTGCTGCTTCACAGCTGGCTCCCTACTGCGCATGTGCAAAGCGCTCTGAGCTTTGTGAATGGTCCCGCAGTCTTTTGGGACCTATGAAGTGTCCCAGAAGGCTGTGGGGAAGGAAAGGGGTTAATGTCTGGCTCAAACCCCCCCCCCCACCAAAACAAAGTGCCAAATGTGGAATGGGGGAGGATACAAACAAGCGGAACTTCCTGTGATGATTGTGCGCAATCGAGGCATGGATGCTGTACATGACAAGACATCTTGTTAGGTCGTGGCCATGTTGTCTCTCCTGTCCTCCCTCCTCCCTTTTGAATGGAATGTGAATCTGTAAGTGAACAGAGGTCAAAAGTGCCTGTTATCTAAAACAAAGCTAGATAAACTCCAGGGCTGTAAACTATTAATTAGTCTGGTTCCAGGGAGTCTGCTTGAAAACCACTTCCCTCTGCTTGATTGTAAAACAATAACTCAGTCAGTCATGACCTGTTAGGCCATTAGAGCTAGAGTGTGCCATAAAACGTACGTTCCACATGAGTCATTTTTCATACTAATTCATACACTTAATATGAAGTACATATTCGGATAGGTCATTTTAATATGAGTCAAATCAGGACTTGCATGACTATATCAGTACCTACAAAAGAACATAAAGCAGTCTCTTTTATCCAGAGTGGCAAGCTATAAGTTTAGTATCTGTGTGTTTAGAATATAATTCTAAATATTAATCTGCCAGTTGCTAGGATGCTGCCTGTACCTATTGAAGGTTATTGACCTTAATATAAAATTGTAAGGGATTTGGTCATAACCTTGGTTGTCACCTAACACCCATCCCCAAACTGGATGATTGGTCATTTGTTCTCAGAAGACACCCCTTTGAGATGATAGAAAAAGACTGACAGCCTGGAGAAAAATAAGCTCTCCTTTAACATCAAACAGGAACCATCTCAGAGACTTGAGAGCAAAGCAACCTTTTGTTCGGACACTTGGACTCTGCCCAAACGAAGGACTTTTGCAAGTATTCTGCCTTCTGAACTTCTTTCTTTTATATCTCTGTTGTTTTATTGCTCTCTTTATATCTTTGTTACATCTTTTTCTGTAAATATTGCACCATTGCACCATTTTGACCTTTTTAGTAATAAATCCTATTTTCTGAAAAGTGTTGAACTGTCTCTAAAGCTTTTAATGCAAACTAAAGAATCCCTGTCTCTGAAGAGTGCTACTGTATGTAATAATCCTCTGAATACACCTGTCTGTGGTGACAATGTGTATTAAAGGCGCTTATACTAATATCATAGTGTTACTGATAATATTTGTGAGTTTCCTCTTTCTCTGTAAACAGGTGGTGGTGGCAGTGTGAAGGGTTAATTGTGTAATTAACCTGACCGAGTAACAATCCCTCTCAGGCTGCTGGCACATAGATTGTGGTCCCGCAGCTGGAAAATCTTTGTGCATAGCGCACCTGAGAGTGGCATTGTTGCGCAAGTGACAGCAAGGTGCGAGATTGGCTGGTCCTTCGGTCACGAGTTTGTGAGAATGGCTGGGGTTTGATGCCGTGCACCGTCACACTTTCCTTTTTGGGTGAAGTTCCACTTTAAGGTCGATCAGATGCTGAAGAGGCTGACAGAGGCCATAGTGTTTGAACAGAGCAAAAGTAGATGTGTCACTTTAGAAGTGAGTATGTGATCTCCTTTTTTGCAAGGCCCCGTCCTTTAAGATTTTTGTTTACCCTGACAGGGTCACTTTAACTATTTTATTACATATTTCTCTTTTCAATATGTGTTGTTAGATCCAGTAAAAATAATTTTTTACAGTTTTCATTATTTTGTGTTTTTCATTATTCTAAAGTTTAACTAAATTATTTCATAATTCTTGCTTTAACTGCTACTGTATACTAAATTCTATACTGCACAGTCAAAAAAACACAGAGAAAGTATAAATCTTCCTACATTCAAGGTAAAAGATTTGTGATAATGAGTTTAGCTCAACATATTAAGTTTGAGCGGAATGCATAAAGAGCTGATCGATAAACACAGACAATCCTTTTGGCTACTTTATCCTCTGATTTAAGTATATCTTTCTGCTAACTTTTAATTTAAGAGCAACAATTTAATCCTTGTTTCTGTGACACTGGATAATTGTTTACTATCTAAAATTGGAAATGCTTTAGAACATTTTAACAGTACTTGCTTTACAAATTAAATCCTGCAATACAGAAATGATTCTCTACAGTAAAAAAATAATAAAATTTATATTGCCCTGGGAAATACTTTTCATAAAAAATAGCATTATCAGGCTGTGCTTTCTACAGACAAGCTTCTCTAATTTCAAAGACCAAGTTATAGATACTTTTATCACTGATAACTAATATTTGTGTACAACATACTGTAATTACCCATGCTAATCTCATCTTTTAAATCCACAACATAAATGCTACACTTACTACCATTTTTATGGGGTGGCCTTTAACCAGTGGTTAACATTTATGACCAGACCAAAGTTTTGGCTGTCCAATTGTCATGTACCATATGTGGATCCAGCAGACAATGGATCTTCACAGTATATATATGCAGGAAAAGTGAAAGGAAAAGGAGGTTATACCTGGAGACGCTTAAAAAAACAAACTGAAAACCGCTTAAAAGAAAACGCTTAAAAATGCTTGCAGAAACCCTTAAAGAAG
The DNA here is from genome assembly GCF_062004578.1 of Staurois parvus. Lineage (NCBI taxonomy): Eukaryota > Metazoa > Chordata > Amphibia > Anura > Ranidae > Staurois > Staurois parvus. The sequence continues at coordinate 4,882,415 of NW_028318295.1, forward strand.
AACTTGGAAAGATCCCTGAAAAACTTACTTAAAAAGCTGACTGGAGATACTTCGTTGAAAAAAAACTTTTGCCTGCTTAAAAGACCCTATTTTGGATTCGAGACAAAATTTTGCCTGCTAAGACACCTTTTGCTTGTTTCCTGACAAGAAGAAAACTGCTGATTTGAGAGGCTGCTGAAAAGAAAAGAAACATTTTTACCAGCCTGCTGTCCCACCCAAAGATCTCAGAGAATGCTATATCTGGGAGTGGTGAGATGTTGTGGCCAAGTATCAAACTTTTTATTCATTCAAAATTTACTAGAACCTTACTAATATTGATATTGTGCTTTAGTGCTGGTATCGTGCATAGTGATATCTATGCTGCTAGCTATTATGTTATTATATTGATCTGATTGAACCCTTGAGATTGGATGGTGTATGGAGATATTGGCTGCTAAATTACTGTATTGAATTGATTGTAGACTAGAGTTTATTTTTTTTCTCTAAATTGGTCTGCTATACATGTATTATTCTTAACACATATTTAAAGTGTTTCAATGTGTATTATATCAGGAATATTTTCCTAGTTCTCTTTGGCTGCAGGAATTGGAAATTATATCCTGAATGTTAAAAATTTTGATTTGCTAATCACTGAGAAAAGCTGGGTTTTGTTTTTTTACGCTGCTATAATATATATATATATATATATATATATATATATATATATATTGTGATTGACCTAATTGCAATTTATTCATCACCAGTATATTAGTTTGTATTAAAACATATATATATATTTTTGTACATAAATACATTATTTATTTATTAATCAAATTGGTGATATTTGTATATTTGGTAAAGAAATCACATTGGTAAAAGAACTCAAGAAAAATTACAGTGTGGTGATAAATTTGTTAAAGTGTCTATGTTATTAAATATTATTAATTAAGTTATTTGTAGTAACGGCTGGAGAGGCTGCGTTATAATTATATGCGGGAGTTGGACACCGCCCAATTTATTTATAATTAATTATCACAAAAGCACCATACGGGAAAAGTTAATATCACTAGAACGAGCAATCTCCCAGGAAGAGATAAGTATGGCCCTGAAAAACACAGGTGGATGAAAGAGGCCAAGACACGTCAGGTATATGGTGGGGTATTATAAGAAGTTCGGAGATTTATTGACACCTAAACTGATATATGAATGCCCTAGGAGAAGGAACTGGAATAAGAGAAGAATCTCTACAAGCATATATAACAATCATTCTTAAGGAAGGGAAGGATTGTTCACAATGCGCCAGTTACAGACCCATAGCACTATTAATTACAGACACAGAACTCTTCGTGAAAGTATTAGCTACTAGATTAAAGGAGTTGATGCTGGAATGGATACATTTAGATCAGGTGGGTTTTGTCCCAGGCAGAGAAGGAAGGGACAATGGTTTAAGATCACTGCTCCTCATACAAAAAGTAAGGACAGAAAAGGTGCCGACAATCATCCTGTTCATTTATGCTGAAAATGCATTCGACAGGGTGGATTGGAGATTTATGATAAGTACGCTGGAAGCTTTAGAAATAGGGACTAGATGATAAAGTGGATAAAGGAGCTTTACAATAGTCCATCAGCAGAAGTAAAGATAGATGGATCCCTTTCAGGATTTTTAAAAATGTATAATGGTACTAGACAGGGATACCCATTATCCCCATTGTAATTTGTTATATCTCTAGAACCTCTATTGGCAACAGAAAGAATGTAGATGTTAGAGGAATTAAAATAGGGGATGTAAATCACAAAGTAGCAGTGTATGCAGATGACATGCTGTTTTACATTGTGGACCCTGAATTAACGTTACCCAGTTTAATGGGATTATTAAGCTTTTAAATTTGAAAATAAACCCCACAAAATCAGAGATTTTGAATGTTAACATTTCAAAGAAAGAAAAGCAGACCCTACAAAAGAACTTTCCATTTACATGGAGGGAGAAGGAATTAGGTTATTTGGGAATAAAGCTAACCCCCTCAATAAAAACTATATACCAGGTAAATTATATACCATTAATAAACAAAATAAAAGAAGAGCTGAGAAGAATTTCAAGGGGTAGGGTCTCCTGAATTGGGTGTATAAATCTGGTTAAGATGGTGATAGCCCCTAAAATCCTGTATATATTTCATATGCTTCCAGTCCATATACCAGGATCCTTTTTTTGGGATAATAAAAAATTAATACTTAAACATATATGGGCTAATAAAAAAACAGAGAATTAAATATGAAGTATTGTGTAAAAATAAAAGGAAAGGGGGATTACATTTGCCCAATATTAGGACTATTACACTGCTGTCATGTTGCCATGAGTAGTAGATTGGACTTATAATTCACTGGAGAAAAATTGGGTTAAAATGGAAGGTATTTTAAGTAATGCATATCTTGAGAAGATTTGGATATCACGAAAGTTTCGCACTATGGATGAAACTAGTAGCACATTGACACAGGAGGTTTTGAGAGTGTAGGATGGAACACACAAGCATATGGGGTGGAAGTATAATTCTTTGTTAGTTCCTTTGGTGGGGACAGAGTTTTTCCCATCAGGGAATGACAATATTTCAGGGAAGTGGTTTAAAAATGAAGATGCACGTTTAAGGGATATAGTAAATAAGGGGGAGTTGTAAACATTTCAAGATTTAAAAAGGAAAAAAAAGACTTATTTGTTGAATTAGATGTAATGAAATAATATCAATTAAGGCATTTTGTTTCAAAGCTTCCCCAGCCTTTGAGGATGCTGGAGGATATGCTCCCATTTGAGAAAATGCTGAGCTCTTACAGAGCTCCAAAGCATATTACTTCTAAGATATACAAGATCCTTATCGATTTGATGGGAGCGGGAGACCTGCTGTTCTTAGAGAAATGGGAAAGGGAGCTGGGAATTAAAATAAGTGAACAGTAGAAAAATAAAATGTATACATTGACACACAGGGCAATGAACATGAGCATGGTTGAAATTAATTATAGTTGTTTAACCAGATGGTATTTTACACTGAGTGTGGCACATAGACAGTGAAGAGAGGTATCACCGTTGTGTTGGAGGGGATGAGGATTAATAGGAACTATGGCACATATTTGGTGGGAGTGTCCCAAAATACAGATGTTTTGGCAGGATCTTATACAAGTCATACAAGAGATATTGGGGATCACTATGCAGAAAGAGCCATGGGGATGTCTGTTCTATGGGTCAGAAATACCACTGAAACAATACAAAAACAGTATATTATATAATTTAATTGGTGCGGCCAAGGGACTTATCCCCAAATTCTGGCAGGTACAGGAGCCCCCAACATGAGGGACTGGATTGATAGAGTTGACTGTATAAATAAGATAAAAGAGCTATGTCATATAGATGAAGATAAAATGGAATGGTTTAGAAAGGAATGGGTTAGCTGGTATGATTTTAAGACATCTAAAAAATATATGGATGCAGTGTTACTCTCAGTTGGATTGATGTAGGAGCTCTGAACTGAAGATCAAGAAATATATAGGAGGAGATGATTAAAGAAAAAAGATATAGTTATGTACAGGAAAGGATGGAAAGAGTTAAACAGAATTACATGGACCAGGGAAAATTGGGGGGTGTGGTGGGATTTGGGGGGTGGGAGGGAGGGTGGCTAGGGTGGGGAAATGTGGGAGAATGGTCTGTATTTCTTATGTGATAATTTAATATAGTGAAATAATTATCTACCATATCAGCATCTATTTATATATCGCACAAGTGCTACAGGTATTCCAAATTGCAGTTGTCATGTACCTGGCAGTGAGCCTGATGTGCAGAGGAAGGCCTCTTGTACAGTTCAGGGGTCACCAATAGTGGAACAGTAACCACGAGAGTGTGGCGAGGTATGAGTGCCGTGATCAGTCTACTAGTCTACTAGTAGCTGTCACTTCGCTAAAATGATGGCATGAAGAGAGCAGCCGGTGGTAGATGGATGTCTCGGCAGGGCAGGCTGGTAGCAGGTAGATGGCACAGCAGACAGGCTGGAAGTGAACAGGCTGGTAGCAGGCAGATGTATCAGATGAGAGCATACTGGAGTACGGACCTGGAGCAGGTTGGGTGAATAGGATGCAGGCTCAGGCAAACCAGGTCAGCAACAGAGGGGCAGGGCAGGCATAAACAGCAAGCAGGAGAGGAGTCAGGTGACAGGCGAATGTCAGCAACTGTGGTGGCAGATCAGGCAGAGACAGTAAGCAGAGGCAGAATCTGGAGAACAAGCCATGGTCAGAGCAGATAGTAGACAAGTGGAGCCAGGAGCAAGTCGGGTCAGGATCAGAGGTCAGGCACTGGAATCAGGATAAACACACACAGACCAAACAGCAATTAGCTAGTGCAGTAGTGCTGTTTAAATAGGATTTTTGCTGCTAGGCTTGGTAACAGGCACACACCCGTATGCGCGAGTGCACATGTGCATGCAAGTGCGCGCACCTATGCTCATTCTTGTGCACATCTGCCTGGCTAGGTGCCAATCTGTTCATGTACATTTTTGTGCACAGTGAAACTTTGTCTGTACTATGAGCAAGCCTTTCCTGACAGCACTTTCAATGTAAATAAGTGCTGATGGATCCCAAAATTCCAGATGCACTCTGATTCTACTGAGCCTTTCAGCACATGGGGTCAAACAGCACTGAATTCATGAGTACACAAAGATATGCAGAATTAAACAGAGGGTCTGATGCTGTTTCTCCTTTTTTCATTTAACCATTGCAAGCTCAAGCCACCTTTGCTGGACTGTCACATTTACAGGCTACTTCCACCTCTGCAAGCTTGCCACCATTACCAGCTCCTAGGTTCCACACATAATGTTTCCAGAATGGGGCCTCATCCATGTAAATTTTTAATGTTTACTGCAGGCTAAATACTGCATTGCAATTTTGTAGGCTATTCTGGTGTTCTGGCACCATAAAAATCTGTAGTACTGTATAATGTTTTCACAGCTTAATCTAAGCTGCAACATGGGCTACAATTAATCATACTCAGTGCTATCACTATCTTTAAAGGCAATATGTAGTGGTTTTGTGTATATTTTTATATATTAAGGTTAGGAAAAAGTATAGCTTTTCAAAAAGCCTTTTTTAGCCAGGTGAATATGTAATATGTAATGTAGTATATGAAACATTGTATTTTAATATTTTTGGTAATTTTTTTTAACCAGAAGATATAACTTTAGTTCCCTTACCACAAGTCCTCCAGATACCGCTTAGTAATCTTTTGCAAACAGCCTATTGTTTACAGAGCTCCATAGCTCAAGCTGTAATTTGCACACAAGCCATGATTTGTACACTGAATCCCAGTGAACCAACCCTTGTAAGTCCAATATTTCAGTCAGACAAAACCAGCTGAAGGGCACGCTGCTACCCCTATAGATAACCCAAAATGCTCTAGGAATCCTTCTTCATTAAATGTTTATTTGTAAACCAAAAGCAGAGAAAGAAATAAAACATATGTTTTTTAATTTAGCAAGTTTAAAAAAAGTACAAATATATGTTACTCACATCTGGTCATAAACAATACTTTTTAACCTCTTCTTTCAGTTAATCCTTTCTTAATGCATCTTATATTCTAATTGTAATGGCCAAGTGTGCAGTTCCATGAATCAGGTTTCTGCTGTGTATGTTATAATTACAATCATGATGTTTCCCCCACCGGAGTGAATTTCATGATGTTTTATTGGGGGTTCTGCCTGGATGAACTATGGGTGTAGGACAGTGTAAATGGAGGATTTCTATGTGTGTGTGTGTGTGTGTGTTTAATTGGTTGAACTAGATAGAGTAGTGCCTTGTTTCAACCTGACTATGTATCATCAACAATTCTGGGTTATCCAATTTTAGATTTAAAGCAGCACATACTGTATAATTTTAGCTTGTTAACTGTGCTGCCTGCTAGAACTTGAAAATACATGGGGATAATTATACAAATAATTAAAAAATAAATAAATTTGACTGAACAGTTTGTGTGTTTATTTACGTCTTAATTTACTTCTTATTTACCTTTAAAAAGTACAGTTGAAATGTACTAGATGCATAAATTAGGTATTAAATATTCAGAAGGCCTAAATTCAAGAACAAAATGACCTGGCTCTTTTGTTTTCATGTGCTATCATATGTTACTGTAAAAAAAGCACACCATCAGGAATACATTACAGGCATGTAGAGCTGCATACTAGGGATGGGCTTGATGTTCAAGCTGAACGTAAGTTTGACTCGAACATCAGTCATTAGTGTGTTCGCCGAACACACAAACTGTAAGGGCGTTTGGTGGTCTAGTCGGCCACTGTGCCCCACAATGCACTAATCTCTCACAGTGCATTGTGATTAGCCAAAGCAATACACCTGACCACAGGTCAGGTACAATGCTTTGGCCAATCACAGCACATTTGGGTGGAGCTAGCAGTGATGTCACCACTAGCTCCGTCCAATTGTTTACATCTGACTGGCAAATGTTAGATTGTGGCGAGTGCTCGGCGGGTGCAGACGGGTCTGCAGGCATTGGGGTTTTTTTACTTTCACCTGGACACCATGATTGATGATGGATGATAATGATGGAACCTTTTTTTTAAATAAAGGACTTGTCAAAAACTGTTGGGTTTTTTTTTGCAATAAAATAATTTTTCAAACATCTGATGTCTTTTTTTATTACTAAATTTAACCCTTTACTGAATTACTTATTCACAAGGCTTATTTAAAGAGGTACCCTGATGCTAAAGACCTCCCCTGCCTGCAGACCCCCACCACCACTGGGCAAGGGTTGTGGGATGATGCCCTTGTCCTCATTCGCATGGGGACAGTGTCCCAATGCTTAGGACACATGACCTGGTAAGTTGCAGGAAGGAGGGGGTGCTCACTCATCCCCCCTTTCCTGTCCTGCCAGGCCTGTGCTTGGATCAAGGGTCTGGTAGGAATTTAGGGGGGAACCTACGCTTTTCCCCCCAATGTTTTTGGGGTGGGGTTCCCCTTAAAAGTCCTACACGGCCTAAAGGGCTTGCTTTGGCATTTAGGGGGAACCACATGAATCCTCCTAACTTTCTTACCAGACCTAAAGGGTCTGCTACGGATTGGGGGGGACCCCATGCTGTTTTATATATATATATATATATATATATATATATATACAGTTGCAAGAAAAAGTATGTGAACCCTTTGGGATTACGTGGAGTTTTGCATGAATTGGGCATAAAATGTGCTCTGAACGTCATCTAAGTCACAACAATAGAAGAACACAGTCTGCTGAACATAATACTACACAAACATTAGATGTTGCCATGGTTTAATTGCACATAACATGTAAACATTCACAGTGCAGGGAGGAAAAAGTATGTGAACCTTTGGACTTAATAACTGGTTGACCCTCCTTTGGCAGCAATAATCTCAACCAAACATTTCCTGTAGTTGCAGATCAGACCGGCACAATGATCTGGAGTCATTTTGGACCACTCCTCTTCACAAAACTGTTTCAGTGTAGCAATATTCTTGGGATGTCTGGTGTGAATCACTCTCTTAAGGTCATGCCACAGCATTTCAATCGGGTTGAGGTCAGGACTCTGACTGGGCCACTCCAGAAGGCGTATTCTCTGCTGTTGCAGCCATTGTTTTGTTGAATTACTTGTATGCTTTGGGTCATTGTCCTGTTGCATCACCCATCCTCTGCGGAGCTTCAGTTGGCGGACAGATGGTCGTACGTTTTCCTGCAAAATGTCTTGATAAACTCTGGAATTCATTTTCCCATCAATGACAACAATCCGTCCAGGCCCTGAGGCAGCAAAGCAGCCCCAAACCATGATGCTCCCTCCGCCATGTTTTACAGTGGGGATGAGGTTTTGATGTTGGTGTGCTGTGCCTTTTTTTCTCCACACATAGTGTTGTGTGTTCTTCCCAAACAACTCAATCTTGGTTTCATCTGTCCACAGTACATTTTGCCAGTAGTGCTGTGGAACATCCAGGTGCTCTTTTGCAAACTTCAAACGTGCTGCAATATTCTTTTTGGACAGCAATGGCTTCCTCCGTGGTGTCCTCCCATGTACTCCATTCTTGTTTAATGTTTTCCTTATTGTAGATGTGTCAACAAAAATGTTAGCATGTGCCAGAGATTTCTGTAGGTCTTTAGCTGACACTCTGGGATTCTTCTTTACCTCATGCAGCATTCTGCGCTGTGCTCTTGCAGTCATTTTTACAGGACGACCACGCCTAGGGAGAGTAGCAACACTGCTAAACTTTCTCCATTTGTAGACAGTCTGTCTTACCGTGGACACATGAACATCAAGGCTTTTGGAGATACTTTTGTAACCCTTTCCAGCTTCATGCAAGTCAACAATTCTTGATCGTAGGTCTTCTGAGAGCTCTTTTCTGAAAGGCATGGTTCACATCAGACAGTGCTTCTTGAAACCAGTAAACCCAAAACAGGTGTGTGTTTTTTAAGGGCAGGACAGCTGTCAGCAACACATCCAATATCATCAAACTGATTGCAGTCAAGGTTGGCTCACTCCTGGCTCCAATTAGCTCTGGGAGAAGTCATTAAGCTAGAGCTTCACATACTTTTTCCTCCCTGCACTGTGAATGTTTACATGTTATGTGCAATTAAACCATGGCAACATCTAATTTTTGTGTAGTATTATGTTCAGCAGACTGTGTTCTTCTATTGTTGTGACTTAGATGACATTCAGAGCACATTTTATGCCCAATTCATGCAAAACTCCACGTAATCCCAAAGGGTTCACATACTTTTTCTTGCAACTGTATACATATGTCATTTTTTTTTTAAATGTCAGTCCCGACAGTACCCGAGTCGCCATATCCCTTTTATGGCCAATAACTTCCATATAAGCCTTTAATATGGGCACTTTTGAATTTACAAGTTCAAGAAATTTGCAATTGAACATTCACTAGGTTTGAATATTCGACTGGGGTGTTCGGCTCATCATTACTGCATACACACACTGTGCCTGCTGAAGCCTGTGGTCCCTTTCACTGTGCTAAATATCCTAACCTCCTCCTAGTATCAAAGCGTGCCTACTCCCTCCCATCACCCAAATATTCCTAGTGTTTCATTATTACGGTGGGCTATCTCACTAACGAGTAGGAATATACATTAGGCATTGGGAATTGGCAGGGTACTGCATGTGATCCCTCTAGATGCCTGTATTTTATACTTGGAAGCAACTATTTTTGTGACAAAGCCACTTTAAAGGGAGAACATCATGACATTCATTGGCACACCATTCTGACTGTAGTCAGTGACACAGCCTTAACATAATGTTTACCTCAGGCAATATAAAGCTAAACATCAACCCCTGGTCACTGGTGCGATGTTAACACTGCCTTTCATATCTTTTGATGTGTTCCTGCTGGGAATCTGTGCATGCCAGTCGTGAAAAAGAAAGCTAAATACTGCATATTCCATGAAATAGTAGAAATATCAAAAGATAAATCTAGTAATAAATACTATATTTCATGGTAACATTTGCAGTATATCATAAGAAATATAAAAACAATGTTCCACATGAAGATGTTTAGTGTATTTATTTTATATGTAGCTTGAATTGCCATAAATATCATTATCTTTATATGCTATTTATCATTTTACACCCTGGTATGCTATATGTATTTATTTTTTCCCCACATTTTATTTAAGGAAAAGCAATGTAAACATCAAATAAAGACATTAGAAGACATTAGTACAACTTATACAGTCAGATGTGGCCAGATTGTATTGTTACTGCACAGTAATGCAGATAAATGAACATAACATGAGGCCTTAACCACTTGCCATCCAGAAGATTTACCACCCTTCCTGACCAAGCCATTTTTTGCGATATGGCAATGCGTTACTGTAAATGACAATTGCGCAGTCATGCAACACTGCACCCAAATGAAATGTATGTCCTTTTTCCCACAAATGGAGCTTTCATTTGGTGGTATTTGATCACCTCTGCGTTTTTTATTTTCTGTGCTATAAACAAAAAATACCAACAATTATCAATAAAAAAACAATATTTTTGAATTTTTGCTATAAAACATGTCCAGTAAAATTTTTTTTAAAAATCTGATTTCTTCATAAATTTAGGCCAAAATGTATTCTGCTACATATCTTCACTAAAAAAATCCCAATACCTCTAAATTAGTTGGTTTATGTGAAAGTTATAGTGTCTACAAATGGCGGTATAGATACTAGAATTTTCTTTTTTTTATACGAGTAATGGCAGCGATCAGCGACTTATAGCGGGACTGCGGTGGGCGTTCTGACACTGGCGGGGAACTAACTGTCACTGACATCGTCAGTGACACTAATACAATGATCAATGTTAATAAAAAGCACTGACATTGTACTATTGAAACTGGGCAGGAAGGGGTTAACATCTGGGGCAATCAAATGGTTAACTGTGTGCTGTTTTACTGTGTGCTGTGTGCGTGTTTTACAGTGTAAGCATGCTGCTTTGTATTGCTCTGCTATGCAGAGCAATACAAAGCAGCATGCTGGAGCTGACAGGGGAGAGATCTGTATTGTTTACATACAGACATCTCCCCCCGTCAGTGAAACTCAGCGATCGCAAGGTGGCGGCGGGGAATCACCAGCAGTGACCTGGTGATCGACAGGTGAAGCCGCCAATGGCTACCCAGAAGTGCAGAATCACTTGTATAAATATATATATATATATATATATATATATATATATATATATATATATATATAGCAGTATTTCTGCTATAGGGCAGTGGGCAAGCAGTTACATTGATTGTAAAGGTTTTTTTTTTTAAAATAACAAACATGTTACCTGCTCTGTGTAATGGTATTTCACATAGTGGCCCCAAACTTCCTCTTCTGGCATCCACCACTGGCGATCTTGGCTCCTCCTCTTCTCTGAGTGCCCCTATAGCAAGAACCAGGGGCAGACTGACAACTCATGGGGCCCCCGGGCAATAGGAGATCATAGGGCCCCCTGTGTCCCTACCCACTCAAGCCGCACCCACACAAAGCCCCACCTACATATTACACTGCCCGCAATACATGCATTTGCAACAGAATTTCTCTACAGTATGTTCAAAATAAATGTTTATTACACAAAATAAAGAAAAAAAAACTTACATTAAAGAGAGCGCAACAATGGTACTTTTTCAAAATGAAGGTTTTAATTAATTTTTCCTATTCCTTCCACTGACAGCAATGATAGGGCACTATTCCTCCAACTGACACCAATGATAGGGCACTATTTCTCCCACTGACACCAATGATGTGGCACTATTCTTCCCACTCACACCAATGATAGGACATTATTCCTTTCACTGACATGAATGATAAGGCATTATTCCTCCCACTGATACCAACGATGGGGCGCTATTCCTACCATTGACACCAAAGGTGGGATGCTATTCCTCCCCCTAATACTAAAGATGCATGGTTTACTCCCACTGATGCCAGAACAATTTCTGATCCCAAAGATCACAGTTCGGCCCCCAAAAACCTGAAGGACAGTAAACTGGCCCTTTGACCTAAATTTGGGGTCTCCAAATTTTCTAAACAAAGCATAATCATGTGTTAGAATGGCCCAGTCACAGTCCAGACTGAAATCCAATGGATAATCTGTGGCCAGACCTGAAAATTGCTGTTCCCAGACGCTCTCCATCCAATAAGAGAGCTTGAGTGATTCTGCAAAGAAGAATGGGCAGAAATGTCCCTCTCTAGATGTGCAAAGCTGGGAGAGACATCCCCAAAAAGAATTTCAGATGGAATTGCAGCCAAAGGGGGTCCTACAAAATACTGACTCCAGGGGGCCGAATACAAATGCCGCCACACTTTTCACAGATTTATTGGTCACCAATGTTGGAACCATTTCTTATTTTCCTTCCACTTCACAATTATGTGCCACTTTGCGTTGGTCTATCACATCCAATCCCAATAAATACATTGTCACATGACAACATTGGGGACATTTCAGGGGGGGAAAACATTGTAACATGACAACATGGGGGACATTTCAGGGCGGGAATATATTGTAATGTGACAACATGGGGGACATTTCAGGGGAGGAATACATTGTAACATGACAACATGGGGGACAATTTAGGGGGGGAATACATTGTAACATGACAACATGGGGGACATTTCAGGGGGGGTTAAGCAGAAATTTTACGAATTTTCTAATAAACCTCATCGTATATACATCGACTCAAAGCTCAGCCTCCTTCAACGATGCCTGATCTTTTAATCCAACCGAATGGAATGGAATGGAAGCCCTACCTATGATCCCCAGGTCATGGCATCCCTTTTTGGCTCATACTATGAGAATCTGTACAACTGTCTGACCCCAGACCTTCACCCGCCCCTCACACAGTTATCTTTTGATAATTTTTTTAACCCCCTATCACTTCCGAGACTATCACCCTCAGACATTGCCACCCTTAATGCTGACATTACACCAGAGGAATTATTTGATACAATTAAACATCTCCCCTCTCGTAAAGCCCCGGGACTGGACGGACTGCCCTACTCCTACTATAAATCCTTTATTGGTATCCTGGCCCCTCATCTCCTCTCTTTTTACCGAGATCTTTTTAAGGGTGTCATACCCCAAACTGAGTTCTCCCGTGCATATATCTCGGTTATCCCCAAACCCGATAAAGATCACTCTGTTGTAGACAACTACCGCCCCATTGCCCTACTTAATTCTGACTACAAGATTTTCACTAAAATCTTGGCCAACCGACTGTCCGGAATTATTTCCAAACTCATACATAGGGACCAAGTGGGCTTTGTACCTGCCAGACACGCTGCAGATAACACCAGGAGATCTATTGATCTGGTTGACTTGGTAACCGATCCTCCATCCCTGCTATATTTTTAAGCTTGGATGCTCAAAAAGCTTTTGACCATTTAAGTTGGCCTTACATGTTTATGGTCTTGGAGAGGTTTGGTTTCAGGGGTCCATTTGTAGCAGCCTTGAAGGCCCTTTATTCTTCCCCCCTTTCACAGGTCAGATTAGCCTCTTTTTTTCACTCCCCTTTCAGATGTCAAATGGTACACAACAGGGTTGTCCACTCTCTCCTTTACTGTTCATTCTTTGTCTGGAACCATTAGCTATCGCCATCAGGTCGAATCCGGATATTCATGGGATACAATCCCATACCCATGAGTACAAATTATCGCTGTTTGCAGATGACATCCTCCTCACACTTACGAGTCCCCATACCTCACTACCAATTTTGCATAAGACCTTGAAACAATTTGGGGCCATATCCGGCTACAAAGTTAACACGTCTAAAACTGAGGCACTCCCACTACATGTCCCACCTGTTGTTTTATCTTCCCTTCAGGAAGCCTTTCCCTACCGGTGGTGCACCCACTCCTTAAAATATCTAGGTACTAATCTTACTTCCTCTTACCATTCCATATACAAGGCCAATTTCCCCCCTCTATTTATAGTGATTTCTCGCTCTCTGAAACACTGGGATGCCCTGCCCATTTCTTTTCTCGGACGCATTAACGTACTAAAAATGACCGTGTTACCCAAACTTCTATACCTGTTTGCGACCCTCCCCATTCCTTTTCCTATGTCCAAACTCCATTCCCTTCAGAAATCTTTCCTGCACTTTATTTGGCACAACAAGCGCCATAGGATTGCACGTTCTGTTTTGCTCTCCCTGCGTTCTAGGGGGGGATTGGGGGCACCGGATATAATAACCTACTACTATGCAACTCACCTCCATTTTCTCATGTTATGGTCTACTCATTACCCTCCCAACACATGGACTGAGATTGAATCTTTGCAGCTGTCTCCAGCTCATCTGTGCTCCCTCCTTTGATCGACCTCAGCAGTGGATGTCTCTTCCTTTAGCCATCTATTCCTTGGCCCCATGCACTTTTCTCTGACTGTTTGGCAGAAATGTAAGACTAAATTTACACTGGTCTCTGACTGCTCTCCACTAACAAATATCCTCTATAACCCTAATCTTCCAGACAATATGGCCATATCCCGGATGTCTCTTTGGGTAAAAGCTAACCTTTTTCAACTGCGTCACTTGGTACACCCGGTGACTCATAAGTTACACTCATTCTCAGATCTCCAGAAAAAAGCTCTTCTACCTTCTCAACACTTATATATTTACCTTCAAATACGCCACTTCTTTTCCACCTTATCACCCTCATTGATCCTGGGGAAGCCTACTCCCTTCGAACGTTTATGTATGCAGGGTCCCCACCAAAGGAGTATTATTTCTAATACATATAAACTTCTTATGGATGCCCCCTCCTTATCCAATGACACTCATCTTTACATGCGTAGATGGTCTCAATTCGTACAATGTGATATTGATTTATTAACGTGGAAGAAAATTTGGGAAAATGCATCTAGATCTTCTGTCTGTGTGGTTTTAAAGGAAAATATATACAAGATCATGATGTTATGGTACAAAACGCCTGAATTTCTTCACGCTTATAATCCAAATGCTTCTCCTGTCTGCTGGTGCTGTGGTAAAGACCTCGGTTCTCTCTACCATATCTTTTGGACATGCAGTTCCATTATTCCTTTTTGGGAAGATGTTCTTTCCTTGTTACAATCACTATTGCATACCTCACTCCCACTTGATCCACTACATTTTTTGCTAATTCTACCATTCCCAGGCCTATCTAAACCATCCAGAAAACTTGCCGTACATGTTCTGACCGCGGCTAGGAGAAGTATTCCTATGTGTTGGCTATCCTCTACTCCTCCTTCATTGCCGATTTTGTACAAACTTATTGCTGATGTAAGACAGATGGAATATTTGACTGCAATACATAGTTGTTCGTTTGCTGTGTTTAAGATAATATGGCTCCCATGGGACACCTTCGTTTCCTCTGTACCGGCACAAATTGTAAGGTCCTGATTACCGTTACACTGTTATTTTTTTTTTTTTATTCTGCTGGTCCTGATTCTATGCAGTTTTGCTATCGATGTACCTCTCTGTTATGTTTATTCTCTTTTCTTATCCTTTTTTGTATTTACATGAAAACCAATAAAAATTGTTAATATTAAAAAAAAATAGAAATAATTCAGGTTTGCACTGTAGCCATCACATAGTAGTGGAGAAGGAAGAGTATTAGTAGTTAATATTTGGTGTTGTTCAGTGAGATTTCTAAATATCATTGTAAGAGGTTTATAAAAGAGGAGCTGGGGAAAGGTAAAGAATTAATGATATAGAGGTCAATGAAGAAAAAAAAAGAGTAAATGGGGAACATGACAAAAGTAGGTAACCAGGGGGCCAGGGGTTGTGTAGTAAGGAAAAGTGGAGGGGAAGGGTAGGATATAGGATATAGGGTGGGGAGTTCTTGGGTGTGTGAGAGTCTCCTCACAGTGGTAGAGGTGTACCATAGATCACTTTATGGATTATTTGTCATGGACAAGGTATGTTAATTTAAATAGGGATGTTATTTAGCATCCATAATGGATTTGTATTTTCTCATACAGTATGTTGGAAGAAGGTCCAGGCTGACCAAATATGTAGATGTTTAGCCAGAGAGTCTGTTGCAGTGACTCATATTTTTTTTATTTTAAAAATTGTATTCATTTTCCCAATCCATTCTATTGCGGAAAAAGGACATGGAGATTTCCATTGTAAGGGGTTAAGTGATGTTACTGCATTTAATAACTGATCTGCAAGGTCAAGAAGTGATAATAATTGAAGGAAGGTTTTGTGTTTATGTGAAGAAGGCAGAGTTCTGGAATAAGCTGTAGCTGTTATAGTGGGGAGGTTCTGGGAGACAGAATGCCAGAATTATTTAAGCATATCATATTCCTATAAATGTGGAGAATAGTCCCTTTCTCTTTGAGACATTTCCAACCTCAGTCAGCTGTTGAGGGATATAATCTGTGCAGTTTCTCAAGGGATAGGTACCACTTGGGTAGTAGCTTATAGGATGTCTCTTATGTTTTGTATTGATAGTACTGAGTAGTAGTATTACAGTTAGTATTACAGTTATGTACCTACAGTTATGTACTAATACATAACAAGTGTACTAATCTGCCAGCAGAATCTCATTGCTGTTCTGTGACGTTTTAACCAAGCATTCTTTCACAGGATGGGAGAAAATATGGTTGAGGTTGGTGCAGAGAGGTTAGAAGTTGTTTATACAGGTATAAAATGTCCAAAAGGTTTACCATTTGCGAGTGTTTGCTCAAAATGGGTTTAAAATTTCAGCATCAGCTTTTTTGTTTATGGGTGGATATGTAATTTTATGATTTGTAGAAACTTACAAGTCATGATATTTGTAATAGATTATATATCTGGGCTTAGTAGAGCCTTTGGTTACAAAATGGTGCTCCTATGGCACTGACAAGGGGGGTCCAAGAAAATAAGTATCCAGTTTGTGTGCCAGGTGGGAAGTGTTGGATTTGAGTATCTGTGGTAAGGGGGCAGGAAGTTGAGAAAAGTTGAAGAGAAGGAAAAGTAATGTAAGCCTAATATAGTTAGGTTGATCAAAGGGTGTGATTTGGTGTGTGGTGGGATTCTTGGAGAAAGTATTCATGGTAGTAACTGGATTGGAGTGTTATTAACGTCCAAACAAACCTAGTCCTTTTGGATAGAGTTCCGGTCTATGATACGTGGAAGCAGGCATGTTTGTTGGTATTTTTTAATATAAGGGAAGCCAATCCCTCCCATATGTTTTGGATTCATAAAATGGGTTGGACTTATTCTTGGTTTGAAGGTGTGTCATAGAAATTTAGACATCGAGAACTGGAGGGAGTGAATTTTGCAGAGCACTGCTGCAAATCAAAACTAGGAAAATTGGTTAGTCATCCATTTCTTTGGGTCCAGGCTAATTTACATATTAAGGGAAGGTACAGTAGTTAAAGGAAAAGACTTCTGATGTTTTTGTGGGAAGTAGTATATCAAGATACTTTATAGCATGGGGTTCCCATGTGAATGAGAAGGATGTTTTCAGAGCACCTAGTTGTAAGATTGGAAGATAAATATTTAGCAGATGATTTATTATAATTTATCATTCATTTGTAGAAGAGGACATCTCTTACTCAGAGTTTTAGAACCCCTTATGTTGAAGGATATGAATGACCTATGATTTCATCTTGATTTCATGTCTTCTCTGCTTTTTAAATGCTTCTCTCATCTGCTCTCATCTCCACCTTAAACTGTAATTTTTGCAAAGCATAGACTTCTGCTATCTCTAGGTAAATGCTGCTCTCATCTCCACCTTAAATTGTAATTTCTGCAAAGCACAGACTTTTTGCAAAACTCAGAACAATTAGTGTATATCTTTTGGTCTGTTTGTGGTGATTGATTCTCACCTCCTCTTGCATTTCTTTTATGATTTTGGCCTGTGTCTGTGACAGGTTTGTCTTTGAGAAACATCCCCTCCCCCCAATTAATGTGATCCTTATCAGTTCCTAATTGGGGCGGAGAAGAGTTGCTCATTTGACCATCTCCCTATAAATGTAGACCAGCTCATGGGGGAGGTCACAGATGGGGGGCACAGTCACAGATGGGGTGCAGATTTCTGTGTGAGTGTGTTTGATGCTGGAGTGTGAAGCTGCAGTTGAACACAGCAATGTGTTTGATGCTGGAGTGTGAAGCTGCAGTTGAACACAGCAATGTGTTTGATGCTGGAGTGTGAAGCTGCAGTTGAACACAGCAGTGTGTTTGATGCTGGAGTCTGAAGCTGCAGTTGAACACAGCAGTGTGTTTGATGCTTGTCAAGCTGCAGTTATATCTGCAGGCGTCAGGAGTGGTTTAGCTGTATTCAGTTCTGATGGGATCATAGTTAAAAAAGTGATTCTAATCTTCACGGTTATTTTCTGCAGATGGAGATGATGCCATCTTTGGTCATAGCCATATTTGGTCAATGATGTCAACACTATCCCCACCCCTTCATTTTATAGCTGATGACAGTTAAAAGTGCTAGTGTGGGATTGGTTGTATGGTACAGCCTCTGGTGTGACCCAAACTCTGTAGACACTTTTATGAGTATGTCATGTGGGCCAAGCATCACTACCACATTTTTTTTGAATAGTATAGCACAGAGAAGGGGTGTGTTTTCCACTCAAAGGGTTAATGCTCTGAGTAATTGTCATGTATGTCCACACACTTCTCACAGTGTTCCTGCCATTCAGAGTAGGGCAGTAGTTCCCCATTATTGCTCCTAGAGATATGCTATTTTAACTTAGTTAGCCCCTGCTGCCACCTATAGTGACCTAGTTACCTCCAGTCACTTCCAGCCATTAGACTCTCTCCTTCTCTCAGAAGACAGTTTGTGAGTACCCTAAGTTTTCACCTGGTGTTCTCAATTAAGTTTTCTCTGTTAAGAAGTGCAATTTGTCAGATCCCAAGCATCAAGGTATAGGAGTCCATCTGCACTGGGTATCTCCAACTCACAATCCACTAAGAGTTCTGGGGTGGCATGTAGTGCCCTTCCTCATTGACCTGACAATGACAGCCTGGACAATTATCCTCTGCTTAAGTCCATAAACTACTCAGAGTCTTCCTTAGCTCCACTAGGTATGACCCCTCCTTAGATTTATCAAGAGAAGAGCAGTGAGGAGCCAAATGTACTTGGGTTTGGTTTGGGGCAATTTTAGTAAACATTACTAAGGTTCAGATGCTGAATCTGAATGCCACTGAATTCAATAGGAGCCAAATATTAAAAATCAGTGATGACTATTTTCTAGACTAATAGGCAATTTATTGTTAAATAAATGGCATGGGGGTGGGCACTTCTCTGGGAACATGGACCAAAAACAAGAAAAATCCATTTACAGCAAAATTTCTTTAAATACTATGACTGAGGAATGCCCTGACCCTGCCTCTAAAGTGGTGCATCTGTATGATGTATTCAAGCCACTACAGTGAACCTGACTGACATTTAAAAAGTGTGTTTAAACCTGCAGCAGAATTACACATTGTAGATGCTTTGTTCTGTTTCTAAACAGAGCAGCCAGGGATTCTATCCAAATATACCAGACCCTTATCGTAGATGATGATCTGATATACAGTAGGCACTAATAGGGTCCCCGACACAAAAAAAACAATGGTGTGGGGATTCCCCCCTCAATTCATACCAAGCCCTTCAGGCCAGGTAAGAACTTTATGGGCCATCCCACAAAATCAAAACAAAAAAGGAATGACGACCCCCCGCCAAAAAAAAATAAAAAATAAAAACAAGACCCTTATCAAACCATGCAGCCAGGCAATCCAAGGAAATAGGGGATTGATTGTGTACTCCTCCTCTCCTGAACCATGTCAAGCCACATGCCTTCACTATGGGGGTTACCTTGCTAGGAGGGACAACTCTGTGTGACATTGCAAGGCCCTGCCAATATTGAAATGGATATAGAAATGACACAGGGTGAGTGCAGGGCCCCAGAGTGTTTATTTTGAGTAGATAAAACTGTGTTTTCTCTGGGTCTTGTAATCCCAGATCTTGGGTGGGATGAAGCATTCATTCCTGTGTCCTGGGTTTGCTGGAAACCTGAAGGCTATGTGTGTGCACGTATCCAGATTCATTAGAAGCCAGGCCTTACCATAACACAAGGCTCCCATTTGGAGACAGAGCCTTTCTTTGGCGATAGGCATGCTCTAGCCAGGGTTGTTGATACACTCAGGAGATGAGACTCCAGGACTGGGAGAGTTGGGACAGATGAGGGAGTCTGCAGGACTGAGAGAGCTGAGGCAATTAGTGAGTCCACTAAGGGGGACTTGTAATTCTTGGAGTGAGAGAGCCCAGGGTGCCAGGAGATCACCTATCTGGAGGCCAGGAGTGGGCCCGTGCAGTGAGGTGCTGTAGCTAAGGCTGAGTAAGCCAGAGAACTGGGTCCGAGGGACCAGTGTCAATAGCAGTGGTGCTGCCTACAAGAAAGACAGGTGGCTTATCATTTTTGTTAACTGTTCATTGTTGAAAATCACCTGCAAGAGCAACCTTGTTTGAACTTTTATATTTAGTTTCTTTTGTTTTAATAAAAGTGGGCCAGAAAGCCCTTAACAGCGATTCAGACTGATATGAACTCATTCAGTCCCGGTTCACTATCGCATGTGATTCGGACAGGAATAGAACCTCATTCTCATTCAAATCACATGCAGTTTTTTGCAGTGTGATTTGAGCTATTCATTTTGTATGGTTCAAATCCCACCACACCCACAGGAAAGGTGAGGGCACCATTTTTTCTGCACTGGAACCGGATAACATGGGTGTTAACACCAATGAGATCTAATTCAGCCAATCACAGTGAACCGTTTTTGGGGTGTTAACTTAACATAGACACCCACAGAAGTTTGCATGAATGGAGTTTGAATGTGATGCGGTGCAGAAAAAGCACAGGAATCACTGTCACAGGAGTCTTGCACAGCATCAATGTGAACCGGCACTAAAAATGCTGACCACCACTGAGATTAATTCCCCATATTACACCTGGAAAAACACCTTGTCCTTGGGACAAGAGCCTTATCCCCACAACCCTCGCCCTGTGGTTGTGGGAATCTGCAGTCAGGAAGCTGGTCAGCCCTACTCATTCACCAAAAAAAAAATTACAAAGTGTAACTAAATACACATACATAGCTTTTGACATGTCCTTTAGTAAAAAAAAAAAAATCCAAGAAAATGCCCTATGATGTACATCCATCATCAATCATCTCATCCGGTGATGTAGATCCAAATCAATCATAATGCCACACACCTACTGCAAAAAAAAAACATCAACTGCTGACACGTCTGCTCCCGATTATTCTCTCAGCTAAATGACAGCTTGGCTGCCCACCACTTAAATGTAAACATGGGAACACAGTGTTTTGGCAATGGCTGGAGAGAGGAGGAATGGGCTGATGCTGGAGAGAGGAGGAGTAGGCTCACAGTATCGGGGAGTGTGAGAGCGGGCTGGGTGCTAAAGAAGAGGAGAGGAAGAGACACTCTGTCAGAGGCAGGAGAGTGGGAGCTGCTAGACTTGGGAGAGGCACAGCCGATCTGTGAGAGGAGTACAGCTGCAGGAAAAGACACATAGAAGTGGACTCACTGACAGGGAGAGAAGCTATAAGCTGCGGGACAAAAGAAGGGGTGGGAGCCACCAGGAGGTAAAGGGTAGAGGTGGGATGCACTGATGGGGGGACTCTGGCATACTGACTGATGCTGACATGAGACTCTGTAAACATGACCAGACAATGGAAAAAAAACAGGACTGACTGCAAGAGCTAAGGTACTGTGTGAGCTCTCTGAATATTGAATACTGAAAGGAATTTGGACTACTGGGAGTAATTTGGAATGCTGGGAGTATTTTTGGAGCACTGTGAGTATTTTTGAACACTAGAGTAATTTGGAGCACTGGGAGTATTTGTGAAGTATTGGGAGTAATTTGGAATACTGGGAATATTTTTGGAGTACTGGGAGTATTTTTGGAGTATTGGGAGTGTATTTGGAGTACTGGGAGTATTGTTAGAGTACTGGGAGTAATTTGGAGTACTGGGAGTATATTTGGAGTAAGGGGAGTAATTTGGAATACTGGTAGTATATTAGGAGTAAGGGGGGCAATTTGGAGTACTGGGAGTATTTTTGGAGTACTGGGAGTAATTTGGAGTACTGGGAGTAACTTGGAGTATTGGGAAACGTTTTGAGCATATTGTAATGTGGCAAGTGGCTTGGAGTGCCAGGAGATACTACTCAGATCAGGACAAAGCAGGCAGGTTTAACAGTAAATTATAGACAGTATACAGGAAAAATAAATAAATAAATAATAATACAAATCAAATTTTTCCTGGAATATCCCCATTAGACATGCAGTACCTCCCAACATTTGAAATTGACAGTGAGGGACAACTGGAAAGGCAAAAAGATGCAGCGCTGCCAGTGACCCCTCTGCATTGGTAGAGGGGTCACTGGCACTCTGTGAAGGTAGAGAGGGCACTGGTGTTCTTGTGAGATGGGGAAACAGCTCTCATTGTTTGAACACTGTTTCTGTGCAGTAAATTAAATGTTCTGGAGTGACATTCTGTGGTTTAGCCACAAGATGTCACTGTTTTTCTAACACAGCCTCAGACTGCATAGAAATTTCTATATTCAATAAGAGGTGGGGTTTTCACATGGAGTTTAGTGAACAGGAAGAGTAGACTGGAGCCATGTTTTGGGACGATGCTGAATGAAGGGGCCCTGTGAGCTGAGAATCCGATGAGATCCAGGTGTGAATGCATCCCTCAGTAACCAGAGCTGCGGCTAGGTGAAGCTGATCGTGTCCAAGACCCTGATCCTGTTCAGAGAAAGGAAGATTGCTGCCAGGAATGCTGATGAGAGCAGAAGAACAACGCAACATATACTGCGATATCGCATGCTTGTTGGAGAGACATTTGTTCTGTAAGATCGTGCACGCACCTCATTTCAGTGTTGGCGCCTCCAGAGACTGAGACAGGCCTATAGTTAGTTAGTTAGGGTCTCTGTTTGTATCAGGCCACAAGTATTATTACTGACTATTGGAAGGACTCCATAACTTAAAGTGACATTTCACATTGGAGAGCTGATAAAATCCCACAAACTCAAGCCAGACTGACGTTTTGCTCAGAAGGAATACTCAGGCACATGCTACAGGACCAGTTATGGGAGGGGGAATACTGTGTAAGATTGTAAGCTGTTGTGCTGCACCGCAGGCTAGCCCATACCATACACCCATACACTGATTCCTGCTCTTTTAGGGTAATAACAGGTAAGGTGTGGCAGCTTAGTTGTGCCCGCCAGTAGGTAAATTACTACACTTTCTACCTTCATCCATCAGGAGGCACTGTGCTGTGCAGCACAAGGGTCTCAGCCTTTGGGTTGGGTGTATGTAAATTTATTGTATGTTCCCAGCATTTGTGGTTGTGTTTATTTGCCACATCTAAGTAAAATTCTGGTGTGGCAAAAGCTGGTGTTGGGGTTGCTTTCCTTGTTCGTGACTTCACTGTATCCTGGGGAGCCCACTCCGGTACATGGCTTACATTCTGAGGAGGTATAGGGGGCACTGGTGCTCTAAGGTGGGAAAGGGGACACTGGTGCTCTGAGGGGGTAGATAGGGAACTGGTGCTCTGAGGAGGGAGAGGGTGCACTGATGCACTGCATGAAGGAGAGGGGGGCAGTGACACTCTGTGGAGGGAGAGGGAGGCATTGATGCTCTGTGGATGGAAAGGGGGCACTGGTGCTCTGCGGAGGTAGAGGAGGCACTGGTGCTCTGCGGAGGTAGAGGAGGCACTGGTGCTCTTTGGAGGTAGAGGGCACACTGGCATTGTGCAGAGGTAGAGGGGACACAGGCACTCAGAAAAAAGGGAGGGTGACACTGGCGTTCTGTGGAGGGAGTGAGGGCACTGGCGCTCTGTTGAGGTATAGGGGGAACAGGCACTCAGAGGAGAGAGAGGGTAGCACTGGCGTTCTGTGGAGGGAGCGGGAGCACTGACACTCTGTGTATAGATCGGGCACAGATGCTCAGAGGATAGGGAGGGTGGCACTGGCAATCTGTGGAGGGACTGGGGGCACTGGCACTCTGTGAAGGTAGAGGGGGCACTGGCATTCTGAGGAGGGAGAGGGGGCACTGGTGCTCTGAGGAGGTAGGAACTGGTGCCCTGAGGAGGGAGAGAGGGGCACTGCTGCCCTGCATGAAGGAGAGGGGGGCACTGATGCTCTGCAGAGGGAGAGGGGGGCACTGATGCTCTGCGGATGGAAAGGGAGCACTGGTGCTCTGTGGACGTAGAGGAGGCACTGGTGCTCTGTGGAGGTAGAGGGCACACTGGCACTGTGCAAAGGTATAGGGAGCACAGGCACTCAGAGGAGAGGGAGGGTGGCACTGACATTCTATAGAGGGAGTGGGGACACTGGCACTCTGCAAAGGTAGAGGGAGCACTGGCGCTCTGTGGAAGTAAAGGAGGGCACTGATGCTCTTTGGAGGGAGTGGGGGCACTAAGGGGGAGGGGGGGATAGATGCTGAAAGAGGTAAGCGGAGTTAAAATTAGGTGTGCTAGTAAAAATGCCATTTGATCCTGTCGTATCTGCTCCTCTTGTTCAATGTCCAAATTTTATCTCCTGATAAGACAGACTGAACCTGTAGCCATTCTGCACATGCTCAGTTTAGTGTGTATTGCTAGAGAGGTTTTTTTTTTTTTCTTGACAGAGTGCATGTAATCAGCACAGGGCCAATCAGCACTGTCCAGAAAGAGGTCATGGATTTTGCATCCTCGTAGAGCAGAAAGAAAACTCCTCCTACAAGCTTTAACCAGTGCTCTGCTGAACACTGACAGAAATCACAAGACTGCTCTAACTGCTGGTGAGAAAAGGTATTTAGCAGTTTATATTTACTAAAATAATTGCACTTTCATGTTCTGTGTACTATGGGAGACCAGATATAGTGAATGCAGGGTCCTGGGTTTAGCAACAGTTTAAGGTAGATTTACACTCGGTCACATCGGGTGTGACTTGGCATGCGATTTGCATGCATTGCGACTTGAAAATCGTATGCTAAGTCACACCCTATTGTCAGAGCAGTCATATCAGTGCAGTTCCGACCTGGTCGGAGCCGCACCGATTTCTTAAGTAGTGCATGCACTACATTTGTTGCAATTTGCATAGACATCTATGTCAGATGTCTTGCAAATCGCAACTGATATTGGCAGGTCATCTTACAGTGAAGTCGCACGATTTCAAAATCGGCTTTGATGTGACCAGGGGTTTAGACATGAGGCTTACTATATGGAATGGAAATGCAGTTTTTAAAAACAGCTGTACAAGCAGAGCAAAGGATTACATGAGAAGAGCACAGCTGTAGCAGTTACCTCCTCCGTGGCTTCCAGCAGCAGTGGCAGCACTTCTCACTGATGGCTGGGAGCGGTCCAGGCCAGGCTCTGCACACAGGCAGCACAGAGAAATCCTCTACACAGGATGATCCTGAAGAGCAGCAGAGCAAGTTGGGAGGAGAGGAGTGGCTACAGCCCACAGATCCTCACTACTACTGAGTGCAGATCAGGGTTTACCTTTCATAAGAGGCCAGCCAGAACACCAACACAGCGCTGCTGAGAGGTAAAGTCCAGAGATGACAGCTGTAGAGGTTTGCTGGTGGGACATAGCTTAGATCTGTGGGATGCTGGGACTCTGTTCAGTTTCTGGTACAGTCCCGCAAGATCCTGGACGGTTGAGAGGTATGCCAATAGGTAACAGTGTAAAATGTTCAACAGAGTTGGTGATCCGACCCAGTGCACATCTTGCGCCATGTATACAAACTGTATTGTTGCTGTATTGTCTCCCGTTATATTGTAAAGCGCTGAACAAACTGTTGGCGCTATATAAATCCTGTATTATAATAATAATAATATCCAAGATTTTGCTGATGAATAAAATATCATTAGTAGTAATCAGCTTGGCTTTACAAAAGGTCGTTCTTGCCAAACCAACCTGCTAACATTCTATGAGGAAGTGAGCTGCCATCTAGATAAAGGAAGGGTGGTGGATGTGGTGCATCTGGATTTTGCAAACACATTTAATACATTCCACCATAAATACCTAATTTACAAACTGAGATCTGTAGACCATAGGGTTTGTTCATGGATAGAAAACTGGTTACAGGAGCACGTCCAGAGGGTGGTGAAAAATAAAGTGTACTCAGACTGGTGTGGAGTGGTAAGTGGGGTACTCTGGGGCTCTGCCCTGGGACCAATTCTATTTATTTGATTCATAAGTGATATAGTGGTTGGTATAAATAGCTCTATCTCAGTGTTTGCTGACAATGCAAAACTAAGCAGGGCAATAACTTCACAGCACAATATGGAAACTTTCCAAGAAGACCTTAATAAAATAAAGGGGTGGGCAACTACATGGCAAATGAGGTTTAATGTTGAAAAATGTAAAGTAATGCATTTGGGAGCTAAAAATATGAATGCAAGTTATTCACTAGGGGGAAATCTCTTGGGAAATCCAGGATGGAAAAGGATCTGCGGGTCCTAGTAAATGACAGGCTCAGCAATGGCATGCAATGCCAAGCGGTAGCATGCAAAGCTAGCAGAATATTTGCATTCATAAAAAAGGGGATTTACTCGAGAGATAAAACTATAATCCTGTCACTTTATAAAACTCTGGCTTGACCACATCTGGAGTATGCTGTCCTAACTATGTAACCCTGCTTTAACCACTTGCCTACAGGGTACTTATACCCCCTTCTTGCCCAGTCCAGTTTTCAGCTTTCAGTGCTGTCACACTTTGAATGACAATTGCGCGGTCATGCAATGCTGTACCCATATGAAATTTGTATCATTTATTTGATACAGATAGAGCTTTCTTTTGGTGGTATTTAATCACCTCTGGGTTTTTTATTTTTTGCTAAACAAACCAAAAACTACTGAAAAGTAAAAAAAACCTGTATTCTTAGTTTTTGTTATAAAATTTTGTAAATAAGTGATTTTTCTCCTTCACTGATGTGCGCTAATGAGGCTGCAATGATGGGCACTAATAGGCTGCACTGATGGGCAGTGATAGGTGGCACTGATGGGCACTGATGAGGAGGCACTAGTAGGTGGCACTGATGGCCATTGATGGGCACTGAAAGGCAGCACTCATATATGGCACTGATAGGCAGCACTGATAGGCGGCACTGACTGGCACTGAAAGGTGGCACTAACTGTCACTGTTAGGCGGCACTGATAGGCAGCATTGACAAGGACTGATAGGCAGCACTGATAGGCAGCACTGATGCGCTCTGATAGGTGGCACTGATTGACAGCACTGATAGGTGGCACTGACTGGCATTGATAGGTAAAACTGACTGGCACTGATAGGTGACACTGAAAGGCAGCTCAGATGGGCACGGATATGTGGCATTAATGTGCACTGGTAGGCACTGATATGTGGCATTGATGAGGCACTAATAGGCACCAGCAGGTAGCATTGATGATTACTGACAGCAAGCATTGATGGGCACTGACAGGTGGCACTGGTGGAGCTACACTGATCATCAGTGCCCGATGATCAGTGTACATGTCCCCTTTGAGGAATGCCGATTACCGGCTCTCCTCTCCTCTCGAGCTGTCAGCGTGATAATCGGCATTTCCCTATCTACATGCGATCATCTGTGATTGGACACAGCTGATCACATGACCGAGTCGACATCTTTGGCTCTTTCCGTTGATCGATGATCCGCTGTGTCCGAGGGACACAGAGCACCAACGATCACTGCGCTGCGCGCTCCCAGAGCCGCGCACGTGCGGTTAGAGTGGGAGGATGTCATATGATGTCCTCCCAGAACAAGAGAACCGCCTTGCACCCGTCATTATATGGTGGGCGGGAGGCAGTTAAAAAAGGCCTGGATTCTTTCCTGGATCACATAATATAACTGGATACTAACATTTATAGGTAAAGTTGATCCAGGGAATATCCAATTGCCTCTCAGAGATCAGGAAGGAGTTTTTTCCCCTGCAGTAGCAAATTGGATCATGCTTTGCTGTTTTTTTTGCAGCCGGACTAACTATGTAACTAATGGCTCTGTGGGACCACCCTAGGTGCAGAGTCTAAGTATTAACTGTTGTTCACTGGAGCGCCTGGTGGTGGAGATAGATTTTGCTGCATGTTAGTACCAGGTCATGATCCTCAGGATCACCTCACCAGGATATGAGCAAGTTGGAGTCCATTAGCAGATATAGCAGGTAGGGATCAAGCAGAAGTGTAGTCAGTAAATAAACCAAACATTGTTAACAAGTGGTTGCAGATCAGGATCAAGCAGAAGAATAGTCGAGGAACAAGCCAAAGGCCAGTAACAAGTGGTAGCAAAGATACAGATGGCAGCAGGAGTGACAAGAGCAAGTTATTAACTGGAGAGAGCAAAATAATCTGAGAAACAGGAAGTGCAGAGACATGACTTAAATCAGGTAGTTTAAGGGAGGAGCAAAGAGTTTAAGTTTCACAAATAACAAGGTACAAATCAAGCTTGTCTAATAGGAGGATTGCCCAGCATCTCAGGTGGCACATCAAGAAGAGTTACTGTCAGACACAACAGACATCCTGGATTTAGATCCAGGCCCAACATACTGTTCAGATCTAGGGATTTTTCTCCCCCATGGTCTATCATCACACATGGAAGGCAAACTCCACTTGTCACGTACCTGATTGGAGACTGAATTGACTTGTGTCACTAGCCCTGACCCCGCTGAAGTTGGAACAGAGGGAGTCTAGGGACCAGGGGGACAAGAGCGCCAGTGGTTGTTGCTTGCGGCTCTTGCAGGTAATGACCTTGGTAGGTAGAGTATCCTCTGATTTGGGCACCATAGAAATAGACCAGGTAGGTACTGTGGATTGTCATATGTGCAGCAGAGCAAGGTAGGTAGCCAGGACACAGGACTGGAGCAGAGTCAAGGATAGCCAGGGTCATAAACAGTCGGGCAGCGCGGTACAGAATCAGAAGGAGAAGCCAAAGTCAGGAGCAGAGCCGAAGTTAGGAACCATGAGCAGGAGAGTAATCAGAGTTGGGTCAGGAACAAGCCGGGTCAGCAACAAAGGAATCGTATGGAACTAGCAGGACACGGTGGGAGCTGAAGACCAGTCAGCACTGAACCTGAGCAGAGGCACGCCTTAAATGGGCCATGCATGTGGCCATGCATGGCCATGCATGTGCACGTGCATGTGCGCGATTGCGCATTCCTGCACGCATGTGCGCAACTGGCAATTCTCCTGCAGGAATGCCTGTGTGCATGCGCATTCCCGATCGCGATTCTCCTTGCCGGAAATACCTTACACCACTTGTGAGGGAGAAAATTTCCATAGGGGATACTCTGTGGGACATAACCTGACCGTTTTACAATCAGACCTACATCAGTGTTTGGCCCAAAGTAAAAATAATAGACAAGTCTTGGCCCATGCAATCTTTTTCCAACGACCACTGAAAGGATGATTTTCTTTATCCCCTCAGAGACCCCCGGTCTGTGGAGAGACTCCTGGTTTATCAGCAGAATTCTGGGAACACCCCTTGAACACGGAAATAACGGCAGCTTATGTTCAGAGATGTTCAAAATTTATTAGACATTAGTAAGATTATATAGGATACAGAAACAATAAGGGAGGGGGGAGCGAGTTTCAAAAACTGTAACTTGTAACTTTCCATCATGAGCTGACTACATGAAACATGACATATACATCTCTTGGTACAAATTGTTTTGGCTAGCTTTCTGAGAAACAACCAGACAAAGACATTGTCAGGGTCATGTTAGCTTCTGTTGATACATCCTTGAACAACTAAAACAGTTTCATTAAACTTCTAATATATCTGCAAAAAGCTAACTTAATACTTAAAATGGCGTACATTAACAAAATGGAGGTTATCTAGATCCTTTCAACCACTAGATCACTCCAATTCCTTGGGTAACACTTTTGCACAGGGTGTCTCTCATAAAGCTCCCTGTGACTCTGTGATATTTGGTTTTAGATATGTTAGCTCTTCAAAGACTGGCTTTTGAACATAGTGGGGGATATTCCCCTTTCCACCCTTTCTGGTCTTACACAGAATTAGGGTTTTGTTAAGACTTAGATCCTCCTTCCCTTCTAAGGTATATATTTTTCACTTTTCACCTCAATCACATTTGAGGGATTTTATAAAGAGTGTCATAGACACCCTATAGAATTTCAACAGAATGATGCACTAAAACTGCCTAAGCCTAAGTAATTTGCCTGCCACAAACAAGTGCACACATCTGCCTGTGTCTGCACTGAGGAAAGAATGTCCTGGATATCTCTTCCTCAGTTCACTCATTCCTTCCCTCCCTGGTCACTGTGCCCATCACTCTGACTGGCGCATGGCTGAGGAATTTTGTACTGGGGTGGGCGGAGCCTGATTGAGAACTGAGAGATTAGTTCAACATTAGGTCTGTGTCACTTTTGATTGACAGCATACTGGGATGAATGATTTAGTCCAATAGTAGCTTCTGAATGCTCACATTTCCATGAGCAGTCAATCAAAGGTAAAGTAGATATGATAGGGAAACCAGTCTCTCTGTTCCCTATCAGGCTCCACCCACCCTCCTACCCAGTGACATGTTATTTCCCAAATATGGGAATTGCCTATATTTGGGTAATGACATCACCCATATCCCTATTTACATTTAGCTGTCGGCTTGGGGATCTCCTGGCAGACAAATAAATGGGCCCAGGGAAAATGTCACATAAATTACAGCTTTCCAGCACAGTCACATCCCGCTCTGTGTACTGGCATACCTCCCTACCCCAGCTCAGAGTTGATATTAAATATTTCCAGTTTCCTAATCTAAGAACTTCTTTAAGAATTTGATACTGCTATAGTGATACTGTATATTTTTAAAGCAGTTCTCCAGTCACCTTTTAAAAAATTAAAATTCAGCAGCTACAAAAACTGTAGCAGCTGATATTTAATAAACAGCTGGTTTCTTCTTTGGTCTTCAGTCTCTGGCGCTGGCATCTTAACTGTGGGCATCCAGCTGTGATGGCTTCAAGCTTCACAGCTGGCTGCCCACTGCGCATGTGCGAGCCATGCTGCGCCTTATGAATGGTTCCGCAGTCTTCTGGGACATGTAATGTATCCAAGAGGACTGTGGAAAGGGAGGGGTGAGGGGAGCGTTTGTTCAGATCACCCAGGCAATCCGAGAGGAAGTAGGAGCAGGTGCCTGTCAAAACCAGGTACACCCCCCCAAAAAAAATTAGGTGGAAAATATGACAGAAGAGGGGAGGGGAAGTTTTGGGTGAAGTTATGCTTTAAAGTTGCAGTAGTAAAAACTACCTTAATTTGTAGCACTTGTCAGCATTGTTACCCACACTGGTGTAAATACTTGCCCAAATTAGGCACAGGTAGTTCTTAAGGATACTGCCACCAGAAAAGGGACATTAGGGCTGCTGTGAATTACCCTAATTATTCTCCTGTCCCTCTGTCCAGCTCCACTACTTCAGAAAGAAATGTATTTTCCCTGCTGGATGTTTAACATGCTGTGCTAGTTTGCCTTGCAGCCACTGCTTCTATCAGACAGGCTCTCTGACACGTTTTTGCTATCTCTGATGGATAATCATAAAGGGCGACAATCTTCTCATTCCATCATTTCTTGTTGGCTCAGACCAATCATTGCCCAAGCCTATGGTCTTAAAGTGGTTGTAAACCCTTACATACACCCAGTGAAGTGACTGGCCTCAGGTGATACACAGAGATGAAACAAATCCTCCTACATACGCTGTACCTGTTTATCTGCAGCACTCTTCTCTACATCTGTTCACATTACAAAATTATAATTTTTGTCTGAGCTGTCAGAAAAAAGGGGGCAACAACTGAAATTACACTCTGCAAAGATCAGTGAGGAGCGCTGTGAGAGCTGATTGGAGGGAAGGGACACCCCCCTCCACACAGCTCACAAGAACAGAGCTGAGGCGGTCAATCTGCTGGAGGTCCCTCCTCTGTCCCCATAATTCTCTTGGTGTCAGAAAAATGTGTCAGAAGAAGAGACTCACACTCATAGCAGAGGAAGGAGGTAGCAAACAGAAATGAAACTTGGTGCTCTGGATTGAGACAAGTACACTCTATAGAGGGATATGCTTTGTTTGTATTTCATGTCTGAGGTTTACAACCGCTTTAAGGATTGGATTCTACCCTTTTCTATTATACTTTACTAGATCTGTGGGTGTCTCTTGTGCTTTTCATATTCACACAACTGTTTTCTAGATTTGCAAGGCTGCCATCCAGTCTTTTGTTAATACATACCTCCTCTAATGCCAGCTTCAGCCATAAGGTCCTTTAGGGAACTCTTAAAGCTGTAGTCAGCCCCCAGTTTTGTTGTTTTGCTATATGGTCCTGTTAGTGTGTTGCTAATCTTGCCCACCTTTCAGTTGGACTGCTTTTGAACATCTATTTTAAACCTGTGTCCCTTTATTACTTAGAAAGAAATTAGATTTTTTGTACATACCATAAAATCTATTTCTTGGAGTTCATTAAGCACCCCTATGTCTTTACAATCTGAAGCATGTTGGTAGTGGGAGGGGTTATAACAGACTGGTCACTGATTTTTGTGCCAGTGTCCAAATCCTTCTGTAGACTGCAGAATAACCTATTTTTTTAAATCCTGTGTCCCTTAATGAACTCAATGAATGCCAAGAAACTGATTTTATGGTACATAAAAAAATCCTATTTTTTTTTATTCAAAGTAAATGCTGTAGATTTCCCTAAATTACCACAGCGCTATGTTACAAAGATATATTCAATATAAATAGTGCTTACTGCAGTTCCTCTTTATGAAAGCAATAATAGAATCATGTTCTCAGCTTAGTGGAACAGCAGTAAGCCAATCAGCAGAGAAAATATTTTCATTTTACCACCTAGCTATACTGTATAGTATTTGTCAAATGTTACTCCCAGGTGTAAGATTCAGAACATCTGCAAGCTAATCTCCTACATCATGCATATTTATTAATTAGCGCATATTAGACTGAACTTTACTTTTTTCATACTGCAGATGCATTTATTTGTTGCTGTGCAATCCACAGATAAATCTTTTCAAAATTTGTCAGATGAAGCAACGTGGGAATAGAAAATACGGAAAAAAACAGCTTACACATCACATCAAAGCTATAAGAATTAAAGAGGTTTCACTGCATGATCTACAGAAGGCTTGGAGGACTTAAAGATTCCAGTGCAATACATAGTTTAACAGTCCGAGAGGCAATCATTTAAATAGAAAATAAGACCATCAAATAAAAAAGCATTTAAAGAGTGATTCCAGGTTTCAAATGAAGGCAATCAATGAGCTTGGTTTTACTCCCCACAATTAGGGTTGCCATTTCATCCCTTTAAAATCAAACGCGTATTAATTACACCGGTTCTGTGGCTGACTAAGGTGTTAATCAAACTCACCTAGTGCCTTATGTGCATTAACCACTAGGGGACCGCCCGCAGTATATTTACTGCTACAAGGTGGCCCCTGTGCGCAGGATCACGTATATAAACGTGATTCGCCCTCCCGCTGTTTTCACAGGGCGTGTGCCACGTGCACCCCCACCGACCCTGTCACGATGTGATCCCCGACACTGTATTAGTATCGCTGGCGACTTCCGATACCATTAGCGCCCCTCCCAGATAGTGTCAGATCGCTCACTACTACACCAGTAATCACATTTAACCCCTTGATCGCCCCCCCCATTTAATCCCTTCACTGCCCTGTCACCAGTGTCATTAGTACAGTGTACAGATTGTTTGCTGATCGCTGTATTCTTGTCACCTGCGACTTCAGATAGCATTAGCATCAGTTAGCACCTCTCCCAGATAGCGTTAGATTGCCTGCTAGTACACCAGTAATTGCATTTAACCCCTTGGTTGCCAGGAACACTCTCACTTACACAATAAACCTCCATTAGAATAGAAGTAGTTCAGCGAGCGCTATACATTTAGAATATAAAGGTGATTCAGCGAGCGCTAAGATGATGAGAACATAAGCAGCTGATACACTAAAAGGAAACCATAAACCTCTCAACCATATAAATTATAAAATAGTGCAGCGCTAATAAACTATATGTTTATACTGGATATAAGGCTAATCTCAACCTAAATATACATCGGAAGTCCAAAGAAATAATGTCCAATGATAGTAACAAATAGATGAAACGGTGACTTTGTTACTTCCCAGTGAGGCACTCACTCAAAAAGCGTGCAGGAAATATAAGAAATGCGCACTCACCAGATGAGCAATATGGAAGCGCAATAATATAAACCAGAGGTCCCCTTTTCTCCTATTGAAGGTGCAGCTCACACTGGGAAGGCTTTTCCACAATTTTGGCACCTTTAGAGGTCTTCTCTACTGGTGGAAGCAGTGGTAGGGGTCAGCACATATGAGTCACTCTCCTCTGGGCCTCAGGGTGGTCACCATAGGGTCCTGGGGGATTAAATGCTCGATGTGGAGTAGAGAATAGTGGCCATAGTGTAGTAGGTCAAAATCTCAGATTTTATTGGTAATAAAAAGTAATGAACATACATAAAAAAGAACTTGGAGGCCTTCGCCGATCAAGTGTATATAAGGTATATAGCAAAATCGTTCAAAACTATTCAGAGCACTAACCAGCTGGATGGTTATGGAGGCCACCGGACCTACTTGATCCGGTGACGTGACATCTCAGGCGTGACGTCTCACGCTCAGGAGGAGCCACACACGCCTGAGATGTCATGCCTCCGGATCAAGGAGGTCCGGTGGCCTCCATAACCATCCAGGTTATTTAGGTTGTCGTTAGCCTTATATCCAGTATAAACATATAGTTTATTAGTGCTGCACTATTTTATAATAAACCTCCATTGCTAGTATAGTATAGTTTTTCACAGAAGATCTGTATGAATTGATTGTAGATCAAAGCAATTTATATGCACAACAGTTTATCACCACCAACCCAAATTCAAACCTTGCCAGACCATTTGCATGGAAACCCATTACAGTTTCCGAATTTAAAGTTTTTTGGGCCTAACCCTCAACATGGGCATTACTAAAAAAAGTCAGTTGCGGTTGTATTGATCCACAGACCCAATTCATCATATGCCCATGTTCTCTGCTGCCATGGCCAGGAATATATATGAGAAGATAATGCATTTTATGCATTTCGACAACAATGCACTCACCCTGAATTTGACCGGTTCCACAAAATTAGGCCCCTCATAAATCAATTTTAACCAGAAATTTGCAGATGTCTATACTCCCCAGCAAAACATCTGCATTGGTGAGTCCTTCATTAATTTTTCTGGCCGCCTTGCATTCAAACAATTTATCTCCAGAAAGCATGCTAGATATGGGGTTAAGGTGTATAAAACCTGTGAGAGGGCAACAGGCTATACATATAAGTTTCTGATTTACGAGGGAAAAGATAGTCATGTGGAGCCCCCCGAATGCCCAAACTACATGGGGAGCAGTGGCAAGATAGTTTGGGACTTGGTGTCACCCTTTTTCCATATGGGGTACCACTTATACGTGGACTGTTTTTATTCAAACATGCCACTATTTAGACATTTGTACAATTGTGGAATTGGTGCATGTGGTACTGTGTGACCTAATCACCGGGGCTTCCCCCAACGGCTTGTAAATACCCGTCTTTGAAAGGGGAAAAAAGCTTGCTTGAGAAATGAGGAAT